>NC_082701.1:59572694-60213694 GCF_949987515.2 Delphinus delphis
CCACCAAACGGAGCCCGTCCCCAGGCTCTGCTGCAAGTCTGCTTGGATTTGCTCTCCCGATCCTGAAGACAGACCTGCGGGAAACAGGGCCTGCGATTCCCACACTGACGGTGTTCTGTGGAATTTCCACTAGACCCCTTCCTACCCTGTTCTGAGCAAATTACTAGTCAGTCCATGCTACCATCACCCCATGAGCAGACCAGGAAGCTGAGGCTCCGAGAAGCCAGGTAATCCAGCCGGAAGCACAGCTGTGGGACACAGAGTGGGGTCTGCACCCGCCGCCCGCCCAGGGAGACTGCCCACTCCCCGCAGCTTCCACGCCTGTTCCCTTCACCCCCTCCCGGGACCAGCTCACAGAGCCTCCCCTTGGGGGGACTCACTTACCTTCTTCTAACAGGATCCGTCTCACTATGCTGTTCTGGGATCACCCGGAAGCTTGTCACTGAAGCACAATCAGCCTCACGTCACCAGGGCAGCTTTCCTGGATCACACGCACCACCTGCACGTCCACTCCCAGCTCAGACCCAGAAAGGCCCCCTCGGCCCCGAGCCCCATGGCTCTGCCTGGGCTCCCACCCCCTCCTGCCTGGTCCGTCCCTCTCATGTCCCCTGCAGCATCACCAGGAGCTCCCACCTGCCCCAGGCAGGCTGTCTGCTCTGTCCGGGGAAGGCCTCCGTGGTGTCAGGTGGACGACACAAGAGGTACCTGTGGGGCCTCCCTCACGCAGCACAGTGGCCAGCACCTGCCTACTCACCTCATCCCTCTAGATGGACAGGGGTTCAAGGGGTCTGTGGTATCTCCTGGTTCTCTTTTCATCCCAGCACTGCCCACAGGGAAGTTGCTAAGCAACTCTGTGCCGGCTGCACAGAGAGGACGCTCATACACACGCCCCCCCTCCCAGCCCACGGGGCTCTCGTGGTCAGGCCCCTCCCAGGGTATGGAGCTCACCTGGGCAGGCACCCAGCAGCCCACGGGGCTCTCGTGGTCAGGCCCCTCCCAGGGTATGGAGCTCACCTGGGCAGGTACCCAGCAGCCCCCGGGGCTCTCGTGGTCAGGCCCCTCCCAGGATATGGAGCTCACCTGAGCAGGCACCCAGCAGCCCACGGGACTCTCGTGGTCAGGCCCCTCCCAGGATACAGAGCTCCCCTGGGCAGGTACCCCGGCAAGGCTGTGCACACAGGAACCGTGCACGTAGCCCTCATTTCAGAGCACCCCCAGCTCACCTGTTCATCAGAGCTGACACAGAGCACCTCAGAGCAGGACCTGAACTAACAAACAGCAGCTCCTGGACAGGTCTGTGGCCCTGGGCTTCACTCTGTGCGGCCTCCCTCCGCCTGGTCTTCCAGAGGCTTCCACTGCAGCCGGGGCACCAGGCCTCTGTCTCCACCCACCACCCCTCCTCTCCCTGACTCCTGGGTTCCTCTCATTAGTAGAGGGCCTTCTTGAAGTTGTCTCCCACTCATGGGCCAGATAAAATGATTAGAAAACAAGCCAGAACTGCAACCCCTTGTCTATCCTGACTCAGGAGCCCACACCTGTTCCTTGGACCTGGCCGGTGCAGCAAGGCCCATTTTCTGCAACTGTGAGCCCCTGAGGGGCGAGGATTGGCTGACCTGGGCAGCCTGATCGTGCGAGCCAGCCCTCCCCAGGTGTGCCTGGGTTGAGGTCAATATAAACACCGCTCCAGGGAGCAAGGGCTCCTGTAGCTGTGCCTGACGCCATATTCTCTGCCCCGTCAGCAGTCTCGGGGCTGGGCTGGTGGGTGGGAGTGAGGGGCCGCGGCTCTGTGGGTGGCCCGGTGTGAGTGGGCTCTGCTGGACTTTCTGCAGGAGTTGCCGGGCTGCCACCTGATAAAGAAGAGGATGTGTCACCCATAAGTGACGCTGGAATTTCTCCCCGGGCAGAGGTGAGGAAGGAAAAAAGCAGTGGGGGCCGGGACAGGAGGGTTACCTCAGGCAGGGAAATGGAAAGCTTCCAGAAGAGCGCCCGGGGCCAGGACCATCCTGGCTGGCCTGCAGGCACCAACTCGGCTGGTGTGCTGTCGCTGGGGTGGCTCCACGGCCCTTCCTCTAGGCTTTCAAGTCCTTGTACATATTCAGGTGTTTTACCTGGGAAGGGTGGGAACAGTTCAGCAGCAGCTGGCCTGGGGCTCAGCTCACGTTTACTCACAGACGCCTCCGCACGGTCCCCCAGCTTTGCAATGAGGACGCTTGTTGCGTGGGGGCTGCTGGCTGCATGGGAGACGATTCCCCATCTCTGACCAACTTCAGAATTGTTTACCACTGGAGCAAGTGTCCTGATAGGGTTTTCATCTGTGTAACTAGTGGGTTCTTGATTAGCAACTTGAATGGTGACATCAGAAGTCCTGAATCAGGATGGAAATACTTATCCCCAGTATGTAGAGGTGTAAAAACCTGGGGAGGCCGTGTGCAGCCGGCACCCTCAGGGATGGGCTTCTGACTGACCCCTCAACATTCTGGTGTCCAGCCACTGCTTTAGGATTTCTGGGGCCCAGTGCTGACTCTAAGGGTTCTGTAACCCAGCCTCTGTCTGCCTTTAATGAGATCCGCACTTCCAGGATCCTACAGAGCAGGGTCTGTGTGACCGTTCTGTGGCTTCTGTAACAAATGACCACAAACTGGGTGGTTTAGAACAACAGGAATTCATTCTCCCCCAGTCCTGGAGACCAGACATCTGAGATCAAGGTGTTGCAGGACGGAAGTCTCTCCAAAGGCTCCAGGATAGGGTTCTTCCTGCCTTTTCCAGCTTTTGGGGTCTCCAGGCATCCCCAGGCTTGCGGCTGCATCCCTCCCGTCTCTGCCTCTGTCTTCACGTGGCTTCTCCGCTGTCTGTGTTTCTCCTCTTTTGTCTCTCATAAGGACTTTCTCAATTGGATTGAGGGTCACCCTAACCCAGGATGACCTCATCTCTAGATCCTTAACTACATATACAAAGACCCTTTTCCCAGATATGGTCCTGTTCACGTGTTCTGGGGGGACACATCTTTTGGGGCCAGCATTCAACCCATTACCTGGGTATAAAATAACCCTCATTTTAGGAGATTGCCAAGGTCCCGTATGGACTGGCACAGACAGTAGCCATGTGGGTTGGGGTGGGGAGAATGAGGACCCTGGAATCACCTGGAAGGGATGAAGTCCTGGCTGCATTAGGTGAGCTTTTCCACCACGGGGTCCGTGGAAACAGCCACTCCACTCTGTCCGTGGAAAGGGACCCAGTGCCGAGTCCAGAAATGGTTATATTGCAAAGCTGACTCTTCTGGGATTTCATCATCAATAGCATCATGTAACCAGTAACTACGGGCTTGGAGGAGTCACTCTCTGGCACGTGACGACAGCACTGTCACTTTAGGTTCATCAAGCCTAGAATAGGAATGTTTGAAGGAGAAGAGTTTGGGAGATTGAAAAGCTTGGTTGTCAAGGAAACTGAGCAGGCTTGTCAAGGTTGTCAAGGAAACTTCTCGCTTAAACTGAAGGCAGGGCTGGGAGAGCTGAACTCCAGCGATCTTTTAAAGGGGCTGCTCTGAAGCACCATCACCTGAGAGGAGATCTCAGCGTGAGCTGGGGTTTGAGATGTGTGATGAGATGAAGCCTTTCTGTGACAGCTGGGGAGGGGTTTGTAAAGCACCTTGGCTTTTAAGGCAAAAGTTTGTTGCTGGAACAGTGTCTCCCCAAACTGGGCTGAAGCTCAAGATGTGTCTGTCCCCTTCTTGTGAGAGTCCAGGGCAGGTGGGTGTCAGGTCCCAGGCTCTGTCCCCCTGGTTTCTCCTCCCTGCTTCCAGGTGAGGGCTCCAACCAGCAGGGTGCAGTGAACAGCTGGGCATCATGCCCTCCGTCGTAGGATGCAGGCTGGTCAAGGCCCTCACCACCTCCACCTGTTTACCTTGGTAACACGAGACACTATGCCCCAGCTGGAAGGGGTGGGAAGGCTGGGAGGTGCAGGGTAGCTGTGAACAGGAAAAAGGGAAATGGGTTCTGATGGCCAGCTGCACGGGGGGTTAGGGATTCAGCATGTGGATTTGGGGGGACGTGACCGAGCCTATACCATCCTCCTTAGGAACCAGGTGTGCTTCGGTCCTTCCTTCCCTCAAGTCACACGAGTTGATATAATGGCTCAAGGAGAGGCCACTCATGCAGAGTGTGTGTCCCAGCTGGGGAACCCTTCTCTGCTCTCTCTGATCAGGCCGTGGTGGTGCCTGCCGCGTCCTGAGGTGAGCAGTTCTGGGGTTTCCTGCCGTGTCGCCCGGCCTGCTGAGGTGCCCATTGTCAGGGAGCTCAGGAGCCAGCAGCCTAGTGGGGATGCTGGGGACTCTCAGGGCCTTGGCAGATGTCTCTCCCGGCAGATACCCTAGCGAAAGTGGGGAAACATTTGGGGGATTACAGGCGGGAGAGAGTCTCGTTTATGCTTCAGAAAGACCAGGTTGGGGTGGGATGTGAGACGCACCGTGGGGCAGGGAGCTTTGTCAGGCCTGATGGAGGAACCAGGCACCAGATCGGGCTTGGGCCAGGGCTGTGGGTGTAGAGGGGAATTAGTGTGGGAACTGGCCACAGACTGTTGTCGAAATCTCGGCTTCCCTGTGCACCAAGGCCGAACAGAAATATGGAGACGGGTTTTGGAGGAAGAGAGAGATGGCTTTATTTTTCTGCTAGGCAGCAGGGAAGACACAGCCGGCTAGCGCCTCAAGAACTGGGCACCCCCTCCTCGAGAATCAGGGAAGATTTTATATGTGGGACTCTCGCAGTCGGGGTATAGGATGAGGATCAAAGTAGTGAAGGTCTTGCATTCCTCCTTTCCTTTGCATTATTTCAAAACAGTCACAGTTGGCATCAGGCCACACGGTAATTGGGGTCCAGCAGTCTGGTAATTGTGTCCGTTTGCCTCTGGTTTATCGGCGGTGACCTCGTTTCTGAAATGCAAAAGCTATAGGGGGTGATTTGTTATGAGGGGCATATAGAATGTAAGTGCTGGACATAATAGGGTTAGGGAGTGAGAGGCAGGGGATGTAACTCACACAGAGTCAGGGGTGATGGGTGCCGAATGTAAATTACATAGGGTCAGGGAGTGAGGTTAGCTTTGAAAAGTACAAATCTAGTTACTACAAATGAGTGGCAAAGTAAAACAAGGAGTGATGAACTCTTTCAGGCCAGGTTATGTTTCTTCTCTAGCCTGTTCGCTGCTCCCTTTGTATTCCTTGTTATCAGGGCAGGGGAAACTTCATTTCTCTTTTTGCTGCAACAAGACTGGAGGAGCAGATGACAGTCACTGGGGCACAAGGAGGGTGGGAGCCTGGGAGACCCCAGTGTTACCTAGCCAAACTTGGATCCCCTTGCCCGAGTGCAGTAAAGCCGGTCTACTGACACCGGGTGTGTTGAAGGAAAGTGCAGCTTTAATTGTACAAGTGCCAATACAAGGAGGCCAGGCGGCCTGTGCTCTAAAGCCCCAAGCTCCCTGAAGGATTTCAGCAAAGCAATTTCAAAGGCCAGGTGAAGGAGGGGCGTCGCAGGGTATGTGATCTGCTGGTGCACAATTCTCTGGTTGATGGTGAGGTAACAGGCGGTAAACATTATAAATTCTTAGGCGCCAGAAGCTCCGGGGCTACATGTTCATGATCATCAAGTAGTTAATTTCTTCCACTTGGCGGTGGAGGAAGCGTGCATCAGACACTGTTATCCAGGTACTTCAGAGAGGAGCTACAGCAGAGCATGTGGGGGAGGGGTCTGCCCTGGGAAAGCCCTGTAGGGTCCTGCTTGGTTACACCTGGTGCCTGGGCTCGGCAACCTGGGAGGTTGGGGCTGCTCCTGGGTGTGGGGAGCTGCGGGATCCCAGTCCTCTGAGGGGCCTGTTAGCCCCCAAGGTGAGATGGGGGTGCAGTGACTGGACAGAGGCGTCTGGCCTGGGGGAGGGGTCCAGGCTGGAAATGTCACTGGAATCATTGCAGGGAGGGGGAGGAAAGGCAAAGTGCAGGCAGATGGGTCACAGCAGACTACGTGCAGGTGACTGCGGTCCTGGTGGAAGCAACTCAGCCAGAAAGGAGTGACCGTCAGGGGCTCAGCTCCATTCTCTTCTTCCTTTGTAAAACCGCTGTGTCAGAGTTTGAGACACCGCCAGGAGACGTCTGGGCCCAGTGCTTCCATGGCTTCATCAAAGGGCCCAGGGGGAACAGAGAACCACTGCAGGCCCCGCCCATGTCCTCACTGGGAATGAACCCCATCAGGACACCGGGGCTCACAGACTTGAGGGAACCTCTGTCCTCAGGACCGGTCTTCCTTCCTCCTCTCACCTGCTGGTCAGAGGCCCAGGAAACCCCAACCTGGCTCGACCCCCAGGGCCTGGATTCAGAGGCCCAGGAACCCCCAACCTGGTTCCACCCCCAGGGCCTGGATTCAGAGGCCCAGGAACCCCCAACCTGGCTCCACCCCCAGGGTCTGGATTCAGAGGCCCAGGAACCCCCATCCTGGCTCCACCCCCAGGGCCTGGATTCTGGGACAGCTTAGGGGTAAGCAAGACCCTCATGCTCCTTTATCTGCCTGGGGGTGAGAATGTCTTAAACGCTGCAATTCACTGATTATGGAGGGCTGAGTGTTTCCAGCAGGTATGGGTGGAAAGATGGGGTGGGAAATTCCTATGTCTTCAGGGTCTTCCCAGCGTGAAGATCTGTGTGTTTCCCCCGGCCAGTCCACATCCTCCCAGGAAGCCCAGATCCAGGATTACGAGGGCAGAGGCTCTCCCCTTGCTTATCTGTAACTTCCCACTCCCACAGCAAGGCTGTGGCTGGCTCCCTGGCTCCCACCATCTGCCATTTATCTGTGCATTGCTCCTTTCCAGGTTACATGTGCAGAGGTTTCAGAATTGTTAGCTACTGCACCCTGGAAAGAACTTCGTAGAATAATGCCCACTGTTTATATACGGTCCATTTTGCCCTTAGTCTGCAGATTCCATTCATTTCCAAAGGTAACTTAGGTCAGCAGCTTTTATCCCAGCCCCTACAGTGAGTTGTTTCCATATATTTCTAATACACTTAGATTCTGTGATATTATGCGTTCCATCCTGCAACACTCCTACATCCTAAATAACTAAATTTGAATAGATTATGATTGGCCCCTTGGGCTATGCACATCTGTGGGCTTAGACAGATGCATAGTGACAGGTATCCACCCTAGAGTATCACATGGACTACTTCAAACCCCCCACCCCATGATCTGCTTATCATCTATGTAGCTTTGCCTTTCCCGGAATGTCATCAATGGGGTCATACTGTGTGCAGCCTCCGCAGACTGGATTCTTTCACTTGGCAGTATATACTGAAGATTTATCCATGTCTTTCCATAGGTTGGTGGTGCATTCCTTTCTGCTGAGTAGGATTCCACTGCACGTGTATGGGAGGAAAAACAATTTTCCCTCTACTTTTCTAGGTTTTTGGTTGAGGCCCCCTGCCCCTGTAATAAAAGACAGATTACCAGGAGAAAAGCAGAAGTTTAATAACATGTATACCTTCTGAATACAGGGGGGATGCCACGGAAAACTGAGTCACTCCCTGAAATGGCCAAAACCATCCCCTTAAATACCGTTTTCAGCTAAAAACAGCAGTAAGATGCTGGGGAAGGGGGGAAGGCCAGTTATGGCAGGTTATCATGCAAAGCACAGTAAACAAGGGTATGACTGTATGCACATTTAAGTCAGGACTTCTCCACTGAAAAGAGTTACTTAAGATTATCCTTCTATGTTTGGTGCAAAGAGGGACATACCCTTATAAGTGGAGATTTCTCTATTGTAAATGTCCTTCATAAAACGGCAATCTCAGTTTCCTGAGATTTTTAAAAAAATTTATTATTTTATTTTTGGCTGTATTGGGTCTTCGTTGCTGTGTGCAGCTTTTCTCCAGTTGTGGTGAGCAGGGGCTACTCTTCATTGCGGTGCGTGGGCTTCTCATTGTGGTGGCTTTTCTTGTCGCGGAGCATAGGCTGTAGGCGTGCGGGCTTCAGTAGTTGTGGCAGGCGGGCTCAGCAGTTGTCGCTCGCGGGCTGTAGAGCTCAGGCTCAGTAGTTGTGGCGCACAGGCTTAGTTGCTCTGCGGCATGTGGGATCTTCCCGGACCAGGGCTCAAACCTGTGTCCCCTGAATTGGCAGGCGGACTCTTAACCACTGAGCCACCAGGGAAGCCCGTTTTTTTAAGCAGACCAGTAATCCTTATGCCAGAGAGACATATTTTGGGGTCGCATATTCTACTCGCCTTGACATGGATGTACCCCAATTTGCTTATGCATTCATCTTTTGAAGGATATCCTGATTTCTTCAAATTTTTAGCCATTATGAAAGTGCTGCTGTGCATAATTGCATCCTTGTTTGCATTTGGACATAGATTTTCAAAGCAGTTGCCTAAATACTGGAAGTGTGATTGTTGGATCCCAACGTGAGACTTGTTTAGCTTTGGAAAATCTGCCAAATTGTCTTACAAAGTGGCCACACATGCATCCCCCCAGCTATGAGGGAGAGTTCCTTTTGTTCCTCACCCTCTAGCAATTTGTATTGTCATATTTTTGGAGCTCAGCAGTCCTAATAGGTGTGCTGTGATAGCTCATGATTTTAATTTGTAATTCCCTAATGGTATATGATGCTGAGCTTGTTTCTGTATGACTTTTACTATCTGTATGTCTTTTTTGGCGGGATGTCTGTTCAGATCATGCTGTTCATGTTCATGCTGAGAGGAGCCCTGTCTCCTCAGGACCTGCTGGGGCTTTGGCTTCTGGAACACGTGGGGCTGAGTCCACGCTGATGGCTGAGCTTCGGGACAGGCTGGGGTCGAGTCCACACTAACAGAAGCCGGGTCTCCTCAGGACCCACTGGGGCTTCAGCTTTGGGACACTGTGGGGTCCAGTTCATGCTGACAGGAGCCTGGTCTCCTCAGGACCTGCCGGGAGGTGATGCCGCTGAGGGAAAATGTGAGGAAAAGTGGGGAGAAGGTTCCTGTACGTTGCTGACCGCTGAGGGTGTCTGTCTTCAGAGGACCCAGGAGAGGAAGGGCTTGATGTGGAAAACTGGGGTTTGGGCCCCTTTTGTGTGTGGTGTAGACAGAGTGCAGTGTTGTTCTTTGGTGCGTGGCGTCTGGTTTTCCCAGCACCATTTATTGAGGGGACTGTCCTTTCCCTGGTGTGTGTTCTTGGCTCCTTTCTTGTGAATGAACTGACCGCATACCTGTAGGTTTATTTCTGGGCTCTCTGCTCCATGTGCCTGTTTTTGTGCCAATTCCACACTTTTTTGGGACTGTAGCTTCGTAATGTAGTGTGGAGTCAGGGAGTGAGATGCCTCCAGCCTGTTCTCCTTCCTCAGGGTCGCTTTGGCTCTTCTGGGTCCTTTGTGGCTACAACACAAATGTTAAGATCGTTTGTTCTGTTTCTATGAAATGTCAGTGAAATTTTGGTAGTGGTTGCGTGTGTGTGTACATTGCTTTGGGTAGCATGGACATTTTCACAGTATTTTCACCCATGCGCACAGGATATCTTTCCATTGATTTGTGTCTGTTCAGTTTCTTTCATCAATGTCTTAGTTTTCAGTGTGCAGGTCTTTCAAGTCCTTGGTTGAATTTATTCCTAGTTTCTTGGGGGATGAGATTATAAATGGAACTGTTTTCTTAATTCCTCTTTCTGATAGTTCGTCATTAGTGTGTAGAATCACAAATGATCCTGCAGTTTTACTGAATTCATTTTTTTAGTTCTGACAGTTGTTTTGGTGGTTTTATGTAGAAACCTAGAATTCAGAAATCCCACTGTTTTCCTCTACACCCAGGTCATCCACAGCACCCAAGACCTAGTGGCTCCTAATATGATCTTCCCACGGTGCCTCTCAATACCATGTGGACACAGTGATTAGCATCACCACTTTGGTTGAATTTGGTCTGGGTAAGTCTTGGCCTCTCTAGCAATGTTTGATGTCATCTCTGATTTTCTGTAATGTTACTGACATGGTTGTATTGAAAGGTATTTTCTAGTAAATTTCAAATTTAAAGTTTAAATAGCAGTACAAAGTGTTCTACATTCACACCAAATACTGCAGTGTGTTTTAGCCGACACAGGGCCCGTCTCCCAGGGAACCAGGACATAACCCCCAAAGGAGGGATCATGATGGTTTCCACATTATAATCCTATCCACAGGACCACTTCAGCTTTCACCAGCTGCCCCAACTTTGTGGAAATGTCTTTTTCCATTCTAATCCAGGTTTCTTTGTCTGGAACCATCACTGGGCTTTCCCTCATTTTAAAAACCTTCATGGATTTAAAGTGTACAAGATGAGTATGATCTCGTGCATTTTCCTGTATGGCTTCTTTCACTTAGGATGTTTTCAATGTTTATCCATATTGTAACATGTATCATTGTTTTCATTGTGATTGAAAACACATAACATTTATCATTGAAGTCATTTTAAGTATACACTTCTATAGCAGTAAATACATTCACATTGTTGTAAAAACATCCTCACCACCCATCTCCAGAACTTTTTCATTTTCCCCAAGTGAAACTGTAACCATTAAATACTTATTCCCCTCAAGCCCTGGCAACCTTTGTCTACTTTGTCTTTGAATTTGACTTATCTGGGTACCTCATACTAGTGGAATCATAGAATGTTTGTCCTTTTCGTGTCTGGCTGGTTTCACTTAGCATAATGACTTCAGGGTTCATCCACATTGTAGCATGTGTGAGAATTCCCTTAGTTTTAAAGGTTGAATCATATGCCGTTTCGTATATACTACCCTGTACTTACGCATTCATCTGTTGAAGGACACTTGTGTTGCTTCCACCTTTTGGCTACTGTGAGTAATGTTGCTATGAATATGGGGTACAGATATCTGTTCCACTCTTTGCTTTCTAATATTCTGGGTGTATACCCTGGAGCAGAATTGAGGGATCATACGTTAATTCCACGTTTAAGTTTTTGAGGGGCCGCCATACTGTTTTCCACAGGGGCTGCACAATTTTACTTTATTCCTTCATATGACAGAATAAGGCAGCTTACGGATCTACCTTATTTTGCTTATCTATTCACCCGTTGGTGGACAATTTAATTGTTTCTACCTCGGGCTATTGTGAACAGTGTTGCTATGAATATCGGTGTATACGTTTTTATTTGAACACTGTTATCCGTTCTTTGGGTATATATCTAGGAGTGGAGTTGCTGAAACATGATAATTACATTTTTATGTTTTTGAGAAAATGCCAAAGTTTGGTACACATAGATTGCACCATTTTACATTTCCATAAGTAAAGTTTAAGGGTCCCCATTTCCCTACATTGTTGCCAACATTTGTTATTTTTATTTATTTTTAATATAACCTTTCTAGTGTGTGTGAAGGTATCACATTGTGGTTTTAATTTGCATTTCCATCATGACTAGTGATGTGTGACATCTTTTCATGTGCTTGTGGACCGCTTGTATGCCTTGTGTGGAGAACAGTCTATGCGAGTCCTTTGTGCATTCCAAAAATTGGGTTGCGCTTTTACTGAGCGGTAAAAAGTTCTTGATATATTCTGGATAAAGTCTCTTATTAGATATATGATGTGCCTATGTTTTCTTCCATTCTGTGGGCTGTCTTTTTACTTTCTGGAGAGCCTCTTTTGATGTACAAACGTGTGTAATTTTGAGGAACTAGATTATCTGCTTTTTTTTCTTTCATTGCTTGTGTTTTAGTGTCAGATCTGAGAAACTATTGCTAAATGCAAGGTCATGAATCCCTTGGTTTATTCCAGAGTACCATCATCCCTCGGTATCCACTGGGCTAGGGTTTAGGTCTGGGGTTTGAGTCAGGTCAGGGTTTAAGAGTCAGGGGTCAGGGTTTGAGAGCCAGGGTAGAGGGTCTAGGGGTCTGGGGTTGGGGTGTTAGGGTTAGAGGTTAGGGTTCCTTAGTGTTAGGGTTAGGTTTAAACATAACTGGCCCCCATTGCCCTTCCTTTCTCTTCTCTGAGGTCTCCAGGATGGATAGGATTTGCTCAGGGTCACACATGAGTCAGGGAGTTGAGCTGGACCACTGTCTTTCTACCCTCCAGTCCTGGGCTCTGAGAGAAGAATGAAATATCTGTACTGTCTCTGAGTGTTTCACATTGAACGCGATGTCAGTCACGGGTTGTGGAGGGTGTCTGGAGTCACGCATGGTTCCTTCCTGCCCTCCCATCTGGGAAAGGTGGTGTTGGCCCTGCTCTGCCTGGGCAGCCCCAGTTCCGGCAGAGTGCCCAGACAGGAGGGCACTCAGTGGACATGTGTGGATTAATGCAGGACTGGGTGTAGCAACCTGCCAGCCCCCTGCCTACTTGAGGGCTGCTGGGGCCCTCCTGGGGCTGCAGGCATCCTTTGTCCCATCCGAGTGGGTAGCAATAGACAGTCAAGTCTCATGCAGGACAGTCCTTGACCTCTGACCATTCAGGCAGGCATCTGTGGTCCTCTAGGTCAGTTCAGCCTGGGCCCTGTCAAGACCCCATGGACAATTAGTGGCTGACCATGCTGCTGAGTAATGGAACAGCTACCTGGGCAGTGTAGACATTCCTTTGAGATGTTTCAACTACCAACATCCATGTGGTTGAGAAAAGGGCCTCCCCTTCACAGCCTTCACAGCCTCGTAGCCTGCCAAGAGAGGTAATAACCCTCTAAATATTTGAGTGTGTCCCTGACACAACAACCATACAGCACACCATGGCCCTTCAATGCTTTGTCCTTTTAGGTGTTAGAAAATTTTTTAATTATAATGGAATTTTATTAAGAATTTATGTTCATCAATGCAGTCATAATAGTGTCTAAAAGCAACCCATGGGCAGAAAAATAATATTTATAGTATATTTATCTGACAAAGAACTTATACCCATGATATATTAAAAAGAACTCCTACAAATCAGTAATCTCTTGCAAATTCCACAACACATAAAAAACTGTACCAAAAGAGTTGAACCCTTCTCACAAGAGAATGTCCAAATGCTTAATAAACATAAAAAGATGTTGAACTTCATGAGCCACAAAGGAAATGAAAATTAAAACACCCACAATGGAAGATGATATATTTGTAATACAGTTGCATGGCACAAAACTGGTACCCAGAGTATAATAAAGTATTTCTGAAGGTCAAATATCTCTACCCAATAGAAAAATGAGCAAAAGACTGGAACAGGCTTTTCACAGAGGAGAAAATCCAAAGAACCAATAAGCCAGTAAAGGTGTTCAACTTCCCCCATCATCAGAGAAATACAAGTTAAAAGCCAGAATGAAATATTACAGCATAATGACTAGTCAAGTAAAGTCTACCAATAACAAGTGTGGGTAATAATTTAGAACTAGTTGTTAGAAATTTTGACATTCATATTCATTAAGAATCAAAGTTATGGGAGAAACTGGGCCTCCCAATGGGAAGTTCACACTGAGACTGCATTGTCCTGGAGAGCCATATGCATCCACGTGGCCTCTGGAAAGCCTGCCGATTATGGGTTCCATGGCATGGAATAATTCTCGAGCCTCCCGTTGCTTCATTGCACAAGAGTTTCCTTACCACCCTAGCAGTTGGTTTCTTCCCTTAGAAAAGGAGAGAGAAGAAACTGGAAAAGGAGCAGTATTGTTTTTCAGGGATGGGCAATTAATATGGCCAGGGAGATGGCATAGCTCAACGGCTCCCACCTCTCAGGGGCAGGAATGAGGTGTGTGTGTCTTCTGAGGGCACATGGGCTGTTCTGGGCCAGCCTCTGATGTGAGGACCTGATGCCCAAGGAAAGAGACTTGAGTTTACCACCACCAATGATCCTGCCTTTTCAGCAAGTGAAAGAACTTCTTGTAGTCTTGTGAGGACAGTAAGAGCACTGGATGAGTCGCTGCAGCCCCTGACCCTAAGTGAACCCCTTTCTTCCTTTTGCGTCAGATTCTGTGCTGTGCAGTGAGCTGTCATTGACAAAGAACCTGCTGCTTTCTCCCAGCCAGCATCTACTCTCATGTCCAAGCCTAGTGCCTCAGTTTTCCTTTGGGAATTACATCCCACCTGCTTCCAGTCCAGATAGTTCCAGAAGGATGAGCCCATGTTCCCCCCAGCTCGAAGATGGGTTTACAACCCACATCTAGCCAGTCCCATTTTCCATCTTCTGGTAATGGGTCAAGGATGAGAGTGAAACCCAAGCCAGGCCAAAGGTATTCAAAACCATGACTTTTCTTAGAACCCAAGAAAAGAGAAAATTTTCTTGGAAAAAGGATGGTGAGTGGTTGTCAGCCTAGAATTGCTGTTGGCCCAAGGGCAGTGAGAGAGCCTGTGCCTGTGAATGGGGTCTCCCAAAGGCACTGAGCAGGACAAAGCTTTGGAGAGAAATAAGGTCACCCTGAGAGAGTATGAGACACTAGACCTGCCAGGTCCAAACCCATTCTTCAACTTGCCACTTGCAAGTATTAAATTATTTCTACCCTTACAATAAATACTAATTTATTTTACTTCAGTAAGTGTGTCCATTCGCTGAGAATAAAAAAAGTCCTAGTTGAAACATCTGAATCAATAATCCCTGGTCCATCCTTAGGTGTCCTCACTGGGTAGGCGTGGCTGGGGGAGGTGAAGACACTGGGTTGGGTCATAAACTAGGGGAGCTGGCAAACAGCTCTGTCCCTGCTCCTTCCCTGTCCCGGGAGAGGGAAAGCCTGGAACAGTGATAGGATAGCCAGTAGGGGAAGAGGTTCCTCAGTGGTTATTGGCCTTTTTGTGTTTTCCTTCATTTAGGGTCCATTTTGGTAATGTGTTTTTACAAAGAAATCACCCATTTCCTCTAGATTTCCAGTTTGTTACAATAGGTTTCTCTTATTTGACTTTTAATTTTTCCAGTCTAATTTTCTACAGAATCATCACAAATAATGAACAAATATTGATACTTTATTTTTAACTGAGGTCTCTATTCATGTTCCCTGTGTTATAGCTTTCCTTGTTCCAGGGTCTCGTAGGACATGGGGTCATCATGTCTGTTTAGTCTCTTCTGGGCTCTGACAGTTGCTCAGACTCTCCTTGTTTCCATGACCTTGACAGCGTGGAGGAGGGCTGCTCAGGTATTGTATGGACTGCCGGGCACTGGGATTTGCTCGGTGGTTTTGTCGTGGTTAGACTTGGCTTTGAAAAAGCAGGCCACAGAGGTGAAGTGCTTCCTCTTCACTCTATACCAAGAGGATGGGCTCTTAAGGAAACTTCTCCCTTATATTCTTAACTTTGGTCACCAGGCTGAGGTAGTGTTTGTCAAGTTTTCCCACAGTGAGGCTACTTCTTTCCCATGTCCATCCTGTGTGTCTTATGTAGGAGGAAGTCATAATGCAGAAGCCACACTTGAGGAGAGAGGGGTGAGCGTCACATCCTTGATGGACAGCTGAGTGGCTCTATACATTGTTTAGAAGCTTTCTGCATAGGAGATTTCTATTCAACACCATTCATCAAAAACTCTGTCACTTATTTTTTTACCAGTTGGGACACGTGAATAATTATTGTAAACTTTTGGTCATAAGCCGGCTCTACATTATTAGACTGCTTAGTTCATTCTTGCTTTGGCTGTTGAGAGTGTCTTCTATTTGCTCCTGTTTCCATTTTACGTAAGTTTCTTTTGTAGGTTTTTAAAATTTTTGGTGCTTCTTTACTCTCTGATATTTTAAGATTATCCTGTTTCGTATATTTACTGTCTCAGTCCTAGCATCAGCCCTTTCTTCAAAGAGCCCTTGTTCCTTTTATTAGAGAATAGTATTAAAGACTTACATGTGGGAGCTGAATATGCTCAGCTGACAGTGCATGGAAATATATGCATGTATCCCAGCCTATGCATATACATATAATTATAAAGATTTCCGTGTGGAATTATGTGTATCTCTGTTAGGCTAAAGATAGTTTATACTGATATCTCCAACCTGATCTGTTATGACATGAATATTGTAACCTTCTCACTTTGTCTGTGACTTCCCACTCCAGTGGTCAGAAACCTGGCTTCCTCCATTTGTCGTTTATTAAATTCACTGCTTGTTCCATTCGATTACTGATATAGTAGTTTCAGTACTGTTAGCTGCTACCCCTCCTGGGAGAGAACTTACAGAGTCCACTGTGTATATACGGCATATTTTGCCTTTGGCCTACAGAGTCCTCTCATTTCCAAAGTTAACTTAGGTTGGCCCATTTTGCCCCACCACCAACAGTGAGTTTTTTTCATACTTTTCTAAATCAGTTAGATTGTTTGTTACATTCTGTATGCCAGTCTTTGACACTCCCATATCTGAAGTAACTAAATTTGAATAGATTATAATTTACTTGTTGGGCTGTAAAAAAAAAAAAAAAAATCTGTGGGTGTAGACAAGTGCATAGTGACAGGTATTCACTACTAAAGTATCATACGGACCTTTCAATCACATATTCCACAAACTGTTTACCATGTCTGTTTTGCCTTTTCTAGAAAATGTCATATAAATGTGGTCATAGAGTGTGTAGCACTTCAGACTGGATTCTTTTACTTAGCAATATAATTGTTAGGTTCATCTATTTTTTTTTTGCATGGGTTGATGATTCATTCCTTTATATCTCTGAATATTATTGCATTGCATGTATAGGAGAGGAAAAATAATTTTCCCTCTACCCTTCTATGTTCTTCATTGAGATCCCCCTTGTAATGAAAGGGAGATGAACTGGAAAAAAACAATCAGAAGATTCATATACACCATACATACCTCCTGTATACTTGAAAGATACCCAGGCCATTACCCTAAAGGCTACCTTCAGCTAAGAACAGAAGAAAGATGTTAGGGAATGGAGGACGCCATTTAAGGGAGGTTTTAGGCAAAGCCCAGTAAACAAGGGGATGGTTGTTATGCAGATTTACATCCAGACCTATTTCATTGACAAGGTTTTTTTTTTAAATATTTATTTATTTGGCTGCACCGGGGTTAGTTGCGGCATGTGGGATCTAGCCCCCGTGACCAGGGATCGAACCCAGGCCCCTGCATTGGGAGTGTGGAGTCTTAACCATTGGACCACCAGGGAAGTCCTGACAAGTCTTTCTTTTTTTTTTTTTTTTTTTTTGCGTTACGCGGGCCTCTCACTGTTGTGGCCTCTCCCGCTGCAGAGCACAGGCTCCGGACGCGCAGGCTCAGCGGCCATGGCTCACGGGCCCAGCCACTCCGCGGCATGTGGGATCTTCCTGGACCGGGGCACGAACCCATGTCCCCTGCATCAGCAGGCAGACTCTCAACCACTGCGCCACCAGGGAAGCCCTGACAAGTCTTTCTTGATATTTAGTCATCATTCAATTCCTGGCCCAGAGAGGGACATACCCTTACAAATGGAGATATCCTTAATAAATGTAAATTTACCTCATAAAAGGGCATTTTCTGCTTGGTTTTCAAAAATTCTCCTGGGTCTGCTCTTTTTAAAATTAATCAGTCCAAAATAATCCTTTTGTCAAAGGGACATATATTGGGGTGGTGTATTCTGCCCCCCCTTGACATGGATGTGCCCTAATTTGCTTATGAATTCATCTACAGAACGACATCCAGATATCTTTAAGTTTTTAGCCATTATGAATAGAGCTGCTGTGCATTACTTGATCCTAGTTTTTGTTTGAACACAGGTTTTCAAAGCAGTTGTCTAAATATAAGAGGTACGCTTCTTGGATCCTAAGGTGAGACTATTTAGATTTGGAAAAAACTGCCAAACCATCTTCCAAGCTTGGTTGTGCATGCAGTCCACCAGCATCTTGAGTATATTCTTGTCTGCTTTTTTAGTATCTGTTTATCTATCTTGGCCAGGTGTGTGTTTCAATCTTTACCAAATTTTAATGGCACTGTTTGGTATAATTTGAGTACAAACCTTTTATCAGATATGTGTTTTGGAAATAGTTTCTTCCAGTTTGTGGTTTGGCTTTTGGTTTTCTGAATAAGTTCTTTCATAGAGTAGAAATTTTGAATTTTATAAAGTCCACATTATCAATTATTTTTCTTTTGTTGATTGGCTTATGGTGTTATGTGTTTAAAAGGCATCACCAGACCCAAGGTCATGTAGATTTTCTTTTTTAAAAAAAAAAAAAATTTATTTATTTATTTTTGGCTGCGTTGGGTCTTCATTGCTATACGTAGGCTTTCTGTAGTTGCGGCGAGCGGGGGCTACTCTTCGTTGCTGTGCGCGGGCTTCTCATTGTGGTGGCTTCTC
The DNA here is from genome assembly GCF_949987515.2 of Delphinus delphis. Lineage (NCBI taxonomy): Eukaryota > Metazoa > Chordata > Mammalia > Artiodactyla > Delphinidae > Delphinus > Delphinus delphis. Next base: position 59,590,876 of record NC_082701.1, read on the forward strand.
TAATTGTGGAGCATGGGCTCTAGGTGTGCCGGCTTCAGTAGTTGTGGCACGTGGGCTTAGTTGCTCTGCGGCGTGTGGGATCTTCCCGGACCAGTGCTCGAACCTGTGTCCTGTGCATTAGCAGGCAGATTCTTAACCACTGCACCACCAAGGAAGTCCTAGATTTTCTTTTTCCTTTTAGAGTTTTTATAGTTTGGTAATTTAAATTTGTCTATGGGTACTTCGGATGCACAGGCTCAGCGGCCATGGCTCACGGGCCTAGCCGCTCCGCGGCACATGGGATCAGACCGGGGCACGAACCCGTGTCCCCTGCATCGGCAGGCAGACTCTCAACCACTGCACCACCAGGGAAGCCCTATGGGCACTTTTGAGTGAATTTTGGTTTACATTGTGAAGTTTGTGTCTACATTCATTTCATTACGTATGGTTTCTAATTAATTGTTCCTTAACCATGTTTTGAGAAGATACAGTGAGATACTTGGCTCCATTTCAGTTTGGATTTCCAAACTTAGTATAAACAGCAGAACAGCATTGAGGATGAGGCCTCTGGGTTTGTGAGTGTGGCGCTCCCGGCACTTCTCTGATGTCCCACAGGGGGCTATGAACACACCCATCTGACCCTGGGGGCACAGGTGCATCCGGCCCACAGACTTTGCTCTGTGACAAGATGACGGGAGCTTTGTCTCCTGTCGGGGCTTAGGTTTCTGGACCACGGGGCAGTGTCTATACTGACTGGAGCTGGCTTTTCTCAGGACCCACTGGTGAGGAGATGTCACAGGAGGAAACAATGAGAAAGTGTGGAGAATCTTCCTGTGCAGCTGACTGCGGGGTAGGTGGGGTGCATCTTCAGGGGACTCAGGAAAGAAAGGGTTTAATGTGGAATACTGTGGGCTTTTAGTTTTATGTGCAGTGTAGATGGTGACAAGTGTCGTTCTTTGGAGTCTGGTGTCTGGTTTTCCTGGTTCGGTTTGTTGATGGCTTTGGGTAGAATAAACATTTTAATAATAGTCATTTTTCTGATGCATGAGCATGGAATATTTTCTATTGTGTCTTTAATTTCGTTATCAATGCTTTATAGTTTCCTGAGTATAGGTCTTTCATGTCCTTGGTTAAATTTACTCCTAAATAGTTTGTTCTTTTTGATGGAGTTGTAAATGGGATTGTTTTCTTAATTTTTCTTTCTGATGGTTCACTAAGTGTATAGAAACAAAACTGATTTGTGCGTATTGATTCCGTGTTTTGCAACTTAATTTATTCTTTTAACATTTTTTTGAAGTAATGTGAAAACTTTTAATGCTAAAATCTCACTCTTTCTACTGCATCCCAGGTAATCCGCAGGACCGAAGACTTGGTAGCTACTAATATACTCCTCTCATGGTGTCTTTTTTTAAAAAAATTATTTATTTAATTTATTTTTGGCTGCGTTGGGTCTTCGTTGCTGTATGCAGGCTTTCTCTAGTTGCGGCGAGAGGGGGGCTACTCTTCGTTGCAGTACGCGGGCTTCTCATTGCCGTGGCTTCTCTTGCTGTGATGCATGGGCTCTAGAGCGCAGGCTCAGTAGTTGTGGCCAACGGGCTTAGTTGCTCCGCGGCCTGTGGGATCTTCCCGTTCCGGGGGTTGAACGTATGTTCCATGCATTGGCAGACGGATTCTTAACCACTGCGCCACCAGGGAAGTCCCTCCCTCTGTGCCTCTTAATACCATGTGGACTCCTACAAAGGAAATACCAGTCACAATTTTGGTTGAACTTTGTCTGGGTAAGTCTTGGCCTCTATAACAAAGTTTGTTGACTGTCTTATCTGATTTTCTGACATGGTACTCACATGGTTGTTTTGAAAAGTAATTTACTTTCCAGTAATTGAAAATGTACAGAAAAGGTTCAGTAATGGCAAAAGTACTCACATTTGCCACTTCACACAAAATGCTCACAAAACCATGACTCGTTCTGGAGAAGCCATGGGATAGGGAGAGGGACACTCTCCTGAGGAATCAACACATAACCCCTAAATGAGGAAACCATGATGTCTACATTAGAATTTAATACTCAGACCCACTTCAAGTTTCGCCTGTTGTCCCAACTGTATGAAAATATCCTATTCCATCCCGATCCAGTTTTCTCTTTCTGGACCCATGACTGAGTTTTTCCCTCATATGGACAACCTTGATCAGACAAGATGAGTATGGGATCTGGGTGGCCTTTTCTCTATGGCTTGTTTCACCAAGGATGTTTTTAATGTTCATTTACGTTGTAAGAAATGTCAGCACTACACTTTTGTTTCTTTGTCATTAAAAATACAAAACGTGCCATTTACCATTTAATTCATTTTACGTATACAGTTTTGTGGTATTAATTACCTTCATATAGTTGCACAAACAAGTGAACTAACATGTGTACCTCCTGTGTGCATGGGAGATACCCAGGAAATTAAGTTACACCCTGACATGGCCCAAGACATCACCTTAAATACCATCTTCATCTAAAAGGAAAAAAAAAGGAAAGGTATAGTTGTTCCTGTCTACATTCATTGGATTGCATATGGTTTCCAATTGATTGTCGTATGACTAGTTTTGGAGAAGTCATGGGATAGTTGGCTTCATTTCAGTTTGAATTTCCAAATTTAGTGGATTCTGCAGGCTTGATACAAGGTTTACAAACGTGATATTGGATCAGGACATCCCATGGTGTAACTGGTATTAATGGTTTGTTCAGCAATTAAAGTTCTGTGTGATATGAGTACAAACTGGAGTAATCCTGGTTAGTTTCTATCTGTTATACATTTGACCCAGAATGAAAGGACAAGAAAAATAAGGCCTGCTTTATAAAAGTGTCTTCAAACTAATTGATGGTATAATCTCAACTTAATTTTTTAAAAATTTATTTCATTGAAGTATAGTTGACTTACAATGCTGTGTCAATTTCTGCTGTACAGCAAAGTGATTCATATATATATATATACACACACACATTTACTGTTTATTACATATATACATATGGTTTATTACAGGGTACTGAATATAGTTTCCTGTGCTGTACAGTAAGACCTTGTTGTTTATCCATCCTATATATAATGGTTTGCATCTGCTAATCCCAAACTCCCAATCCATCCCTCCCCTGTCTTCCCCTTGGCCACCACAAGTCTGTTTTCTATCGCTGTAAGTCTGTTTCTGTTTTGTAGATTCATTTGTGTCTTATTTTAGATTTCACATATAAATGATATATGTTCCTTGTCGTTCTCTGTCTGACTTCACTTAATATGATAACTTCTAGGTCCATCCATGTAGATGCAAATGACATTATTTCACTCTGTTTTATGGCTGAGCAATATCCCATTGTATATATTTATCACATCTTCTTTATCCATTCATCTGTTGATGACATACGGGTTGCTTTCATATCTTGGCTATTGTGAATAGTGGTGCTATGAACATAGTGGTGCATGTATGTTTTCGAATTATAGTTTTGTCTGGATATGTGCCCAGGAGTGGGATTTCTGGTTCATATGACAATTCTATTTTTATTTTATTTATATTTTTATAAATTTATTTATTTTATTTTTTATTTTTGGCTGCATTGGGTCTTCGTTGCTGTGCATGGGCTTTCTCTGGTTACGGCAAGTGGGGGCTACTCTTGGTTGCAGTGTGTGGGCTTCTCATTGCGTTAGCTTCTCTTGCTGGGAGCACGGGCTCTAGGCACTCAGGCTTCAGTAGTTGTGGCATGTGGCCTCCGTAGTTGTGGTTCGTGGGCTCTAGAGCGCAGGCTCAGTAGTTGTGGCATGTGGGCTCCGTAGTTGTGGTTCGTGGGCTCTACAGCACAGGCTCAGTAGTTGTGGCATGTGGGCTCCGTAGTTGTGGTTCGTGGGCTCTAGAGCGAGGCTCAGTAGTTATGGCACATGGGCTTTGTTACTCCGCAGCATGTGGGATCTTCCTGGGCCAGGGCTCGAACCTGTGTCCCATGCATTGGCAGGCGGATTCTTAACCACTGTGCCACTAGGGAAGCCCCAGCAACTCTATTTTTAGTTTTTTTAGGAACCTCCATACTGCTTTTAATAGTGGCTGCACCAATTTACATTCCAACCAACAGCGTAGCAGGGTTTCCTTTACTCCACACCCCCTCCAGCATTTATTTGTAGACTTTTTATTGATGACCATCTTGCCTGCTATGAGGTGATACCTCATTGTAGTTTTGATTTGCATTGTTCTAATAATTAGCGATGTGGAGCATCTTTTCATGTGCCTATTGGCCATCTGTATGTCTTCTTTGGAGAAATGTCTATTTAGACCTTCTGCCTACTTTCTGATTTTTTTTTTCAGTTGTATGAGCTGTTTGTATATTAGGCCCTTGTTGGTCACATCATCTTCAAATATCTTCTCCCAAACAATTAGCACAGGTGCTGGGACAGCTGGATACCCACACGCAGAAGAATAAAGTCGGACCCTTACCTCCCCCCCGATCCCGTATACAAAATCAACACAAAATGGATCAAAAGCCTAGATGCAAGAACCAAAATTATAAAACTCTTAGAAGAAAACATGAGAGTAAATCTTCATGACCTTGGATTTGGTCATGATTTCTTAGATCTGCTACCAAAAGCACAAGCAACAAAAGACAAAATAGATGCATTGGACTTCCTCAAGATGAAAAACAGCTGTGTATAAAAGGAGCAAGGAATACAATAATCCACCATCCAAAATGGCCCAAGATGTTTGCAAACCATGTATCTGATAAAGGACTGTAGCCCAGCAGCCAAGCCCCCGGTGGTCCAGGGGAGTGTCTGTGCAGCCCCTCCCGTCCTCAGTGATCAGGGGATTTCAGGCCCCACAGAACCCGAGGGGTGGACACGGGTCATCCTCAGCACCCTCAGGGAGTGAGAGCTGGATGGTTTTGAGCCCAGATGCACTCCCATTACTGCCCTCAAAGGCTGAAGGCTTCAGCATGCCTCCAGAAGGACACAGAGTATTTGCAAGTCTATGAGAACCAAGAGAACTGTCTTAACTTTTCTGAAAAGGGCATCTTATTATTTCACAACATGACCATTCTCAATCTGGCTCTCAGGGTGCCCTCCCAACTTCTTGATTTCTCTGAGAGTGGCCATGGGGGTTTGGCTGTCCCCAGTCCCCACACCAGGTGACAAGGCCAGTGGGGCCAGACCCTGGTGGTCCTTAGCTTCGCTGGAGACTAACCCAGACTCTCAGCCTGCGATTGAATGTGGACGCCACTGCTTCTCCCCGTCACCGATTCTCATCTCCTCCTCTGTCTCTCTTCCTCTTGCTTCTCAGTCTCAGATTTACCTGCTGGTCACCACTCACAGCTCCTGCAGAGCCCAGAGATTTCTCCTTGAAGGAAAGGTTCTGGAAAATCAGAGGGAAAATAAAGGACGCAGCTGATTCCCACCTGTGCTGATGCCCAAGAGGGTGATGAGAATGAGTGTTTTCATTAGAATTTTAAATCCTCCAAGTAATAGATCATTGGGCGGGCATGCTGTGTCTTTCTGCTCATTCTAATAATGTCATTCCTGAATTTTAATGTGGCAAATAATTTATATTATAAATATGCTAGGGGGAGATCAGTTTTAAAGATGTTAAAGGTAACTCTAAGAGTTTTTACAACAAACAAGGACACAGAACTCTGTGTCCAGACACTGGCTGAGCGATTCCTACCCTGAGCCTCAGTCCCCTGGCAGGCAGAGTGGCCATGACCCTCCTCCTGCAGGTGAGCCTACTCAGGCACATCCCACATGGGACCACTGCATCGCAGAATCTTAGAGTGGCCAATGGCAGGCAGCTGGCTAGAGATGCGGACAAGAGAACACTGCCCAGCAGCCTGGGACAACCCCGGGGTGAGGCCTTAGTAAGGGCCAGCATCAGGTCATTAGTTATGGCCAGCATATCAGGGCTGGAGTTAGGACCAGTGTCAGGGCATTAGTGAGGAATATAATTAGGGTGTTAGTTAGGTAAGGAGTCAGGTCATTAGTTACAGGTAGAGGCTTCATCAAGGCCTTAGTTAAGAAGAACATGGGGGCTTCAGTTAGGGCCAGCAACCAGGCCTTAGTTAGGGATAGTGTCAGGACCTCAGAAAACTTGAGGGCCTTAGTATAAGACAGTTCAGGCCGTTAGTTAAGGACACATCAGAGACTTTCTTAGGGACATATTCAGGGCCTTGGTAATGGTCAGGATCAGAACATTATTTAGTGACAGTATATGCTATGAGGGACAGCGTCAGGGCCTCAGTCAGAGATAACTTACGGCCTTAGTAAGAGAGAGTTCAGGCCGTTAGTGAGAGATATCGTAAGAGACTTTCCTAGGGACATATTCAGGGCCTTAGTTATGGACAGGATCAGGGTGATAGTGTCGGATATCTCAGTCTATTAGGGTCACCGTCAGGGACTTAGAAATAGTTCACGCTGTTCCTTAGGTATATTCTCATGGACTTAACGCCAGAATCAGAGCTGTAGGTAAGGCCAGTGTCAGGGTGTTATTGTGGGTTGTCCGCAGCTATTAGGGCCATTGTCAAGGCATTAGTTAGGGGCAGCTTCAGGGCCTTAGTAAGGGACAGCATCAGGGCCTCTGCTAGAGAAAACTTGAGACCCCTAGTAAGAGACAGTACAGGTGTTAGGGACACTGTCAGGGCCTTAGTTAGGGACAGTGTCAGGGACTTAGGGATAGCGTCAGGGCATTAGTTATTGACAGTATCAGGGCCTACGTTAGGGACAGTGTCAGTGTCTATTTAGGGACATGTCAAGGCCTTAGGGCCAGTGTCATAGCGTAATTAGGGAAAAAGTTAGGCCATTAGTTAAAGACAGACTTAGGGAATTAGAGACAGTGTCATGGCCTTAGTTAGGACCAGTGTCAGGACATTAGCTAGGGATAGTGTCAGGACCTTAGTTATTGACAGCATCAGGGCCTACATTAGGGACAGCATCAGCGTCTAGTTAGGGTCAGCATCAGGGCCTTAGTTAGGGACAGTGCCTCAGCCATTATGAGAATAAAACATTCTGATGTTTATAAACTACCAAGTCTCTGGTATTTCATTTTAGCAGCCAAAGAGCTGGCTGAGGATAAATGTCTCTGAGCTTGAGTACCTGTCAAGAGAAAACTTCAAATCTCAAAACAAAAGAGAAAATGGGCTGGAAAGAAACCAACAGAACAAAATAATAATTGTGGAACAACTAAAAATGCTATAACATACACATAATGGGTACAGCAAGAGAAAAATAAAGATGGAAAATGGAAAACAAATATATTTTTTTGTGGTACGTGGGCCTCTCACTGTTGTGGTCTCTCCCGTTGCAGAGCGCAGGCTCAGCGGCCGTGGCTCACAGGCCCAGCTGCTCCACGGCATGTGGGATCTTCCCAGACTGGGACACGAACCCATGTACCCTGCATCGGCAGGCGGACTCTCAACCACTGCGCCACCAGGGAAGCCCAAGAAAATATTTTTTAAATGACTGAGAATTTCCTCAAATGAATGTCTGACACCAAAAACACAATGTGGGAACTTAGACAAAAATGTGAATAGTAAAGAAAACTACTGACTAATATCTCTCCGGAACTTAGATGCAAAACTCCTCAGAAAAGTATTAACGAATAGAATCCAATAATGTTTTGACAGAATTGTATACCATGAATGAGAAGGATTTACCCCAGGTATGCAAGGCCTGTTCCGCATTCTAAAATCAAATAATTACAGCCATCATATTAACAACCTAAAGAAGAAAACTATATTATCATATCAATAGATGCAGAAGACTTTTTTAAAAAGTTCAGCACTCATTCTTCATGAAAACTCTCAGTAAAATAGAAATAAATAGGAGTTTTCTCAAGTTGATAACAAAAATCTACAAAAACTTTCACCTCACATTGTGCTTAGTGGTAAAAAATATGAAACTTTCCCACTAAATTCAGTTAAAAATCAAGGATATCCCTTGCTCATGCAATAAGGCAAGAAAAGAAATAAAATACAGATTGGGTATGAAAGAAGAAAAGCAGCTCAGTGTAAAAGTGGACCAAAAAAAAAAAAAGTGGACCAACACAATTTAAAGCCACCTCACCAGAGAATACACACACTTTGCATGTAAGTATATGGAAGAATAATCCAGATTACATGCTGTCATTAAAATGCAAATAAAAAATACAATGATACACCACTACGTAACTCTTAGACTGGCCAAAATGTGGAACAATGACAGCAACAAATGCTGTAGAGGATGTGGAGCAATAGGAACTCTCGTTTGTTGCTGGTGGAAATGAAAATAGATCTACTTTGGAAGACAGATTGACACTTTCTACAACATTGAACATACTCTTACTGTACAATCCAGAAAGTGTTCTAATGGATGTATACTGAAAGGAGTTAAAAACATTTGTCCACGCAAAATCTGAATATGGATATTTTTAGCACATTGATTCAATATTGCCAAAATGTGAATGAAACCAAGGTGTCCTTCAGTAGATAAATGGAAAAATATACTCTAGTATATTCTGGGAATGAAATAATATTCAGCACTAAAGCAGTAAGCTATCAAGCCATAAAAATATATGGGAAATTGTTCTCTCTCTTTTGAAGTATAAATGATTTAAAATAATGTTAGTTTCTGTTGTACAGCATGCTGATTTTTTTTTGCAGGTTATAGTCCATTATAGGTTATTATAAGGTATTGAATAAAATTCCCTGTGCTATACAGTAAATCCTTGTTGCTTATCTATGTTAAGTATAATAGTTTGTATATGTTAATTCCATACCCTAATTTGTTCCTTTTCCCCTCCCTTTCCCCTTTGGTAACCATAAGTTTGTTTTATCTGTCTGTGAGTGTGTTTTTCTTTTGTACATAAATTTATGTATTATTTTTTTAGATTCCACCTATAAGTGATCATACAGTATTTGTATTCCTCTGTCTAATTTCATTAAGCATAATGTTCACTAGGTCCATCCATGTTGCTTTAAATAGCATTATTTTATTATTTTTTATGGCTGAGTAATATTCTATTATACAGGTACATACACCACATCTTTTTTTTCCTTAACATCTTTATTGGAGTATAATTGCTTTACAATGGTGTGTTCGTTTCTGCTTTATAACAAAGTGAATCAGATATACATATACATATATCCCCATGTCTCTTCCCTCTTGCATTTCCTTCCCTCCCACTCTCCCAATCCCACCCCTCTAGGTGGTCACAAAGCACTGAGCTGATCTCCCTGTGCTATGTGGCTACTTCCCACTAGCTATCTATTTTACGTTTGGTAGTGTATATATGTCCATGCCACTCTCTCACTTTGTCACAGCTTACCCTCCCCCCCCCCCCATATCCTCAAGTCCATTCTCTAGTAGGTCTGTGTCTTTCTTCCTGTCTTGCCCTTAGGTTCTTCATGACCATTTTTTTAGATTCCATATATATGTGTTAGCATACAGTATTTGTTTTTATTTTTCTGACTTACTTCACTCTGTATGACAGGCTCTAGGTCCATCCACCTCACTACAAATAACTCAATTTCGTTTCATTTTATGGCTGAGTAATATTCCATTGTATATATGTGCCACATCTTCTTTATCCATTCATTTGTTGATGGACACATAGGTTGCTTTCGTGTCCTGCCTATTGTAAATAGAGCTGCAATGAACATTTTGGTACATGACTCTTTGAATTATGGTTTTCTCGGGGTATATGCCCAGTAGTGGGATTGCTGGGTCATATGGTAGTTCTATTTGTAGTTTTTTAAGGAACCTCCATACTGTTCTCCATAGTGGCTGTACCAATTCACATTCCCACTAGCAGTGCAAGAGTGTTCCCTTTTCTCCACACCCTCGCCAGCATTTATTGTTTCTAGATTTCTTGATGATGGCCATTCTGACTGGTGTGAGATGATATCTCATTGTAGTTTTGATTTGCATTTCTCTAATGATTAATGATGTTGAGCATTCTTTCATGTGTTTGTTGGCAGTCTGTGTATCTTCTTTGGAGAAATGTCTATTTAGGTCTTCTGCCCATTTTTGGATTGGGTTTTCTTTTGATATTAAGCTGCATGAGCTGCTTGTAAATTTTGGAAATTAATCCTCTGTCAGTTGCTTCTATTGCAAATACTTTCTCCCATTCTGAGGGTTGTCTTTTGGTCTCGTTTATGGTTTCCTTTGCTGTGCAAAAGCTTTGAAGTTTCATTAGGTCCCATTTGTTTATTTTTGTTTTTAGGTCCATTTCTCTAGGAAGTGGATCAAAAAGGATCTTGCTGTGATTGATGTCATACAGTGTTCTGCCTATGTTTTCCTCTAAGAGTTTGATAGTTTCTGGCCTTACATTTAGGTCTTTAATGCATTTTGCGTTTATTTTCTGTATGGTGTTAGGGAGTGTTCTAATTTCATTCTTTTACATGTAGCTGTCCAATTTTCCCAGCACCACTTACTGAAGAGGCTTTCTTTTCTGCACTGTATATTATTGCCTCCTTTATCAAAGATAAGGTGACCATATGTGTGTGGGTTTATGTCTGGGCTTTCTATCCTGTTCCATTGATCTATATTTCTGTTTTTGTGCCAGTACCATACTGTCTTGATTACTGTAGTTTTGTAGTATAGTCTGAAGTCAGGGAGCCTGATTCCTCCAGCTCCATTTTTCTTTTTCTCAAGATTGCTTTGGCTATTCGGGGTCTTTTGTGTTTCCATACAAATTGTGAATTTTTTTGTTTTAGTTCTGTGAAAAGTTCCACTGGAAGTTTGATAGGGATTGCATTGAATCTGTAGATTGCTTTGGGTAGTAGAGTCATATTCACAATGTTTATTCTTCCAATCCAAGAACATGGTATATCTCTCCATCTATTTGTATCATCTTTAATTTCTTTCATCAGTGTCTTATAATTTTCTTCATATAGGTCTTTTGTCTCCTTAGGTTTATTCCTAGATATTTTATTCTTTTTTTTTGCAATGGTAAATGGGAGTGTTTTCTTAATTTCACTTTCAGATTTTTCATCATTAGTGTATAGGAATGCCAGAGATTTCTGTGCATTAATTTTGTATCCTGCTACGTTACCAAATTCATTGATTAGCTCTAGTAGTTTTCTGGAAGCATCTTTAGGATTCTCTATGTATAGTATCATGTCATCTGCAAACAGTGAGAGCTTTATTTCTTTTTTTCCAATTTGGATTCCTTTCATTTCTTTTTCTTCTCTGATTGCTGTGGCTAAAACTTTCAAAACTATGTAGAGGGGCTTCCCTGGTGGCGCAGTGGTTGAGAGTCCGCCTGCCGATGCAGGAGACACGGGTTGGTGCCACAGTTTGGGAAGATCCCACATGCCGCGGAGCAGCTGGGCCCATGAGCCATGGCCACTGAGCCTGCATGTCTGGAGCCTGTGCTCTGCAACAGGAGAGGCCACAGCAGTGAGAGGCCCGTTTACCCACACCCCCCAAAAAAAGCTATGTAGAATAATAGTGGTGAGAGTGGGCAACCTTGTCTTGTTCCTGATCTTAGTGGAAATTTTTTCAGTTTTTCACCATTGAGGACAATGTTGGCTGTGGGTTTGTCATATATGGCGTTTATTATTTTGAGGAAATTTCCCTCTTTGCCTACTTTCTGGAGAGTTTTTTTTTTTAATCATAAATGGATGTTGAATTCTGTTGAAAGCTTTCTCTGCAACTATTGAGATGATCATATGATTTTTCTCCTTCAATTTGTTATTATGGTGTATCATGTTGATTGATTTGCGTATATTGAAGAATCCTTCCATTCCTGGGATAAACCACAATTGATCATGGTGTATGATCCTTTTAATGTGCTGTTGGATTCTGTTTACTAGTATTTTGTTGAAGATTTTTGCATCCATATTTATCAGTGATATTGGACTGTAGTTTTCTTTCTTTGTGACATCTTTGTCTGGTTTTGGTATCAGGGTGATTGTGGCCTCATAGAAAGAGTTTGGGAGTGTTCCTCCCTCTGCTACATTTTGGAAGAGTTTGAGAAGGATAGGTGTTAGCTCTTCTCTTAATGTTTGATAGAATTCACCTGTGAAGACATCTGGTGCTGGGCTTTTGTTTGTTGGAAGATTTTTAATCAGTTTCAATTTCAGTGCTTGTGATTTGTCTGTTTATATTTTCTATTTCTTCCTCGTTCAGTCTCAGAAGGTTGTGCGTGTCTAAGAATTTATCCATTTCTTCCAGGTTGTCCATTTTATTGGCATAGAGTTGCTTGTAGTAACCTCTCATGATCCTTTGTATTTCTGCAGTGTCAGTTGTTACTTCTCCTTTTTCATTTCTAATTCTGTTGATTTGAGTCTTCTCCCTTTTTTTCTTGCTTAGTCTGGCTAATGGTTTATCAACTTTGTTTATCTTCTCAAAGAACCAGCTTATAGATTTATTGATCTTTGTTATCCTTTCCTTCATTTCTTTTTCATTTGTTTCTGATCTGATTTTTATGATGTCTTTCCTTCTGCTAACTTTGGGGATTTTTTGTCCTCCTTTCTCTAATTGCTTTAGGTGTAAGGTTAGGTTGTTTATTTTAGATGTTTCTTGTTTCTTAAGGTAACATTGTATTGCTATAAACTTCCCTTTTAGAACTGCTTTAGCTGCATCCCATAGGTTTTGGGCAGTCGTGTTTTCATTGTCATTTGATTCTAGGTATTTTTTGATTTCCTCTTTGATTTCTTCAGTGATCTCTTGGTTATTAAATAGTGTATTGTTTAGCACCCATGTGTTTGTATTTTTTACAGATTTGTTTCCTGTAATTGATATCTAGTCTCATAGCGTTGTGGTCGGAAAAGATACTTGATACGATTTCAATTTCCTTAAATTTACCAAGGCTTGATTTGTCACCCAAGATATGGTCTCTCCTGGAGAATGTTCCATGAGCACTTGAGGAGAATGTTTATTCTGTTGTCTTTGGATGGAATGTCCTATAAATAACGATTAAGTCCACCTTGTTTAATGTATCATTTAAAGCTTGTGTTTCCTTATTTATTTTTATTTTGGATGATCTGTCCATTGGTGAAAGTTGGGTGTTAAAGTCCCCTACTATGATTGTGTTACTGTCAATTTCCCCTTTTATGGCTGTTAGTATTTGCCTTATGTATTGAGGTGCTCCTGTGTTGGGTGCATAAATATTTACAATTGTTATATCTTCTTCTTGGATTGATCCCTTGACCATTATGTAGTGTCCTTCTTTGTCTCTTGTAATAGTCTTTGTTTTAAAGTCTATTTTGTCTGGTATGAGAATTGCTACTCCAGCTTTCTTTTGATTTCCATTTGCATGGAATATCTTTTTCCAGCCCCTCACTTTCTGTCTGTATATGTCCCTAGGTCTGAGGTGGGTCTCTTATAGACAGCATATATACAGGTCTTGTTTTTGTATCCATTCAGCCAGTCTATGTCTTTTGGTTGGAGCATTTAATCCATTTACATTTAAGGTAATTATTGATATGTATGTTCCTATTACCATTTTCTTAATTGCTTTGCGTTTGTTATTGTAGGTCTTTTCCTTCTCTTGTTTCCTGCTTAGAGAAGTTCCTTTAGCATTTGTTTTAAAGCTGGTTTGGTGGTGCTCAATTCTCTTAGCGTTTGCTTGTCTATAAAGGTTTTAATTTCTCCATCAAATCTGAATGAGATCCTTGCTGGGTAGAGTAATCTTGGTTGTAGGTTTTTCCCCTTCATCACTTTAAATATGTCCTGCCACTCCCTTCTGGCTTGCAGAGTTTCTGCTGAAAGATGAGCTGTTAACCTTATGGGGATTCCCTTGTGTGTTATTTGTTGTTTTTCCCTTGCTGCTTTTAATATTTTTTCTTTGTATTCAGTTTTGGATAGTTTGATTAACATGTGTCTTGGCGCGTTTCTCCTTGGATTTATCCTGTATGGGACTCTGTGCGCTTCCTGGACTTGATTAACTATTTCCTTTCCCATATTAGGGAAGTTTTCAACTATAATCCCTTCGAATATTTTGTCAGTCCGTTTCTTTTCCTCTTCTTCTTCTGGGACCCCTATAATTCAAATGTTGGTGTGTTTAATGTTGTCCCAGAGGTCTCTGAGACTGTCTTCAATCTTTTTCATTCTTTTTTCTTCATTCTGCTTTGCAGTAGTTATTTCCACTATTTTATCTTCCAGGTCACTTATCTGTTCTCCTGCCTCAGTTAATCTGCTCTTGATCCCTTCTAGAGAATTTTTAATTTTATTTATTGTGCTGTTCATCACTGTTTGTTTGCTCTTTAGTCCCTCTAAGTCCTATTAAACTTTTCTTGTATTTTCTCCATTCTATTTCCAAGAGTTTGGATCATCTTTACTGTCATTACTCTGAATTCTTTTTCAGGTAGACTGCCTATTTCCTCTTTATTTGTTAGGTCTGGTAGGGTTTTGCCTTCCTCCTTCATCTGCTGTGTGTTTCTCTGTCTTCTCATTTTGCTTAACTTACTGTGTTTGGGGTCTCCTTTTCACAAGCTGCAGGTTCATAGATTCCGTTGTTTTTGGTGTCTGTCCCCAGTGGCTATGGTTGGTTCAGTGGATTGTGTAGGCTTCCTGGTGGAGGGGACTAGTGCCTGTGTTCTGATGGATGAGGCTGGATCTTGTCTTTCTGGTGGGCAGGTCCACATCTGGTGGTGATTTTGGGGGTGTCTATGGGCTTATTATGATTTTAGGCAGTGTCTCTGCTAATGGATGGGGTTGTGTTCCTGTCTTGCTAGTTGTTTGGCAAAGGGTGTCCAGCCCTGTAGCTTGCTGGTTCTTTGAGTGGAGCTGGGTCTTGGCATTGAGATGGAGATGTCTGGGAGATTTTCACCATTTGATATTACATTGATCTGGGAGGTCTCTTGTGGACCAGTGTCTTGAACTTGGCTTTCCCACCTCAGAGGCACAGCCCTGATACCTGGCTGGAGCACCAAGAGCCTGTCATCCACACGGCTCAGAATAAAAGGGACAAAAATGGGCTTCCCTGGTGGCGCAGTGGTTGAGAGTCCACCTGCTGATGCAGTTGACACAGGTTCATGCCCTGGTCTGGGAAGATCCCACATGCCACAAAGTGGCTGGGCCCGTGAGCCATGGCCACTGAGTCTGCGCATGCGGAGCCTGTGCTCCGCAACGGGACAGGACACAACAATGAGAGGCCCACGTACCGCAAAAAAAAAAGGGGGAAGGAAAAAAAAGAAAAATAAAGTAAAATAAAATAAAGTTATTAAAATAAAAAAATAATTATTAAAAATTTTTTTAAGTAATGAAAAAAAGAAAGAAGAGAGCAACCAAACCAAAAAACAAATCCACCAATGATAACAAGTGCTAAAACCTATACTAAAAAACAGAAGAAAAGAAAAACAAAAAGACGGACAGACAGAACCCTAGGACAAATGGTAAAAGCAAAGCTATACAGAAAAAATCACACACAGAAGCATACACATACACACTCACAAAAAGAGGTAAAGGGAGAAAAAAAAATATATCGTTGCTCCCAAAGTTCACCTCCTCAATTTGGGTTGATTCGTTGTCTATTCAGGTATTCCACAGATGCAGGTGCATCAAGTTGATTGTGGAGATTTAATCCACTGCTCCTGAGGCTGCTGGGAGAAATATTCCTTTCTCTTCTTTGTTCCCACAGCTCCTGGGGTTCAGCTTTGGATTTGTCCCTGCCTCTGCATGTAGGTCACCTGAGGCCATCTGTGCTTCACTCAGACAGGATGGGGTTAAAGGAGTAGTTGCTTCAGGGGCTCTTGCTCACTCAGGCCGGGAGGAGGGAGGGGTACGGATGCGGGGTGAGCCTGCGGCGGCAGAGGCCAACATGACGTTGCAGCAGCCTGAGGCGTGCCATGTGTTCTCCCTGGGAAGCTGTCCGTGGATCATGGGACCCTGGCAGTGGTGGGATGCATAGGCTCTCGGAGGCTAGGTGTGGATAGTGACCTGGGCTTGCACACAGGCTTCTTGGTGATGCAGCAGCAGCCTAAGCGTTTCTGCGGTCTGCACTGATAGCTGTGGCTCACGCCCATCTCTGGAGCTCATTTAGGTGGTGCTCTGAATCCCCTCTCCTCACGCACCAGAAAAAGACTTGCCTCTTCGGCAGCCCCAGACTTTTTCCCAGACTCCCTCCCAGCTAGCCGTGGTGTAATAGCCCCCTTCAGGCTGCATTCACGCAGCTAACCGCAGTTCTCTTCCTGGGATCCGACCTCCGAAACCCGAGCCTCAGCTCCCAGCCTCCGCCCGCCCCAGCGGGTGAGCAGACAAGCTACTCCTGCTGGTGAGTGCTGGTCGGCACCGATCCTCTGGGCAGGAATCTCTCCGCTTTGCCCTCCGCACCCTTGTTGCTACGCTCTTCTCCATGGCTCCAAAGCTTCCTCCCTCTGCCACCCACAGTCTCTGCCCGTGAAGGGCTTTCCTAGTGTGTGGAAACTTTTCCTCCTTCACAGCTCCCTCCCACTGGTGCAGGTCCCGTCCGTGTTCTTTTGTCTCTGTTTTTAATTTTTTCTTTTGCCCTACCCAGGTACGTGGGGAGTTTCTTGCCTTTTGGGAGGTCTGAGGGCTTCTGCCAGCGTCCAGCATGTGTTCTGTAGGAGTTGCTCCACGTGTAGATGTATTTCTGGTGTATCTGTGGGGAGGAAGATGATCTCCGCATCTTACTGTTCCGCCATCTTGAAGCTCCTTCTCCAAGGATTTTAAAAGCACTGTTCACAGCTGACTTGGTTTTCAGTTCCCTAAACAGCAGTTTTGAGCTGTCCAAGCTATTTAAATTATTCTGCTTAACTAAGACAAAACTCTATTCTTTTGAAAAACTAACATGAATTCAGAGAATATGCTTTTCGCCTCATTCCATCAATCTGCTGCGCACTTGGCAGATACAGGGTTGGATACACCAGACACCTCTGACTCTCTGGCCCAAACTGGGTCCCTTCACAGAAGGGACATAGGTCTGCCATCAGTATCCGATTGTGAACTTACATCCTGGTTGGGTGGCACAGTGGCCAGACACTGTGGCATGCTCTCTGCACTATGACTGCCTTTGTTTACACCAGAGGCAGGATTCTGGACTCAGAAATATCTTGTTTGAATCTTGGGCTCACAGTTTACTCACCGCAGTCCTGTGTGAGTGTTTGAACCTGGAAAACAGGGCAGGTGGTTGTGAATGTGGAACATATAAAACCAGTGGTAGTTTTGATGGTGGGCTGTACTCCATCCTGTGCCCAAGCTCTCCAGAGTTCTCCCCAAACATCTATCTTCCCTTTTCTTCCGAGCCTGTTCCTTCTGTCTACACATCCCTGACCTAAGCAGAAGGGTCTCACTTACTTATCTGTTGCACCATCAGTGATCACAACCTGTATGCTCAGAGCTATGTTCAGTGCTGGGATCAACGTGAAACTCCTGACTTTTGAAGGTGCAAGTATCAGGGGCAGATTCTGAGTTCATACAGGGTCAGGTAACTTAAAGTTTGTGGAGCTGATTTAAAGCTGTTCAGTGAGGTACAAGGGTCAGCTGGTTGATTTAAAGCCTGATCACGTGACTTGCAGGGTGGTGGTGTGGAGAAGCCCCAAAATGTTGATTTTCTCTCTCTTTCCCAGAACATTATATTTATAACTTTTTTTTATGACTTAGAAAACTAGAGCTGTGTCTCCCTGGACACAAAAGGATAAAAATACAGTATTTCAGGTTCATTTTAGAAAAAAAAAAACTTATCAGGGTAAGGTGATGGCGACATGGTCAAGATCAAATGTCCTGGTGGCAAACTAGGGAAAATCATAGAAGATACCAGGCCTGTTGTCTGTCAGCTTGGCAATGATGCTTGAGGAATGACCAATGTGCGTGAGTGCAGCTGGTGAGGGAATAATGATATCCTCATCCTGTCCTTTTTCTGGTCCAAAAGTTGAGAGAAAGGAGCTCAGTACAGAGCTCTTGATGTAAGGCTGTGCACGGCAGATGGCCCTCATATCAAGTGTCTTGAGTGGTGGATGACTTATGACAACAAGTTCTTGACAAATTTTTTAGTGACTGTGTGGACAGTAATTGGTTTGGAAGGATGCTGTGGGAGAAGACACCACAAATATACAGTATATTCAAATTGCCTCTCAGTCAAGAGAAAATATAGAAGCAACCAAATAAAAATATTTGGAACCTATGAAATTAAATTTCACTGAAAAAGAAATAAAAACAATCATTTTACATATGAAGAGGCAGGGAACCCCAATGATGGTCAGGGAAAATAAATTACAATGCCAATGTAATCAGTTTATTTTCCATTATATTGAAAACTTAAAGTGCTGTTGTAGCATCTGTTGTCATCATCAGAGGAAACAAGACATCTGATGTACTCTTACAGGGAGTAGATATAATTAATATCCCTTCTGAGGCAGTTTATCTCCTCTTTTGCTTCTTCAGGATCTGGGCTTTAGGGGTTCTGTGGGGCTGATGTTTGTGTAATGACCTTGATATTTCCTGTGTACTTGGGCCTCTGGTCAGTCTCCTTCAGGCATTGATAATTTGATATTGCTACAATTTATGTCAAGGAGTGTTCTCCCTATGTTCTCTCCTACGAGTTTTATGGTTTGGTGTATTACCTTTAGGTGCTTAATCCATTTTGACTTTTGTGTCTGGTGTGAGGAAATGTTATGAATTCATTATTTTACATGTAGCCCTCCAGTTTTCCCAATACAACTTATTTAAGAGAGTGTCTTTTCTCCATTGGATATTCTTGCCTCCTTGGTGGTAGATTTATTCACCATTAAGTGTGTGGGTTCCTTTCTGGGCTCTCTATTCTATTCCCTTGATCTGTGTGTCTGTTTTGTGATTATTGTAGCTTTGTAGTCAGGGTGCGTTCTGTCTCCAGCTTTGGTCTTTTTTTTCAGGATTGCTTTGGCAGTGTGAGTATTTTGTGGTTCTATATTTATTTTGGGATTAGTTGTTCTGTTTATGAACAGTTTCATGGGTATTTTGATAGGGATTGCTTTAAATCTGTAGGTTGCTTTGAGCAATAGGGCTCTTTTAAAAGGATTAATTCTTCTGATCCAAGAGCATGGGCTATCTTTTCATTTATTTGTGTCATCTTCAATTTCCTTCATCACTGTCTTATAATTTTTAATATATAAATCTTTCACCTCCATGGTTAAATTTATTCCCAGGTATTTTATTAGTTTTTGGTACAGTTGTAATTTTTTTCTTAATTTCTCTGATAGTGTGCTGTTAGCGCAGAGAAAAATAACAGATTTCTGTATATTAATTGCATATACTTCAATGAAAATAAAAACAAAAATTAACAAATGGGACCTAATTAAACTTAAAAGCTTTTTTGCACGGCAAAGGAAACCATAAACAAGACGAAAAGACAACACTCACAAGGGGAGAAAACATTTTCAAATGAAGCAACTGACAAAGGATTAATCTCCAAAATATACAAACAGCTCATGTAGGTCACTATAAAAAAACAAACAACCCAATCAAAAAATGGGTGGAAGACCTAAATAGGCATTTCTCCAAGAAGACATACAGATGGCCAAGAGGCAAATGAAAAGATGCTCAACACCATTAATTATTAGGGAAATGCAAATCAAAACTGCAATGAGGTATCACCTCACACCGGTCAGAATGGCCATCATCCAAAAATCTACAAACAGTAAATGCTGGAGAGGGTGTGGAGAAAAGGGAACCCTCTTGCACTGTTGGTGGGAATGTAAATTGATACAGCCACTATGGAGAACAGTATGGAGGTTCCTTAAAAACTAAGGATAGAGCTACCATAAGATACAGCAATCCCATTACTGGGCATATACCCAGAGAAAACCATAATTCAAAAATACACATGCACCCCAATATTCACTGTGACACTATTTACAATAGTCAGGACATGGAAGCAACCTAAATGTCCATCAACGGGGTAATGGATAAAGAAGATGTGGGACATATATACAATGAAATATTAACTATAAAAAGGAACGAAATTGGGTTATTTGTAGAGCTGTGGATGGACCTAGAGAGAGTCATACAGAGTGAAGTAAGTCAGAAAGAGAAAAACAAATATTGTATATTAACACATATATTTGGAATCTAGAAAAATCTTATAGATGATTTAGTTTGCAAAACAGAAGTAGAGACACAGATGTAGAGAACAAACATATGGACACCAAGGGGGGGAAAAGGGGGATGGGAGAAATTGGGAGATTTGGATTGACAGATATACACTATTGATACTATGTATAAAATAGATAACTAATGAGAACCTACTGTATAGCACAGGGAACTCTACTCAGTGCTCTGTGGTGACCTTAATGAGAAGGAAATCAAAAAAAGAGTGTATACATGTATACATATAGGTGCTTCACTTTGCTGTATAGTAGAATCTAACACAACATTGTAAAGCAACTATACTCCAAAAAAATTTAATTAAAAAATTGTGTATACTTCAAATTTACTGATTTTATTTATGCTAATAATTTGTTGGTGAGGTCTTTAGGGTTTTCTCTACATATTATCATGTCATCTGCAAACAGTGACAGTTTTACTTCCTTTACAAGTTAGATCCTATTTTGTATTTTTATTTTTGTTTTTTGGCTGTGGCTAGAACTATTAATCCTGTGTTGAATAAAAGTGGTGAGAGTAGGCATCCTTGTCTTGTTCCTATTCTTAGAGGAGATGCTTTCAGCTTTTCACCATTAAGTATGGTGTTAGGTCTGCTTTTGTCATATATACCCTTTTTTATTTATTCATTCATTCATGCTGCACCGCACAGCATGGGGGACCCTATTTCCCTGACCAGGGATTGAACCCACACCCCCTGCAGTGGAATCGCGAATTCCCAACCACTGGCCTGCCAGGGAAGTCCCTGTCCTTTATTATAAAAAGGTATGTTGCCTCTATACTCACCTTGTTGAGAGTTTTTATCATAGTTCAAATGTTGAATTTTGTGAAATTTTGCCAGATCCTTTGCTGGAGGTATGAAGATGATCATATGATTTTATCCTTTGTTCTGCTAATCTCTTGTGTCACTTAATTGATCTGCATAGACTGAGTCATTCCTGCATTGCTGAGATGATCCATTTGATCATGGTGTATGATTCTTTTAGTGTATTGTTGAATTCAGTTGATGAATATTTTGTTGAGGGTTTTTGCATCTATGTTCATCAGGGATATTGGCCAGTAATTTACCTTTTTGGTAGTGTGTTTATCTGGTTTTCATATATGGGTGATACTGGCCTCAGAAAATAAGTTTGGAAGCACTCCTTCATCAATTGTTTGGAATAGCTTGAGAAGGATAGATGTTAACTGTCCTTTAAATGTTTGGTAGAATTTATTAGTAAAGCCACCTCGTCCCAGAAATTTATTTACTGAGAGATTTTTTTAGAAAATGTTGGGGGTAGGAGTTTATTTATTTATTTATTGTTGCTGTGTGGGGTCTTTGTTTCTGTGCGAGGGCTTTCTCTAGTTGTGGCAAGCGGGGGCCACTCTTCATCACGGTGCCCGGGTCTCTAATATCGTGGCCTCTCGTTGCGGAGCACAGGCTCCAGACGCACAGGCTCAGTAGTTGTGGCTCATGGGCCTAGTTGCTCCGCAGCACATGGAATCATCCCAGACCAGGGCTCGAACCCGTGTCCTCTGCATTAGCAGGCAGATTCTCAACCACTGTGTCACCAGGGAAGCCCTATTGAGTTTTTTGATTATTGATTGATTTCATTTCTAGTAATTGTTCTGCTTAGATTTTTTATTTATTGCTAACTCAGTCTTGGAAGATTTATGTTTTTAGGAATTTACCCACTTCTTCTAGGTTGTCCCATTTGTTGGTGTATAATTGTTTGTTGTAATCTCTTAGGATACTTTGTATTTCTGTGGTGTCTGTTGTAACTCCATCTCTTTCATTTCTGATTTATTTGGGGCCTCTCTCTCTTTTTTTTTTTTTTTTTTTTTTTTGCGGTACACAGGCCTCTCACTGTTGTGGCCTCTCCCATTGTGGAGCACAGGCTCCAGGCGCACAGGCTCAGCAGCCATGGCTCACGGGCCTGGCTGCTCCGCGGTATGTGGGATCTTCCCAGACCGGGGCACAAACCCATGTCCCCTGCATCAGCAGGTGGACTCTCAACCAGTGCACCACCAGGGAATCCCGGGGCCCTCTCTTTTTAAAAAAACATACTACAATTGTCTTTTATTCTTTACAGAAGCTTAATAAGTGTTTGATCTACTACCCTTACTCTGTGTATACATTTTGCAGTGCGATTTTTACTTTTGTTTGTTTTCTTGTTACTATCAATAATTAGTGAGACTTATTTTAACTTAAGTAAATTCCTTCAACATTGCTTATAAGGCTACTTTATTAGTGATGAACTCTTTTACCTTTGCTAGTCTGGGAAACTCTTGATCTCTCTTACAATTCTTTTTTTTTCATGAATTTATTTTTGGCTGCATTGGGTCCCCATTGCTGCACTCGGGCTTTTCTCTAGTTGTGGTAAGCGGGGGCTACTCTTCATTGCTGTGCACGGGCTTTTCATTGCAATGGCTTCTCTTGTTGCAAGGCATGGGTTCTAGGTGCTTGGGCTTCAGTAGTTGTGGCTCGCAGGCTCAGTAGTTGTGGCACATGGGCCCTAGAGCACAGGCTCAGTAGTTGTGGCACACAGGCTTAGTTGCTCCATGGCATGTGGGATCTTCCCAGACCAGGGCTAGAACCCATGTCCCCTGCATTGGCAGGTGGATTCTCAACCACTGCGCCACCAGGAAAGCCCTCTCCTTCAATTCTGAATAATAATCTTGCCGGTAGAGTATTCTTGTTGTAGGCTTTTTCCTTTTAGCCCATTGACTATATCCTATCATTCCTTCCTAGTCTGAAAAGTCTGCTGAAAAGTCAGCTGGCAGTCTTAGGGGAATACCATGAACATAACTAGATGTTTTTATTTCACTGCTTCTATGATCCCTCTTTTTTTTTCTTTGAGCATTTATTTATTTATTTATTTTCACATCTTTATAGGAGGATAATTGCTTTACAATGGTGTGTTAGTTTCTGCTTTATAACAAAGTGAACCAGTTATACATATACATATGTTCCCATATCTCTTACCTCTTGCATCTCCCTCCCTCCCACCCTCCCTATCCCACCCCTCTAGGTGGTCACAAAGCACCAAGCTGATTTCCCTGTGCTATGAGGCTGCTTCACACTAGCTATCTATTTTACGTTTGGTAGTGTATATATGTCCATGCCACTCTCTCACTTTGTCCCAGATTACCCTTCCCCCTCCCCATATCCTCAAGTCCATTCTCTAGTAGGTCTGTGTCTTTATTCCTGTGTTACCCCTAGGTTCTTCAAGACATTATCTTTCTTAAATTCCATATATATGTGTTAGCGTATGGTATTTGTCTTTCTCTTTCTGACTTACTTCACTCTGTATGACAGGCTCTAGGTCCATCAACCTCATTACAAATAGCTCAATTTCGTTTCTTTTTATGGCTGAGTAATATTCCATTGTATATATGTGCCACATCTTCTTTACCCATTCATCCGATGATGCACACTTAGGTTCTTTCCACGTCCTGGCTATTGTAAATAGAGCTGCAATGAACATTTTGGTACATGACTCTTTTTGAATTATGGTTTTCTCAGGGTATATGCCCAGTAGTGGGATTGCTGGGTCATATGGTAGTTCTATTTGTAGTTTTTTAAGGAACCTCCATACTGTTCTCCATAGTGGCTGTACCAATTCACATTCCCACTAGCAGTGCAAGAGTGTTCCCTTTTCTCCACACCCTCTCCAGCATTTATTGTTTCTAGATTTTTTGATGATGGCCATTCTGACTGGTGTGAGATGATATTTCATTGTAGTTTTGATTTGCATTTCTCTAATGATTAGTGACGTTGAACATTCTTTCATGTGTTTGTTGGCAGTCTGTATATCTTTGGATAAATGCCTATTTAGGTCTTCCGCACATTTTTGGATTGGGTTGTTTGTTTTTTTGTTATTGAGCTGCTTGTAAATTTTGGAGATTAATCCTTTGTCAGTTGCTTCATTTGCAAATATTTTCTCCCATCCTGAGCATTGTCTTTTGGTCTTGTTTATGGTTTCCATTGCTGTGCAAAAGCTTTGAAGTTTCATTAGGTCCCATTTGTTTGTTTTTATTTCCATTTCTCTAGGAGGTGGGTCAAAAAGGATCTTGCTGTGATTGATGTCATACAGTGTTCTGCCTATGTTTTCCTCTAAGAGTTTGATAGTGTCTGACCTTACATTTAGGTCTTTAATCCATTTTGAGCTTATGTTTGTGTATGGTGTTAGGGAGTGATCTAATCTCATACTCTTCCATGTACCTGTCCAGTTTTCCCAGCACCACTTATTGAAGAGGCTGTCTTTTCTCCACTGTACATTGTTGCCTCCTTTATCAAAGATAAGGTGACCATAGTGTATGGGTTTATCTCTGGTCTTTCTATCCTGTTCCATTGATCTATATTTCTGTTTTTGTGGCAGTACCATACTGTCTTGATTACTGTAGCTTTGTAGTATAGTCTGAAGTTACAGAGCCTGATTCCTCCAGCTCCATTCTTCGTCCTCAACGTTGCTTTGGCTATTCGGGGTCTTTTGTGTTTCCATACAAATTGTGAAATTTTTTGTTCTAGTTCTGTGAAAAATTACAGTGGTAGTTTGATAGGGATTGCATTGAATCTGTAGATTGCTTTGGGTAGTAGAGTCATTTTCACAATGTTGATTCTTCCAATCCAAGAACATGGTATATCTCTCCATCTATTTGTACCATCTTTAATTTCTTTCATCAGTGTCTTATAATTTTCGACATACAGGTCTTTTGTCTCCTTAGGTAAGTTTATTCTTAGATATTCTTTTTTTTCCCAATGGTAAATGGGAGTGTTTTCTTGATTTCACTTTCAGATTTTTCATCATTAGTATATAGGAATGCCAGAGATTTCTGTGCATTAATTTTGTATCCTGCTACTTTACCAAATTCATTGATTAGCTCTAGCAGTTTTCTGGTAGCATCTTTAGGATTCTCTATGCATAGTACCATGTCATCTGCAAACAGTGACAGCTTTACTTCTTCTTTTCCGATTTGGATTCCTTTGCTTCTCTGATTGCTGTGGATAAAACTACCAAAACTATGTTGAATAAGAGAGGTGAGAGTGGGCAACCTTGTCTTGTTCCTGATCTTATTGGAAATGCTTTCAGTTTTTCACCATTGAGGATGATGTGGGCTGTCGGTTTGTCATTTATGGCCTTTATTATGTTGAGGAAAGTTCCCTCTATGCCTACATTCTGGAGGGTTTTATCACAAATGGGTGTTGAATTTTGTCGAAAGCTTTCTCTGCATCTATTGAGATGACTATATGGTTTTCCTCCTTCAATTTGTTAATATGGTGTATCACACTGATTGATTGGCATATATTGAAGAATCACTGCATTCCTGGAATACATTCCACTGGATCATGGTGTATGATCCTTTTAATGTTCTGTTGCATTCTATTTGCTAGTATTTTGTTGAGGATTTGTGCATCTATGTTCATCAGTGATATTGGCCTGTAGTTTGCTTTCTTTGTGACATCCTTGTCTGGTTTTGGTATCAGGGAGATGGTGGCCTCATAGAATAAGTTTGGGAGTGTTTCTCTCTCTGCTATATTTTGGAAGAGTTTGAGAAGGATAGGTGTTAGCTCTTCTCTTAATGTTTGATAGAATTCACCTGCGAAGCCATCTGGTCCTGGGCTTTTGTTTGTTGGAATATTTTTAATCACAGTTTCAATTTCAGTGCTTGTGACTGGTCTGTTCATATTTTCTATTTCTTCCTGATTCAGTCTTGGCACGTTGTGCACTTGTACGAATTTGTCCATTTCTTTCAGGTTGTCCATTTTATTGGCATAGTGTCGCTTGTAGTAATCTCTCATGATCTTTTGTATTTCTGCAGTGTCAGTTGTTACTTCTCCTTTTTCATTTCTAATTCTATTGATTTGAGTCTTCTCCCTTTTATTCTTGATGAGTCTGGCTAATGGTTTATCAATTTTGTTTATCTTCTCAAAGAACCAGCTTTTAGTTTTATTGATCTTTGCTATCATTCCCTTCATTTCTTCTTCATTTATTTCTGATCTGATCTTTATGATTTCTTTCCTTCTGCTAACTTTGGGTTTTTTGTTCTTCTTTCTCTAATTGCTTTAGGTGTAAGGTTAGGTTATTTATTCGAGATATTTCCTGTTTCTTAAGGTAGGATTGTATTGCTATAAACTTCCCTGTTAGAACTGCTTTTGCTGCATCCCATAGGTTTTGGGTCCTCATGTCTCCATTGTCATTTGCTCTAGGTATTTTTTGATTTCCTCTTTGATTTCTCCAGTAATCACTTCATTATTAAGTAGTGTATTTTTTAGCCTCCATGTGTTTGTATTTTTTACATATCTTTTCCTGTAATTGATATCTAGTCTCATAGCGTTGTGGTCCGAAAACACACTTGATACAATTTCAATATTCTTATATTTACCAAGGCTTGATTTGTGACCCAAGATATGATCTATCCTGGAGAATGTTCCATGAGCACTTGAGAAAAATGTGCATTGTGTTATTTTTGGATGGAATCTCCTATAAATATCAATTAAGTCCATCTTGTTTAATGTATCATTTAAAGCTTGTGTTTCCTTATTTATTTTCATTTTGGATGATCTGTCCATGGGTGAAAGTGGGGTTTTTAAGTCCCCTACTATGAATGTGTTACTGTCGATTTCCCCTTTTATGGCTGTTAGTATTTGCCTTATGTATTGAGGTGCTCCTGTGTTGGGTGCATAAATATTTACAATTGTTATATCTTCTTCTTGGATTGATCCCTTGATCATTATGTAGTGTCCTTCTTTGTCTCTTCTAATAGTCTTTATTTTAAAGTCTATTTTGTCTGATATGAGAATTGCTACCCCAGCTTTCTTTTGGTTTCCATTTGCATGGAATATCTTTTTCCATCCCCTCACTTTTAGTCTGTATGTGTCTCTAGGTCTGAAGTGGGTCTCTTGTAGACAGCATATATATGAGTCTTGTTTTTGTAACCATTCATTCAGTCTGTGTCTTTTGGTGGGAGCGTTTAATCCATTTTCATTTAAGGTAATTATCGATATGTATGTTCCTATTCCCATTTGCTTAATTGCTTTGGGTTTGTTATTATAGGTCTTTTCCTTCTCTTGTGTTTCTTGTCTAGAGAAGTTCCTTTAGCATTTGTTGTAAAGCTGGTTTGGTGGTGCTGAACTCTCGCAGCTTTTGCTTTTCTGTAAAGGTTTTAATTTCTCCATCAAATCTGAATGAGATCCTTGCTGGGTAGAGTAATCTTGGTTGTAGGTTTTTCTCCTTCATCACTTTAAATATGTCCTGCCACTACCTTCTGGCTTGCAGAGTTTCTGCTGAAAGATGAGCTGTTAACCTTATGGGGATTCCCTTGTGTGTTATTTGTTGTTTTTCCATTGCTGCTTTTAATATGCTTTCTTTGTATTTAATTTTTGACAGTTTGATTAATATGTGTCTTGGCATGTTTCTCCTTGGATTTATCCTGTATGGGATTCTCTGTGCTTCCTGGACTTGATTAACTATTTCCTTTCCCATATTAGGGAAGTTTTCAACTACAATCTCTTCAAATATTTTCTCAGTCCCTTTCTTTTTCTCTTCTTCTTCTGGAACCCCTATAATTCGAATGTTGGTGCATTTAATGTTGTCCCAGAGGTCTCTGAGACTGTCCTCATTTCTTTCATTCTTTTTTCTTCATTCTGCTCTGTGGTAGTTATTTTCACTATTTTATCTTCCAGGTCACTTATCCATTCTTCTGCCTCAGTTATTCTGCTCTTGATCCCTTCTAGAGTATTTTTAATTTCATTTATTGTGTTGTTCATCGTTGTTTGTTTCCTGTTTAGTTCTTCTAGGTCCTTGTTAAATGTTTCTTGCATTTTCTCTATTCTATTTCCAAGATTTTGGATCATCTTTACTATCATTATTCTGAATTATTTTTCAGGTAGACTGCCTATTTCCTCTTCATTTGTTAGGTCTGGTGGGTTTTTATCTTGCTCCTCATCTGCTGTGTGCTTTTCTGTCTTCTCATTTTGCTTAGCTTACTGTGTTTGGGGTCTCCATTTTGCAGGCTGCAGGTTCGTAATTCCTGTTGTTTTTGGTGTCTGTCCCCAGCGGCTAAAGTTGGTTCAGTGGGTTGTGTAGGCTTCCTGGTTGAGGGGACTAGTACCTGTGTTCTGGTGGATGAGGCTGGATCTTGTCTTTCTGGTGCGCAGGTATACATCTGGTAGTGTGTTTGGGGGTGTCTGTGGACTTATGATTTTAGGCAGCCTCTCTGCTAATGGATGGGGTTGTATTCCTGTCTTGCTAATTGTTTGGAATAGGGTGTCCAGCACTGTAGCTTGCTGGTCGTTGAGTGAAGCTTGGTGTTGGTGTTGATATGGAGACCTCTGGGAGATTTTTGCCATTTGATATTACGTGGAGCTGGGAGGTCTCTTGTAGACCAGTGTCCTGAAGTTGGCTCTCCCACCTCAGAGGCACAGCACTGACTCCTGGCTGCAGCACCAAGAGCTTTTCATCCACACGGCTCAGAATAAAAGGGAGAAAAAGTAGAAAGAAAGAAAGAAAGAGTATAAAAGACAATAAAATAAAGTAAGGTAAAATAAAATAAGGTTATTAAAATAAAAAAATAATAAGAAAAAAAATTTTTAAGTGAAAAAAAAATAAACGGATGGACAGAACCCTGGGACACATGGTGAAAGCAAAGCTATACAGACAATATCTCACACAGAATCATAAACATACACACTCACAAAAAGAGGAAAAGGGGAAAAAATAATAAATCTTGTTCTCAAAGTCCACATCATCAATTTGGGATGATTTGTTGTCCATTCAGGTATTCCACAGTTGCAGGGTACATCAGGTTGATTGTGGAGCTTTAATCCGCTGCTTCTGAGGCCGCTGGGAGAGATTTCCCTTTCTCTTCTTTGTTTGCACAGCTCCCGGGGCTCAGCTTTGGATTTGGCCCCGCCTCTGCCTGTAGGCCACCTTAGGGCGTCTGTTCTTCGCTCAGACAGGATGCGGTAAAGGAACCACTGATTTGGGGGCTCCGGCTCACTCAAGCCGGGGGGGAGGGAGGGGCATGGAGTGCAGGGAGAGCCTGCGGTGGCAGAGGCCGGCATGACGTTGCACCAGCCTGAGGCTCACCGTGCGTTCTCCCGGGGAAGTTGTCCCTGGATCCCGGGACCCTGACAGAGGCAGGCTGCACAGGCTCCCCAGAAGGGGTGTGTGGACAGTGACCTTTGCTCACACACAGGCTTCTGGTGGTGGCAGCAGCAGTCTTAGCGTCTCATGCCCGTCTCTGGGGTCCGTGCTTTTAGCCGCGGCTCGCGCCCATCTCTGGAGCTCCTTTAAGCAGCGCTCTTAATCCCCTCTCCTTTTGCACCAGGAAACAAAGAGGGAAGAAAAAGTCTCTTGCCTCTTTGGCAGCTCCAGACTTTTCCCCAGACTCCCTCCTGGCTAGCCGCGGCACACTAACCCCTTCAGGCTGTGTTCACGCCGCCAACCCCAGTCCTCTCCCTGCGCTCCGACCGAAGCCGGAGCCTCAGCTCCCAGCCCTGCCCGCCCCGGCGGGGGAGCAGACAAGCCTCTCGGGCTGGTGAGTGCCAGTCGGCACCGATCCTCTGTGCGGGAATCTCTCCACTTTGCCCTCCGCACCCCTGTTGCTGTGCTCTACTCTGTGGCTCCGAAGCTTTCCCCCTCCACCACCCGCAGTCTCTGACCACGAAGGGGCTCCTAGTGTGTGGAAACCTTTCCTCCTTCACTGCTTCCTCCCACTGGTGCAGATCCCATCCCTATTCTTTCGTCTCTGTTTATTCTTTTTTCTTTTGCCCAACCCAGGTACGTGGGGGAGTTTCTTGCCTTTTGGGAGGTCTGAGGTCTTCTGCCAGCGTTCAGTAGGTATTCTGTAGAGTTGTTCCACATGTAGATGTATTTCTGATGTATCTGTGGGGAGGAAGGTGATCTCCACGTCTTACACTTCCGCCATCTTCCCCCTCTCTATGATCCCTCTTTACCTTAAATTTTTGGCACTTTATAACCTTAAATTTTTGGCACTTTATAATATGTCTTCATGTGAACCTGTTTGTCTTCATCTTGTTTGGGTCTCTGTGTTTCCTGGACCTGGATGTGTGTTTCCTTCCCCAGGTTAAGAAAGTTATCAGTTACTATATCCTCTAGTAAGTTCTCTGCCCCTTTCTCTCTTCTCCTCTTTCTGAGACCCTTGTAATGTTCATGTTAATATTCTTAATGTTGTCTCAGAGGTCCCTTTACGTATAATCTTAATTCTTTTTTCTTCATGCTATTCAGCTTGGGTGATTTTCACTACTCTGTTTTCCATTTCACTGATCTTTTCTTCTGTATCATATAATGTTGCTTCCCTCGTGTGTGTGTGTGTGTTTTAATCTCATTTACTGTATTTTTAAGCTGTTCGGTTCTTTTTGACATTTTGTTACTCTTTGTTGAAGTTCTATGTCCATGTATTCTTCTCTTGACTTGGGTGAGCATCTTTATAATCATTACTGTGAACACTTTTTTTTTATCAGGTAGAATGCTTATCTCTATTTTATTCAGTTCTTTTTCTGATGTCGTGTCCTGTTACTTCATTTGTAACATATTCCTCTATTTCCTTATGTATCCTAATTCTCTGTGTGTTTCTATTCATTAGGTTCAGGTTGTTACATTCCCGGGTCTTGGAGAAGTGGCCTTCTATAGGAGATGACTGATAGGTCCCAGCAGCACGCTGTCCTCTCCCAGCAGAGCCGCATGCTCCAGGGGTGTCCCCTGTGCACACATCTTTCTCTTATGGCAGAGCCAACTTCTGTGGACTAGCTGGTAGGTGGTATTGGACCCTGGCCTAAATGGCTGTAAGGCCCTGCAGTATGTGATTGCCGTGGGTGTGGTGGTAGCCAAGGCAGCCCTTCCTTATGGGTGGCTGTGTGGGGCTCCAGGTGCTTAGGTGGACAGAGTAGACCCCTAGTGTGTCTGGTTGTGAGGCCTTGTGGTGCAGGAGTGCTATGGGCATCGTGGTAAATGGGGCAGGCCCCTGATTCTAATCAGTTCCAGGGAAGACTCTAAAATGTTGCTTGCCAATGTCTCAGTTCCTAGCGGGAATCCCAGCTGCCTCTTGCCTTTTCAAGAAGCTCTCTGAGATTAGCAAGTGGGTCTGACCCAGGTTTCTTTCACACTACTGGCTCTGCACAGGGACTGAGAACGTGTGAGATTTGTGTGTGCCCTATGAGAGCAAAGTCTCAGTTTTCTTTAGCCTCCAGCTTT
Organism: Delphinus delphis; assembly: GCF_949987515.2. Classification (NCBI taxonomy): domain Eukaryota; kingdom Metazoa; phylum Chordata; class Mammalia; order Artiodactyla; family Delphinidae; genus Delphinus; species Delphinus delphis. The sequence goes on from NC_082701.1 coordinate 59,622,077, forward strand.
CCTGAAAGTAAGCCCTGCATATTTCCAAATCCAGACCTGCTGTGTTTTTTTCTTCCCAGTGCAGGAACCCTGGGCTGAGCAGCCTGATGCAGGGTTCAGACCCTTCCCTCCGTGGGGAGGACCGATGCAATTGTGATATCTTCCAGCTGTGGGTCACTGTGCTCAAGGTGTGGGTTCCAAGTAGACTGTGTTTCCAGTCCTCCTACCTGCCTTGTGGTTTCTCCTTCCTTATATCTTTAGTTGTGGAAAAACTTCCCTGCTAGTCTTCAGGTCATTCTCAGAGATAATTTCCTTGTAAGTTGTTGTAATTTGGGTGTGTCCATGGCAGGAGGGGAGCTCAGTATCTTCCTACTCTATCGTCTTGATCCCCTCAAGAATGTTTTTTAAATATATGCATTTATTACTGTAAACATAACTCTTTGAATTACATTGTTTTTCCTGTATTCCATAAATTTAGGTACTTTGTGTTCCCTATTTTGTTTGCTTTAGGACTTTTTAAAAAATTTCCCTTTTGATTTATTCCTGTATGCATTGGCTATTCTGAGCTTATTGTACAACTTCTAAGTGTTCTTGAATTTTCAATTATTCTTTTTAATATTGAATATCAATTTCATACCATTGTGGTTGGAAATGATCCTTGATATGATTTCAATAGTCTTCGATTTTTGAAGACTTGTTTTGTGGCTTAACATAGGATCTACCATAGGAAATGTTCTATGTGTACCTAAGAAGAATGGAAGTTTTGCTGCTGTTGAGTGGAATGTACTGTATATGTCTGTTAGGTTCATTTGATATCAAGTGTGTGTTCAAGTTCAGTGTTTCCTGATTGATATTCTGTCTGGATGATCTATACAGTGTTGAAAGTTGGGTATTGATGTTTCTTACCATTATTTTATTTCTGCACATTTTCCCCTTCATGTGGGTTAATATTTTCTGTATATATTGAGAGGCTCAAATGCTGGATACATATTTATAATTGTCATAATTTCTTGATGAATTAATCCCTTTATCATTATATGATAACCTTCTTTCCTTTGAGAGGTTTGATTCAAGTCTTTTTGCCTGAAAATAGATTAGTCAGGCAAGTATCATTTTCATGGAATACCTTTTTTCCAGTCATTCAATTTTATGCTATATATGGATTTAAAGTTAACATGAATCTCTTGTACACAATATATAATTGAACTTTCTTTAATCCATTCAGCCACCCTATGGATTATTTAAATTGAAGTATAGTTGATTTACAATATTACATTAGTCTCAGTGGTACAACATATGGATTGAATATTTTTATAGATGCTCCACTTGAAGTTATTACAAAATAATGGCTATATTTCCCTGTGTTGTACTATATAACCTTGTTTGTTTGTTTCATCCATAGGGGTATTGGGTTTAGAGAAACAAACTACTGTCTTTCTCTCCCCTCTTCACTCGCCCCACCAGTAACGTGTAATTTGTTCTCTGTGAGTCTGTTTCTATTTTGTTATATACATTCCTTTCTTGCATTTTTTAGATTCCACAGAGAAGTGAGAACATAGGGTATTTGTCTTTCTCTAACTTATTTAAGTAGGTACAAATATTCTAGGCCTATCCACATTGTTGCAAGTGGCAGAATTTGATCTTTTTAATGGCTGAGTAATAGTCTATTGTGTATACAAAACACATCTTCTTTATCCTCTCGTCTGTTGCTGGACATGTAGTTTGCTTCCATATGTTGGCAATTGTAAATAATGCTGCTATGAACATTGGGATGCATGTATCTTGTCAAATTGGTGTCTTCATTTTCTTTGGACATACGAAGCAGTGGAATTGTTGGCTAATATGATAGTTCTACTTTTACCTTTTTTCAGGACCTCCATATTGTTTTCATAGTGGGTATACCAGTTTACAATCCCATCAACAGTGTACTAGGATTCCCTTCTCTCCGTGTCATGAACAACATTTCGTATTTGTAGACTTTGGAATAATAGCCATGTTGAGAGGTGTGACGTGATGTCTCATTGTGGGATTTTTTGTGGGTCATTCATTAAATTTAATTTACAAAAGAAGGTGATAGGCTGGATGTGATCTCCAGGTTGAGTTTGCTAATGCCTGGTATAGGTTAATTTGATGAGAATTAATACCTTTACAATGTTATTTATTGCTTAATTCTTTCAGGTTGACATTTAATGATCAGTAACAGATATAAAAAATTTTCTCCCTAGAGGATATCTGAAGTCTGTTGGTTTGTTTCTGTTTTATAAATTAGTTCATTTCTATCATTTTTTAGACTCCACTGTAAGTGATATCATAGGATATTTGTCTTTTTCTATCTGACTTACTTCACTTAGAATGAAATAAAGCCATTTGCAGCAACAGGAATGGAACTAGAGATGATCATGCTTTTTCATTTCTGAGTAATAATTGACTGTGTACATGGACCACTTCTTCTTTATCCATTCATCTGTGGATGGACATTTTGGTTGCCTCCATGTCTTCGCTATTGTAAATAGTGCTGCAGTGCATGTTTGGGTTTGGGTGCATTTGTCTTTTCAAATTCTGGCTTTCTGCAGATATATGCCCAGAAGTAGAACTGCTGGATGATAGGGTAGCTCTATGTTTAATTTTAAAAGCATCTCCTTACTGTGCTTTATAGTGGCTGTTACCAGCTTACATCTCACCAACACCATAGGAGGGTTTCCTTTTCTCCATGTCCTCTCCAGCATTTATGGTTTGTAAACTTTTTGATGATGGACATTCTGACTGTGCGAGGTGATACCTTGTTGTAGTTTTGATTTGCATGTGTCTCATAATTCGGGATGTTGAGCATCTTAGCATGTGTTTTTCTTAAATACGGTGAGAAAAAATTTACAGCTGACATTGGCTTTTTGAAAGTCTGACTCTTTTGAATTTCTGTTCGATAACTACCACAGGACATTTGTTAAGGGCAGGTGTCATTTACACCCTGGCAGACCTTGTGACTATTAAGTGCCCATAAGCATATGTTTTAAAGTTGCTCTTGTGGGAATGGGCACAAGCGGCAGGATTTCCTTCATGCCCCTCTCTGGTTACTTGGGTAACCAGAGCCACTGTGGAAGATGGGCTCCTGGATTGTAAGTTAGTGTGGACCTTGCCAGAACAAACACCCAAAATCTTGTGTTTTGTTACTTCTTGTTTTTTTTAATTTAATTTTTCTTTTTTATTGGAGTAAAGTTGATTTAAAATATTTTGTGTTTGTAGGCGTACAGACCTTGCTCAGTTATGTATATTCATATGTCTACTGATCTTCAGATTCTTTTCCCATATAGGTTACTAGAGAATGTTGAGTAGACTTCCCTTTGTCATACAGTAGGTCCTTGTTGATGATCTATTTTACATGTATTAGTGTGTAAATGTTTTCCCCAACCTTTTGATTTATTCCTTCCCCTCACCTTTCTCACTGGGTAATCATAAGTTTGTTTTCTAAGTCTGTGAGTCTGTTTCTCTCTCTTTTATTTTATTTTTTTGGCTGCACTGCAAGGCATACGTGATGTTAGTTCTCCCAACACCAGGGATCGAACCCATGCCCCCTGCAGTTGAAGCTCAGATTCTTAACCATTGGAGCATCAGGAAAGTTCCTGTTTCTCTCTTGTAAATTAGTTCATTGGTACCAATGTTTATTTTCACCTATAAGTGGTATCATATAATATTTGACTTTCCCTTTCTGACTTCACTTAGAATGTATCTCTAGGTCCATCTATGATGCTGCAAATGTCATTCCTTCATTCTTTTTCATTTCTGAGTAATATTTCACTGTGAAAATGTACCACTTCTTTATCCATCCATCTGCCGATGGATATTTTGGTTGTTTCCATGTCGTAGACACTGTAAATTGTGCTGTGGTGCATATATGGGTGCATGTGTGTTTTCCAATAGTTTTTCTCTTGTTATACGCCTGGGAGTGGGACTGCTGGATCATATGGCGGCTCTAATTTTACCTTGTAAAGCACATCCATACTGTTATTTATAGTGTCTATTACCACATTAGATCCCAACAGCAGCATAGGAGGGTTCCCTTTTTTCTACAACCTCTCAAGCATTTACTGTCTGTAGACTTTTCGATGATGGCTATTCTGGCTCACATGAAGTGATCCCTCCTTGTACTTTTGATTTCCATGCCACTAATAATACAGAAATTAGAGCATCTTTTCAAGTGCTTTTCTTTTAAACGGTGTAAAATTTACCTATGGAAATAGGATCTTGAAAGTCTGTTTATTTTGAATTTTTTTTTTTGCTTACCTACCCTGGACACTTCCTGATTGCAGGTGTCATTTACAGCCCTACAGTCCTTGTGAATATTAAGTACCCATAAGCATTGGTTTTGAAGTTGCAGCTGCAGGAAATGGCAAGAAGGCAGTGGAATTTCTTCATACTCAACTTGATTGCTAGGACAAAGAGAGCCTTAGTGGAACTCCTGTTCCTAGGTTGTAAATTAGAGTGGAAACTGCCAGGACAAATACCCAAAAGCTTGTGTCGCATTACTTCTTGTTTAATTTTTATTTCTTATCAGAGTAAATTTGATTACAATGTTCTGTTTGTTCTAGGAGTACAGAATCTGGTTCATTCACACATATACATATATCTAATCAGGTTTACATTCTTTCCCATGTTGGTCATTACAGAGTAGACCTCCCTTGGCATGCAGTAGGTCCTTCTTCATCATATATTTTTTATGTATTATTAAATGTATATTAACCCCAACATCCTACTTTTTCCATTCCTTTCACCTTTTTCTAAGTCTGTATGGGTCTTTCTCTGTGGAAATATGTTCATGGGTATCAGCTTTTATATGTTATCATTAGATAACACCAGTAACTGATATCATTGGATATTTGTCTTTCTCTTTCTGACTTACTTTACATAGTATGATTATCTCTAGGCTCATCTGTGGTGCTGCAGAAGACATTGTTTCCTCTTTTCTATGGCTAATATCCCATCGTGTACGTGTACCACCTCCTCTTTGTCCATTCATCTGTACGTGGACATTTTGGTTGCATCCATGTCTGGCTATAGTAAATATCGCTGCAGTGCACGTTTGCATGCCTGTGTCTTGCTGAATTCTGCTCTTCTCAGGTTATAGGCCCATTAGTGGTTTGGCAGAATCATAGGGTAGCTCAATTTTTAACTTTCAAAGGCACCTTCATTCTGTTCTGATTAGGGGCTGTTACCAGTTTACATCCCAGCAGCAGCATAGGAGGGTACCCATTCTCGGAAGTGCATTCAGCATTTATTGTCTGCAGACATTTTTTTCTGATGGCCATTCAGACTAGTGTGAGGTGATACCTTTTTGTAGGTTAAATTTGCATGTCTTTAATAATTCTTGATGTTGAACATTTTTGCATGTCCTTTTGAAAAAAAAACAGTGTGAGCAAATTTACCTCTTGAAATGGTCTTCTCGAGAGTTTGCCCTGTTCTGAATATTAATGTCCATTCCTGACCGCAGGACATTTTTTGAGGGCAGGTGTCATTTAAAGCCCTGCTGTCCTTGTGAATATTAAGTGACCATTAGCACTGGGTTTAAAGCTGATGTTGTGGGAAATGGCCACAAGGCTGCAGATTTCTACATTCCCAGCTTTGGTTACAAGGGCAGCAGAGCCTTCCTCTAAGTCGTGTTCGTAGGTTGCAAATTAGAGTGGAATGTTCCAGGACAAACCCCCAAAAGCTTATGTCTCCTTAATTATGTTTGCTTTTTAAATTTAATTCATATTTTTTATCAGAGTAAATTTGATTAGACTGTTGTGATTGTCTGGGTGTACAAAATCTGGTCAATTATTCATACATATATCTGTCCATCTTCGGATCCTGTTACCATGTAGGTTATTACACAGTGTTGAGTACACCTACCCTGGTATTTGGTGATTATATATTTCATGTGTATTAGTGATTATATAGTTTATATATTTTATATGTTTATATACAAATAAGATACATTAGTATGTTAACCCCCTAATCCTAATTCATCCATCCTCCCACCTTTCATTTTGGTTAACCATTAGTTAGTTTTATAAGCCTGTGTCTTTTTCTGTGGAAATATGTTCATTGGTAGCAATCTTAGGATAACATTGATAAATGATATCATAGTATATTTGTCATACCCTTTTGACTTATTTAACGTAATATGATTATTTCTGGCCTGACCTGTAGTCATGAAAACAGCATTGCTCATTTTTTTCCAAGGCTAATATTCCATTAGGTACATGTACCACTTCTTTGTCCATTTATCTGTTGATAGGCATTTCGTCTCCTTCCATGTCTTGGCTATTGTAAATACGGCTACAGTGCATGTCTGCCTGGCTGTGTTTTTCCGATTCTGGTCTTCTTAGGTTATAAGCCCATTAGTGGATCAGCCAGATCATGATGGCTCAATTTTTACCTTTGAAAGGCAGCTTCATTCTGTTCTCATTATTAGCTGTTACCAGTATATATCCAAACAACAGCATAGAGTGGGTATGCATTTCTCCACAAATCCTTCAGCATTTATTGCTTGTAGACATTTGCTGATGGCATTTTGAATGTTGGGTGGTGATACCTTTCGGTAGTTTGGATTTGCGTGCGACCAATAATTCCTGATATTGAGCTTTTATCCATGTACTTTTATTTAAAAAAGAGTAAAACTTACATCTTCCAATTATTTTCTTGAAAATGTTTTGCTGTTTTGAATTTTTCTGGCCATTACATACACCAGGATATTTTTTGAGGGCAGGTGTCAGTTACAAGCGATGCAATAATTATGAATATTAAGTGACCATTAGCACTGGGTTTAAAGCTGCTGTGATGGGAAAAGGCCACAAGGCGGCAGCATTTCTCCATTCCCATATCTGGTTACTAGGGCAGAAGAGCCTCCCTAGAAGCTGTGTTCCTAGGTGGTAAATTAGAAATGAATGTGCCAGGAAAGGCATCCATAAGTTTATGTCTCATTACTTGTTGTCCGTTGTTCTAATTTTTTTTTTTTTTGCGGTACACGGGCCTCTAACTGTTGTGTCCTCTCCCGTTGCAGAGCACAGGCTCAGGACACGCAGCTTCAGCGGCCATGGCTCACGGACCCAGCTGCTCTGTGGCATGTGGGACCTTCCCAGACCGAGGCATGAACCCGTGTCCCCTGAATGTGCAGGTGACCTCTCAACCACTGCGTCACGAGGGAAGCCATAATTTAATTTTTTTAATTGGGGTAATGATTACAATACTGTTTGTTCTAGGTGTACACAGTCTGGTTCATTTGTACATTATATATATCTATTCATGTACAGATCCTCTTCCCATGTACGTTATACAGAGTGTTCCATAGACCTCCCTTGGTACATGATCAGTCTTTTTAATATAAGTATTTAATAAGTATTTGTATATGTATGGTAAACCTAATCTTAATTTATCCATTCCTCCCACCTTTCCTTTTAGATAACCACAGTTTCTTTTCTAAGTCTGTGAGTGTCTTTCTCTGTGGAAATGTGTTCATTTGTGTCAGTTGTTAGATAACGCCTATAAGTGATATCATAGGATATGTCTTTTGCTTTCCGACTTACCTCATGTTCTGTGATTATCTCTAGGCTCATTTATGGTGCCTCAAAGAGCAGTGTTTCATTGTTTTCCATAGCTAATATTCCATTGTGTACATGGACCACTTCTTCTTTATCCATTCATCTGTTGATGGACATTTTAGTTGCTTCCATATCTTGGCTATTGACAATATGGCTGCAGTGCAGCTGTTGCAGCCTGTCTTCTTGATTCTGGTCTTCTCAGGTGAGAGGCTCAGCGCTGGGCCTGCTGAATGGAATGCTGGCTCAATTTTTACTTTTAAATGCAGCTCCTTTCTGTTCTCATTATTGGCTCTTACCGCTTTACATCTCACCAGCAGCTAGAGGGTACACAGTTCTCTAAAACCCCTTCAGCATGTATTGTTTGTAGACTTTTTGCTGAAGGTAGTTGACTTGTGTGAGTTGAAACCTTTTTGTAGGCTAGATTTGCACGAGTCTAATAATACCTGATGTTGAGCGTTTATCCATTTTCCTTTTTTTAAAAAAAATCGTGAGTAAAACTTACCTCTTCATACTATTTCCTTGAAACATTTGCCAGTTTTGAATTTTTTTGGACATTCCCTACTTCATGACATTTTTAGAGGGCAGGTGTCCCTTACAGCCCTGAGTCCTTGTGAATGTTAAGTGACCGTCAGCTGTGGGTTCAAAGCTGCTCTTGTGGGCAACGGCCACAAGGCGGCAGCATTTCTACATTTCCAACTGTGGGGTTTTGGGCAACAGAGCCTTCCTGGAAATCGTGTTAGTAGGCTGCAAATTAGAGTGGAATGTGCCAGGGAAAACCGCCAAGAGCTTATATCTCCTTACTTCTTGTTTGTTTTTTTAATTCAATTTTTATTTATTATCAGAGCAAATTTGAGAGAAATGTTGTGTGTGTTCTAGGTGTACAGAATGTGGTTCATTATGTCTATGTTTCGATCTATTCATCTTTGGATCCTTTCCCGTGTAGGTTGTAACAGAGTGTTGAGTAGACCTCTCTTGGTATTCCATAGGTATTTTGTGATTATATATTTCATATGTATTAGTACATGTCTGTTAACCCCCATATCCTAATTCATACATTCCTTACACCTTTCCATTTGGTTCAACATAATTTGGTTTTCTGAATCTATGAGTGTCCTTCTCTTGGAAATTATTTCATGGGTATCAATTTTTACGTAACACCTATAAGTGATGTAATAGGATATCCGTCTTTCGGTTTCTTTCTTACTTCAAGTTGGGTGATTATCTCTAGATCCTTCTATGGTGGTGCCAACGGCACTGTTCCATGCTTTTCCATGGCTAATATTCCATTATGTACATGGACGACTTCTTCTTGGTGCATTTTTCTGTTGATGGACGTTTTGGTTTCTTCCAGGTCTTGGCTATGGTACATGTGGCTGCAGTGCAGGATTGCCAGCCTGTGTCTTTTTGATTCTGGTCTGCTCAGGTGATAGGCCCATCAGTGGGCCTACGAGATCACACGGTAGCTCAGTATTTACCTTTAAACGCACCTCCATTCTGTTCTCACTACTGGCTGTTACCAGGTTACATCCCTCCAGCAGCTAGAGGTACACAGTTCTCTAAACCCCCTTCAGCCTTGATTCTTTGTAGACTATTTGCTGATGATCTTCTGACGGCTGTGAGGTGAAGGTTTTTGTAGACTGGATTTGCATGGCTTTATTAATTCCTGATGCTGAGCATTTTTCTATGCCCTTTTCTTTAAACAACAAGAAGAAGAAGAGATAAAATGTGCGTATACTATGCCTCGTGAAAATGTCTTCTTGAAATGTTGAAGTCTTTTGAATTTTTTGCTCGATTTACGACCCCAGAAGGTTTTTTCAGGGCGGGTGTCATTACAGGCTGCCGATTATTTTGAATATTAAGTGACCATTAGCACTGGGTTTAAAGCTGCTGTTGTGTGAAATGGCCACAAGGTGGCAGCATTTCTCCTTTACCAAAACTCGTTTCTAGGGAAACAGCCTTAACGAACTCGTGTTCTAGGTTGTAAATTAGAATGGAAAGTGCCAGGAAAAGACCCTTAATTTTTATTTTTTATGACAACAGATTTGATTCCAGTGTTTTGTTTGTTCTAGGTGTGCAAGATGTGATTCTTTACACATATACACATATTGATTCTTCTTGGGATCATTTTCCCATGTAGGTTATGACACAATGCTGAGTAGTCTTCTCTTGGTATTCCGTAGGTCTTTGGTGATTATATGCTTCACATGTGTTTGTATATCTCTGTATCCAATCGGCACACCTTTCCATTTGGTGAACAGTAAGTTTGCTTAATGAATCTCTGATTGCCTTTCTCTGTGGAAATATCTTCATTGGTATCAATTTTTAGGTAACACCTATAAGTGATATCATAGGATATGTGTCTTTCACTCTCTGACTTACTGTAAGTTGCGTGATTACCTCTACACATCTATGGTGCTGCAAATGGCATTGTTTCATATTTTTCCTCGGCTAATATTCCTTCTGTACCTGTACCAGTTCTTCTTTGTCCTCTCATCTGTTGATGGACTTTTTGGTTGCTTCCATGTCTTGGCTATTGTAATACTGCTGCACTGCACATTTGCCTGCCTGTGTCTTTCCAACTCTGTCTTCTTCGCTTATAGGCCCAGGAGTGGGCCTGCTGGATCATATGGTAGCTCAATGTTCACCTTTTAAAGGCACCTCCATTCTGTTCTCATTAGTGTATCTTACCAGATTATGTCTCACTTAAAGTTGAGGGTATGCATTTCTCCACAAGCACTTCAGAATTCACTGTTTGCAGTTTTTTTCCTGATGTTTTTTCTGACTGGTTTGAGCTGATGTATCTTTGTGGTTGCAGTTGTATGTGTCTAATAAGTCTTTGAAATTGAGCTTTAAGGCATGTCCTTTTTTTTTCTTAAACTGTGAGTACATCTTACCTCTTCAAATTGTTTTCTTGAAGTATGTGCCACATTTTGAAATATTTTGGCCATTACATCCCTAATGGCATTTTGAGGGCAGGTTTCATTTACAGCCATCCGTTAGCTGTGCACATGAAGTGACCATTAGCACAGGTTTTAAAGCTGATGTTGCAGGTAATGGCCAGACGGTGGCAGCATTTCTACATTCCCCACTCTGATAACTAGGGAAACAGACCTTCCTGCCAGTGCTGTTCCTCGGTTATACATTAGAGTGGAATGTGCTCGGATAAACACCCAAAAGCTTATGTCTCCATACTTGTGTTTCTTTTTAAATTGAATTTATATTTTTTTCCTGAAGTAATATTCCATTGAGTACATGGACCACTTCCTCTTTGTGAATTCATCTGTTTATCGATATTTTCGTTGCTTCTAAGAGTTGGCTATGGTAAATACTGCTGGAGTGCAGGATTGCCAGCCTGTGTCTTTTTGATTCTCATCTTCTAAGGCGATAGGCCCAGCAGTGGGTGTGCTTGATTGAACGATAGCTCAGTGTTTACCTTTTCAAGACATCTCCATTTTGTTTTCATTAGTGGCTCTTACCACGTCCCACTTAGAACCGAGGGTATGCATTTCTCCCCAACCCCTTTAGCATTTATTCTTTGCCGAATTTTTGTTGATGGCCATTCTGACTCGTGTGAGCCAATAGGGTTTTATAATTTAGATTTGCATGTCTTTAATAATTCCTAATGTTCAGCATTTTCCCATGCCTTTTTCTTTTTTGTTAAAAAAATTGTGAGTAAAATATACCTCTTGAAATTGTCTTATTGAAAGGTTGCCCTCTTTTAATTTTATGGTCAATTTTCGACCCCAGGATTTTTTAGAGGGCGGATGTCTTTTTTGTTTCGTTTCGTTTTGTTTTGCGGTACGCGGGCCTCTCACTGTTGTGGCCTCTCCCACTGCAGAGCAACAGGCTCCGGACATGCAGGCTCAGCAGCCATGTCTCACGGGCCCAACCACTCCACGGCATGTGGGATCCTCCCAGACTGTGGCACGAATCTGTGTCCCCTGCATTGGCAGGCGGACTCCCGACCACTGCGCCACCAGGGAAGCCCGAGAGCGGGTGTCTTTTACAGGCCTGAAATGATTGTGAATATTTAGTGACAATTACCACTGGGTTTTTTTTAAATTTATTTATTTTTGGCTGTGTTGGGTCTTCATTGCTGAGTGCAGGCTTTCACTAATTGCAGCGAGAGGGGGGTAGTAGGGGTTACTCTTTGTTGTGGTGCGTGGACTTCTCATGTGGTGGCCTCTGTTGTTGCAGAGCACTGGCTCTTGGCACGCGGGCTGCAGTAGTTGTGGCTCGCAGGCTCTAGAGTGCAGGCACAGTAGTTGTGCTGCACGGGCTTAGCTGTTCCATGGCATGTGGGATCTTCATGGAACGGGGCTCGAACCGTGTCCCCTGCATTGGCAGGTGGACACTTAACCATTAAGCCACAAGGAAGTCCAGACCACTGTGTTTTAAAGCTGCTGTTGTGGGCAACGGCCACAAGGCGGCAGCATTTCTCCATTCACAAATTTGGTTACAATGGCAGCAGAGCCTTTCTGGAAGTCATGTTCGTAGGTTGCATTTTAGAATGCAAAGTGCCAGGAATAACCCCCATAAATTTATGTCTCGTGAGTCCTTGGGTGTTGTTGTAATTTTTTTAAATGCGGTAATGATTACAATATTGTTTGTTCTAGGTGTACACAATCTGGTTCATTTCTACGTTATATATATTCACGTCGTTATATATATTCATGTACAAATCCTCTTCCCATGTATATTATTAAAGAGTGTTTAGTAGACCACACTTGCTAAATGGTTGGTCTATTTAATACATGTATTTAATATGTATTTGTATAAGTAGGGTAAACGTAATCTTAATTTATCCATTCCCCCCACCTTTCGTTTTACATAAACATAGGATGTTTCATAATTCTGCGTGTATCTTTCTCTTTGCAAATATGCTCACTGCAGCACTATTACACTAGCTAAGACATGGAAGCACCCCAAATGTCCATCAACACATGAATGGATAAAGAAAAAGTGGTCCATGTATACCATGGAATATTAGCCATGGAAAATAATGAAACACTGCTCTTTGAGGCACCATAAAGGAGCCTAGAGATAATCACAGAACATGCGGTAAGTCGGAAAGCAAAAGACATATCATACGATATCGCATATAGGCGTTATCTAACAACTGACAAGAGTGAACGTATTTCCACAGAGAAAAGCACTCACAAACTTAGAAAACAGATGATGCTTATCTAAAAGGAAAGGTGTGGGGAATGGATAAATTAAGATTAGGGTTACCATATGTGTACAAATACATATATAAAAAAGACCGACCATATAGCAAGGGAGGTCTGGGGAACACTACAATAATTTACATGGGAAAAGGATCTGTACATGAATACATATATATATATATGTAATGTAGAAATGAAGCAGATTGTGTACACATACGACAAACAATATTCTAATAATTACCCCGATTTAAAAAAATTTAAAAATGAACAAGAAATAATGGGACGTAAACTTACGGGGGGTTTTCTGGCACATTCGGTTCTCATTTACAACCTGGGAACACCACTTCCAGAAAGGCTGTGCTGTCCTAGAAACCAGAATTGGGAATGGAGAAATGCTGCCGCCTTGTGGCCGTTTCCCACAAGAGCAGGTTTAAACCCAGTGCTAATGATCACTAAATATTCACACTCATTGCAGGCCTGTAAATGACACCTGCCGAAAAAAAATACCCTGGGGTCGAAAATCGACAAAAAAATTCAAAAGAGGGCAGCCTTCCCAGAAGACAATTTCAAGAGGCTTATTGTACTCACAGTTTTTTTAAATTTTTGTTTAACAGAAATTTTAAAAAGGCGTGAAAAAATGCTGAACATTAGGAATAATTAAAGACATGCAAATCCAAATTACAAAATCCTATCAGCATACACCAGTTAGAATGGCAATCAGCAAAACTTCTGCAAACAATGAATACTGAAGGGGTTGTGGAGAGATGCGTACCCTCAGCTCTAAGTGGGACATGGTAAGAGCCGGTAATGAAAATACAAAAGGGGTGCCTTGAAAAGGAAAATGTTGAGCTACCATTCAATCAAGCCTACGGACTGCTGGGCCTATCGCCTGAGAGGATGAGAATCAAACAGACACAGGCTGGCAATCCTGCACTCCAGCAATATTTACCATAGCCAACATTTGGAAGCAACGAAAGTGACCGTCCACAGAGGAATGCAGGAAGAAGGGGCCCATGTACACAATGGAATACTACTCCAATAAAAACAAATATAAATTCAATTTTAAAAACCAAACATAAGTAAGGAGACATCAGCTTTTGGGGGTTTATCCAGGCACATTCCACTCAAATGTATAACCGAGGAACACCAGGGGCAGGAAGGTCTGTTTCCCTAGTTCCCAGAGTGGGGAAAGCAGACATACTGCCGCCCAATGGCCATTACCGGCAACAGCAGCTTTAAAACCTGTGCTAAGGGTCACTTCATATGCATAAGTACTGGAGGGCCGTAAATGAAACCTGCCCTCAAAATGTCTTCAGGGAGGAAATGGCCAAAATATTTTAAAATGCAACACATACTCCAGGAAATCCATTTGAAGAGGTAAGCTGTACTCACAGTTTGAAGAAAAATAGGGCATGCCTGAAAGCTGAATTTCAAGGGATTATGAGACGCATGCAAATCCAACCACAAGGAGGTATCAGCTCACACCAGTCAGAATAAACATCATCAGAAAAACTACAAACAATAAATGCTGAAGGGGTTGTGGAGAAGGGCATACCCTCAACTTTAGGTGGGACGTAAGCTGGTAAGAGCCACTAATGAGAACAGAATGGAGGTGCCTTTACAAGGTAAACATTTGGCTACCATGTGATCCAGCAGGCCCACTCCTGGGCCTATAAGCGAAGAAGACAGAATTGGAAAGACACAGTCAGGCAAATGTGCACTGCAGCAGTATTACAATAGCCAAGACATGGAAGCAACCAAAAAGTCCATCAACAGATGAGAGGACAAAGAAGAACTGGTACAGGTACAGATGGAATATTAGCCAAGGAGACAAATGACACAATGCCATTGCAGCACCGTACATGAGTCTAGAAGTAATCACGCAACTTGTAGTAAGTCAGAAAGCAAAAGACACATAACCTATGATATCCCTTATAGGTGTTACCTAAAAATTGATAGCAGTGAAGATATTTCCACAGTGACAGGCAATGAGACATTCATTAAACAAACTCTGGGTTCACCAATGGAAAGATGTGAGGATTGGATATATTAGGATGTCAGGGTAAACAGAGATATACAAACACAGGTGAAGAATATAATCACCGAAGACCTACGGAATACCAAGACTACTCAACATTGTGTCATAACCTACATGGGAAAAGGATTCAAATAACAATGGATATATATGTGTGTGTGTGTGTGTGTGTGTGTGTGTGTGTGTGTAAAACAACCACATCTTGCACACCTAGACAAGCAAAACATTGTAATCAAACTTGCTGTGATAAAAAATGAAAATTAAATTTACAAAACGAACAAGAAGTAGCGAGACATAAACTTAAGGGGCTTTTTCCTGGCACATTCCATTCTACTTTACAACCTACAAAACGACTTCCATTGAGCCTCTGTGGCCCTAGTAACCAGATTTGGTAAAGGAGAACTGCTGCCGCCTTGTGGCCGTTTCACACAACAGCAGCTTTAAATCCAGCGCTGATGGTTCCTTGATATTCAAAATAATTGCAGGCCTCTAAATGACACCTGCCCTCTAATCAAATCCTTGGGTCGTAAATCGAGCAAAAATCTCAAAAGACGTGCATGTTTCAAAACGACATATTCAAGAGGCGTTTTTTATGCACATTTTGTATTCTTTTTCTTTCTTTTTGTTAAAAAATAGGGCACGGAAAAATGCTCAACATCAGGAATTAATAAAGCCATGCAAGTCCAGTCTACAAAAACATTCACCTCACAGCCGTCAGAAGGATCATCAGCAAAAACGTCTACAAAGTGTAAATGCTGAAGGAGTTTGAGAGAACTGTGTACCCTCTAGCTGCTGGTGGGATGTAAGCTGGTAACAGCCAGTACCGAGAGCAGAATGGACGTGTGTTTAAAGGTAAAAATTGTGCTACCATGTAATCTGCTAGGCCCAGTGATGGGCCTATCACCTGAGTAGACCAGAATCAAAAAGACACAGGCTGGCAATCCTGCACTGCAGCCACATGGACCATAGCCAAGACCTGGAAGAAACGAAAATGTCCATCAACAGAAAAATGCACGAAGAAGAAGTCGTCCATATACACAATGGAATATTAGCCATGGGAAAGCATGGAACAGTGCCGTTGGCACCACCATAGAAGGATCTAGAGATAATCACGCAACTTGAGCTAAGAAAGAAACCGGAAGACAGGTATCCTATTACATCACTTATAAGTGCTATGTAAAAGTTGATACCCATGAAATAATTTCCAAGAGAAGGACACTCATAGATTCAGAAAACCAAATTATGTTGAACCACAGGGAAAGGTGTAAGGAATGTACGAAGTAGGATATGGGGGTTAACAGACATGTAGTAATACATGTGAAATATATAATCACAAAATACCTATGGAATACCAAGAGAGGTCTACTCAACGCTCTGTAATAACCTACACGGGAAAGGATCCAAAGATGAATAGATTGAAACATACACATAATGAACCACATTCAGTACAGCTAGAACACACATGACATTTTTCTCAAATTTGCTGATAATTAATAAAAATTAAATATACAAACAAACAAGAAGTAAGGAGATATAAGCTCTTGGGGGTTTGCCCTGGCACGTTCCACTCTAATTTGCAGCCTACTAACACGAATTCCAGGAAAGCTCTGTTGCCCAAAAACCCACAGTTGGAAATGTAGAAATGCTGCCGCCTTGTGGCCGTTTCCCGCAAGAGCGGCTTCAAAACCACAGCTAAGGGTCACTTAACATTCACAAGGACTCAGGGCTGTAAAGGACACCTGCCCTCAAAAATTGTGCTGAGGTATGGAATGGCCAAAAAAATTCAAAACTGGCAAAATTTTCAAGGAGATACTATGAAGAGGTAAGTTTTACTCACGATTTTTTTTAAAAAAAAGTAACATGGATAAAAGCTCAACGTCAGGTATTATTAGACTCATGCAAATCTAGCCTACAGAAAGGTTTCAACTCACGCAAGTCAACTACCATCAGCAAAAAGTCTACAAACAGTAAATGCTGAAGGGGTTTTAGAGAACTGTGTACGCTCTAGCTGCTGGTGAGATGTAAAGTGGTAAGAGCCAATAATGAGAACAGAAAGGAGCTGCGTTTAAAAGTAAAAGTTGAGCCAGCATTCCATTCAGCAGGCCCAGCGCTGAGCCTCTCACCTGAGAAGACCAGAGTCGAGAAGGCACAGGCTGCAACAGCTGCACTGCAGGAGTTTTCACAATAGCCAAGACACGGAAGCAACCAAAATGTCCCTCAACAGATGAATGGATGAAGAAGGAGTGGTCCATGAACACAATGGAATATTAGCCATGGAAAACAGAGAAACACAGCTCTCTGAGGCACCATAGATGAGCCTAGAGATAATCACAGAACATGAGGTAAGTCGGAAAGCAAAAGACATATCCTATGGTATCACTTATAGGCGTTATGTAACAACTGACACGAACGTATTTTCACAGAGAAAGACACTCACAGACTAAGAAAACAAACTATTCTTATGTAAAAGGAAAGGTGGAGGCAATGGAAAATTAAAATTAGGGTTACCATACGTGTACAAATACATATTAAATACATATATCAAAAAGACCGACCATATAGCAAGGGAGGGTCTACGGAACACTGCAAAAATTTACATGGGAAGAGGATCTGTACATGAATACATATATATATATGTGTGTATATACATATATTTATATATAAAATCTACAAATGAACCAGATTGTGTACACATAGGACAAACAACATTCTAATCATTACCCCGATTTTAAAAAGTAAAACAACGGACAAGAAATAATGGGACATATACTAAACGGGGGTTTTTCCTGTCATATTCCATTCTAATTAACAACCTGGGAACACCACTTCCAGAAGGGATGTGCTGCCCTGGTAACCAGAATTGGGAATGGAAAAATGCTGCCACCTTGGGGCCGTTTCCCACAACAGCAGCTTTAAACCCAGTGCTAATGGTCACTAAATATTCACACTCATTGCAGGCCTGTAAATGACACCTGCCGGAAAAAAAAGTATCCTGGGGTCGAAAATCGACAGGAAAATTCAAAAGAGGGCAGCCTTCCCAGAAGACAATTTCAAGAGGTTTATTGTACTCACAGTTTTTTTCTGTTTTGGTTTAACAGAAATTTTAAAAAGGTGTGGAAAAATGCTGAATATTAGGAATAATTAAAGACATGCAAATCCAAATTACAAAATCCTATCAGCATACACCAGTGAGAATGGCAATCAGCAAAACTTCTGCAAACAATGAATGCTGAAGGGGTTGTGGAGAGATGCGTACCCTCGGCTCTAAGTGGGACATGGTAAGAGCCGGTAATGAAAATACAAAAGGGGTGCCTTGAAAAGGAAAATGTTGAGCTACCATTCAATCAAGCCTACGGACTGCTGGGCCTATCGCCTGAGAGGATGAGAATCAAAGACACAGGCTGGCAATCCTGCACTCCAGCAATATTTACCATAGCCAACATTCGGAAGCAACGAAAGTGACCGCCAAAGAGGAATGCAGGAAGAAGAAGGGGCCCATGTACACAATGGAATACTACTCCAATAAAAACAAATATAAATTCAATTTAAAAAACCAAACATAAATAAGTAGACATCAGCTTTTGGGGGTTTATCCGGGCACATTCCACTCAAATGTATAACCGAGGAACACAACAGGCAGGAAGGTCTGTTTCCCTCGTTCCCAGAGTGGGGAAAGCAGAAATGCTGCCGCCCAATGGCTGTTACCTGCAACAGCAGCTTTAAAACCTGTGTCAACGGTCACTTCATATGCACAAGTACTGGAGGGCTATAAATGAAACCTGACCTCAAAATGTCTTCAGGGAGGTAATGGCCAAAATATTTCCAAATGTGTCACATACTCCAAGAAAATCACTTGAGGAGGTAAGCTGTACTCACAGTTTGAAGAAAAATAGGGCATGCCTGAAAGCTGAATTTCAAGGGATTATGAGACGCATGCAAATCCAACCACAAGGAGGTATCAGCTCACACCAGTCAGAATAAACATCATCAGAAAAACTACAAACAATAAATGCTGAAGGGGTTGTGGAGAAGGGCATACCCTCAACTTTAGGTGGGACGTAAGCTGGTAAGAGCCACTAATGAGAACAGAATGGAGGTGCCTTTACAAGGTAAACATTTGGCTACCATGTGATCCAGCAGGCCCACTCCTGGGCCTATAAGCGAAGAAGACAGAATTGGAAAGACACAGTCAGGCAAATGTGCATTGCAGCAGTATTACAATAGCCAAGACATGGAAGCAACCAAAAAGTCCATCAACAGATGAGAGGACAAAGAAGAACTGGTACAGGTACAGATGGAATATTAGCCAAGGAGACAAATGACACAATGCCATTGCAGCACCGTACATGAGTCTAGAGGTAATCACGCAACTTGTAGTAAGTCAGAAAGCAAAAGACACATAACCTATGATATCCCTTATAGGTGTTACCTAAAAATTGATAGCAGTGAAGATATTTCCACAGAGACAGGCAATGAGACATTCATTAAACAAACTGTGGGTTCACCAATGGAAAGATGTGAGGATTGGATATATTAGGATGTCAGGGTAAACAGAGATATACAAACACAGGTGAAGAATATAATCACCGAAGACCTACGGAATACCAAGACTACTCAACATTGTGTCATAACCTACATGGGAAAAGGATTCAAATAACAATGGATATATATGTGTGTGTGTGTGTGTGTGTGTGTGTGTGTGTGTGTGTAAAACAACCACATCTTGCACACCTAGAACAAGCAAAACATTGTAATCAAACTTGCTGTGATAAAAAATGAAAATTAAATTTACAAAACGAACAAGAAGTAGTGAGACATAAACTTAAGGGGCTTTTTCCTGGCACATTCCATTCTACTTTACAACCTAGAACACGACTTCCATTGAGGCTCTGTGGCCCTAGTAACCAGATTTGGTAAAGGAGAACTGCTGCCGCCTTGTGGCCGTTTCACACAACAGCAGCTTTAAATCCAGCGCTGATGGTTCCTTGATATTCAAAATAATTGCAGGCCTCTAAATGACACCTGCCCTCTAATCAAATCCTTGGGTCGTAAATCGAGCAAAAATCTCAAAAGACGTGCATGTTTCAAAACGACATATTCAAGAGGCGTTTTTTATGCACATTTTGTATTCTTTTTCTTTCTTTTTGTTAAAAAATAGGGCACGGAAAAATGCTCAACATCAGGAATTAATAAAGCCATGCAAATCTAGTCTACAAAAACGTTCACCTCACAGCCGTCAGAAGGATCATCAGCAAAAACGTCTACAAAGTGTAAATGCTGAAGGGTTCTTAGAGAACTCTGTACCCTCTAGCTGCTGGTGGGATGTAAGCTGGTAACAGCCAGTACCGAGACCAGAATGGACGTGTGTTTAAAGGTAAAAATTGTGGTACCATGTATTCTGCTAGGCCCAGTGATGGGCCTATCACCTGAGTAGACCAGAATCAAAAAGACACAGGCTGGCAATCCTGCACTGCAGCCACATGGACCATAGCCAAGACCTGGAAGAAACCAAAACGTCCATCAACAGAAAAATGCACCAAGAAGAACTCGTCCATGTACACAATGGAATATTAGCCATGGAAAACAGTGAAACAGTGCTCTTTGAGGCACCATACATGAGCCTAGAGATAATCACAGAACACGAGGTAAGTCGGAAAGCAAAAGACGTCCTATGATATCACTTATAGGCGTTATCTAACTTCTGACACAAATGAACGTATTTTCACAGAGAAAGACACTCACAGACTAAGAAAACAAACTATTCTTATGTAAAAGGAAATGTGGGGGCAATGGAAAATTAAGATTACGGTTACCATACGTGTACAAATACCTATTACATACATATATCTGAAAGACCGACCATATAGCAAGGGGGTCTACGGAACACTCTGCAATAATTTACATGGGAAGAGGACCTGTACATGAATATATATATATATAAAATATACAAATGAACCAGATTGTGTACACATAGGACAAACAATATTCTAATCATTACCCCGATTTTAAAAAGTAAAACAACGGACAAGAAATAATGGGATATATACTTACGGGGTTTTTTTCTGTCATATTCCATTCTAATTAACAACCTGGGAACACCACTTCCAGAAGGGATGTGCTGCCCTAGTAGCCAGAATTGGGAATGGAGAAATGCTGCCCAACAAGTAAATTATAATCTATTGAAATTTACTTACTTTAGATATGGGAGTGTCAAAGACTAGCATACAGAATGTAACAAACAATCTAAGTGATTTAGAAAAGTATGAAAAAAACTCACGGTTGGTGGTAGGACAAAATGGGCTGACCTAAGTTAACTTTGGCAATGAGAGGACTCTGTAGGCCAAAGGCAAAATATGCCATACATACACAGTGGACTCTGTAAGTTCTTTCCCATGGGGAGTAGTAGCTAACAGTACTGACACTACTATGTCAGTAATCGGATGGAACAAGAACTGCATTTATTTATTTATTTTTAGGTTCACTTTTCTATTGAGTTTTTACATCTTTATTAGAGTATAATTGCTTTACAATGGTGTGTTAGTTTCTGCTTTATAACAAAGTGACTCAGTTATACATATACATATGTTCCCATATCTCTTCCCTCTTGTGTCTCCCTCCCTCTCCCACCCCTCCAGGCAGTCACAAAACACCGAGCTGATCTCCCTGTGCTATGCGGCTGTTTCCCACTAGCTATCTACCTTACATTTGGTAGTGTATATATGTCCATGCCTCTCTCTCGTTTTGTCACAGCTTACCCTTCCCCCTCCCCATATCCTCAAGTCCATTCTCTAGTAGGTCTGTGTCTTTATTCCTGTCTTACCCCTAGGTCCTTCATGACATTTTTTTTTCTTAAATTCCATATCTATGAGTTAGCATACGGTATCTGTCTTTCTCTTTCTGACTTACTTCACTCTGTATGACAGACTCTAGGTCTATCCACCTCATTACAAATAGCTCAATTTTGTTTCTTTTTATGGCTGAGTAATATTCCATTGTATACATGTGCCATGACAAATGGTGGAAACCAGGTTTCTTACCACTGGAGTGAGAAGTCGCAAACAAAGGAAGGTTGCAATACCCATGTCATAACAGATCAGGTTGGAGACATCAGTATAAACTGTCTTTAGCCTAACAGAGATACACATAGTTCCACACGGAAATCTTTATAATTATGCGTATATGCATAGGCTGGGATACATGCATATATTTCCATGCACTGTCAGCTGAGCATATTTAGCTCCCACATGTAAGTCTTTAATACTATTCTCTAATAAAAGGAACAAGGGCTCTTTGAAGAAAGGGCTGATGCTAGGACTGAGACAGTAAATATACGAAACAGGATAATCTTAAAATATCAGAAAGTAAAGAAGTACCAACAATTTAAAAAACCCACAAAAGAAAAATTATGTAAAATGGAAACAGGAGCAAATGGAAGACGCTCTCAACAGCCAAAGCAAGAATGAACTAAGCAGTGTAATAATGTAGAGCCGGCTTATGACCAAAAGTTTACAATAAATATTCACGTGTCCCAACTGGTGAAAAAATAAGTGATAGAGTTTTTGATGAATGGTGTTAAATAGAAATCTCCTATGCAGAAAGCTTCTAAACAATGTATAGAGCCACTCAGCTGTCCATCAAGGATGTGAAGCTCACCCCTCTCTCCTCAAGTGTGGCTTCTGCATTGTGACTTCCTCCTACATAAGACACACAGGATGGAAATGGGAAAGAAGTAACCTCACTGTGGGAAAACTTGACACACATTACCTCAGCTAGGTGACCAAAATTAAGAATATAAGTGAGAAGTTCCCTTAAGAGCTGTTCTCTTGATATACAGTGAAGAGGAGTCACTTCACCTCTGTGATCTGCTTTTTCAAAGCCAAGTCTAATTACAACAAAATCACCAAGCAAATCCCAGCGCCTGGCAGTCTATACAATACCTGAGCAGTCCTCCTCCACACTGTCAAGGTCATGGAAACAAGGAGAGTCTGAGCAACTGTCAGAGCCCAGAGGAGACTAAACAGACATGATGACCCCATGTCCTACGAGACCCTGGAACAAGGAAAGGTATAACACAGGGAACATGAATAGAGACCTCAGTTAATAATAAAGTATCAATATTTGTTCATTATTTGTGATGATTCTGTAGAAAATTAGACTGGAAAAATTAAAAGTCAAATAAGAGAAACCTATTGTAACAAACTGGAAATCTAGAGGAAATGGGTGATTTCTTTGTAAAAACACATTACCAAAATGGACCCTAAATTAAGGAAAATACATAAAGACTAATTAACCACTGAGGAACCTCTTCCCCTACTGGTTATCCTATCACTTCTCCAGAGTTTTCCTCTCCCGGGACAGGGAAGGAACAGGGACAGAGATGTTTGGCAGCTCCCTTAGTATATGACCCCACCCAGTGTCTTCATCTCCCCCAGCCACGCCTACCCAGTTAGGACACCTGAGGATGGACAAGGGATTATTGATTCAGGTGTTTCAACTAGGACTTTTCTTATTCTCAGAGAATGGACACACTTACTGAAGTAAAATAAATTAGTATTTATTGTAAGGGTAGAAATAATTTAATACTTGCAAGTGGCAAGTTGAAGAATGAGTTTGGACCTGGCAGGTCTAGTGTCTCACACTGTCTCAGTGTGACCTTGCTTCTCTCCAAACCTTTGTCCTGCTCAGTGCCTTTGGGGGACCCCATTCACAGGCACAGGCTCTCTCACTGCCCTTGGGCCAACAGCAATTCTAGGCTGACAACCACTCACCATCCTTTTTCCAAGAAAATTTTCTCTTTTCTTGGGTTCTAAGAAAAGTCATGGTTTTGAATACCTTTGGCCTGGCTTGGGTTGCATTCTCATCCTTGACCCATCACCAGAAGATGGAAAATGGGACTGGCTAGATGTGGGTTGTAAACCCATCTTCGAGCTGGGGGGAACATGGGCTCATCCTTCTGGAACTATCTGGACTGGAAGCAGGTGAGATGTAATTCCCAAAGGAAAACTGAGGCACTAGGCTTGGACATGAGAGTAGATGCTGGCTGGGAGAAAGCAGCAGGTTCTTTGTCAATGACGGCTCACTGCACAGCACAGAATCTGACACAAGAGGAAGAAAGGGGTTCACTTAGGGTCAGGGGCTGCAGCGACTCATCCAGTGCTCTTACTGTCCTCACAAGACTGCAAGAAGTTCTTTCACTTGCTGAAAAGGCAGGATCATTTTTGTTGGTAAACTCAAGTCTCCTGTATTGTGCATCAGGCCCTCACATCTCAGAGGCTGGCCCAGAACAGCCCATGTGCTGGCAGAAGACACACAGACCTCATTCCTGCCCCTGAGAGGTGGGAGCCCTTGATTTATGCCATATCCCTGGCCATATTAACTACCCATCCCTGAAAAGCAATACTGCTCCTTTTCCAGTTTCTTCTCTCTCCTTTTCTAAGGGAAGAAACCAAATGCTAGGGTGGTAAGGAAACTCTTGTGCAATGAAGCAACGGGAGGCTCGAGAATTATTCCATGCCATGGAACCCATAATAGGCAGGTTTTCCAGAGGCCACGTGGATGCATATGGCTCTCCAGGACAATGGCAGTGGCAGTGTAAACCTCACACTGGGAGGTCCAGTTGCTTCCATATCTTTGATTCTTAATGAATATGAATGTCAAAATTTCTAACAACTAGTTCTAAATTATTACCCACACTTGTTATTGGCAGACTTTACTTGACTAGTCATTATGTCGCAATATTTCATTGTGGTTTTTAACTTGTATTTCCCTGATGATGGGGGAAGTTGAACACCTTTACTGGTTTATTGGTTCCTTGAGTTTTCTCTTCTGTGAAAAGTCTGTTCAAGTCTTTTGCCCATTTTTCTATTGGGTAGAGTCTGTCTTACTGAGTTGATCTTCAGAAATACTTTATTATACTCTGGGTGCCAGTTTTGTGCCATGCAACTGTATTACAAATATATCATCTTCCATTGTGGGTGTTTTAATTCTCACTTCCTTTGTGGCTCATGAAGATCAACATCTTTTTATGTTTAAGCATTTGGACATTCTCTTGTGAGAAGGGTTCAACTCTTTTGGTACAGTTTTTTATGTGTTGTGGAATTTGCAAGAGATTACTGATTTGTAGGAGTTCTTTTTAACATATCATGGGTATAAGTTCTTCGTCAGATAAATATACTATATGTTTTTTTTCTGCCCATGGGTTGCTTTTAGACACTATTATGATTGTCTTGATGAACATAAATTCTTAATAAAATTCCATTATAATTAAAAAAATTTCTAACACCTAAAAGGACAAAGGATTGAAGGGCCATGGTGTGCTGTATGGTTGTTGTGTCAGGGACACACTCAAATATTTAGAGGGTTATTACCTCTCTTGGCAGGCTACGAGGCTGTGCAGGCTGTGAAGGGGAGGCCCTTTTCTCAACCACATGGATGTTGGTAGCTGAAACATCTTAAAGGAATGTCTACACTGCCCAGGTAGCTGTTCCATTACTCAGCAGCATGGTCAGCTCACTAATTGTCCAAGGTGTCTTGACAGGGCCCAGGCTGAACTGAGCTAGAGGACCACAGATGCCTCCCTGAATGGTCAGAGGCCAAGGACTGTCCTGCCAGAGACTTGATTGTCTATTGCTACCCACTCAGATGGGACAAAGGATGCCTTCAGCCCCAGGAGGGCCCCACCAGCCCTCAAGCAGCCAGGGGGCTGGCAGGTTGCTACACCCAGTCCTGCATTAATCCACACATGTCCACTGAGTGCCCTCCTGTCTGGGCACTCTGCTGGAACTGGGGCTGCCCAGGCAGAGCAGGGCCAACACCACCTTTCCCAGATGGGAGGGCAGGAATGACTGTACTGTTAACAAGGATGCAACCATGCATGACTCCAGACACCCTCCACAACCCGTGACTGACATCGCGTTCGATGTGAAACACTCAGCGACAGTACAGACATTTCATTCTTCTCTCAGAGCCCAGGACTGGGGCATAGAAAGACAGTGGTCCAGCTCACCTCCCTGACTCATGTGTGACCCTGGGCAAATCCTATCCATCCTGGAGACCTCAGAGAAGAGAAAGGAAGGGCAATGGGGGCCAGTTATGCTTAAACGTAACCCTATCCCTAAGGAAACCTAACCTCTAACCCTAACACTCCAACCCCAGACCCCTAGACCCTCTACCCTGACTCTCAATCCCTGACCCCCGACCCTTAAACCCTGAGCTGACTCAAACCCCAGACCTAAACCCTAGCCCAGGGGATACCGAGGGATGATGGTACTCTGGATTCATGACCTTGCATTTAGCAATAGTTTCTCAGATCTGACGCTAAAACACAACCAATGAAAGAAAAAAAGATAATCTGGAGTTCCTCAAAATTACAAACGTTTGTACATCAAAAGAGGCTCTCCAGAAAGTAAAAAGACAGCCCACAGAATGGAAGAAAACATAGGCACATCATATATCTAATAAGAGACTTTATCCAGAATATATCAAGAACTTTTTACCTCTCAGTAAAAGGGCAACCCAATTTTTGGAATGCACAAAGGACTCGCATGGACTGTTCTCCACACAAGGCATACAAGTGGTCCACAAGCACATGAAAAGATGTCACACATCAGTAGTCATGATGGAAATGCAAATTAAAACCACAATGTGATAACTTCACACACTAGAAAGGTTATATTAAAAATAAATAAAAATAACAAATGTTAGCAACAATGTAGGGAAATGGGGACCCTTAAACTTTACTTATGGAAATGTAAAATGGTGCAATCTATGTGTACAAAACTTTGGCATTTTCTCAAAAATATAAAAATGTAATTATCATATGTTTCAACAACTCCACTCCTAGATATATACCCAAAGAGCAGGTAAAAGTGTTCAAATAAAAACGTATACACCGATATTCATAGCAGCACTGTTCACAATAACACAAGGTAGAAACAATTAAAATGTCCACCAACGGGTGAATGGATAAGCAAAATAAGGTAGATCCCTAAGCTGCGTTATTCTGTCCTATGAAGGAATAAAGTAAAATTGTGCAGCCGCACAATTTTGTGCGAAAACACATAGTGGAAAACACTATGGCGGCTCCTCAAAAACTTAAACATTGAATTAACGTATGATCCCTCAATTCTGCTCCAGGGTATACACCCAAAATATTAGAAAGCAAGGACTGGAACAGATATCTGTACCCCATATTCATAGCAACATTACTCACAGTAGCCAAAAGGTGGAAGCAACACAAGTGTCCTTCAACAGATGAATGCGTAAGTACAGGGTAGTATATACGAAACGGCATATGATTCAACCTTTAAAACTAAGGGAATTCTCACACATGCTACAATGTGGATGAACCCTGAAGTCATTATGCTAAGTGAAACCAGCCAGACACGAAAAGGACAAACATTCTATGATTCCACTAGTATGAGGTACCCAGATAAGTCAAATTCAAAGACAAAGTAGACAAAGGTTGCCAGGGCTTGAGGGGAATAAGTATTTAATGGTTACAGTTTCACTTGGGGAAAATGAAAAAGTCCTGGAGATGGGTGGTGAGGACGTGTTTACAGCAATGTGAATGTATTTACTGCTATAGAAGTGTATACTTAAAATGACTTCAATGATAAATGTTATGTGTTTTCAATCACAATGAAAACAATGATACATGTTACAATATGGATAAACACTGAAAACATCCTAAGTGAAAGAAGCCATACGGGAAAATCCACGAGATCATACTCATCTTGTACACTTTCAATCCATGAAGGTTTTTAAAATGAGGGAAAGCCCAGTGATGGTTCCAGAAAAAGAAACCTGGATTAGAATGGAAAAAGACATTTCCACAAAGTTGGGGCAGCTGGTGAAAGCTGAAGTGGTCCTGTGGATAGGATTATAATGTGGAAACCATCATGATCCCTCCTTTGGGGGTTATGTCCTGGTTCCCTGGGAGACTGGCCCTGTGTCGGCTAAAACACACTGCAGTATTTGGTGTGAATGTAGAAAACTTTGTACTGCTATATAAAGTGTAAACATCTGAAATTTACTAGAAAATACCTTTCAATACAACCATGTCAGTAACATTACAGAAAATCAGAGATGACATCAAACATTGCTAGAGAGGCCAAGACTTACCCAGACCAAATTCAACCAAAGTGGTGATGCTAATCACTGTGTCCACATGGTATTGAGAGGCACTGTGGGAAGATAATATTAGGAGCCACTAGGTCTTGGCTGCTGTAGATGACCTGGGTGTAGAGGAAAACAGTGGGATTTCTGAATTCTAGGTTTCTACATAAAACCACCAAAAAAACTGTCAGAACTAAAAAAATGAATTCAGTAAAACTGCAGGATCATTTGTGATTCTATACACTAATGACGAACTATCAGAAAGAGGAATTAAGAAAACAATTCCATTTATAATCTCATCCCCCAAAAAACTAGGAATAAATTCAACCAAGGACTTGAAAGACCTGCACACTGAAAACTAAGACATTGATGAAAGAAACTGAACAGACACAAATCAATGGAAAGATATCCCGTGCGCATGGGTGAAAATACTGTGAAAATGTCCATGCTACCCAAAGCAATGTACACACACACGCAACCACTACCAAAATTTCAGTGACATTTCATAGAAACAGGACAGATGATCTTCACATTTGTGTGGAGCCACAAAGGACCCAGAAGAGCCAAAGCGACCCTGAGGAAGGAGAACAGGCTGGAGGCAACTCGCTCCCTGACTCCACACTACATTACGAAGCTACAGTCCCAAAATACTGTGGAATTGGCACAAAAACAGGCACACGGAGCAGAGAGCCCAGAAATAAACCTACAGGTATGTGGTCAGTTCATTCACAAGAAAGGAGCCAAGAACACACACCAGGGAAAGGACAGTCCCCTCAATGAACGATGCTGGGAAAACCAGACGCCACTCACCAAAGAACAACACTGCACTCTGTCTACACCACACACAAAAGGGGCCAAAAACCCAGTTTTCCACATCAAGCCCTTCCTCTCCTGGGTCCTCTGAAGACAGACACCCTCAGCGGTCAGCAACGTACAGGGACCTTCTCCCCACTTTTCCTCACATTTTCCCTCAGTGGCATCACCTCTCGGCAGGTCCTGAGGAGACCAGGCTCCTGTCAGCATGAACTGGACCCCACGGTGTCCCAAAGCTGAAGCGCCAGTGGGTCCTGAGGAGACCCGGCTTTTGTTAGTGTGGACTTGACCCCAGCCTGTCCCGAAGCCCGGCCATCAGCGTGGACTCAGCCCCACGTGTTCCAGAAGCCAAAGCCCCAGCAGGTCCTGAGGAGACAGGGCTCCTCTCAGCATGAACATGAACAGCACGATCTAAACGGACATCCCGCCAAAAAAGATATACAGATAGTAAAAGTCATACAGAAACAAGCTCAGCATCATATACCATTAGGGAATTACAAGTTAAAATCATGAGCTATCACAGCACACCTATTAGGACTGCTGAGCTCCAAAACTATGACAATACCAATTGCTAGAGGGCGAGGAACAAAAGGAACTCTTCCTCATAGCTGGGGGGATGCATGTGCAGCCACTTTGTAAGACAATTTGGCAGATTTTCCAAAGCTAAACAAGTCTCACGTTGGGATCCAACAATCACGCTTCCAGTATTTAGGCAACTGGTTGGAAAATCTATGTCCAAATGCAAACAACGATGCAATTACGCACAGCAGCACTTTCATAAAGGCTAAAAACTTAGAAGAAATCAGGATATCCTTCAAAAGATGAATGCATAAGCAAATTGGGGTACATCCATGTCAAGGCGAGTAGAATATGCCACCCCAAAATACGTCTCTCTGGCATAAGGATTATTGGTCTGCTGAAAAAAAAAAGAAAAAAGGCTTCTCTGGTGGCTCAGTGGTTAAGAGTCCGCCTGCCAATGCAGAGAATGCGGGTTCGAGCCCTGGTCCTGGAGATCCCACACGCTGCAGAGCAACTAAGCCTGTGAACCACAACTACTGAGCCTGCACTCTGGAGCCCGAGAGCGACAAGTACTGAGTCGCGGGCCACAACTACTGAAGCCCGCATGCCTAGAGCCTGTGCTCTGCGACAAGAAAAACCACCACAATGAGAAGCCCGCGCACCGCAATGAAGAGTAACCCCTGCTCACCACAACCAGAGAAAAGCCTGCACGCAGCAACGAAGACCCAATACAGCCAAAAATAAAATAATAAATTTATTTTTAAAAAATCTCAGAAAACTGAGATTGCCGTTTTATGAGGGACATTTACAATAGAGAAATCTCCACTTATAAGGGTATGTCTCTCTTTGCACCAAACATAGAAGGATAATAAAATCTTAAATAACTCTTTTCAATGGAGAAGTCCTGACTTAAATGTGCAAACAGTCATACCCTTGTCTACTATGCTTTGCATGATAACCTGCCATAACTGGCCTTCCCCCCTTCCTCAGCATCTTTCTTCTGTTTGTAGCTGAAGACGGTATTTAAGGGGATGGTTTTGGTCATTTCAGGGAGTGATTCAGTTTTCCGTGGTATCCCCCCTGTATTCAGAAGGTATACATGTTATTAAACTTCTGCTTTTCTCCTGGTAATCTGTCTTTTATTACAGGGGCAGGGGGCCTCAATCAAGAACCTAGAAAAGTAGAGGGAACATTGTTTTTCCTCCCACACACAGTAGTATTCTGCTGAATACTACTCAGCAGAAAGGAATGCACCACCAACCTATGGAAAGACATGGATAAATCTTCAGTATATACTGCCAAGTGAAAGACTCCGGTCTGCGGAGGCTGCACACAGTATGACCCCATTGATGACATTCCGGGAAAGGCAAAGCTACGTAGGTGATAAGCAGATCATTTGGTGGGGGTATTGAAGTAGTCCACGTGATACTCTAGGGTGGATACCTGTCACTATGCATTTGTCTAAGCCCACAGATGTGTATAGCCCAAGGGTCCAATCATAATCTATTCAAATTTAGTTATTTAGGATGTAGGAGTGTTGCAGGATGGAATGCATAATGTGACAGTCTAACTGTATTAGAAATATATGGAAACAACTCACTGTAGGGGATGGGATAAAAGCTGCTGACCTAAGTTACCTTTGGAAATGAATGGAATCTGCAGACTAAGGGCAAAATGGACCGTATATAAACAGTGGGCATTATTCTACGAAGTTCTTTCCAGGGTGCAGTAGCTAACAATTCTGAAACCTCTGCACATGTAACACATTCTAATTAACAACCTGGGAACAACACTTCCAGAAGGGATGTGCTGCCCTAGTAACCAGAATTGGGAATGGAGAAATGCTGCCCAACAAGTCAATTATAATCTATTGAAATTTACTTACTTCAGATATGGGAGTGTCAAAGACTGGCATACAGAATGTAACAAACAATCTAACTGATTTAGAAAAGTATGAAAAAAACTCACGGTTGGTGGTAGGACAAAATGGGCTGACCTAAGTTAACTTTGGCAACGAGAGGACTCTGTAGGCCAAAGGCAAAATATGCCATACATACACGGTGGACTCTGTAAGTTCTTTCCCATGGGGAGTAGTAGCTAACAGTACTGACACTACTATGTCAGTAATCGGATGGAACAAGCACTCCATTTATTTATTTATTTTTAGGTTCACTTTTCTATTGATTTTTTTTACATCTTTATTAGAGTATAATTGCTTTACAATGGTGTGTTAGTTTCTGCTTTATAACAAAGTGAATCAGTTATACATATACATATGTTCCCATATCTCTTCCCTCTTGTGTCTCCCTCCCTCTCCCACCCCTCCAGGCGGTCACAAAGCACCGAGCTGATCTCCCTGTGCTATGCGGCTGCTTCCCACTAGCTATCTACCTTACATTTGGTAGTGTATATATGTCCATGCCTCTCTCTCGTTTTGTCACCTCTTACCCTTCCCCCTCCCCATATCCTCAAGTCCATTCTCTAGTAGGTCTGTGTCTTTATTCCTGTCTTACCCCTAGGTCCTTCATGACATTTTTTTCCTTAAATTCCATATCTATGTGTTAGCATATGGTATTTGTCTTTCTCTTTCTGACTTACTTCACTCTGTATGACAGACTCTAGGTCTATCCACCTCATTACAAATAGCTCAATTTTGTTTCTTTTTATGGCTGAGTAATATTCCATTGTATACATGTGCCATGACAAATGGTGGAAACCAGGTTTCTTACCACTGGAGTGAGAAGTCGCAAACAAAGGAAGGTTGCAATATTCATGTCATAACAGATCAGGTTGGAGACATCAGTATAAACTCTCTTTAGCCTAACAGAGATACACATAGATCCACACGGAAATCTTTATGATTATGCATATATGCATAGGCTGGGATACATGCATATATTTCCATGCACTGTCAGCTGAGCATATTCAGCTCCCACATGTAAGTCTTTAATACTATTCTCTAATAAAAGGAATAAGGGCTCTTTGAAGAAAGGGCTGATGCTAGGACTGAGACAGTAAATATATGAAAAAGGATAATCTTAAAATATCAGAAAGTAAAGAAGTACCAACAATTTAAAAAACCCACAAAAGAAAAATTATGTAAAATGGAAACAGGAGCAAATGGAAGACGCTCTCAACAGCCAAAGCAAGAATGAACTAAGCAGTCTAATAATGTAGAGCCGGCTTATGACCAAAAGTTTACAATAAATATTCACGTGTCCAAACTGGTAAAAAAATAAGTGACAGAGTTTTTGATGAATGGTGTTAAATAGAAATCTCCTATGCAGAAAGCTTCTAAACAATGTATAGAGCCACTCAGCTGTCCATCAAGGATGTGACGCTCACCCCTCTCTCCTCAAGTGTGGCTTCTGCATTATGACTTCCTCCTACATAAGACACACAGGATGGAAATGGGAAAGAAGTAACCTCACTGTGGGAAAACTTGACACACATTACCTCAGCTAGGTGACCAAAATTAAGAATATAAGTGAGAAGTTCCCTTAAGAGCTGTTCTCTTGATATACAGTGAAGAGGAGTCACTTCACCTCTGTGATCTGCTTTTTCAAAGCCAAGTCTAATTACAACAAAATCACCAAGCAAATCCCAGCGCCTGGCAGTCTATACAATACCTGAGCAGTCCTCCTCCACACTGTCAAGGTCATGGAAACAAGGAGAGTCTGAGCAACTGTCAGAGCCCAGAGGAGACTAAACAGACATGATGACCCCATGTCCTACGAGACCCTGGAACAAGGAAAGGTATCACACAGGGAACATGAATAGAGACCTCAGTTAATAATAAAGTATCAATATTTGTTCATTATTTGTGATGATTCTGTAGAAAATAGACTGGAAAAATTAAAAGTCAAATAAGAGAAACCTATTGTAACAAACTGGAAATCTAGAGGAAATGGGTGATTTCTTTGTAAAAACACATTACCAAAATGGACCCTAAATTAAGGAAAACACAAAAAGACTAATTAACCACTGAGGAACCTCTTCCCCTACTGGTTATCCTATCACTTCTCCAGAGTTTTCCTCTCCCGGGACAGGGAAGGAACAGGGACAGAGATGTTTGGCAGCTCCCTTAGTATATGACCCCACCCAGTGTCTTCATCTCCCCCAGCCACGCCTACCCAGTTAGGACACCTGAGGATGGACAAGGGATTATTGATTCAGGTGTTTCAACTAGGACTTTTCTTATTCTCAGAGAATGGACACACTTACTGAAGTAAAATAAATTAGTATTTATTGTAAGGGTAGAAATAATTTAATACTTGCAAGTGGCAAGTTGAAGAATGAGTTTGGACCTGGCAGGTCCAGTGTCTCACACTGTCTCTGTGTGACCTTATTTCTTTCCAAACCTTTGTCCTGCTCAGTGCCTTTGGGAGACCCCATTCACAGGAACAGGCCCCTCTCTCACTGCCCTTGGGCCAACGGCAATTCTAGGCTGACAACCACTCACCATCCTTTTTCCAAGAAAATTTTCTCTTTTCTTGGGTTCTAAGAAAAGTCATGGTTTTGAATACCTTTGGCCTGGCTGGGGTTTAACTCTCATCCTTGACCCATCACCAGAAGATGGAAAATGGAACTGGCTAGATGTGGGTTGTAAACCCATCTTCGAGCTGGGGGGAACATGGGCTCATCCTTCTGGAACTATCTGGACTGGAAGCATGTGGGATGTAATTCCCATAGGAAAACTGAGGCACTTGGGCCTGAGAACAGATGCTGGCTGGGAGAAAGCAGCAGATTCTATGTCAATGATGGCTCACTGCACAGCACAGAATCTGACACAAGAGGAAGAAAGGGGTTCTCTTAGGGTCAGGGGCTGCAGCGACTCATCCAGTGCTCTTACTGTCCTCACAAGACTGCAAGAAGTCTTTCACTTGCTGAAAAGGCAGGATCATTTTTGTTGGTAAACTCAAGTCTCCTGCCTTGGGCATCAGGTCCTCACATCGCAGAGGCTGGCCCAGAACAGCCCATGTGCCCTCAGAAGACACACACACCTCATTCCTGCCCCTGAGAGGTGGGAGCCCTTGAGTTATGCCATCTCCCTGGCCATATTAACTACCCATCCCTGAAAAGCAATACTGCTCCTTTTCCAGTTTCTTCTCTCTCCTTTTCTAAGGGAAGAAACCAAATGCTAGGGTGGTAAGGAAACTCTTGTGCAATGAAGTAACGGGAGGCTCAAGAATTATTCCATGCCATGGAATCCATAATCGGCAGTTTTTCCAGAGGCCACGTGGATGCATATGGCTCTCCAAGACAATCCAGTCTCAGTGTGAACCCGCTATTGGGAGGCCCAGTTTCTCCCATAACTTTGATTCTTAATGAATATGAATGTCAAAATTTCTAACAACTAGTTCTAAATTATTACCCACACTTGTTATTGGTAGACTTTACTTGACTAGTCATTATGCTGTAATATTTCATTCTGGCTTTTAACTTGTATTTCCCTGATGATGGGGGAAGTTGAACACCTTTACTGGTTTATTGGATCGTTGGATCTTCTCCTCTGTGAAAAGCCTGTTCCAGTCTTTTGCCCATTTTTCTATTGGGTAGAGTCTGTCTTACTGATTTGATTTTCAGAAATACTTTATTATACTCTGGGAACCAGTTTTGTGCCATGCAACTGTATTACAAATATATCATCTTCCATTGTGGGTGTTTTAATTCTCACTTCCTTTGTGGCTCATGAAGATCAACATCTTTTTATGTTTATTAAGCATTTGGACATTCTCTTGTGAGAAGGGTTCAACTCTTTTGGTACAGTTTTTTATGTGTTGTGTAATTTGCAAGAGATTACTGATTTGTAGGAGTTCTTTTTAACATATCATGGGTATAAGTTCTTTGTCAGATAAATATACTATGTTTTTTTTCTGCTCATGGGTTGCATTTTAGACACTATTATGGTTGTCTTGATGAACATAAATTCTTAATAAAACTCCATTATAATTAAAAAATTTTTCTAACACCGAAAAGGACAAAGGATTGCAAGGCATGGTGTGCTGTATGGTTGTTGTGTCAGGGACACACTCAAATATTTAGAGGGTTATTACCTCTCTTGGCAGGCTACGAGGCTGTGAAGGCTGTGAAGGGGAGGCCCTTTTCTCAACCACATGGATGTTGGTAGTTGAAACATCTCAAAGGAGTGTCTACACTGCCCAGGTAGCTGTCCCATTACTCAGCAGCATGGTCAGCTCACTAATTGTCCATGGGGTCTTGACAGGGCCCAGGCTGAACTGAGCTAGAGGACCACAGATGCCTGCCTGAATGGTCAGAGGCCAAGGACTGTCCTGCCAGAGACTTGATTGTCTATTGCTACCCACTCAGATGGGACAAAGGATGCCTTCAGCCCCAGGAGGGCCCCACCAGCCCTCAATAGCCAGGGGGCTGGCAGGTTGCTACACCCAGTCCTGCATTAATCCACACATGTCCACTGAATGCCCTCCTGTCTGGGCACTCTGCTGGAACTGGGGCTGCCCAGGCAGAGCAGGGCCAACACCACCTTTCCCAGATGGGAGGGCAGGAATGACTGTACTGTTAACAAGGGTGCAAACATGCATGACTCCAGACACCCTCCACAACCCGTGACTGACATCGGGTTCGATGTGAAACACTCAGCGACAGTACAGACATTTCATTCTTCTCTCAGAGCCCAGGACTGGGGCATAGAAAGACAGTGGTCCAGCTCACCTCCCTGGCTCATGTGTGACCCTGGGCAAATCCTATCCATCCTGGAGACCTCAGAGAAGACAAAGGAAGGGCAATGGGGGCCAGTTATGTTTAAACCTAACCCTAACCCTAAGGAACCCTAACCTCTAACCCTAACACCCCAACCCCAGACCCCTAGACTCTCTACCCTGACTCTCAATCCCTGACCCCCGACCCTTAAACCGTGACCTGACTCAAACCCCAGACCTAAACCCTAGCCCAGTGGATACCGAGGTATGATGGTACTCTGGAATAAACCAAGGGATTCATGACCTTGCATTTAGCAATAGTTTCTTAGATCTGACACTAAAACACAAGCAATGAAAGAAAAAAAGATAATCTGGAGTTCCTCAAAATTACAAACGTTTGTACATCAAAAGAGGCTCTCCAGAAAGTAAAAAGACAGCCCACAGAATGGAAGAAAACATAGGCACATTATATATCTAATAAGAGTCTTTATCCAGAATATATCAAGAACTTTTTACCGCTCAGTAAAGGGGCAACCCAATTTTTGGAATGCACAAAGGACTCGCATGGACTGTTCTCCACACAAGGCATACAAGCTGTCAACAAGCACATGAAAAGATGTCACACATCAGTAGTCATGATGGAAATGCAAATTAAAACCACAATGTGATACCTTCACACACACTAGAAAGGTTATATTAAAAATAAATAAAAATAACAAATGTTAGCAACAATGTAGGGAAATGGGGACCCTTAAACTTTACTTATGGAAATGTAAAATGGTGCAATCTATGTGTACAAAACTTTGGCATTTTCTCAAAAATATAAAAATGTAATTATCATATGTTTCAACAACTCCACTCCTAGATATATACCCAAAGAGCAGGTAAAAGTGTTCAAATAAAAACGTATACACCGATATTCATAGCAGCACTGTTCACAATAACACAAGGTAGAAACAATTAAAATGTCCACCAACGGGTGAATGGATAAGCAAAATAAGGTAGATCCGTAAGCTGCCTTATTCTGTCATATGAAGGAATAAAGTAAAATTGTGCAGCCGCTGTGGAAAACAGTATGGCGGCTCCTCAAAAACTTAAACGTGGAATTAACGTATGATCCCTCAATTCTGCTCCAGGGTATACACCCAAAATATTAGAAAGCAAGGACTGGAACAGATATCTGTACCCCATATTCATAGCAACATTACTCACAGTAGCCAAAAGGTGGAAGCAACACAAGTGTCCTTCAACAGATGAATGCATAAGTACAGGGTAGTATATACGCAATGGCATATGATTCAACCTTTAAAACTAAGGGAATTCTCACACATGCTACAATGTGGATGAACCCTGAAGTCATTATGCTAAGTGAAACCAGCCAGACACGAAAAGGACAAACATTCTATGATTCCACTAGTATGAGGTACCCAGATAAGTCAAATTCAAAGACAAAGTAGACAAAGGTTGCCAGGGCTTGAGGGGAATAAGTATTTAATGGTTACAGTTTCACTTGAGGAAAATGAAAAAGTTCTGGAGATGGGTGGTGAGGATGTTTTTACAACAATGTGAATGTATTTACTGCTATAGAAGTGTATACTTAAAATGACTTCAATGATAAATGTTATGTGTTTTCAATCACAATGAAAACAATGATACATGTTACAATATGGATAAACACTGAAAACATCCTAAGTGAAAGAAGCCATACAGGAAAATGCACGAGATCATACTCATCTTGTACACTTTAAATCCATGAAGGTTTTTAAAATGAGGGAAAGCCCAGTGATGGTTCCAGACAAAGAAACCTGGATTAGAATGGAAAAAGACATTTCCACAAAGTTGGGGCAGCTGGTGAAAGCTGAAGTGGTCCTGTGGGTAGGATTATAATGTGGAAACCATAATGATGCCTCCTTTGGGGGTTATGTCCTGGTTCCCTGGGAGACTGGCCCTGTGTCGGCTAAAACACACTGCAGTATTTGGTGTGAATGTAGAAAACTTTGTACTGCTATATAAAGTGTAAACATCTGAAATTTACTAGAAAATACCTTTCAATACAACCATGTCAGTAACATGCCATAACATCAGAGATGACATCAAACATTGCTAGAGAGGCCAAGACTTACCCAGACCAAATTCAACCAAGGTGGTGATGCTAATCACTGTGTCCACATGGTATTGGGAGGCACTGTGGGAAGATAATATTAGGAGCCACTAGGTCTTGGCTGCTGTAGATGACCTGGGTGTAGAGGAAAACAGTAGGATTTCTGAATTTTAGGTTTCTACATAAAACCACCAAAAAAACTGTCAGAACTAAAAAAATGAATTCAGTAAAACTGCAGGATCATTTGTGAATCTATACACTAATGATGAACTATCAGAAAGAGGAATTAAGAAAACAATTCCATTTATAATCTCATCCCCGAAAAAACTAGGAATAAATTCAACCAAGGACTTGAAAGACCTGCACACTGAAAACTAAGACATTGATGAAAGAAACTGAACAGACACAAATCAATGGAAAGATATCCCGTGCGCATGGGTGAAAATACTGTGAAAATGTCCATGCTACCCAAAGCAATGTACACATACACGCAACCACTACCAAAATTTCAGTGACATTTCATAGAAACAGAACAAACGATCTTAACATTAGTGTGGAGCCACAAAGGACCCAGAAGAGCCAAAGCGACCCTGAGGAAGGAGAACACGCTAGAGGCATCTCACTCCCTGACTCCACACTACATTACGAAGCTACAGTCCCAAATACTGTGGAATTGGCACAAAAACAGGCACACGGAGCAGAGAGCCCAGAAATAAACCTACAGGTATGCGGTCAGTTCATTCACAAGAAAGGAGCCAAGAACATACACCAGGGAAAGGACAGTCCCCTCAATGAACGAAGCTGGGAAAACCAGACACCACTCACCAAAGAACAACACTGCACTCTGTCTACACCACACACAAAAGGGGCCAAAAACCCAGTTTTGCACATCAAGCCCTTCCTCTCCTGGGTCCTCTGAAGACAGACACCCTCAGCGGTCAGCAACGTACAGGAACCTTCTCCCCACTTTTCCTCACATTTTCCCTCAGTGGCATCACCTCTCGGCAGGTCCTGAGGAGACCAGGCTCCTGTCAGCATGAACTGGAGCCCACAGTGTCCCAAAGCTGAAGCCCCAGTGGGTCCTGAGGAGACCCGGCTTCTGTTAGTGTGGACTCGACCCCAGCTTGTCCCGAAGCTCAGCCATCAGTGTGGACTCAGCCCCGCGTGTTCCAGAAGCCAAAGCCCCAGCAGGTCCTGAGGAGACAGGGCTCCTCTCAGCATGAACATGAACAGCATGATTTGAACAGACATCCCGACAAAAAAGATACAGATAGTAAAAGTCATACAGAAACAAGCTCAGCATCATATACCATTAGGGAATTAGATTAAAATCATGAGATATCACAGCACACGTATTAGGACTGCTGAGCTCCAAAACTATGACAATACCAATTGCTAGAGGGTGAGGAACAAAAGGGACTCTCCCTCATAGCTGGGGGGATGCATGTGCAGCCACTTTGTAAGACAATTCGGCAGATTTTCCAAAGCTAAACAAGTCTCATGTTGGGATCCAACAATCACACTTCCAGTATTTAGGCAACTGGTTGGAAAATCTATGTCCAAATGCAAACAAGGATGCAATTACGCACAGCAGCACTTTCATAAAGGCTAAAACCTTGAAGAACTCAGGATATCCTTCAAAAGATAAATGCATAAGCAAATTGGGGTACATCCATGTCAAGGCGAGTAGAATATGCCACCCCAAAATACGTCTCTCTGGCATAAGGATTATTGGTCTGCTTAAAAAAAAAAGAAAAAAGGCTTCTCTGGTGGCTCAGTGGTTAAGAGTCCGCCTGCCAATGCAGAGAATGCGGGTTCGAGCCCTGGTCCTGGAAGATCCCACACGCTGCAGAGCAACTAAGCCTGTGCGCCACAACTACTGAGCCTGCACTCTAGAGCCCGCGGGCCACAACTACTGAAGCCCGCTTGCCTAGAGCCTGTGTTCCGTGCAAGAAAAACCACCACAATGAGAAGCCCGCGCACCGCAATGAAGAGTAACCCCTGCTCACCACAACCAGAGAAAAGCCTGCACGCAGCAACGAAGACCCAATACAGCCAAAAATAAAATAAATTTATTTTTAAAAAATCTCAGAAAACTGAGATTGCCGTTTCATGAGGGACATTTACAATAGAGAAATCTCCACTTATAAGGGTATGTCTCTCTTTGCACCAAACATAGAAGGATAATAAAATCTTAAATAACTCTTTTCAGTGGAGAAGTCCTGACTTAAATGTGCAAACAGTCATACCCTTGTTTACTGTGCTTTGCATGATAACCTGCCATAACTGGCCTTCCCCCCTTCCCCAGCATCTTTCTTCTGTTTTTAGCTGAAGACGGTATTTAAGGGGATGGTTTTGGTCATTTCAGGGAGTGACTCAGTTTTCCGTGGTATCCCCCCTGTATTCAGAAGGTATACATGTTATTAAACTTCTGCTTTTCTCCTGGTAATCTGTCTTTTATTACAGGGGCAGGGGGGCCTCAATCAAGAACCTAGAAAAGTAGAGGGAAAATTGTTTTTCCTCCCATACACGTGCAGTGGAATCCTACTCAGCAGAAAGGAATGCACCACCAACCTATGGAAAGACATGGATAAATCTTCAGTATATACTGCCAAGTGAAAGAATCCAGTCTGCGGAGGCTGCACACAGTATGACCCCATTGATGACATTCCGGGAAAGGCAAAGCTACATAGATGATAAGCAGATCATGGGGTGGGGGGTTTGAAGTAGTCCATGTGATACTCTAGGGTGGATACCTGTCACTATGCATTTGTCTAAGCCCACAGATGTGCATAGCCCAAGGGGCCAATCATAATCTATTCAAATCTAGTTAT
This sequence comes from Delphinus delphis, assembly GCF_949987515.2. Lineage (NCBI taxonomy): Eukaryota > Metazoa > Chordata > Mammalia > Artiodactyla > Delphinidae > Delphinus > Delphinus delphis. The sequence continues at coordinate 59,662,896 of NC_082701.1, forward strand.
TTAGGATGTAGGAGTGTTGCAGGATGGACCGCATAATGTGACAGAGTCTAACTGTATTAGAAATATATGGAAACAACTCACCGTAGGGGCTGGGATAAAAGCTGCTGACCTAAGTCACCTTTGGAAATGAATGGAATCTGCAGACTAAGGGCAAAATGGACCGTATATAAACAGTGGGCTTTATTCTACGAAGTTCTTTCCAGGGTGCAGTAGCTAACAATTCTGAAACCTCTGCACATGTAACCTGGAAAGGAGCAATGCACAGATAAATGGCGGATGGTGGGAGCCAGGGAGCCAGCCACAGCCTTGCTGTGGGAGTGGGAAGTTACAGATAAGCAAGGGGAGAGCCTCTGCCCTCGTAATCCTGGATCTGGGCTTCCTGGGAGGATGTGGACTGGCTGGGGGAAACACACAGATCTTCACGCTGGGAAGACCCTGCAGACACAGGAATTTCCCACCCCATCTTTCCACCCATACCTGCTGGAAACACTCAGCCCTGCATAATCAGTCAATTGCAGCGTTTAAGACATTCTCACCCCCAGGCAGATAAAGGAGCGTGAGGGTCTTGCTTACCCCTAAGCTGTCCCAGAATCCAGGCCCTGGGGGTGGAGCCAGGATGGGGGTTCCTGGGCCTCTGAATCCAGGCCCTGGGGGTGGAACCAGGTTGGGGGTTCCTGGGCCTCTGAATCCAGGCCCTGGGGGTCGAGCCAGGTTGGGGTTTCCTGGGCCTCTGACCAGCAGGTGAGAGGAGGAAGGAAGACCGGTCCTGAGGACAGAGGTTCCCTCAAGTCTGTGAGCCCCGGTGTCCTGATGGGGTTCATTCCCAGTGAGGACATGGGCGGGGCCTGCAGTGGTTCTCTGTTCCCCCTGGGCCCTTTGATGAAGCCATGGAAGCACTGGGCCCAGACGTCTCCTGGCGGTGTCTCAAACTCTGACACAGCGGTTTTACAAAGGAACAAGAGAATGGAGCTGAGCCCCTGACGGCCACTCCTTTCTGGCTGAGTTGCTTCCACCAGGACCGCAGTCACCTGCATGTAGTCTGCTGTGACCTACCTGCCCCCACTGGCCTTTCCCCTTCCTCCCTGTGATGTTTCCAGTGACATTTCCAGCCTGGACCCCTCTCCCAGGCCAGACGCCTCTGTCTAGCCACTGCATCCCCATCTCACCTTGGGGGCTAACAGGCCCCTCAGAGGACTGGGATCCCGCAGCTCCCCACACCCAGGAGCAGCCCTACCTTCCCAGGTTGCCCAGCCCAGGCACTGGGTGTAACCGAGCAGGACCCTACGGGGCCTTCCCAGGGCAGACCCCTCCCCCACATGCTCTGCTGTAGCTCCTCTCTGAAGTACCTGGATAACAGTGTCTGATGCACGCTTCCTCCACCGCCAAGTGGAAGGAATTAACTACTGGATGATCATGAACAGCTAGCCCCAGAGCTTCTGGCGCCTAAGAATTTATAATGTTTACCGCCTGTTACCTCACCATCAACCAGAGAATTGTGCACCAGCAGATCACATACCCTGCGACCCCCTCCTTCACCTGGCCTTTCATATTGCTTTGCTGAAATCCTTCAGGGAGTTTGGGGTTTTAGAGCACAGGCCGCCTGGCCTCCTGGTATTGGCACTTTTACAATTAAGGCTGCACCTTCCTCCACCACACCCAGTGTCAGTAGACTGGCTTTACTGCACTCGGGCAAGAGGACCCACGTTTTGTTCGGTAACACTGGGGCCTCCCAGGCTCCTACCCTCCTTGTGCCCCAGTGACTGTCACTTGCTCCTCCAGAGTCTTGCTGCAGCAAAAAGAGAAATGAAGTTTCCCCTGCCCTGAGAACAAGGAAAACAAAGGGAGCAGCGAACAGGCTAGAGAAGAAACATAACCTGGCCTGAAAGAGTTCATCACTCCTTGTTTTCCTTTGCCACTCATTTGTAGTAACTAGATTTGTACTTTTCAAAGCTAACCTCACTCCCTGACCCTATGTAATTTACATTCGGCACCCATCACCGCTAACTCGGTGTGAGTTACATCCCCTGCCTCTCACTCCCTAACCCTATTATGTCCAGCACTTACATTCTATACGCCCCTCATAACAAATCACCCCCTATAGCTTTTGCATTTCAGAAACGAGGTCACCGCCGATAAACCAGAGGCAAACGTAGGCAACTACCAGACTTCTGGACCCCAATTACCAGGTGGCCTGATGCCAGCTATGACAGTTTTGAAATAATGCAGAGGAAAGGAGGAATGCAAGACCTTCACTACTTTTATCCTCATCCTATACCCCAGACTGCGGGAGCCCCACAAATAAAATCTTCCCTGATTCTCGAGGAGGGGTGCCCAGTTCTTGAGGCGCTAGCCGGCTGTGTCTTCCCTGCTGCCTAGCAGAGAAATAAAGCCATCTCTCTCTTCCTCCAAAACCCGTCTCCATATTTCTGTTCGGCCTTGGTGCACAGGGAAGCCGAGATTTCGACAACAGTCTGGCCAGTTCCCACACTAATTCCCCTCTATGCCCACAGCCCTGGCCCAAGCCCGATCTGGTGCCTGGTTCCTCCATCAGGCCTGGCAAAGCTCCCTGCCCCACGGTGCGTCTCACATCCCACCCCAAAGTGGCCTTTCTGAAATAAAAACGAGACTGACTCTCTCCCGCCTGTAATCCCCCAAATGTTTCCCCACTTTCGCTAGGGCATCTGCCGGGAGAGACACCTGCCAAGGCCCTGAGAGTCTCCGGCATCCCCACTAGGCTGCTGGCTCCTGAGCTCCCTGACAATGAGCACCTCAGCAGGCCGGGCGACACAGCAGGAAACCCCAGAACTGCTCACCTCAGGACTGGGCAGGCACTATCACGGCCTGATCAGAGAGAGCAGAGAAGGGCTCCCCAGCTGGGACACACACTCTGCACGAGTGGCCTCTCCTTGAGCCATTACATCACCTCGTGTGACTTGAGGGAAGGAAGGACCGAAGCACACTTGGTTCCTAAGGAGGATGGTATAGGCTCAATCACGTCCCCCCAAATTCACATGCTGAATCCCTAACCCCCAGGACCCCAGGATGTGGCTGTATTTGGAGATGGGATTTTTAAAGAGGTGATCAAGGTAAAAATGAGGTCACTAGCGTGGATCCTAATCCAATAGGATTGATGTCCTACGAGAAGAGATTAGGACACAGATAGGCACAGGGAGAGACCATGTGAGGACCTGGGGAGAAGACGGCTGTCTAAGCACCAAGGAGAGAGGCCTCAGGAGAAGCCAGCGTGCACACACCTTGATCTCCGACAGCATCCAGGACTGGGAGATAGGTCTGTTACCCAAGCTGCCCTGTCTGTGCTATTTGTTACGGCGGTGCTGAGCAGACTCACACGCAGGGTAACTCAGGGCTCAGACTGTCCAGAGCCCACTCTCCATCCCCCTGTACGTGAGTTACAGGAACCCCAGGAACTGAGGAGGGGGTCCGTGAGGGGAGGCACAAGATAGAAGATGCTAGGCATTAACATGGCTGCATTCATGTTAAACGTGCCTGAAGTCCAGTCACACGAGATGGTTTTGTCCTGTATGTACGTCGGCACCTTCAGTCTGAACTGCAGATCTTGGGCTTCACCAGCTCCACTGAGAGCATTAGCTTCACCTGCTGTGGACCATCTCCTACAGGATTTCCAGAACCACAAAGCACCGAAGCTTCACAGGACCCAGTGTCTGTGCACTACCGTCCAGGTGACCGTCACAACAGGGCCGTGCAGCTGCCCATCAGAACCCATTTCCCTTTTTCCTGTTCACAGCTACCCTGCACCTCCCAGCATTCCCACCCCTTCCAGCTGGGGCGTAGTGTCTCGTGTTACCAAGGTAAACAGGTGCAGGTGGTGAGGGCCTTGGCCAGCCTGCATCCTAGGACAGAGGGCATGAAGCCCAGCTGGTCACCCCACCCTGCTGGTTGGAGCCCTCACCTGGAAGCAGGGAGGAGAAACAAGGGGGACAGAGACTGGGACCTGACACCCACCTGCCCTGGACTCTCACAAGAAGGGGACAGACACATCTTGAGCTTCAGCCCAGTTTTGGGAGACACTTTGTTCCAGCAACAAACTTCTGCCTTAAAAGCCAAGGTGCTTTACAAACCCCTCCCCAGCTGTCACAGAAAGGCTTCATCTCATCACACTTTTCTCAAACCCCAGCTCACGGTGAGACCACCTCTCAGGTGATGGTGCTTCAGAACATCCCCTTTAAAAGATCGCTGGAGTTCAGCTCTCCCAGCCCTGCCTTCAGTTTAAGCGAGAAGTTTCCTTGACAACCTTGATAATCCTGCTCAGTTTCCTTGACAACCAAGCTTCACAACCTCCCAAACTCTTCTCCTTCAAACATTCCTATTCTAGGCTTGATAAGCCTAAAGTGACAGTACTGTCATCTTGTGCCAGAGAGTTACTCCTCCAAGCCCGTAGTTATTGGTTACATGATGCTATTGATGATGAAATCCCAGAAGAGTCAGCTTAGCAATATAACCATTTCTGGACTCGGCACTGGGTCCCTTTCCACGGACAGAGTGGAGTGGCTGTTTCCACGGACCCTGTGGTGGAAGAGCTCACCTAATGCAGCCAGGACTTCATCCCTTCCAGGTGACTCCAGGGTCCTCATTCTCCCCACCCCAACCCACATGGCTATGGTCTGTGCCAGTCCATACGGGACCTTGATAATCTCCTAAAATGAGGGTTATTTTATACAAAGGTAATGGGTTGAATGCTGGCCCCAAAAGATGTGTCCCCCCAGAACACGTGAACAGGACCATATCTGGGAAAAGGGTCTTTGTATATGTAGTTAAGGATCTAGAGGTGAGGTCATCTTGGGTTAGGGTGACCCTCAATCCAATTGAGAGAGTCCTTATGAGAGACAAAAGAGGAGAAACACAGACACAGAGGAGAAGCCACGTGAAGACAGAGGCAGAGATGGGAGGGATGCAGCCGCAAGCCTGGGGATGCCTGGAGACCCCAAAAGCTGGAAAAGGCAGGAAGAACCCTATCCTGGAGCCTTTGGAGAGACTTCTGTCCTGCAACACCTTGATCTCAGATGTCTGGTCTCCAGGACTGGGGGACAATGAATTCCTGTTGTTCTAAACCACCCAGCTTGTGGTCATTTGTTACAGAAGCCACAGAACGGTCACACAGACCCTGCTCTGTAGGATCCTGGATTGTGGGTCTCATTAAAGGCAGACAGAGGCTGGGTTACAGAACCCTTAGAGTCAGCACTGGGCCCCAGAAATCGTAAAGCAGTGGCTGGACACCAGAATGTTGAGGAGTCAGTCAGAAGCCCATCCCTGAGGGTGCCGGCTGCACACGGCCTCTCCAGGTTTTTATGCCTGTACATGCTGGGGATAAGTATTTCCATCCTGATTCAGGGCCTCTGATGTCACCGTTCACGTTGCTAATTAAGAACCCACTAGTTACACAGATGAAAACCCTATCAGGACACTTGCTCCAGCGGTAAACAATTCTGAAGTTGGTCAGAGGTGGGGAATCGTCTCCCATGCAGCCAGCAGCCCCCCACCCCACAAGGAGCGGCCTCATTGCAAAGCTGGGGGACCGTGCGGAGGCGTCTGTGAGTAAACGTGAGCTGAGCCCCAGGCCAGCTGCTGCTGAACTGTTTCCACCCTTCCCAGGTAAAACACCTGAATATGTACAAGGACTTGAAAGCCTAGAGGAAGGGCCGTGGAGCCACCCCAGCGACAGCACACCGGCCGAGTTGGTGCCTGCAGGCCAGCCAGGATGGTCCTGGCCCCAGGCGCTCTTCTGGAAGATTTCCATTTCCCTGCCTGAGGTAACCCTCCTGTCCCGGCCCCCACTGCTTTTTTCCCTCCTTACCTCTGCTCGGGGAGAAATTCCAGCGGCAGTTATGGGTGACACATCCTCTTCTTTATCAGGTGGCAGCCTGGCAACTGCTGCAGAAAGTCCAGCAGAGCCCCACTCACACCGGGCCACCCACAGAGCCGCGGCCCCTCACTCCCTCCCACCAGCCCAGCCCTGACACTGCTGACGGGGCAGAGAATATGGCGTCAGGCACAGCTGCAGGAGCTCTTGCTGCCTGGAGCGGTTTATATTGACCTCAACCCAGGCACACCTGGGGAGGGCTGGCCCGCACAGTCATGCTGCCCAGGTCAGCCAGTCCTCGCCCCTCAGGGGCTAATAGCTGCAGAAAATGGGCCTTGCTGCACCGGCCAGGTCCAAGGAACAGGTGTGGGCTCCTGAGTCAGGATAGACAAGGGGCTGCAGCTCTGGCTTGTTTTCTAATCATTTTATCTGGTCCATGAATGGGAGACAACTTCAAGGAGACCCTCTCCTAATGAGAGGAACCCAGGAGTCAGGGAGAGGAGGGGTGGTGGGTGGAGACAGAGGCCTGGTGCCCCGGCTGCAGTGGAAGCCTCTGGAAGACCAGGCGGAAAGAGGCCACACAGAGTGAAGCCCAGGGTCACAGACCTGTCGGAGCTGCTGTTTGTTAGTTCAAGTCCTGCTCTGAGGTGCTCTGTGTCCGCTCTGAGAGACAGGTGAGCTGGGGTGCTTTTCAATGAGGGCTACGTGCACGGTTCCTGTGTGCACAGACTTGCTGGGTGCCTGCCCAGGTGAGCTCCATACCTGGGGAGGGGCCTGACCACGAGAGCCCCGGGGGCTGCTGGGTACCTGCCCAGGTGAGCTCCATACCTGGGGAGGGGCCTGACCACGAGAGCCCTGTGGGCTGCTGGGTACCTGCCCAGGTGAGCTCCATACCTGGGGAGGGACCTGACCACGAGAGCCCCGTGGGCTGCTGGGTACCTGCCCAGGTGAGCCCCATACCTGGGGAGGGGCCTGACCACGAGAGCCCCGTGTGCTGGGAGGGGGGGCGTGTGTATGAGCATCCTCTCTGTGCGGCCAGCAGAGAGTTGCTTAGCAACTTCCCTGTGGGCAGTGCTGGGATGAAATTAGAACCAGGAGATGCCACAGACCCCCTGAACCCCTGTCCATCCAGGATGATGAGATCAGTAGGTGGGTGCTGGCCACTGTGTTGCATGAGGGAGGCCCCACGGGTACCTCTTGTGCCTTCCACCTGACACCACAGAGGCCTCCCCAGGACAGAGCAGACAGCCTGTCTGGGACAGGTGGGAGCTCCTGGTGACGCTGCAGGGGACATGAGGGATGGACCAGGCAGGATGAGGTGGGAGCCCAGGCAGAGCCATGGGGCTCGGGGCCGAGGGGGCCTTTCTGGGTCTGAGCTGGGAGTGGACGTGCAGGTGGTGCGTGTGATCCAGGAAAGCTGCCCTGGTGACGTGAGGCTGATCGTGCTTCAGTGACAAGCTTCCGGGTAATCCCAAAACAGGACAGTGAGACGGATCCTGTTAGAAGAAGGTAAGTGAGTCCCCCCAAGGGGAGGCTCTGTGAGCTGGTCCCGGGAGGGGGTGAAGGGAACAGGCGTGGAAGCTGCGGGGAGTGGGCAGTCCCCCTGGACGGGCGGCGGGTGCAGACCCCACTCCGTGTCCCACAGCTGTGCTTCCGGCTGGATTACCTGGCTTCTCGGAGCCTCAGCTTCCTGGTCTGCTCATGGGGTGATGGTAGCATGGACTGACTAGTGATTTGCTCAGAACAGGGTAGGAAGGGGTCTAGTGGAAATTCCACAGAACACCGTCAGTATGGGAAATGCAGGCCCTGTTTCCCGCAGGTCTGTCTTCAGGATCGGGAGAGCAAATCCAAGCAGACTTGCAGCAGAGCCTGGGGACGGGCTCCGTTTGGTGGGTCCCCCTGTTTCCTGAGTCTCGGAAGGAGCAGCTCCAGCGGGCAGTGGCAGGTTCATCCCACACCTGGAAGCATCCAGACCTCAAGGCCCAGCAGCCCCGAGCCCTGTGTCTGGGCCCCCGGGAGGCAGACGGGACAGGCCGGCGTCCTCCTTGCCCTCTTCCTGCCCAGAACATTCCGGGTCCAGGCCGTCATTAGGGATGGGGGTGTCCCATGTGGGAACAGGACACAGAGCAGCTTGTGCATGTGGACGTCCACACCGGGAATGTGGGTCGGTGGGACGCGGGCACTGGGAGGGGCAGGCGGGGGCCTGAGGAAGCAGGGCGGGGCCGGGGGTCCTGGGGGTGTGTGCGAGCTTCGCCTGTGCCGGGCCTCAGACTCCACGGGGCTTCCCTCCCCTGGTCGCTGGGCAGGAGGGGCCGAGCAGCGTTGGTGGAGGGACCCCTCGCGTCCCCAGGCCCTGGCAGCATCAGCCCTCCAGGCTCTGGGTCGGGGAGCCTGAGGGGCGCAGGCCCAGCTGTGCCCACAGGGAGGCCTGGAGGGGTCGGGCGGGAAGCACGGGTGTGGTCTCGCCTGTGCGGAAGCTCCCGAGCCAGTGTCCAGTGGGAGCCCTCACCTCGCACGTGGGTTTCAAGTCCACGGCTCAGATCACCTTCTGGCCACTTGGTTTGTTTTCTAGACACAAAGTCCTAATATCTCCTATGTCCCCTGCCCGTGAAAAGGCACGTCTCACCTGGCACCAGGTGCTGCCTCTGGTCCCCCCTGACTGGACGCCCAGCAGCCAGTGTCACCGCGTCACGACTGTCAGGGGGTGTCAGGTGTGGGGGGACGAGAGCACACGGTCCAGGCCCACGAGGGGCCGTGCCGTCCACGGAGCCGTTGCTGTGGCTGTAGGCGTTCCCTCCCCACCAGGCGGGCAGAGACCACCGTCCCCTTACAGACTGTTACCAAGTGAAGTCATGTGGACCCTGCTCGGGCCCCAGCCTGCGAGGCGCTCTGCCTCAGCGGGGGAGGTTTCCTTTTTGCACGTGGGTTCAAGTAGGCAAAGAACAGAACCAAAGCCGAGACCAACACAGCACAGGCTCTACTCAGTGGCCAAAGAATGGAGAATCGGGAACTGAGTTCACAGATCACCTTCTGGCCCCCCTGGAGAGAGTGGTTTAATTTTAAAGAGTAAAGACAAAGGGAGGAGGAGGGAGGCTAGTGATGGGATGAAGAGGCCTTCCGGGGGGAAGGGGCGGGGCTTCTTCCAAGGGGCTGGAGTACCACCTCCTTTTACCCGTTTCTGGTCCTTCATGTCCAGCCATGGCCGCCGGTAGGTGTGTCACTTAATATGCCGATATAGTAAATTCAACACGTGATGAGACTTGGGGTCATTGGAGGTCACATTCTTTGCCATCTTGGTCCCAGCTGGTTCCATCTGTTTGTTTGTTTGTAGCGTCCTTTCTTATCTCTGGGCCCCTTCACTTAAAAACTTAGGTGAACTCCTGCTGAAGGTGGGGGTGTAGGACAGCACTGTGAAAGGTGGGTGCACGGGGTTTGAGCAGGGCCTGGAGCAGCTCTGACAGCAAGAGGAGGCTGAGACGGGCAGTCAGTCTGACGCCCGCACTGGGACCTGTGGTCGGCATGCGGAGGTGGTCAGCCGGGGACACGTGTCAGGGAAGGTTCTCGGTGTTTACACAGAAGATGTGAACGTGGGCCCTGATGCACAGCTGCCTGCAGACGCTGCTACAGAAACCCCTGATTCTTTCCTGAGAAAACTGGTGGGCGGTCATTCAGGCAACAGGGCAAACTGCTTGCTCTGGGTTTCTTGTGGGGAAGTGAGGGCGTAGCAACAGGGGCTCAGCCTGCGTAACCCCACAAGCCCTCCCAGGACAGCCCCAGAACCGCTTCTGGAATGGCAAGCAGAAGTGGGTCTTCCACCTACTAGACGTGGAGGAAAGGGCTGGGGTCTGCAGGGCCGCCCTCACCTTCAGGGACTGGTTGGGAGGGTCACAGGACTTGTCACACGCTTGTGGCTTGTGTGCTCACAGCTGAGATGGGTCACAGCACACAGTAGGGATGCCCAGGAGGGAGGGCCCCTGCTCCGGTCAGCTCATGACCCTTCATGCCCCCTCCTTCCCTCCAGGGTCTCTAGGGTGTGTCTTCCCCCAGCGACAAGGTCAGAACCATTACAGTTACCCCCACCCGCGTCCCTCCAGGGAAGCCCATTAGAGGCTTGGTACCCGGCTGGGGGCTGGTCACGTGGTGTTCTCTGCCCTCACCCTCCAAAATACCAGTGCCCAGAAGGGGAGCCGGGGTTCAGCATGAACCACATGGTTTGTGCAAACAGCACAGGCGCAGGGGGCTGCCCCTAACGGGAGGAGGGAAGGTTTAGATCAGGGCAGGGAGCTGCTCACCAGCTGCATTAGCTTCCCAGGGCAGCTGTGACAAACGACCACAAACGGAGGCTCAGAGCAACAGAAACCTGTCCTCTCTCAGTCCCGGAGACCAGACGTCTGAGGTCAAGGAGTCCCGGGCCGCGCTCCCTCCGGAGGCTCCAGGGGAGGGTCCTGCCTGCCTCTTCCAGCTTCTGGGGGCTCCAGGCGTCCCTGGGCTTGTGGCCTCATCCCTCCCGTCTCTACCTCCATCTTCACATGGTGTCTCCTGTGTGTCTGTGTCTCTCCTCTTGTCTCTTAGAAGGACACTATCACTGATTCAGGGCCACCCTGATCCAGGATGACCTCATCTTCAGATCCATAACTGATTATACCTGCAAAGACCCTACTTCCAAATAAGGTTCCATTCTCAGATTCTGGGGGGCATGGCGTGGACATAACTTCTGGGGGGCCCCCATTCAACCCACTATAGCACCCAGTTCCCAGATGCCAGCCGACCTTCCTCAGGACAGCATCAGGCTGGTGATGTTCTGTCTTTCTGCACGGAGTTGTCTCTTGTTTCTTGTGGTAACAGTGAGGTTGGGTGGGGGGAGCTTCTGGCTGACCTCCTGGTCATTCCAGTGACCACGCTGATGTGTCCTTCCCGGGAGGGTGCGAGCACGGCCAGGGCTCCCTGGGAATACTCCACACAGACCGCTCGGTGGTCAGACACCTGCATGGGCTGGACTGGTCCCTGGCACCTTCTACCACATCCACAGCCTGGTGGACTCTGTGCGGGCCTATGACCAGGAGGTGTGGGCCGGCAGGATCGGTGGAAGCCCTCCTGCCTACCATGTGGCCTCCAGCCCACCACAGACCCTCCAGTCCTGCCATGGACATCCCCATCGCATTAACCCCCAAGAGGCCTTCTGGGAGGGGTGAGAACTTGGCCTTGAAGAAGACAGGTCAGGCCCTAACTGCAGCAGGTGGAGGCAAGGACTGGGGGTGCTTGGCTATTTGTCCCCCAAAGACCCAGGATGTGGGCTCTGACTTGATGGGTCCACCTCCACCTGTGCTCACCTGGGGGGTCGCTGCAGGGAGAGCGTGTCCTTGGGTGATTTCCAACTCTCCCCACATCAGCCTCACTCCCTGGGCCCCCCTGGTCCCATTAATAGTCTTTAAATAGTGTCTCTCACCCATCAGGCCTGCGTGGGAGATTTTAATATTGTGCGGGAGTCCAGCCACCAGCGCCCATGTGTCCTGTGCGTCTTGGGAGGGGAGGGAGCCTCGCTCTCACATTCCTGCCCCAGTGCACCTGGGGTCGGGGGCAGCAGACCCAGGCTCTGTTCTGGCAGAAGCTCCCTTTCTGTGAACAGGTCTTCCCCCACTCCCGTTATCCTCACTGGAGACTCAGGAGGCCACAGCATCGGGGCACCTCCAGCACCAGGACCCCACCCTAGGGAATCTCTCAAGAGCAGGGACCAGGCCTGCAGGCGGAGGGGAGGAGGGAGCCGGCCTCTTCAGGATCCCCGGGGCTAGGATGCCTCCTACGCAGGAGGGCCTTGGACTCAGCGTAACTACCACCCAGGGTCTCCTACCCCTCCCCTGGTAGGGGGGCCCTTCAGATTCCAGGGCCCCAAGATCCTCCCCACCGACTTCTGACCCCAACTGCAGAGTTGGGGACCCAGAGACCCCCTCCCCGGCTTCTTTTTCCTTGGAGGCTCCCAGAATTCCCTGAAGCTGTTATACCCAGGGTTTATTATGGTGAAGGATGCAAGTTAAAATCAGCGAGGACAGGGGGACGAGCAGGGTCCAGCTTCCTCGGCTGTGGCAGCCCAGGGAAGCCCACCTGAGTCCTGAAGTGCAGGGCTTTTTGGGGTCTGTCACGTCAATGTGGGGACCACCATGTGCCTGACCTTAGCCTCCAGCCCCCGGGGGTGACTCAGGAAGCCCCACCGTGTATCACGCTGTCAGCACAGACCAGCCTGCAGCGAGGCCCACGGAGCATGGACACTCCCGTCAGACTCAAGGTGACCTCTGGAGCCAGGACAGAGGCCCGGCCTCTCAGTGGGCAGGTGAACCCACACCACACAGGCCCTGGTGCAGTGCCCGTTCCGTGGCGTCAGCTGGGTGCACGCTGGTCAGCCAGTGTCTGTGTCTCTCAGCCTGTGACCACAGACCACACTGTCCTGCTCTGCTCACAAGAGCGAGGCCAATGGAGGGACAACAGGGGTGGGAACAAAGCCGGGTCATGGTCCGGCTGGGTGAGAAAGGGTTCAAGGAGCGAGAACCCGGCTGCCCTTGCCTGGTGAGCCGAGAGCTGACGTCCACCCTGTGGGCAGCCCCTCTCCCCACGTCCCGAGGTAGAGCTGCCTTTCCTGCACCCTGGGCCAGGGTCATGCCTGTGTATACAGCAGTACGCACAGCAGTGCACGCAGCAGGCCTGATGCCTGCCCTTGGCACGTACTTGGGGGCTTACTGAGGGTGGAACATCCCGACAGGACACGGGCCGACCCCGGGAAGGATGTAGGGGTGAAGCGTTTGGGAGACTCTGGAGGGGATCCTCACCTGTCTGCACAGGTGGACTGACGACACAGACCAAGGGTGGGAAAGCGGGGGAGGCCAGTCCTGGGTCATCGCTGAGGCTGGAGGAGGGGTGTAGAGTTGGGGGTGACGGCGGTGGGGAGGAGGGGCTGATCACAGGACAGTGCGGAGACAGAGCATCCGAGGCAGCGGGGAAGGTGAAGACTGTGCCCGATGGCAGGACGGAGAGACCAGCAGGTGGCGCTGCAGGCGCGGGTAGCAGGGCTGCTCCCTGCAGGGCAGCGCCAGAGCCCCGCACCACTGGAAACCACGCAGTGTCCAGACAGAACCCCAGAGGATGAAGGGCCATATGGGCGGGAAGAGTTTGGAAAAGTCACCTTATCTCCACATGTCCTGGGGGATGGGTCCCTGCTCCAGCCTCGTTCCTTAGAGTCTCCCCACCTGGGGAAGTCAACACACTCAACAGCTGGTCGTGAACGGCTTGGAATTTGTCCGGAGGATGAAGGGGAAGCGGGGGAAAGAATGAGAAACAAGCTCTACGTGTTTGGACAGCACATACCACTCTAATTTCCAATCAGGAAGAGGAATTTCCCAAAGGCTCAGGCTGCCCCTGTAACCAGAATGGGGCTTAAAGCGATCCTGCCACTTTGTGGCCGGTTCCAGAAACATGTTGAAGACAGGTGCTCAGGGCACTGCAATCCACAACGCCTGCAGGGTTGTAAATGACAACTATGGTGGAAAAATGTCTTGGGGTAAGTAATTGAAAAGGACTTGAAAACAAGGCAGAATTGCAGGAACCGGCTTGCATGACGTAGGCTGGACTCGCCGTTAAAGCACATGAAAGCTGCTCAACATTGCCTACGGGTCAGTTGGCCAAAAAGGGCGTAAAGGTGTAAATCCATACGGCCTTGTGCCAACCAAACACGCGGGAAAAACAAATCAACACTACAGAGATGCGTCGCTTTGCCCAGTCACAAGGGCCACCCTCACAGTGTAAAAACCAGACATGGAGGCGAGGACGTGGAGAAAAGGGAACGCTGCTGCGCTGATGGTGGGAATGTCAACTGCTAACAGCCACGCTGCAGAAGGGTATGACGTTTCCTAAAAATTCTAAAACACAGAGCTATAGGGACTTCCCTGGTGCCGCAGTGGTTAAGAATCCAACTGCTAATGCAGAGGACACGGGTTCGAGCCCTGGTGCAGAAAGATAACACATGCCACGGAGCAACTAAGCCCATGTGCCACGACTACTGAGCCTGTGCTCTAGAGCCCATGAGCCACAACTACCGAGCCCGTGCGCCACAACTACTCAAGCCCGATGCCTAGAGCCCATGCTCCACAAGAAGAGAAGCCAGTGCAAAGAGAAGCCCATGCACTTCAACGAAGAGTAGCCCCAACTTGCTGCAACTAGAGAAAGCCCACGTGCAATAACAAAGACCCAACACAGGCAAAAACAATTAATTAATTTAAAAAATAGAGCTACAGAGCATACGGCACCTCCAGTCCTGGGTGTATATCTCGGGATAACCATAAATCCATAGGACACAGGAACTTCAACTATTAGTGCAGCCCTTTTGCAGGAGCCTCGACTTGGAAACAATGTAAATGTCCTTGGAAGGAAAAAATGGATACAGAAGATATGGTACTTATGTACAATGGAATATTACTCAGCCATGAAATCAATGAAGTAAGGACAGTTGCAACAACCCAGGTGGACTCAGGTACGATCATTCTAAGTGACATAAGTCAGACACAAAAAGACAGCATAAGATACAACTTATAGGTGGAATCTAAAAATGGCTGCACATGAACTATATTACAAAACAGAAACAGAGTCACATATTTAGAAAACAAACTTATGGCTGCTAAAGGGGAAAGGTGGGGTGGGGTGAGGCATAAACCAGAGGGTTGAAATTAGCACAGATACGTTCCAAAGACCAAATAGGTAATCGACAAGACCTACTCTATAGCTCAAAGAACTGGACTCAGCACACTCTAGTCACCAGAAAAGAATATATACAACTGGTAAGAATCTGAAAACGAATTTATGGATGTCTCTCTGTAAGTGAATCAAGTGGATGTGCAGCAGCAAGAAAGACAGCATTCAAAATGAGCTACACCCCGTTACAAAAATAAATTACAAAAAAAGACAGAGAGAAACTGTTACAAAATTCGTTCAGGGGCTGTGATGAAACCTGCATTGACCCCATCTAGATCCACAGCTAGACAGGACATAAGGCTGGACACTCGTGGGGATGAGAGTTTTGGTGAGGTTGGGACAGCAAATGCAGCCCCTTTAGAGTAATACTGCCTGGTCCCCAATCCATGGGTCGCAAATCTTCAGGTGCAGGGGACCCTTCGTACAGCTAAAACATGCATGGGACACACAGAGGATGGTATACCATGTGATCGGGAAAGGTTTCTAAAACGCACCTCATTTTTCATCTCCTGGTGCTTGGGTTCGCCATTCCAGCCTCTTTCCTAACAATCTCCCCACTTGGGGAAGTCTGCACCTTCAACATCCTGTTTCGCACACTTTGGAATTTGTGCGGAGGATGAAGCGGAAGGGAGGAAACAATGAGAGACAAGCCCTAGGTGTTTGGACAGGCACATGCCACTCTAATTTCCAATTAGGAAGAGGAACTGACCAAACGCTCACCTTGCCTCCGGAACCAGAATAGGGCTTGAAACATTCCTGTTTTGTGGACAGATCCCAAAGAAACAAGTTGAAAAATGGAGCTCAGGGGCACTGCAATTCACAATGCTGCAGGGTTGTAAAAGATTCCTAACGTCGAAAAATGCCTTGAGGTAAGTCATGAAACCGGACTTGAAAGCAAGGCAGAATTGCAGGAAAGGGATTTAAAGAGGTAGATTGGACCCGCCATTAAAGCCCATGAAAAGGGGCTGAACTTCGCCAACGATGCCGTTGGCCAAAAAGGGTGTATGCGTTTTTCCAGAATATATTCAGGAAAAACGCACACGCCCTTTTTGGCCAACCAAACAGGTGCGCAGTGAAAATCAACAATCCAAAGAGGTATGACTTCGTATCAATCAGAAGGGCCGCCTCACAAAGTGTAAAAAGAAGAAATGCAGGATAGGACGTGGAGAAAAGGGAGACCCGTTACGCTGATTGTGGGAATGTAAACTGCCGAGGGCACTCTGGAGAAGGGTATTGTGTTTCCTAAGAAATCTAAGAAACAGGGCTACAGAGCCTAGGGCACTTCCACTCATGGGCGTATATTTGGGGAAACCAAAATTCGACAGGACGCAGGCACCCCAACGTTTAGTGCTGCTCTGTTTACAAGAGCCTCGACTTGGATACAACCTAAATGTCCTTAAAAGGAAGAAATGGATAAAGAAGATGTGGTACTTATGTACAAAGGAATATTACTCAGCCATGAGGTCAATGAAATCAGGCCAGTTGCGGGAACTCGGGTGGACGTACGTACGATCATTCTAAGTGACATAAGTCAGAGAGAAAAAGAGACTTATCATAAGATATCACTTATAGGTGAAATCTAAATGACAAAACAGAAACAGAGTCATACATTTAGAAAACACACTTATGATTGCTAAAGTGGAAAGGTCGGGTGAGGTGAGGCATAAAACAGGAGGTTGAAATGAGCACAGGTACCATTCCATAGACCAAATAGGGAATCAAGAAGACATACTCTAAAGCACAAAGAACTGGATAAAGCACACTCTAGACACCGGAAGAGAATAGATACGACTGGTAAGAATCTGAAAAAGAATTTATGGATGTCTCTCTGTAACTGAGTCAAGTGGATGTACAGCAGCAAGAAACACAGCACTGAAAATCACCTACACCTCATTATAAAGATAAATTCCAAAAACAAAAACAGAGAGAGAGAGAGAGAAATTATTACAAAATTCGTTCAGGGGCTGTGATGCAACCTGGATTGGCGACATCTAGATCCACAGATAGATGAGACCTAAGGTTGGATGCTCGTTGGGCTGAGAGGGTTCATGAGGATGAGTCAGCAAATGCAGCCCCTTTAGAGTAATACTGCCTGGTCCCCATTCCATGGGTCCCAAATCACCAGGTGCATGGGACCTTTCCTACAGCTAAAACATGCATGGGACACGCAGAGGATGGTACACCGTCGGTTCGGGAAGAGTTTGGAAAAGGCACCTCAGCTCCTCATCTCCTGGTGCTCAGGTTCTGCCCACCAGCCTCCTTCCTAACAATCTCCCCACTTGGGGAATCAGCACCTTCAATATCCTGTTTTGAACAGTTTCGAATTTGTCCAGAGGATGAAGAGGAAGCGGGGGAACCAATGAGAGACAAGCCCTACATGCTTGCACAGGCACATGTCACTCTAATTTCCAATCAGGAGGACGAAATGACCAAAGGCTCAGCTTGCCTCCGGAACCAGAATAGGGCTTGAAGCAATCCTGCTCTTTTGTGGCCAGTTCCCCAAAAAGCAAGTTATAAAATGGAGCTGAGGGGCACTGCAATTCACAAACCTGCAGGGCTGTAAATGATACCTATCATCGAAAAATATCTTGAGGTAAGTCAACAAAAAGGATTTGAAAGCAAGGCAGAATTGCAGGAAAGGGATTTCAACAGGTACACTGGCCTCGCCCTTAAAGCACATGAAAAACGGCTGAACTTCGCCAAGAATGCAGTCGGCCAAATAGGGCGTATGCGTTTTTCCTGAATATATTCAGGAAAAACGCATACGCCCTTTTTTGCCAAACAAAAAAGCGGGTGCTTCCCTGGTGGTGCAGTGGTTGGGAGTCTGCCTGCCGATGGAGGGAACACGGGTTCGTGCCCTGGTCCGGGAGGATCCCGCGTGCTGTGGAGCAGCTGGGCCCGTGAGCCGTGGCCGCTGGCCCTGTGCATCCGGAGGGAGGGGCCACAGCGGTGAGAGGCCCGCATACTGCAAAAAGAAAAAAAAAAACGGACAATGCAAATCAACACTACAGAGATATCACATCGCAGCCGTCAGAAGGGCCATCCTCACAAGGGTAAAAACCACAAATGCAGGACAGGGCGTGGAGAAAAGGGAGCCCTGTTACGCTGCGGTGGGGGCGCGGGGGGGGGGCGGGGGAAATGTAAGTTGCCAACGGCCACTCTGGAGAAGTATATGGTGTTTCCTAAAACATCTAAAAAACAGAGCTACAGAGCCTAGGGCACTTCCACTCATGGGCGTATATCTTGGAAAACCCAAAAATCGACAGGACACAGGCACCCCAACGTATACTGCTGCTCTGTTTACAAGAGCCTCGACCTGGGTACAACTTAAATGTCCTTGGAAGGAAACAGTGGATAGAGAAGATTTAGTACTTATGTTCAATGGAATATTGCTCAGCCCGGAAATCAATGAAATAAGGCCAGTTGCAGCAACTCGGGGGGACTTAACTACGGTCATGGAGAGTGAAATAAGTTAGACAAAATGAATGTTATCATAAGATGTCACTTATAGCGGGAATCTAAAAATCGCCACACATGAACTGAGTTACAAAACAGAACACAATCACACATTTACAAAACACACTTATGGTCGCTTAAGGGGAAAGGTGCAGTGGGGTGACGCATAAACCAGGAGGTTGAAATTGGCACAGACATCATTCCATAAACCAATACTGGAATCGACAAGACCTACTCATTGCTCAGAGAACTGGACTCAGCACACTCTATTCACAGGGAAAGAATATATCTGACTAGTAGAAACTGAAAAACAATTTATTGATGTCTCTCTGTAAGTGCATCAAGTGGATGTATAGAAGCAAGAAACACAGCAATGAAAATCAGCCACAACCCATTATAAAAATAAATTTTAAAAAAAGACAGGGAGAGAGAGAGGAATTCTTACAAAATTCAATCGGGGGCTGCGATGCAACCTGGATTGACCACATCTAGACCCACAGCTGGATGGGACCCATAATGTCCTCATCTCCTGGTGCCCGGGTTCCCACCTCCAGCCTCCTTCCTAACAATCTCCCCACTTGGAGAAGTCAGCGCCTTCAAACCCCCTTTTGCACAGTTTGGAATTTGTCCGGAGGATGAAGAGAAAGGGGTGGAACCAATGAGAGACAAGCCATAGATGTTTGCACAGGCACTTGTCACTCTAATTTCCAATTAGGAAGAGGAACTGACCAAACGCTCACCTTGCCTCAGGAACCAGAATAGGGCTGGAAGCAATCCTGCTGTGTTGTGGCCAGTTCCCAAAAAAGCAAGTTGAAAAATGGAGCTCAAGGGCACTGCAATTCACAGTCCTGCAGGGTTGTAAATGATACCCATCGTAGTAAAATATCTTGAGGTAAGTCAATGAAAAGGGTTTGAAAGCAAGGCAGAATTGCAGGAAAGGGATTTCAAGAGATAGATTGGACTTGCCATTAAAGCCCGTGAAAAGGGGCTTAACTTCACCAATGATGCACTTGGCCAAAAAGGCGTATGCGTTTTTCCTGAATATATTCAGGGAAACCACTTACGCCCTTTTAGGACAACCAAACGAACGGGCAATGCAAATCAACACTACAAAGAGGTGTCACTTCGCATGGGACAGAAGGGCCAAGCTCACAAAGTGTAGAAACCAGAAATGCAGGACAGGGCGAGGAGAAAAGGCAGCCCTGCTTCGCTGATGGTTGGAATGTAACTTGCCAAAGGCAACTCTGGAGAAGTATATTGTGTTTCCTAAGAAATCTAAGAAACAGAGCTACAGAGCACACGGCACTTCCACTCATGGGCGTATATCTTGGAAAAACCAAAAATCGACAGGACGCAGGCACCCCAACGTTTAGTGCTGCTCTGTTTACAAGAGCCTAGACTTGGATACAACTTAAATGTTTTTGGAAGGAAAAAATGGATTAAGGAGATGTGGTACTTATATTCAATGGAATATTACTCAGCCTTGAAATCAATGGAATAAGGCCAGTTGCAGCGACTCGGGTGGACTTTGGTTTGATCATTCTAAGTGAAATATGTCCGACAGAAAAGAGACTTCTTATAAGATATCACTTATAGGTGGAATCTAAAAATTGCTACACATGAACTAAATTACAAACAGAAACAGAGTCAGACATTTAGTAAACACACTTTTGTTTGCTAAAGGGGAAGGTGGAGTGGGGTGAGGCATGAAGCAGGAGGTTGAAATTAGCACAGATACATTCCAAAGACCAAATAGGTGATCGACAAGACCTACCCTACAGCTCAAGAAACTGGACTCAGCACACTCTAGTCACCGGAAAAGAATATATATGACTGGTAAGAATCTGAAAAAGAATTTACTTATGTCTCTCTGTAAGTGAATCAAGTCGATGTACAGCAGCAAGAACAGGGCATTGAAAGTCAGCTATACCCCATTATAAAAATAAATTACAAATAAAAAAACAAAGACACTGAGAGAGATAGAAATGCATACAGAATTCGTTCAGTGGCTGTGTTCCAACCTGGACTGACCATGTCTAGACCCACAGCTGGATGGGACCTAAGGTTAGACACTCGTGAGGTGAGAGGCTTTATAAGGATGGGTACGCAAATGTAGCCCCTTTAGAGTAATACTGCCTGGTCCCCATTCCATGGGTCCCAAATCTCCAGGGGCAGGGGATCCTTCCCACAGACAAAACATGCATGGGACACCCAAAGGATCGTACACCGTCTGATCAGGAAAAGTTTGGAAAAGGCACCTCATCTCCTCATCTCTCTGTGATAGGCTTTCCCCCTCGAGCCTTTCTTAATCTCCCACTTGGGGAAATCAGCACCTTCAACATCCTATTTCGCACAGTTTGGAATTTGTCCGGAGGATGAAGCAGAAATGGGGGACCAATGAGAGACAAGCCCTAGATATTTGGACAGCCACATACCACTCTAATTTCCAATCAGGAAGAGGAATTGACCAAAGGCTCAGCTTGCCCCCAGAACCAGAATAGGGCTTGAAGCAACCCTCCTGTTTTGTGGAAAGTTCCCAAAAAAGCAAGTTGAAAAATGGTGCTCCGGGGCACTGCAATTCACAAACCTGCAGGCTTGTAAATGATACCTATTGTTGAAAAATCTCTTGAGGTAAGTCATCAAAAAGGACTTCAAAGCAAGACAGAATTGCAGCAAAGGTATTTCAAGAGGTAGATTGGACTGTCATTAAAGCACATGAAAAGCGGCTGAATTCGCCAATGATGCACTTGGCCAAATGGGTGTATGCGTTTTTCCTGAATATATTAAGGGAAAACGCATATGCCCTTTTTGGCCTACCAAACAGGCGGGCAATGCAAATCAACACCACAAGCAGGTATCACTTCACATCAGTCAGAAGGGCTGTCCTCACAAAGTGTAAAAAGCAGAAATTCAGGACAGGGCATGGAGAAATGGGAGCCCTCTACGCTGCTGGTGGGAATGTAATTTGCCAACGGCCACTCTAGAGAAGTGTACTGTGTTTCCTAAAAAATCTATAAAACAGATGTACAGAGCATACGGAACTTCCAGTCATCAGCATACATCTTTGGAAAAAAAAAATCCGCAGGACACAAGCACCACAACGTTTAGTGCCGCTTTCTTTACAACAGCCTCGAGTTGGTACAACCTAAATGTCCTTGGAAGGAAAACATGGATAAAGCAGATGTTGTACTTATGTACAATGAAATATTACTTAGCCATGAAATCAATGAAATAAGGCCAGTTGAAGCAACTCGGGTGGACTTAGGCACGATCATTCTAAGTGAAATAAGTCAGACAGAAAAAGAGACTTATCATAAGATATCACTTATAGGTGGAATCTAAAATTGGCTACACATGAACTAAATTACAAAACAGAAACAGAGTCAGACATTTAGGGCTTCCCTGTTGGCGCAGTTGCTAAGAAACCACCAGCCAATGCAGGGGACCCTGGTTCGAGCCCTGATCCGGGAAGATCCCACGTGCCATGGAGTAACTAAGCCAGTGCACCACAAATACTGAGCCTGCGCTCTACAGCTCATGAGCCACAACTACTGAGCCCACGTGCCACAATTACCGAAGCCGGCACGCCTAAAGCCTGTGCTCCGCAACCAGAAAAGCCACTGCAATAAGAAGCCCGTGCACCGCACCTAAGACCCAACGCAGCCGAAAAATTAATCAATTAATTAATTAAAAAAAAGAACAAGTTGCCAGCTGCCTTATTGTCTGGTGAGGGACCAATTTCTGGTTCATAATGTGGGTTTTCTGGCTCTGCAATGAAATGATGTAATGGGCATAAGATCTTCTGTTGCTACATTTATTAGGTCACTAATCCCATGTTTGAGGTCTCTGGCCTCATGACCTGATCACCCCCCAAAAGCCCTATCTCCTAATACCATCAACATGGGAGCTGGGCTTCAAAATTTGAAAATTAGAGGTACAATATGTTTACACCATAACAGAGTTAGATGATTTTTCTTTTCATGTTAAAGGTTTTGCACATATATATTTATTATATAATCCTCAAACCCTTGTTTTCTTTTAAGATTCTTTTCCCATATAAGCCAGTGCAGAGCATTGAGTAGAGTTCCCTGTGCTATACGGCAGGTCCATATCAATACTCATCCATTTAATATATACTAGTGTGTATATGTCAGTCCCATTCTCCCAATTTATCCCTCCCCCACTTATCCCCTGGTAACCATAAGTTTGTTTTCTATATACATGACTCACTTCTGTTTTGTAAATAAGTTCTTTTGTACCATTTTCTTTTTAGATTCTGCATATAAGCAATATCATATGATATCTGTCTTTCTGTGTCTGACTTGCTTCACTCAGTGTAACAATCTCTCGTTCCAACCATGTTGCTGAGAAACCCTTAATTGTTAGGGATAACTGTCAATTTTTTCCAGTATCATCAGCAATTCTTTCTGGCAGACACGTGATAACACTTTTTAAACAGGGATATCGAGACCAAGCCTCCTGACCTGCAAACAAACAAGACATCATTCGTATGGTGAAAACTTTGAACATCAAAGGATGAAAGCTCTTGGTCTAAATCCTTTTTCACCCACTGCTGACAGAGGCAGAGGAGTTTGACTCACTAATCTTCCTTACGTGCACTTTTTCCTAATGGGGTATTCCACCTAAAACTTATAAGAAGTGGGATTGCATCATGGAACACACCAATCTCTACTACAGGTTCTGAAGCAGCAAAAAAGAAATAAAAATAAAAACATGATGAATCCATCCGAAGTGTTCTGTCTACATTGTTACAGTAGTTTCTCTCACACTGTGAACTCTTTTCAAATCCTGTCACTTGAACCTGTTTTTATTTTTTTCAACAAAATAATGTTAATCTGCAGTCACACGCTCCAGTAATATTACACTATCCCTTGTGCAAGGATGTAGGGATTTGAGGAGCTATGGGAGGCTATCATGAGAGGTTGCCTAGAGTAATTAGGACATTTCATTTAATGTTGGCTCTTCTCCCTAAGATGTCTGCTGTCCTCTTCTTTTGTAGCTACTAGCATTGAGAAAGTGACCAAGATAAGGCCCTTCTCTTTTCTTGCCCATGAATGCAGCTCTGATTAACCCCGCAGACCTTGCTGCTTCCAGAATCCCCTGAACCTACTGACCCTCCATGCATGGCATGACATAGATAAGGACGGTGACGTGTATACTTGTATAAAACATGCTATGAAATTTTCGAGTCTTCCCTTCCTCATAATTCCAAAGAATAGATTTCTTTGGATTTCTGCTTAATGCTGCTGGAGGTGGTACATAAGTTGAGGGAGGTATCAGGGCACACCAAAAGGGAGGGTAACTGCACAGAAAATACAAGCAGGTACATTTCTGTGTAGTTTCAAGCAGCTCATTTCCTATATCAACCATGGTGACAGGTTGAGCCTTCCTCTTTCTACTAGTAGTACGACAAACAAATATAAAGGATACTTAGGCTGCTTGTCTTATCCCCACCTCTCACAATTGATCTGCATTCACATATAGGACAATGAGGGGCCCGTACTACCATCTTACCCAATACTGGAGAACTAGAGAATGTCCAGATTTTTCTGGGGATTATTTTCACATTCCCTAATCAGGCCTATGAAGGAAACTTACCTATTGTGTTTAATGAAGTCATATCTCTGATGGCACCCATCATCAACAAAACTGGAAAGAAATATGGTCTTAGATTTTACTATATTTGAAATTCCAATATTTTAGCCTGACACGTTTTTGGATTTTAGAAAAAAATATTTCAAATGAGACAAAAAATCATTTTTATGACACAAACAGACAGCAATAGTTTTATATTTTTATCTGTTCCACTTGCACGCAAAAGTCTCATGGGGTGATGTAAAGCAGTCCTGTTGGGTGCTGTGCATGTGTAAGTATGGATTGAAGCTTAGGAATCTTAAGATTCAGTCTCTGAAACTTTTAAAGTAGGATGCAAGCAGTCCTGTCCAACATTTGAACAGAGCAAGACACTGTCTTTATTTTATTTGTCAGGTAATTAATCTGTCTTTTGCCCCAGGGAGAGAAACAACTGGCATCTTCCATCAATGTGTTGTACAAAAATCTTTGAACAGAGAGTGCAAGCAGAGGGTGATAAAAGATGTGAAAAAAAGAGAGACCCTTGTGGCATTTTCTCCTAACTTATTGCAATCTCCCATTTAAAATGTGGGAATAATCAATCTTCTGAGGAAAAAGGCCCCAGGATGGTTTTTGCTTTTGTGGAATAATGGGATTGCTAAAGATTTCAGGACGTAAGAATTGGTGAGAATGACCATGAGACATCAGAGAAAAGTCAGATCCATGGATGAAGTGGTGTTTACCTCTGTGAATCAATGAGAGGTAGGAGCAAATGAAAAGAAAGCTGAATACAACATTTTTTGAATAAATGTAACCTTTCAGCTGTCATAGAAAAATTAGTTTTCACTATGATACAACATATTTAGTTTAGAAAGTTAACTTAAATTTAAAGCTTAATAATTAGATATATCGAAGAAATGAAAATATCTTTGTGGTTTAGAATAAATAATGTGCTCTGCTACAGATAAGAAGATTACATAAATAAATAGAAATATGACTAAAGAAGTAAATAAAGAGGAAAATAACAAATTAGATGTTATTAGCATTAAAAACTGACAATCATCTAAAGAAAGAGAGACAGAAAGAGAGGAGAACTCATATCAAACATATATAAAAAACTCCTAAATAAAAAGTCTTCAGATGTTTTAAAAAAAAGTCTTCAATAAGAAAATAATGTAAGAGAAAAAATGGGGAAAATATACCAAAAGATATTTCAAAAAAGAGAGTACAGAATGTTAAGTAAACATATCAAAAGATGCTTGGCTTCTTAGTAGTCAATGAAATGAAACAAAAGCAATCCTTGGAATTATCACTTACGAACCACAAAGTTCAAATGAAAACGACAGGTATTATCAGGTTTGACAAGAATGTGTGGAATCCTTGAATCTCATTCACTGCTGCTGAGCATGAAAATTCATACAAATGTTTTGAAAATATTTAGAAGTATCTAAAAAGATAAACACATGAAAGTTATGACTCAAAAATTTTACTACTACATGTATACTGAACAATAATTTATACACACACCACCAAAGCTCAAGTTCTAGAATTTATATACCAGTGCTATTCTCAACAGACACAAACTAAAAATCATTCATATTGTAATACACATTGGAATAAATTACTTAGTAGTTAAATGTTTACACTATGGAATCCTATGCAACAGTGTCAATACGTGATCACAACAGGCAACCATCTAGGTATATTCACAAACAACATAAGGAATAAAAAAGCCCTGTCCAAAAGTGGTTATACTGTGTCATAGCATTTATATAAAATACAAAATACAGGTAAAGTGATCTTTTTGTTACATACCAGAACAATAGTAAACCTTAAGGAGAGCCACTAGAATGGGACCAGGGGGCCTCTGAGTGTCTGGAAAATTTCTGTGTCTTTATCTAGAAGCTAGGTATAGAGTGTATTCAGATTCTGAATTTTCAAAATTTGTCATTTTCTTACAAACCGTGTATGTTTTTAGTTGTTTTTTATACATAACAAAAAGTAAAAAATATAGACTAGGGAAGGTAATTATATCAGCACTTTAATATCCATGCTTTTCAAGGTGGAAGTGAAAGGTATTAAACACTTGACCTTGTGATTACTTCTTAAAAGTAAGCTGAAAATTTGAGATTAATAAATAAGACATACTTCTTCATATATAATACTCAAAGAGGAGGGGTAGAAAGGAGTATTATTTTTAAAATTTAATACAGAATAGTTAAGATAGAAAATAAAGGAAACAGATAGGTTTAAAAAGGAGCACACTGGACTTCCTTGGTGGCAGAGTGGATAAGAATCCACCTGCCAATGCAGGGGACAGGGGTTCAATCCCTGGTCTGGGAAGATCCCACATGCCACAGAGCAACTAAGCCTGTGTGCCACAACTACTGATCCTGTGCTCTAGAGCCCGCAAGCCACAACTACTGAGCCTGCATGACACAACTACTGAAGCCCATGCACCTAGAGCCCATACTCCACAAGAAGAGAGACCACTACAAGGAGAAGCCCGTGCACCACAACGATGAATAACCCCCGCTCGACACAACTAGAGAAAGCCCTGTGCAGCAACGAAGATCCAACACAATGAAAAATAAATAAAATTAAATCTTTTGACTTATGAGATGACTTACTAACGTGGCTGCAGTTAGAGGCCTCAGCTCCTTGCCACATGGATCTCTACTTAGGACTGCTTGAGTGTCCTCATGACATGGCAGCTGGCTTACCCCAGGATGAGTGATCTAGCAGAAAACAAATCAGAAGCTGCAATGTCTTTTATGACCCACCTTTGGAAGCTGCACTTTGTCATTTCTGCAATGTCTTAATAGTTAAACACTCAGCCCTTTTCAAGTGTGAGGGGCCACACAGGTGCATGAAGATTGGGAGATAATTAGGGGATGATTAGGGCCATCTTGGAGGCTGGCTACCAAAGTGGCTGACTAGCCGAAGACTGAATTCTGTTTTCTTCACTTCTGGAGAGAAAATGGTCTGTGAATCCCATTGGTGGTCTTTGAGGTGTACGAAAGTTACCTCTTGCTCTCATCTCCAGCCGTGTGGCTGAAGGGTCTTGGTGCTCCGGCCGGGTGTCAGGCCTGTGCCTCTGAGGTGAGAGAGCCAAGTTCAGGACATTGGTGTACCAGAGAGCTCCGGCGCCATGAAATATCGAAAGGCGAAAGCTCTCCCAGAGATCTCCATCTCAATGCTAAAACCCAGCTCCCCTCAAAGACCAGCAAGCTCCTGTGGTGGACACCCTATGGCAAACAACAAGCAAGACAGGAACACAGCCCCACTCATTATCAGAGAGGCTGCCTAAAATCATAATAAGGTCACAGACACCCCAAAACACACCACCAGACGTGGACCTGCCCACCAGAAAGACAAGATCCAGCCCAACCCACCAGAACACAGGCACTAGTTCCCTCCACCAGGAAGCCTACACAACCCCCTGAACCAAACATAGCCACTGGAGGCAGACACCAAAAACAACGGGAACTACAAACCTGCAGCCTGCAAAAAGGAGGCCCCAAACACAGTAAGTTAAGCAAAACGAGAAGACAGAGAAACACACAGCGGATGAAGGAGTAAGGTAAAAACCCACCATAGCAAACAAATGAAGAGGAAATAGGCAGTCCACCTGAAAAGAATTCAGAGTAATGATAGTAAAGATGATCCCAAATCTGGGAACTGGAATGGAGAAGATACAAGAAACGTTTAACAAGGACCTAGAAGAAAAAGTAAACAATGATGAACAACACAATAAGTGGAATTAAAAATTTTCCAGAAGGAAACAATACCAGAATAACTGAGGCAGAAGAATGGATAAATGACCTGGAAGATAAAATAGTGGAAATAACTATCACAGAGCAGAATGAAGAAAAAAAATGAAAAGAATTGAGGACAATCTGAGACACCTCTGGGACAACATTAAACACAACAACATTCGAATTACAGGGGTCCCAGAAGAAGAAGAGAAAAAGAAAGGGACTGAGAAAGTATTTGAAGAGATTATAGTTGAAAACTTCCCTAATATGGGAAAGGAAAGAGTTAAACAAGTCCAGGAAACTCAGAGAGTTTATGCAGGATATTTATACAGGATAAATCTAAGGGGAAATATGCCAAGACACATATTAATCAAACTATCAAAAATTAAATACAAAGAAAAAATATTAAAAGCAGCGAGGGAAAAACAACAAATAACATACAAGTGAATCCCTATAAGGCTAACAGCTGATCTTTCAGCAGAAGCTCTGCAAGCCAGAAGGGACTGGCGGGACATATTTAAAGTGATGAAAGGGAAAAACCTACAACCAGGATTACTCTACTAAGCAAGGATCTCATTCAGATTCGACGGAGAAATTAAAAACTTTACAGACAAGCAAAAGCTAAGAGAATTCAGCACCAACAAACCAGTTATACAACAAATGCTAAAGGAACTTCTCTAGGCAGAAAACACAAGAGAAGGAAAATACCTACAATAACAAACCCAAAACAATTAGGAAAATGATAATAGGAACATACATATCAATAATTACCTTAAATATAAATGGATTAAATGCTCTTGACAGAAAGCTTTTGACAAAATTAAACACCCACTTATGATAAAAACCCTCCAGAAAGTAGGCATAGAGGGAACTTTCCTCAACACAATACAGGCCATATATGACAAACCCACAGCCAACATCGTTCTCAGCGGTGAAAACATGAAACGATTTCCACCAAGATCAGGAACAAGACAAGGTTGCCCACTCTCACCACTATTATTCAACACACTATTGGAATTTTTAGCCACAGGAGTCAGAGAAAAAAAAGAAATAAAAGGAATCCAAAATGGAAAAGAAGAAGTTAAGCTCTCACTGTATGCAGATGACATGATACTATACATAGAGAATCCAAAAGAGGCTATCAGAAAACTACTAGAGCTAATCAATGAATTTGGTAAGGTAGCAGGATACAACATTAATGCACAGATATCTCTTTCATTCCTATACACTAAAGAAGAAAAATTTGAAACAGAAATTACGGAAACACTCCCATTTACCACTGCAACAAAAAAATAAAATACCTAGGAATAAACCTACGTAAGGAGACAAAAGACCTGTACTCAGAAAACTATAAGATACTCATGGAAGAAATCAAAGATGACACAAACAGCTGGAGAGATATACCATGTTCTTGGCTTGGAAGAATCAACATTGTGAAAACGACTATACTACCCAAAGCAATCTACAGATTCAATGCAATCTCTATCAAACAACCAATGGCATTTTTTCAGAGAAATAGAACAAAAAATTTCACAATTTGCATGGAAACACAGAAGACCCCGAATAGACAAAGCAATCTTGAGAAAGAAAAATGGAGCTGGAGGAGTCAGGCTTCCTGACTTCAGACTATACTACAAAGCTACAGTAATCAAGGCAGTATGGTACTGGCACAAAAAGAGAAATATAGATCAATGGAACAGGAGATATAGTCCAGAGATAAACCCATGCACATATGGTCACCTTATTTTTGATAAAGGAGGCAAAAATATACAATGGAGAAAAGACAGCCTCTTCAATAAGTGGTGCTGGGAAAACTGGGCAGCTACAAAAAGAATGAAATTAGAAGACACCCTAACACCATACACAAATATAAACTCAAAATGGACTAAAACCTAAATGTAAGGCCAGACACTATAAAAGTCTTAGAGGAAATCACAAGCAGAACACTCTATGACATCAATCACAGCAAGAGCCTTTTTGACTCACCTCCTAGAGAAATGGAAATAGAAACAAAAATTAAAAAATGGGACCTAATGAAACTTAAAAGCTTTTGCACAGCAAAAGGAAAACATAAACAAGACAAAAAGACAACACTCAGAATAGGAGAAAATATTTGCCAATGAAGTAACTGACAAAGGATTAATCTCCAAACTTTACAAGCAGCTCATGCAGCTCAATATCAAAAAAACAAACAACTCAATCCATAAATAGGCAGAAGAACTAAATAGACGTTTCTCCAAAGAAGATATACAGATTGCCAACAAATGCATGAAAGAATGCTCAACATCACTAATCATTAGAGAAATGCAAATCAAAACTACAATGAGGTATCACCTCACACAGATAAGAATGGCCACCATCAAAAAAATCTACAAACTATAAATGCTGCAGAGGTGTGGAGAAAAGGGAACCCTCTTGCACTGCTGGTAGGAATGTAAATTGATACAGCCACTATGGAGAACAGTATGGAGGTTCCTTAAAATCTAAAAATAGAACTACCATATGACCCAGCAATCCTGCTACTGGGCATATAAGTTGAGAAACCATAATTCAAAAAGAGTCATGTTCCACAATGTTCATTGTCGCTCTATTTACAATAGACCGGACATGGAAGTCACCTAAGTGTCCATCAACCGATGAATGGATAAAGAAGATGTCGCACGTCTTCAATATACAATGGAACATTACTTAGCCATAAAAAGAAATGAAATTGAGTTATTTGTAGTGAGGTGGATGGACCTAGAGTCTGTCATACAGAATGAAGTAAGTCAGAAAGAGAAAAACAAATACTGTATGCTAACACTTATATATGGAATCTAAAAAAAATGAAAAGAAAATTGTGAAGAACCTAGGGGCAGGAGAGGAATAAAGACACAGATGTAGAGAATGGACTTGAGGACACAGGGAGGGGTATGGGTAAGCTGGGATGAAGTGAGAGAGTGGCATGGACTTATATATACTACCAAATGTAAAATAGATAGCTAGTGGGAAACAGCTGCATAGCACAGGGAGATCAGCTCGGTGATTTGTCACCACCTAGAGGGGTGGGACAGGGAGGGTGGGAGGGAGAAGTTAGAGGGAGGAGATATGAGGATATATGTATATGTATAGCTGATTCACTTTGTTATAAAGCAGAAACTAATACACCGTTGTAAAGCAATTACACTCCAATAAAGACACTAAAAATAGATAAATAAATAATTTATTTAAAAAAACCCCAAATTAAATCATTTTAAAAAATAAATAAATGAAAGAAAGCACACAATAACATGGTAACTCTAAACCTAAGTATTTTCAGTACTATACTAAATGTAAATGGATTAATATCTCCTATTAAAGTATAATTTTTTACATTATGTGCAACTAAATTGTTTTTTTTTTTTTTTTTTTTATTTTGCTGATTTTATTTGCTCATTATTGATTTGTGGGAAGTCTTCATGTATTCTGGAAACAAGTCTTTGGCCAAACACATATGTATAACATTTATTTTCTCCCACTCTGTGGCTTCCTGTTAATTTTCATACCTATGTCTGTTGCTTAACATCTTTTTTTTTTAAGTAGTTATGTATTCAGTATTTTATTTATTTATTTTTGCCTGTGTTGGGTCTTTATTTCTGTGCAAGGGCTTTCTCTAGTTGCGGCGAGCGGGGGCCTCTCTTCATCGCGGTGCGCAGGCTTCTCACTATCGCGGCCTCTCTTGTTGCGGAGCACAGGCTCCAGACGCGCAGGCTCAGTAGTTGTGGCTCACGGGCCTAGTTGCTCCGCGGCATGTGGGATCTTCCCAGACCAGGGCTCAAACCTGCGTCCCCTGCATTGGCAGGCCGATTCTCAACCACTGCGCCACTAGGGAAGCCCAACATTTTTTTTTAAATTATAATATAATAAATGTCATTAGTAAACATAATACAATATATAATAAATAGCATAATATAAAATAACAAAATATAATTTACCATATAACAAGGTCAAAGGAGAGCAAAAGTATACAATCACTTGAAATATCCCCCAAAAGATATTTTATAAAATTCAATATTCATTTGTAATTTAAAAGAAAGAGTAAAATAGGGATTGATGAATGCTTCCAAAATAAGAAGAAATTATATGTCTAAAAGAGAAAGAGGTAAGTGATAGACTTTAGTAACACTGGCAATAAATGCAGGACATTATGTGCAACTAAATTGTTTTTAACAATGTACAGGTAAAATAAAAGAATTAAATTAAAAAGGAGAATACATTCCATGGATTTAAAAACAGTAAAACAATTAGCATATAGTATTCATCTCAGAGAAAGTAGTCTTTAAGTTCAGAACTGTTTGTCATTATTATAATTAGCATTATTATCCCAATTTCTTAAATAATATTTCGATACCTTTTCTATATGAAAAAATATATTAATACTTTTTTCTTTGCTTTCTTGTGGTCTGATACATGGCAAATATTTAGGTGCTAACATAATCTAAAAATGTATGTTGTTTATTTACAGCCGACAAAAACTGAATCAAGAAGACACAGACAACTTCAACAGACCGATCACTAAAAGTGAAATAGAATCTGTAATTTTAAAAAACTCCCTACCAACAGAAGTCCAGGATCAAATGGTTTCACAGGCAAATTCTACCAAATATACAAAGAAGAACTTACACTGATTCTTCTCAAACTCTTCCAAAAGATTGAAGAGTAAGGAATACTTCCAAAGACATTCTATGAAGTTACCATCACCCTGCTATCAAAACCATATGGGGGGGACTTCCCTGGTGGCACAGTGGTTAAGAATCTGCCTGCCAATGCAGGATACATGGGTTCAAGCCCTGCCATGAAGATCCCATATGCTACTTAGCAACAAAGCCTGTGCGCCACAACTACTGAGCCTGAGAGCCACAACTACTGAAGCCCGTGTGCCTAGTGCCCATGCTCTGCAACAGGAGAAGCCACCAAAATGAGAAGCCCGTGTACCACAATGAAGAGTAGCCCTCGCCTGCTGCAACTAGAGAAAGCCCACGCACAGCAAAGAACACCCAATGCAGCCAAAAATAAATAAATAAATTTATTAGAAAATAAATAAACAAACAAAAAAACAGATGGGGACTTTTCTGGCAGTCCAGCAGTTAAGATTTCGCCTTCCAGTGCAGGGGGGGTGCGGGTTCAATCCCTGGTCGGGGAGCTAAGATTCCATATACCTCACAAACAAGAAACCAAACATAAAACAGAAGCAATATTGTAACAAATTCAATAAAGACTTAAAAAAAAACAGAGAAAGACACTACCAAAAAAGAAAATTACAGGCCAATATCTTTGATAAATATAGATGCAAAAATTCTCCACAGAATATCAGAAAACCGAATCTGACAACACATAACAAGATCATACACCATGACCAAATTTGATTCACCCAAGGGTGACAAAGTTGTTTCAACATATGCAAATCAATCAACATGATACACCCCATCAACAAAGGAAAAACAAAAAACAAATGATCATCTCAATAGATGTCGAAAAAAGCATTTGAAAAACTTCAACAGCCATTCATGGTAAAAACCGCTTACCAGGGCTTCCCTGGTGGCGCAGTGGTTGAGAGTCCGCCTGCCGATGCAGGGGATACGGCTTCGTGCCCTGGTCCGGGAAGATCCCATATGCCGCAGAGCGGCTGGGCCCGTGAGCCATGGTCGCTGAGCCTGCGCATCCGGAGCCTGTGCTCCGCAACGGGAGAGGCCGCAACAGTGAGAGGCCCGCGTACCGCAAAACAAAACAAAACAAAACAAACAAACAAAAAACGCTTACCAAAGGGGGTATAGAGGGAACATATCTCAACATAATAAAAGCTATTTATGACAAACCCACAGCCAATATAATACTCAATGTTCATAAGCTGAAAACCTTCCTGCTAAAATCTGGAAGAAGACAAGGATGCCCACTCTCACCTCTTCTCTTCAACATAGTATTGGAAGTCCTAGCCACAACAGTCAGACAAGAAAAAGAAATAAATTCTAACCAAATTGAAAGGGAAGAGGTAAAATTGACACCATATGCAGATGACATGATAATACATATAAAGGTAACCCTAAGAATCCCACACAAAAACAACTAGAACTGATAAACAAATTCAGCAAAGTAGCAGGATACAATATTAACATACATAAATTGGTTGCATTTCTTTCTTTTTTAAAAAAATTTATTTTGGCTGCATTGGGTCTTCATTGCTGCGCATGGGCTTTCTCTATTTGTGGCCAGTGGGGGCTACCCTTCCTTGCAGTGTGCAGGCTTCTCACTGCAGTGGCTTCTCTTGTTGCAGAGCACAGGCTCTAGGCAGGCGGGCTTCAGTAGTTGTGGCACACGGGCTCAGCAGTTGTGGCTCATGGGCTGTAGAGTGCAGGCTAAGTAGTTGTGGTGCACAGGTTTAGTTGCTCCACAGCATGTGGGATCTTCCTGGACCAGGGCTCGAACCCATGTCCCCTGTATTGGCAGGCAGATTCTCAACCACTGAGCCACCAGAGAAGTCCCTGGTTGCATTTCTTTACACTAACAATAAAATATCAGGAAGCGAATGTAAACAAGCAATCCCTTTTAAAAGAGCATCACAAAATAAAACACTTAGGAGTAAACCTCACCAAGGAGGTGAAAGATTTATATACTGAGAACTACAAAACATTAGTAAAGGAAACTGAAGATGATTCAAAGAAATGGAAAGACATCCCACGCTCTTGGATGGCAAGATATAATAGTGTTAAAATGGCCATACTACCCAGGGCAATATACAGGTTTATTGTGATCCCTATCAAATTACCCATGACATTTTCCCCAGAACTAGAACAAATAATCCTAAAATGTATATGGAACCATAAAAAGCCAGAATTGTCAACACAATCCTGAGGAAAAAGAACAAAGCAAGAGGCATAACCCTCCCTGACTTCAGACAATACTACAAAGTTACAGTAAGCAAAACCGCAAGGTATTGGCACAGAAGGAGATATATGGATCAATGGACAAGAACAGAGGACCCAGAAATAAACCCCCACACCTATGGTCAATTAACCTTCGACAAAGGAGGTAAGAATATACAATGGGGAAAAGACAATCTCTTCAGCAAGTTGTGTTTTGAAAGTTGGACAGCCGTATGCAAATCAGTGAAGTCAGAACATACCCTCACACCATACACAACAATAAACTCAAAACGGCTTATATGCTTAAATATAAGATAGGACACCTTAAAACTCCTAGAAGAGAATATAAGCAAAACTTTCTCTGACACAAATCATACCAAAGTTTTCCTAGGTAGATCTCCTAGGGCAGTACAAATATAGTAAGTCACCTACATACGAACCTTCAAGTTGCAAACTTTCAAAGATGCAAACGTCCATTCGCATGTCCAATCATGTAAGTTAGTTCACGTGTCTGGCTGGCATACACTGTCATGTGTGTGCATCCTCTATAAGTGGTTGTGCTTTTGTGTAGTTTACAGTACTGTGTAGAGTACAGTAGTACAGTACCTTTATTTCAAGCCCAAGATGTCTGGAGGCAAGCGTAAAAGCAGTGGTGATGTAGCTGGTACTGCTAAGAAGCGCCACGCGATAATCATGGAAACAGAAGTGAAAATAATTGAGAGAGTGGAGCGAGGCGAAAAGATGTTAAGCATCGCTCATTCTTATAACATGAATCATTCAACCATTGGCACGATTCTAAAGAACAAGGACAAGATCATGGAACATGTGAAGTTTGCCGTGCCGATGATGATGACAAAATATCGAAGAAGCATGGAAAAGTGATGGAGATGCAGAAACTTTTCAGTGTACGGATGTAGGATCAACATCCTGTTCAGCTTAATGCTGATTCAAGAGAAAGCTAAAAGCCTTTATGAAGACTTGAAGAAGAAACACGGCAAAGAATCAGAGGGCAAACCTTTTAATGCCAGCCATGGCTGGTTTCATCGGTTCAAGGTTAGAGCCAAACTTCACAATGTAAAAGTAAGTGGAGAGGCAGCAAGTGCAGATAGAGTAGCTGTCCAGGAACTTCCGGAAACACTTTGAGAAATTATTGATGACGGTGTGTATTTACCGAAGCAGGTTTTTAATGTCGATGAGACACAACTGTACTGGAAGAGGATGCCGGACCGAAGTTACATCAGTAAGGAGGAAACGTTGATGCCGGGCTGTAAAGCAGCAGAGGATAGGCTAACTGTTGTTTGGTGGCAATGCTTCTGGTGATATGAAGCTGAAGCCTTAGTTTATCATTCAGAGAACCCAAGAACCCTTAAAAACATAGCCAAGGGCTCTCTTCCTGTTGTGTGGAAGCATAACCCCAAAGCCTGGGTTACACAGGCCATTTCCCAGGACTGGTTTTTCCACCACTTTATCCCAGAGGTAGAGAAATACTGCTTGGAGAATGACGTCCCAGCAAAACATTCTTTTGCTGCTCAACAATGCTCTGGGCCACACCCCATTCATGGATGACTTTCATCCCAACATCAAAGTAGTGCATCTGCCACCTAAGTTGCTCATGCAACCTACGGACCAGGGAGTTATAGCGACTTTCAAGAAATATTATTTATGTCACACTTTTTGTCAGGCAGTCAAGGTAAATGACAAATCAGGAAAAACCTAGGGACAATTTTGGAAGAACTATAACATCTACAAGGCCATAAAAACATTGACTTCGCTTGGTGTGAGGGTATGGCGGTCACCATGAACGGGGTTTGGAAGAACCTTGCCCACAGTTTGTTCATGATTTTTATGGATTTGAGAAGGTAGATGAGAAGTCCTAAGAGGTCTTCCCCAACATAGTGACCCTCAGCGAGAAGCTGCAGTTAAATCTGCAAGAGGACCGTTTCATTGAACTCCTTGCTGTGCAACATGAGGAGCTTACTGATGGAACTGGAGGCCCAGAGAAGGATGAAGAGGGACAGGAGGAACAAGAAGAAGTAACTGAAGAACTGAAGAGATTCACGACACAGAAAATGGCAAGGGGGTTTTCTTTATTTGAGGAGGCACTGTTAGTTTTTGAGGTAAAGGACCTGAACATAAAATGGTACCCAAAGTTGCAGCAGCCATTCAGAAGGCAATCCAGTGCTACCTTGTCATCTATGACGAGAAAAAAAGAGCTACTACCCAGGCATCAATGGATCATTTTTTCAAGAGGGTGGATAGAATTAAATCCAGCGAGGAACCAGAGCCTGTGCCATCCACGTCAGGGATCAGTGAAATGGCCGCTTGACCTCTGTCTCCTACTGCTGATAATCCTTCACTTCTACCGTCTCCCACCTCCTCTCCCTCCTCCAATCAGTAACTCTTCTCGCCTGTTCCTTCGATGCCAGCCCAAGTATCCCAGCTGTTGTACTG
The DNA here is from genome assembly GCF_949987515.2 of Delphinus delphis. Lineage (NCBI taxonomy): Eukaryota > Metazoa > Chordata > Mammalia > Artiodactyla > Delphinidae > Delphinus > Delphinus delphis. The sequence goes on from NC_082701.1 coordinate 59,699,603, forward strand.
TATTACTGTACTTTTCAAGTTACTGTACTGTAAGATTGAAAATGTTTTCTTGGGCTTCCCTGGTGGCGCAGTGGTTGAGAGTCCGCCTGCCGATGCAGGGGACACGGGTTCGTGCCCCAGTCTGGGAAGATCCCACATGCTGCGGAGCGGCTGGGCCCGTGAGCCATGGCCGCTGAGCCTGCGCGTCCGGAGCCTGTGCTCCGCAACAGGAGAGGCCACAGCAGTGAGAGGCCCGTGTACCGCAAAAAAAAAAAAAAAAAAAAAAATCAACAAAAACATAATTTTGTGTTCCCTTTCATTTATTCTGGTTCTAAGTGGTCATTCTAAACGAAAGTATTTGAGTATTTTAATGTCACCGTATAAAATCATATTTCAAATGACTACCATCTCTCCAAAGATGAAATATGAGGAACTCATAATTAGGCTCTCCAAGATTTACTCTCTGAATCTGTATTACCCTTCTGCTGAACTCCACACTGTTCATTATTCTCTGAGAATATTCTTTTTCTTGTATGGCCATCTCACATGTTGTTTCATTTCATGTAGTTTTTCCTACAATTTTATGCCTAGTTTATTTCTGAGAAAAGGCATTATTTCAGACTGATAATTATAGACACAAAGACTTCTCTATAATTCCCTGATTGTTTCAGGAACTCCTTCTTTTTTTCCTAATACCTACATTCTGAAGCTATCCACAAAGCATTATTAAAATTGCATTTACATAAGTATCTACCTATTCATCACACAATAATGCATTTACAAGTGTATTATGATTTATTGCTAACTTTGGAGCATAAACGTAGCTGTCTTATTTACCACCCTCTTGGAAATCACTTTAATATTTGCACTTAGGACTTGAAATAGAATGGATAAATAAAAATCTGAAGAATATCCAAATACAACTTGTATATTTCTCATAAAATTAGGTGATTATCAAACCTTTAGCCAGAAAAAAGAAGAGCACAGATACTCTGCAGGCATGATACTCTAGAATGTAGGGTCTTTCAGCAGGAAAACATGCAGTAATCCATGTGGCAGAGTTTACCTGTGACCAACTGGGGTTAGTGACCTATGCATTCCTTACATGCAACATATCAGGAGAGGAAAAAGGAAATTTGTCAGTTGTGGCAATAAGTATGATGAAGATTTGTAGCAGGTCATGCTCATATATTCAACACAGGTACAATCAAAATTATACTCAATTCTGGCAAATCTAAGTCTGTATCTGTTACCTTGTCTTTAACTATGAAATGTCGAAACTGACTTACAAAAAACCAAAGTGTTTTGTTTGTTTGTTTAATTATGGTCATGGTGAGTAAGACATAGCTCAAAACAGCTAATGTGACTTAGTGCTTCTCTCATCAGGAAACACAGTTTCTACTTCCTTGTTTATTCTCCACATCCTGTAGTCAGTAAAGTTTCAATGAATGATAAATCTACATGGCGAAAAGAAGAGAAAACTTACATGTGTTGATAAGATAATGTTGACAGGTTTTACCACGTATGTCAGTGTTTCTGGGGATGGACACAAGCCAGAGCTCCCTACTCGGACATTTTCTCTGATGTCATTCCCCTTGATCCACAATTTGAAAGTGGATAAAAATGTTTTCTATGTTTTCTTCTTTAAGAAATTAAATAAAGAATGCTCTCTAGACATGATCCTCTAATGATTTTCAGTCAGTGGTCATCAACAGAGGAAAAGCACAGAATCTCATCCCCACAGAAGGATGACATTCAGTCAGGTAAGAAAATTCTCCCGGAAATCAGAGCTTCATCTTTAACATGAAATCAAAGGCTTTCACAGGTTCTACACCAGTCTGCAGTCAGCCCTACCATATAGGATTGGCTCTGAGAATCTCACATCAGATGACTGGCAAACACGTCATAGTACACTGATCTGGTACCAGATCCTGCCTCTCTTAGTGAACTCCTGCAGGGACATTGGAATATTCTAGAAGGTTTCCTGGAGCCATATACCCTATACAGGTACACTTCCGAGTAGAAACAAGCTTTGATTCTCAATGGGACCCCTGCTCTGTCCAACCAACCTCTCTAGTAATATGATGTTCTAATCTTTCCTGATTAGAACATTTCAAGGTCTCTCCCTGTGCTAATTTAGTAAAGGTAAAAGAGAAAGAAGAAAGAGCAAACTATGCAGGGAGCAATATATAGGATTCCTTTACTTAATGTATTTATCTGATATACCCAAATATTGAGAAATATAGATTCATGGTCAAGAAAAGAGGAGGAGGAACCTCCATGCCATCAGTATATATAAAATGGAATCAATACTGCATAAGCTCCAGCTTAAGTAGCTATGAGGTACTAACTATTCTCTTAAAGAAACAATAACTCTCCATCATTTGAAGCACGCTGAGGACTCAGACAGCTGGACACTGAGGGTGTAGTCTCCTCACTCGAATTCTGTACCTGCCTCACAGAGCAATGAAATATTCCCAAAGAATTATTAAGGATGAGGTGGGGAGCCAAAATAAGAAAGATGAATCATAGTCTGCCCTACCATCTGTTCTGCGGGATATACCACCATCGTGGCCCAATATGACCTTCCCACTTTTCTCTGGGCCTCCCTACGTTCCACCTCCATCCTCTCATTATATGTTACCTACCCTTGGAAACAACTCTAGTTTTTCCACTGATCTTTATCAACAAGTAATCCAAATAGCAAGTGCATATATAACTCCTTAGAAATCAAAGGTCTGACTCAGTAATCCATGACCTTCAAAGTCCAAAGTTTTCCTAATTCCCTTTATTATTCTGTTTTCTACTTTCCATATACTTACACTCTCAGGACCTCCACTGTTCTCAAGTTCGTCTTCCCTCCAAAATCTGTCAACCTAGACATAGACTTAAATACCAGCCTCTAATTATCTCATACGGAATCTAGTTTTTAGAAAAGCCTCAGCAACCCTTTTGGACTTTATTAAAGACTCTTTAAGATAACTCATGGGAGATAGCAGTACACCCACAGATATCTATTTACTACACCCTCAGAGTAATTTTTAATTTTTTTATAAAGTCTCTTTTGGCCAATGAAGACTCTCGCCTCTTCTTCTTCCAAATATGCAGTGTCTCACCCTTCTGACTACTCTCTGCTCCATCCCAGGTCCACTCCCTTTCCTGATATTACATTCTTTCCCACTTTTTTATGTTGGTAAAATCAAATAACATAAAATATAACATGTTACTTATTATAAAGTGCACCGTTCAGTGATATTAAATACATTCATATTATTGGGCGACCAACATCACCCTTTACTTTCTAATTCTTTTCTATCTTTTAAAACTGTAACTCAGTATCCTTTAAACATAACTTTCCTTTTCGTTCCATAACCCCATGAAAAGCATCATTACCCTCTCAATTTCTATGGTTTTGACTACACTAAGTATCCCATATAATTGAAATATGTAGTTGTATTGTTATGACTCATTAAACGTCACAAAAATGGCATTTTTGGTAGCTAAATTTCCTCAAGATCCCTCCATGTTGTAGCATATTCCTAGATCTTTTCCTTCTTAAGACTGAACAATACTGTCTTATATGGGTACACCACACATTCCTTATCCAGGAACTAGTGGATGAACGCTTAGGTTGCTCTCATATTTTAGCTATTGTGATTATTACTGCTCTAAACACTGGAGTACAAGTATTTCTTTAAGACCCTGATTTCAATTCCTTTGGGTACACCTCACAGTAGAATTCCTGGATCATGTGGTAATTCTATTTTTCAACGTCTGAAAACTTGCCATACTGTTTGGCAAAGCAGCTGTATCATTCTACCTTCCCACTGACAGAGCACAATGCTTCCAACTCCCTCACATCCCCACCAATACTTGTTTTCTGCTTGTGTATGTGTGTGTGTGTGTGTGCGCTTGTGTGTGTATGCATGCACACAAATATATAAACATGCATTTAGTGATACGGAGCATCTTTTCAAGTGCTTCGTCATTTGTACATCTTTTTGAAGAACCATCTATTCAAGCCTTTTATCCATTTTTGAATCAGGATGTTTGCTTTTTGTTGAGTTGTAGGAGTTCTCTCTATATTCTGAATAGAAATCTCTTGTCAGATAGATGGCTTTCAAATATTTTCTCCCATCTTGTGGGTTGCCATTTTACTCTGTTTCCATATCTTTGATACACATTTTAAAAAAAAATTTGTACTGAAAATTGTTTATTTTTTTGTTAGCTGGGCCTTTGTTATTCCTTCGTTTCATATTGAGGAAACACTGCCAACTCCAATATCATGAAGCTCTTGTCATGTGTCTTCTTCAAAGACTTTTTATTTTATTAGGCCGTATATTTAGTTTCTTAATACATTTTCATTAATTTTTGCCTATGATGTTAGGTAAGGGTCCATCTTCCTTCTTTTGCACGTTGACAACACCTCTCAGCACCATTTGTTGAAAATACTATCCTTCCTCCTTTGAAAAGTCTTGGTAACTTGTCAAAAATCATTTGGCCATATATCAGGGTTTATTTGTGGGTGCTCTATTCTATTCCATTGGTCTTGAATAAGGGAGGAAATAGTATAATGTATCCAGATTGATGAAGAACATACAGAAAAACTAGGACTGAGAATTAATAGGGCAATATAAATGAGCAGGGAGTAAAAGACAGTGTGAGAGAAGATCCTGTATTTGCGAGTTCAGGGAAATACGATCATGCTAAAACCACTAACAACCTGACTGAACCATAAAGTAAATGTTTTAGCAAGAAACATATCACTTACCCAACTCTGGGAAATACAGTGTCGGCATAAAGATAAACTACACACAAATATATTGAAAAGGGAAGGGTTTTCGTGGTGTGATAATATGGTGGGATTTGAAATACAATTTACTTCTGTTCTACCATTTTCTCTAAAATTTATCAACGTGTATATACAAGCAATTCCAATTCGGGTAATGTGCTTGACAGGTTTATATGTGAACTTCAGCAGACCAGCAAATGTATATTCATAGTAGGACTCTTCCAGAAAACAAAAACCATAAAACAAAAACCGGAAAGACTATAGTTCACTTTGTCAACACACGTACAGATGGAATGATGGTTAACGGTCCCAAAACAGAAGGTGAGCATGGGTGCAAGAGGTTAATCCCCAGGCTGGGGTGGGGTGCAGAGTTTGAGGGGAACACAGGTAGAAAAGGCTTTTGTCCTACCCTTGATTTTTGAGGTATGGAAGTTCACAGGTCACTAGCTCTATTTCAAAATGAATGAATGCACTATTCAATTTTTTAAAACAGGTGAAGTGAACATGAGTGATATAAATTTCAAACTGCCACAAATCAAACAGGATTCTAAGAAAACTTAAATAATATGATTTAAGAATGAAGTGGAGAGATGGTCCTAGATGGTAGCATAGAAAGACCCAGAGCTTGATGCCTCTCATGGGCACACAAAAGTCACAAATATTTACAGAACAACAATTGATGAAAAAGGCTGGGACCTATCATAAAAGATGTTTCACAGCTAAAGACATAAGGAAGGCACCACGACAAGACAGGAAGGAAGGGGAAGAGTCTCAATATACTCAAGACCCATACCACCAGGTGCGTGGCCGACACATGGGAGAATAATTCCAATTTCAGAGGTGCTCACAGGTAGCAAGGGGTATGAACCCAACATGAGGCTCCCAAGCGCAGGGATCCTGTGCTGGGAAGAAGAGTGCCTAGAAAGTTGGGCTTTGAACACCAGTAGTGCTTATTTTCCAGAGAGCCAGAGGGTTGTGGGAAATAGAGATTCCACTCTTAAAGGGATGCTCGCAAAATCCCACATGACCCGAGAATCAGAACACAAGCAGGAATTTGAAAGCATCCTGGGTCACACCTACCTCCTGATCTTGGAGAGTCTCCCAGAGAGGCAAGAGGCAACTACAGCACACCCTCAGGGACATAGACAGTGACAGCAGCCATTTTGGGGAGCTCCTTCTACCTCGTGGCCACTGGTAGCAGCAGGCATAATTTCAGAATCCTCCCTCTAGTTTATCAGCCTCAGGATCGAGCCCCACCCATTGCCACCAGACTATACACACAAGGGGGCTGCAGGCCAAGCAACTAACTGAGCAGGGGCACAGCCACACTCACCAGCCAACAGGTGCCTTCAGACCCTCTCAACGCACAGCTGCCCCTGGACGTGGCCCAGCCACCAAAAGCCCCAGGACCAGCCTCCACACGTCAGTGCACAGGCAGTAGATCCAAGACCCCCAGGACCCCTCAGACAGAGACCCCTGATCCCAACTCCACCCACCAGCGGACAGGCACCAGCCTCAGAATCCCTGGCCGCTCTGACAAGTGAGCCTGCTCTGGCCTTGGAATCAGCCTTACCGTCGGCAGGTGATTACTGCACAGGGACTGGATGGAGCTTGGACCTACCCAACAGCGAACCTGCTCTAGCCTTGGGATCAGCCTCCTACACCAACAAGCACACACCAGCTCCAGGAATACCACAGCCCAGCAGCCAGTGTAACCAGGCCACTCACTTGCAGGCCAGAAGCAGCCGTGGACTCAGCTGGGTCCTGACCCTGACCATCAGAATGCCAACACAAGATTAGGGGTACCCCAGGCCCTGAAGACAGCTGTGTCAGGAGCAGTGATCCAACACCAACTCTGTGACTCCTGGGCCCTGCAGCCAGAGCTCAGGACCTGTGTCTTCCTCCCAGTAGCCAGCATAGCCCCAGGACCAGCGACTGGGCACTAGCCCTGATATCACCCGGACTTCAGCTCTACCCATAAGTGATCCAGCACTAGATTTGGTGTCCCCCAGCACTGTGCAGCCAGCTGCCTTATGATTTAGTCCCAGCAAGCAACACAGACAGCCTCCATACAAGGCAGAGCCTGGAAAACGAGCAGTCTGGGGGCAGCCAGGCCTACCAGACCACCCACAGGAGTCAGTCCACCACAACAGAAGAGCCCAAGCAGCCCACATAGGGGGTACACCTAGAACATATAGTCTAGGGGACGGTGGGCTGCTAGGACACATAGGACATCTACAAAAGGCCACTTCTCCAAGGTCAGGAAATGTAACGAACCTACTACATACATAGCAATAAAAACAGCAAGTTAAGAAAAATGAGGTGACACAGAAACACGATCCAAATGAAGGAATGAGATAAGAACCCAGAAGAAGATCTAAGTGAAGTGGAGACAGCCAATCTCCTCCACAAAGAGTTCAAGGTAATGACTGTAAAGATGATCAAAGAACTCAGGACAAGAACGACGACCAGAGCAAGAAGTTAGAAGCTTTTAAAAAGAGTCAGACTCCTAAGAACAACCAAACAGAGATGAGGAATGCAATAACTGAAATGAAAATTACACTAAAAGGAAACTACTGTAGACTCAATGATACAGAGGAATGGATCAGAAAACAAAAGGACAGAGTACTGGCCATCACTGAAGATGAATGGTAAAACAATAGAATAAAATGAAGTGAGGAAAGTTGAACAGACCTGTGAACAACATCAAGTGTACTAATATTTGCATTATACTGGTCCCAGAAGGAAAAAGGAAAGAGAAAGGGGTGGAGAACATACCTGAAGACATAAAAGCTGAAAACTTCCCTAACCTGCGAAAGAAAACAGACATCCAAGTCCAGTAAACACAGTAAGACCAAAACAGGATGAACCCAAAGAGGACCACACCAAGACTCATTGTAATTAAAATGGCAGAAAAATAAAGATAAAAAGACACTATTCAATGGAGCAAAGGAAAAGCAACAAGTTACAAACATGGGAACTTGCATAAAGTTATCAGCTGACTTTTCAGGATAAACTCTGAATGCCAGAAGGGAGTGGCATGGTATATTCAAACTTATGAAGGGGAAAATCCTATAATCAAAAATACTCTACCCAGAAAGGCTCTCCTTCAGATTTGATGGAGAGATCTAAAGTTTGTAAAGCAAAACTAAGAGTTCAGCATCAGCAAACCAGCTTTATGAGATATCTTAAAGGGGCTATTCTAAGGGAAAAAGAAAAGGCCTCGACTGAATCATAAACATGAAAGGAAACTTACTAAAGGAAAAACCTCATTGGTTAAGGCAAATATTCAATAAAGGCAGTAAATCAACCATGTACACAGCTAGTAGGAAGGATGAAAGAAAACACGAATAAAATCATCTATATTCACAATAAGAAGTTAAGGGACACACAAAACAAGTACATGTAAAATATAAGGTCAAATTCAGTAACTGGGGGGGAGGAGAGTAAAAATGCAGCATTGTTAATGTCCATTTGAAATTAAGAGCTCAGCAACTTAAAATAATCTCTCTCTCTCTCTCTCTCCCTCTCCCTCTCTCTCTCTCTCTCTCTCTCTCTCTCTCTCTCTCTCTCTCACACACACACACACACACACACAAACTGAAAGAAATCCAAACATAATATTAAAGATAGTCCTCACATCACAGATGAAGGGAATAAAAGGGGAAGAAAGGAACACTGAAGAAATTAATTAGGGATTCTAAAAATACCCAGAGAGAAATGAAAATGAACATACAATGATCCAAAACCCATAGGACACAGCCAACGCAGTTCACAGGGGGAAGTTATAGTGATACAAGCTTATTCTTAGGAAACAAGAAAAATATCAAATAAACAACCTAACATTACACCTGAAGGAATTAGAAAAAGAAGAAAAACAAAAACTCAAAGCTGTCAGAAAGAAAAATTAAGAAAATAATACCATATGCAATTACACCAAAAAGAATAAGCTACCTAGGAACAAACACACCTAAGCAGGTAAAAGACATGTACTCAGAAATCTATCAGCCATTGGTGAAAGAAGTTGAAGGCAACACAAAAAGATGGGAAAATATAGCAGGTGCATGGACTGGAAGAATTAATACTGTTAAAATAACCACACTACCAAAGACAATCCACAGATTTAATGCAGTCCCTAACAGAATACCAAAGCATTTTCACAGAACTTGAAAAAGTAATTTTAAAATTTGTATAGAAACACAAAGACCCCAAATACCCAAAACAATCTTGAGAAAGAACAGAGCTGCAGGCTTCACGCACCTTGACTTCAGACTGTACTACAAAGCTACAACAATCAAAGAGAATAGTACTGGAGCAAAAACAGACATAAAGATCACTGGAATAGAATAGAGATCCCAGAAATAAGCCCACACACTTATATTTAATTGATTTATGACAAAGCAGGCAATATGGAGAAAAAACTGTCTCTTCAATAAGTGGTACTGGGAAAAGGGTCAGCTACATGGAAAAGAATAAAATTACAGTGTTTTAGTACACCATATATAAAATAAGCTCAAAAGTAAATAAAGACCTAAATGTAAGACCAGAACCATGAAACCTCTAGAGGAAAATATAGAACATTCTTCTACATAAACGATAGCCATAGTTTTAGGTTCAGTCTACTAAGGCAAATGAAACAAAGCCAAAAACAAACAAATGGGACTTCACTAAACTTAAAAGATTTTGCATAGCAAAGGAAACCAAAGACAATATGAAAAGACAACGTGCTGAAAGAGCAAAAATATTTGCACATGATAAGAAGTTAACACAAAAAGAGGACCAATCAAGGGTTAATATCTAAAACACAGAAACAGCACATACAACTCAATGTCAAAAAAACACCCAAAATCTTTTTTAAAAAAGTGAGAAGACCTAAATAGACATTTTCCAAGGAAAAAATACAGATAGCCAGAACACACAAAGATGCTAATCATAGCTAATCGGCAGTAAAATGCAAATCAAAACTGTGAGATATCACCTCACTCTTGTCAGAATGGCTGTCATCAAAAAGATCACAAATAACAAAGGTTAGTGAGGATGTGGAGAAAGGGAAACTCTTGTACACTCTTGATGTGAATGTGAATTAGTGCAGCTACTGTGGAAAGCAGAATGGAGGTTCCACAAAAAACTAAAAATAGAACTACCGTAATATCCATCAATCTCACTCTTGGGTGTATATCAGAAGAAAACAAAAACACTATTTCAAAAAAATAACTGCACCCCAAAGTTCAAAACAGTGTTATTTGCCATAGACAAGATATAGAGTCAAACTAAGTGTTCGTCAATAGGTTACTGGATAAAAAAAGATTTTTAATGATGACTTCGACAAAAAATGAAATTTTGCCATTTGCAAGAACAGGGATGGACTTGGAGGGTATTATGCTTAGTAAAATAAGTCGCAGAGAAAATAAGCCTGGTATGATGTCATTTACACGTGGCATCTAAACAACTGAATACAACAACAACAACAACAAAACAGACGCACAGATTAAAGAACAGACTAGTGGTTACCATCAGGGAGAGACAGGGTGCAGGAGCAAAATAGTGGTAGGAGATTCTGAGGAAGAATCCACTACGTATAAAATCAATAGTCTACAGTGACGTACTGTATAGCATGAGGAATAGAGCCACTCTTTTATAATAAGTATAAATGGAGAAGAACCTAAACATTTATGAATCACTACGTTGTACCTCTGAAACTGATATAATAATGTAAATTAACTATAGATCAATAAAATATAAAGTAAGAAACAATAAAGGGGAGACACAGATTATTAGACAGAAATCAATTAAATAAACACAAGTTTTGGAAATCAAGAAAATAAAAAACAACATGTAAGAAATAACATTGGCATTTAAAGTGTTCCATCTATTCATTTAAAAGAAATCATTTAAGTGGTAAAAAATGTTACCCATTCTCACAATTTTGTATATCTAGAGTAAATTATTATCTACAAAAATATGTTACAAATATTCACTCAAAAAGAAAGAGAAAATTTGGTTAACCAATTTTAGTGTAGAAATTTAATATCAAAGACTCTATCTAAAATTGATCTGAATAAGTTCTGTCAACGTTGAATAAGTTCTGTCAGCCACTTCTAGTCTCTTTGTGATATAAAATCTTCTAAAGCATAAAAATCAGCCTTTCTACATTATTCCATTAGACATACATAGAAGTTAAAGAAATGAGAAGACAGAACAATCAACCAGGAAGGTGAGTTTACTGAGAAACAGTCATTCGTTCTCCCTCCTCCTTTTCTTTTCCTCCTTTTCCAGGTCTCTTTCGGTTCCAATCAAGAGAAGTCTTGAGAGTTCTGAGAATATTTCTTGAAGGGCTTTAAATCGCCATACCTACATCCTCCGCCACAACTACACACACGGGAACAAAAATAAACCTCTGCTATCTACTCGTGTAGGAGGGATTCGTGCAAAATAAACTCCTACATGGAGACCGACAGGTGAGTTTTCTACCTGTTCTTCATAATGTCCTTCCATTACAGTAAATCCCACACATTATGAGGCAGAAGGGGTTATGTGAGCTTTTCCTTGAAGTCAAAAAACCTGCATTCATTTCAAGTACCTGGTGATCACAGGGTACAGCCAGGGAAGGTGCCATCCCCCTTGGGGGGGGGCGGTGAATGGGCTCCCGCAGCCATGCACCTCCTGATGTACAGATTCTGCAGAAACAAAGGGCGGTCACACCGCAGTCAGCCTGTCAGGCTGTCGGGCCACTGCGCAACCCCACCAGCCTGGAAGTGCCCCATTAGTTGCTGAAAGCAAAACTCTGTCCCCCCTGTGAAGCCAGGCAATTTGGGCCAGAGAGTCAGAGGAGACCGGTAATCAACTCCTCCTCTCTGCTCTCCTCCTTGGGGTTACAGCAACCCCATTTCCAAACCCAAATCTGACCCTGCAGTGCCAAACCGGGAGGGCAGGTGGGCTCTGCCGGTGCTTCAGCGCCCTCTGGAGGTTGTCTGCTCTAATGGCAACTCTCAGCCCTGCCTCCTCCTCCTTCCCTAGTCCTGGGGGCTGCCTGGCCTCCTGCAGCTGCTGACATGATTTCATTCTTATTTTTTCTCCAATTACAATGAAGTGTCCTACAGAGGTTTGGAATCTCTTGAAGAAGGAAGATCTTTTAGTCAATACACCTTAACCGTGAGAAGCTGGTTTCAAGAATGAACCTGAAATACTGTATTTTTGTCCTGATGATTCCAAGGGGAGACAGCTCAAGTTTCCTAAATCATAAGAAAAACCAAGGTAAAAAGGATATTCTGAGCCAGAGATGAAAAAGCAGTTTTTAGCTCCCACTCCTCATATCATACGACTGGATTTAAATCAATCAGCTGCCACTGGTTTTTAAATCCCATGACCCAACTTTAAATCAATCAGCTGCTTACCTCTAACTCACGTGACTTGGCTTTGAATAGACATGCAGAGGTATAAAAATGATGTTCTGAACAATAAATGGAAAAAAAAACATCTTAGAAAGCTTTTTTCTTTTCGAATGGATGATTCATTGCATACAGAATAAAGGATTCTCTTCTGGATTTCTTGAACTGTAAACACATACTGTGTCTCCGTTGGTGCGGTTGACTTAGTTTTTTTGTTTTTTTTCGGTGTTGTTGTTAACATCTTTATTGGAGTGTAATTGATTTACCATGTTGTGTTAGCTTCTGCCGTATAACAAAGTGAATCAGTTATTCATATGCATATGTTCCCATATCTCTTCCCTCTTGCATCTCCCTCCCTCCCACGCTCCCTATCCCACCCGTCTAGGTGGTCACAAAGCACCGAGCTGATCTCCCTGTGCTATGTGGCTGCTTCCCACTAGCTATCTACCTTACGTTTGGTAGTGTATATAAGTCCACACCACTCTCTCACTTTGCCCCAGCTTACCCTTTCACCTCCCCATGTCCTCAAGTCCATTCTCTATGTCTGCATCTTTATTCCTCAGCAGCGACTCCTGCGAGGGGTGGACACTTCCTTTTATGCTCAGGGGATACCCCCTAGTTTAAATATGATTTGAGTTTGATCCTGTGAAACCATCAGAACTTCCCACCAGAGATAAATGAGGAGATCCTGGCCTTTATTACTACGCACAATGAACACGGGTGTCCTGGCTGTACTTGCCAACCCTCCTATTATACCCATCTAATTTTATCCACCTCCCACCCTGTGAGTACCTTTGACCAACCCTGAGCTCGGACCCCTGACTTATTAGAGTGACTTTTTCACTCTTTCTTTAAAAATGGACAGGTAATAAAATGAATTTAACCTAGAAGCAGCAGCTCAGTAAGGGAAATAAAATCACCAGAAGTTATATAATCAGAGCCACAGCCATCCAGGGCTCTTGTCTCATCTGCTGGGTCATAAGAATGGGACCTTCCTAAATTTGAAGGGCATCCAATCAAATAAGTAAAGGCGTTGCTCACCTCTGGCTCTTGCAGGGATTGCTAGGCAGTCTACCCAGTGTATACTAACTGCAAAACACTGTCATAGTTTTGAAACACCTATGTTCCAGGAAAGCTTTTTGCGGTGCATGGGGAAGTTTTATTTATTTTTTGGACATGAAGCAAAACATAAATCACCCAGTTCTTTGTGCACAGGACTTCTTAAGAGGGCAGTAGAAGGAAGGAATGGGCAGAAAAGACGATCTCCTCTGAAGTGAAGGTCGTTTCTCCAAAAGAGTAGGATTTAGTCTCAGTTTAAGGAGAACACTTTTAAATAGCTGGGACAGCTCCAAACTGCAGTTTAGGGAACAAGTGCTTCAAAAGACTAGTGCTTTAAAAGTCCTGGCAAGGCAGCAAGAGGATGATGAGTTGGTTTTGCATAGTTTTGAACACAGGAGTAAAGAAGCAGAGGCATCTCTAACTAAAAGGCCCTGAGACCCTATGGCATCAATGGGTCAGTTGCAGGGGGCAGGGGGTGTGGGGAGCGATATTTCTCTCTCAACGTCTCCCAGGGCAGCCACCCCTCCCTACCCCACACCCCTACTCCCTTCACCCTTCCTCCCTCCACTGTTGGGTCCCCAGGGACAGCACTTCTTAAGCTGGAGCGCTCAGGCACCATCTCTGCAGTCTGGATTCTTCCTGGAGCCTGACAAGTTCTGGGACAGGAAGCCAGGTCTGCAAGGCCGCTGGGGTGCAGTCGGACCTGGAAGCTGGAGGGGAACTGGAGCCCTGAAGCCCACCCACGTCCTTGAAGCTGAGGGAGGAACACATCCTCCTAACAGTACTTCTCAGGGCTCAGCGGGCTCCCCACCCGACGGTGATCCATACTCACTTGAGGCAGCAAGGACTGCCTCTAACTGGCCCCCTCGATTCTGCCTTGAGGGTCCTCGCACATGTGTGAGAACGCAGGCCCCGGATCTCTTTAGTCAGCTGAGGCCAGTGCTGCCAGGGTCCCTCCAGTCCCATCCCCCAGCCCCTCCCTCTGGGACTGTATCTAATAGAAGAAAGAGCACAGGGGAATTGGCTGAATCAAGGGACCTGGGAGCCTGGCTATGAGTTTGAAGACCGAGAACCTAAGGCGCAATTACATATTACTGGAGACTCTTGTGGGGTGTGTGTGGGGAGGTTAGGAGGCTGAGTCGACCTGTTGAGTCCAGCCCCAGGACACCACACAGGCGCGTCCCCCTTTCCCTGCCATCAGACAAGGGCTGCCGCAACTCCAGCCGGGACTCTGCACTTCCCCCTCCCTGATTCTTCTCAAGAAGAGCAGGTGGCCCCCCTCTGAGGGCAGCGGCAAGACAACCGACCAAGTCCCCCTGCACTAAGGCGCTACTGGAAGCTCTTCCTGAACAGCAGTGCTGGCTTGGAGTGAACCCGTGCACCGCCAAAGTTGGTCTCGTCCTGCAGCTGAGGGATGCAGGCTTTAAGTCAGCTGCCCTGGGTTTAAATCAATCAGCCCCCCTTTAAGTCAGGTGACCCGACTTAAATCACTGTGTGGCCCTCAAGCCTGAAACTTGAAAAGTTGGGAACTTCACATTGATCCCAGCAGCTCACATAGCAAAATGCACACTGTAGTCACCCCCAAGCCTGGCTTAGAGGCAGGATATAAGGTAAGGGGATGGACGTGCACACATGGTGATGAGGGTGTACTTCATGTACCAGAAGGGTCTAGGCACTCTGGGGTACAGCAAGCAGTGCACGATACAGCAGCTCCCTGGCAAAGCTGTTGATGCACAAGGAGAGCAGGCACACCCAGGTGTGCAGAGGGTCCAGGGCGGGAGCCGGGGCACAGCCAGCCGGGAGGGTCTGAAAGCGGAGGATCTGAGCCTTCTTGAGAAAGGCAGACACAGAGGATGGATGAGAAGCAAAGACCAGATGAAATACGGGTTTGAAAACACACCCTGCTCTTGAGATTGGGGTGGGGGCACCCCAGACTTGAATCCTCTTACTCCCCACTTGCTAGTGCCTTGGCAGTTGCCCAGTTA
The DNA here is from genome assembly GCF_949987515.2 of Delphinus delphis. Classification (NCBI taxonomy): domain Eukaryota; kingdom Metazoa; phylum Chordata; class Mammalia; order Artiodactyla; family Delphinidae; genus Delphinus; species Delphinus delphis. Next base: position 59,714,806 of record NC_082701.1, read on the forward strand.
TTTAAAAAATGTGACTGATAATATCTAACACGTAGAATACTGCATTTGTAGTGGTTTTGCGTGTTTATGTTTCTATAGTGGAATAACCTTTTCTACAAGAAAAATGTATATTTCCTGAAATAAATTAAAACCCCCTTTTAAAAAGTATTATATCGGACTTCCCTGGTGGCGCAGTGGTTAAGAATCTGCCTGCCAAAGCAGGGAACATGGGCTCGAGCCCAGGTTAGGGAAGATTCCAAAAGCCGTGGATCAGCTAAGCCCATGCGCCACAACTACTGAGCCTGAAGGCCACAGCTACTGAAGCCCGCGTGCCTAGAGCCGGTGCTCCACAATAAGCGCAGCAAGAGAAGCCACCGCAATGAGAAGCCCGTGCACCGCAACAAAGAGCAAACCCCGCTCGCTGCAACTAGAGAAAGCCCACGTGCAGCAACGAAGACAAAATGCAGCCAAAAATAAATTTTTTTTAAAAAAAGTACTATATCCTTCTGTACATGTTCTCTGGGAAGAACAGAGGGAAGGAGTGGGAGAGTGAGAAAGACCAAAACTTAGTGCACATCCATGATGCAGGTGCTCTGCTGGCTCAGATAGTTTTATCCCTACTTTTACAAAGGAGGAAATAAGCTCAGAGAGGTTTAGTAATTTTCCCAAAGCCAAACAGCTATTGAGTGGCAGAACCAGGAACTGAACCAAGTCTGTTACCTTCAAAGCCTAAGCCATCATCACAACAAAACTCAATTAATATTTACATTTATCGAAATACATTGCAACCTGGTGATTTCTTGGCACAATCCTGAATAAGAGTGAGAAAGAAAGAAACAGCATTGCTCATACAGTCAACCAAAATTTTTGGAGCAGCTGCTAGATGCCTGGCCCTGTTTGGCATTCAGCAGTGATCAACTTGGGCGAGGGATTTCACCTTGCTGGGTCTCTGTTTTCTCATCTGGAAAATGGGATGGGGTGTTTCTCATTTTGTGGGATTGTCCAGCCCTCACATTCTCTGATTCCGTAAGAAGCATTTGTTTTCCTGTTTCTTTAAAATTCAATCAGGCCATGAGCTGTGATGAATGTCGTTAGCTGCTCCCCAAATCACTCTATTTCCACCCATTTCCTGTGATCAGGTCTTTCCCCCAACATGACTCACAATCAGTCAAGTCACAGAAGCTAAGGGGCACCCAGCAGAATTCCAGCCCTGGCTCCTCAGGAGCTCTGCGGTCTACCTGGCCAGGTAAACTTAACTCACCTGGGACAAGGTGGCCATCCCTAGTTTCGCATCAACATGATCTCAGGCACAAACCTCCTTGTTTTTCCATTTTGTCTTTAAGTTACTTGTTGAAACAACTGCACAAATATGAAAAAGATATAAAATCAGTCATTCTCTGCCCCCAGTGCCTACGAATAAATGATTTTCTGCCACTTTAATGATAAAGAGAGAACATTTCAACATTCTGCTGCCCTTATTGTCATTTTTGTTGATATTTGTACTGAATACAACTTTCAATATTTTAACAATGGTACATTTATTTAGGTTGTTCCAGACGCAGTCTTTAGTGGTAAGGGTTTTGTTGTTATATTTCTGTTTCCTTTAAAAATCATTATCCTGTTTAAATGGATTAAGTCAATTCTATAGGCATTTATCTTATGATATTGATGAAATGAATACATAGAGGGCAGTAGTACAAGTTGATTGGACTTGAGAACCTCTATTAGCACAGTTACGTGTAAATATTATCTATATGTAAACCAAAGTACATGCCGATTGAGATTCTCCGACTCTTTTTCACTGTCTGCTCCTCAAGCCTGTGAGAAATGGAATATTTCTTGCCATCTCAGTAAACAAAGGATGTCCCAGTCATTAGCACTTGTAGCCCTCCCTCCAGTGTGAGCCGCGAGCCCTGAGGAGCTCAGGATACGCAAATACAGAATGCAGGCCCCAGGGAGCTGAGGTGCACATCAAAGGAAGGATATCAGTGAGCCCAGACTCTGGCATCTTCGCATACGAAGAAAAGCGCTACATTCCTCACGTCGGGAGAGCTGGTTTTCCTTAGTTAACAATCACCTTTTATGTTCCCCATTACCTGCGCCAGTCCCCTGCCCTGTCCCCTCCCCCCGGTACTTTAGCTCAGGGAGGAAGGAGCGCAGAGGGGCTCGGCTGAATAAGGGGCCCGCGAGCCTCGGGAGGAGTTTTCAGCCGCTTTCCCCGCAGTCGGGAGGAGGGGCGCTGACGCTGCAGCCGGACCCTGCTCCTCCCTTGCCCCGTTTCCCCTCAGGACGCTCTGGCCCACCTGCTCCCCACGCCCCCCAGGCCCCACGAGCCAGGCCGAGGGCAGGGGCGAGAGGAGGGACTGAATTTCCCCGGGACCAGACGCTGGGGGCCGCCCTTTCTGCACAACAGCGGCGGGTGGCAGCGAACCCCTGCCCCTCAGAAGCTGGGCTTGCTCTGCCGCCCGGACACCGGACCAGGCGGAGGGTCGGCGCCCACTTACCCGGCCCGCCGTCCGCACGACTGTCACGGCTTCGGCCGCCGGGGCCCCTCCAGAGCCGGCAACCTCAGTGAGGCCGCCCTCCCCTCGGGCTCCGGGGCAGTTCCGTGACGGCGGAGGGAAGAAACCCCGAGCCGGGAGTTCCAGCTCTGCGGAAACGCGGGCTCCGTTCTGGGCGCAGCGGGTGGGACCGCTCTGCCCCGAGGCCTTCCGGGAGGGAGGGGGGCGCCGGGGGAGGAAGCCGCCAGGAGCGCAGGGCCTTGTCGGGGCTCCTGGAGGGGCGGCCCGGCCTGGGGGCCCCGCCCACTGTGACCGCAGCCCAGGCCTTTTTCCTGTAAACCTACACAAAAAATTTAGAAAGAAACACGGTCTACAGTAAATATTCACAAATGATTGTTGCTGCTGTGCTTCCTATTCTATTACACGTGTAAAATCCATAAAACACTTTAAGTTCAAGGTTACCTATGAATTTTTACCTGTCCTTATTATGTCTCTGCTATTCCCAATTGTAGTTAATGACAAAGACTGTGGCATCACTAGTTAAAAATGAGCTTGTGAAAAAAATGGAATTCAAGCCCATCAGAACTACTGGATCAGAATCTGCACTTTTACGATCTCCCCAGTGTACTTTTGTACCAATGAATAGTTGAAAGGTTCATTTCTACCTCGACATGTCTTTTATGTCTGAGAAATACACACATTTTATCCAGTTTGATATAAATAAAACACTCAAAAATGCATATGCCTGTGTTGAAACCATCATTTTATCATTTCTTTTCCAGATAAGTATAGTCTCTATAATGGTTTTGTGGATCACATGCCATACTCTTTTCTTGTAGTTAGAAATAAGGTAGAGAAAGTTACTTTGTAATATATATATGTATATATATATATATATATACATATATATATTAGTGGATAATTGAAGACACTCTTCTAAATTAAAACCACTTCTCTTAACTTGCTGTTTTCTCCTTGGGTCACATTATGAACTCTTCCCCTGGCCACACGGTATGTGTACTTTTAATTTCAGGGACTGCTGACATTCCAGGATGTGCCCATAGATTTCTCTCAAGAGGACTGGGAATGCCTGGCCCAAGATCAGTGGGAGTTGTACGGGGATGTGATGTTAGAGAAGTATAGGAACCTGCTCTCCTTGGGTGAGGATACCTTCCTTCCAGAATTCCTTATCCAACCATAGCGTTTAGAGTCCTTCATTTGTAGAATGTCCCCTGGAATCTTCTGCTTCCTACAATAGTGTTTCAGATTGCAACGTTTCAGGAAAGATTGGGAGTTTATCGGTATAAGTTATCTTATTCTTTAAAATTGCAGTCTCCCTTTTAGTATACTTTGTAACTGCTTGTGATGTATCTATATGAACTGTGTACTATATGCTTCTTTTATAGTCCTTATAATATTTTATTGTCTTATTTTCTGTAACAATTTTCCAAGGATTATTTGGGCTTAAGGTATATTAAAAGGGAGACTGCAATTCTGGGACTTCCCTGGTGATGCAGTGGTTAAGAATTCGCCTGCCAATGCAGGGGACACGGGTTTGATCCCCAGTCTGGGAAGATCCCACGTGCCACGGAGGAACTAAGCCAGGGGGCTACAACTACTGAGCCTGCACGCCACAACTACTGAAGCCGGGGTGCCTTGAATCCGTGTGCCATTTATTTTTTGGAGAATAAAACCACCTCTGGGTGATTAAAATTTAGACCAGCTAGTCAAAATACTTTATCACCTGTTCTTCTAAAACACTGATCAACGGAACAAGTTTTACTAGGGATAACAGTGTAATTGTATTCTAGAGTTCATATCAGCAATATGGTTTATGATCTTGATGCTGGATCACGACATTTCAATGGTATAACTGCTATTAACTGTCTGTTCAACGATTAAAGTCTCACGTGATCTGAGCACAGACTGGAGTCATCCTGCTTGGTTTCTGTCTATTGCAGATTTCTCCCAGTATGAAAGGACAAGAGCAATACGGCTTACTTTACAAAATGTCTTCAAACTAAATGATGATATAATCTACATTCAATTAATTTTTACATACCCTACTGTAGAACAGGGTTTGTTACGGTGGCAGAGCCCAGTAATTATGTAAAACGGAAAACTTTGTCTGCACAGGTTCAAGTCCTCTTCCTAAGAATATGTTTATAATCAACATTCTTTCACAAATTACCCGATTTAATTCACCATAGCATTCCTCATATTAACTAAATGGAAAATCCTAGGCTATATACAAATCCAGAAAGGGCCAAAAATCATCAGCCCCCATGGATTATTACAAACCATTGCTGAGGCATTCAAATTACATATTAAAAAGCCACTATTCCAGCAACATCATCAATTTATATATTATTGCCCCAATGCTAGCCTTAACCCTCGCTCCAACAACATGAATTCCTCTTCCCATATTTATCCACTAATTCATGTAAATGTAGGCATACTATTTATATTAGCCATATCACACCTAGCCATTTTTTTCATCCTCTGATCTGGATGAGTTTCAGATTCAAAATACTCACTCACTGGAGCCCTAGGGACAGTAGAACATACAATCTCATATGAAGTAATGTACCAGTTATTCTATTCTCAGTCTTACTGATAAATGGATCATCTGCACTTTCAACAGTAATTATTACACAAGAACACCTATGACTAATTTTCTCTTGACCGTTACCCTGAATTTGATTATCTCCGCAGTAGCAGAAATCCAATGAAACCCCACTTGATTTAACAGAAGTAATTGTCTTCAGTGCAGAAAAAGTAGCAGGCCCACTCACCGCGACCTTCCTAGAGAATATGTCAATTTCTTTATAATAAACATTTCCACAACAATCTATTTTTAGGAGCATTCGACAATCCCTAGGTGCCATACAGCCCAAGTCATCATTAAAACACATCTAACAGTCTCCTTTCTATGAATTCGAGCATCCTACCCACAATTTTGATATGATCAATGTCTACATCTCTTATAAAAAGTTTTTTTACTACTAACATTAGCCTGATGTATATGAGAGTTTTCACTACCTGTCATCATACCAGGCAACCCACCACAAACTTAAGAAATATGACTGACAAAAGAGTTACTTTAATAGAGTAAATCATAGAGGTTTCAATGCTGTTATTCCTGGAATTGAATTCTTCCTAAGAATTTTACATTCCCCATGCTACCACATTACACCACATGCTATATAGTAAGGTTCAGGCCCGTACCCTCAAAATGTTGTCGTATATCCTTCCTGTACCAATAAACTCTCATGGTTTTTACTATCATTCTACTGACCATTTTCTCAGGAAATATAATTGTATAACAAGCTCACACTGGTTAATGGTATCCCCATTCTAATAAAAAACACGAACCCATAAGCTACAAAAGCATCCAACAAATATTTCCTAAAACAATCCATCACATCAATACTACTTATAATGGCTATTATCATTAATCTAATATACTCTGGTCAAGGAACACAGTGAATAACAAAAATCTTTAATCCAGCAGCAGCCACCCTCATGACAATCGCCCTTGTCACAAAAGCAGGACTTTCCCCATTTCACTTCTGAGTGTCTGAAGTCACACAAGGCATCCCATGAACAGCAGGCCTGATGCTATCAGCCTGACAAAATTGCACCCCTATCAGTTTTATACCACACGTCACCATCCATCATGCTAAATATACTATTAATCATAGTGATATTATAAATCATAGCTGGAGGCTGAGGCAGACTTAGCCATACTCACCTGGAAAAAATTACACCCTCCTCATCAATTGCCCATATAGGATGAATGACAGCTATTATAAAGTACATTCCAATTATAACAATCCTAAACATACGAATTTATATCATAACAACACTCTCTTCTTCTTATTTATGCCCAGATCATGTACTACAAGAGTATCATTATCACACACATGAGATAAAACACCTCCCATCACAATCCTTCTCCTCACCATTATAGTATCATTAGGACATCGCCCATCACTATCAGGGTTCTTACCCAAACGAATAATTATCCAAGAGATAACAAAAATGATAACAGCATTCTACCAACACTAATAGGCATCATAGCAGTCCTCAGCATATATTTCTACTTGCAGCTAACATACTCCACATCACTATGTTCCCTTCATTAAACAACACAAAAATAAAACAATTTGAACATACAAAGAAATAACCTTCCTATCATTACCCATCATAATATCCACACGATTACTACACATAACACCCATTCTATCAGTGCTGGACTACGAATTTAGGTCAGTTCAGACCAAGAGCTTTCATAACCCTAAACAAGTAAAATTTACTTAATTCCTAAAAATAAGGATTGCAAGACTTCATCCTACATCAATTGAATGCAAAGCAAACATTGTAATTCAGCCAAATCTTTAGGAGATTGATGAGTTTTAACCCCAGGAAACTTTAGTTAACAGGCAAATCCTCTAGTCAACTGGCTTCAATCTGCTTCTCCTTCATTTGAGAAAGAAAAAAAAGAGAAACAAAGCAGGAAAAATCTTTGGCAGAATTGAAGCTGCTTCTCTGAAATTACAGTTCAATTTGTTGATTCACCACAGGGTTTGCTCAATCTCTGTCTTTACATTTACAGTCTAAAGCTAGCTCAGTCATCTTACCTCTGTTCATACACGGCTGATTATTTTCAACAAATCACAAAGGTATCAGCATTTTATATTTACTATTTGGTGCTTGAGCTGGAGTCCCAGGCAGCACCTTAAGTATATTCATCCAGGCTGAGCTATGCTAACCTGGAGCGCTACTTGGAGATGCCCAAATCTTTAACGTAGTCATAACAGTCCCTGCACTTGTAATAATTTTCTTTATACTTGTACCTATTATATTGCAGGGTTTGAAAACTGACTTGGACCACTAATAACTCAGACACCTCAGGTAGCATTTCCCCGAATAAATCATGTAAACTTTTGACTATTTCCCCCATCATTCTTACTCCTACTCATACCACCAATAGTAGAAGCTGGTTCTGGTACCAGTGGAACCGTGTATTCAGCTCTGGCCTGCAATCTGGCCCACACAGGAGCCTCTGTCGACCTAACCATTTCCTCCTTACATTTAGCAGGTGTCTCTTCAATTCCTGGTGCTATTACTTTTATCACTATAGTCTTTTATACAAAACCAGCAGTCGTATCCCAATACCAAACACCATTATTTGTTTAATCTTCCCCAGCTATAGCCATATTACTATAATTACCACTCTCAGTCCGAGCAGCCAGAATTGCCATACTGTTAAGAGACAGAAATCTCAACACTACCTTCTTTGACCCTGCAGGAGGAGACCGAATCCTATACCAACACCTGTTTTGATTCTTTGGTCACCCTGAAGACAGCGTTCATGGACTACCAGGGCTTGCTATAAACTCACATATCATTACATACTATTTAGGATGAAAAGTGCCTTTCAGCGATTTGGGAATAGTATGAGTATGTCCACTGGCTTATTAGGATTTCTCTTGTGGGCCCATCATATGTTTACCGTAAGGATAGCTGTCGACTCAGTAGCACACTTTGCATCAGCTACCGTAATTACTTCTATCCCTACAGGAGTAAATGTATCTAGCCGATTAGCAACCCTTTCTTTTTTTTGCTTTTGGCTGTGTTGGGTCTTGGTTGCTGTACGTGGGCTTTCTATGCTTGCAGTGAGCGGCAGCTACTCTTCGTTGTGCTGCACAGCCTTTTCATTGCAGTGGCTTCTCTTGCTGCAGAGCACGGGCTCTGGCACGTGGGCTCAGTAGTTGTGGCTCGCAGGCTCTAGAGGGCAGGCTCAGTAGTTGTGGCGCACGGGCTTTTTGCTCCGTGGCACGTGGAATCTTCCCGGACCGGGGATCGAACCTGTTTCCCCTGTATTGGCAGGCCAATTCTTAACCACCACATCACCAGGGAAGTCCCTGATTAGCAACTCTTCACGGAGGTAATATTATATGAGCTCCCACTCTATTATGAGTTTTAGGCTTTATTTTCCTTTTTACAGTAGGTGGTTTGACAGGAATCATCTTAGCCAACTCATCCCCGGACATTGTCCTCCAGGATACACACTATGTAGTAGCACACTTCCATGACGTAGTGTCCATGGGAGCAGTCTTCACTATTATAGGAGGCTTCCTACACTGATCCCCACTATTCTCAGGTTATACACTTAACTCAGTGTGAGCAAACAGTCACGTCACAGGTATATTTGTCGTAGTAAATACGACTTCCTGCAGCACTTTCTTGGCCTCTCAGGGATGTCACTACGTTAGTCTGAGTACCCTGAGGCACACACAACATGAAATATTTTGTCTTTAGGCTCATTCGTCTCAGTAGCAGCAGTAATGCTAATAATCTTGATACTGTGAAAAACATTTGTGTCCAAACGAGAAGTCTCAGCACTGGAAACTGCTACTCCTAACCTGGAATGGTTGCACAGAGGCCCTCCACCATATCCTATATTTGAAGATCCTACAGATGTAAATGTAAAATAAGGAAGGGCTCAAGTCCTTTTCAGGCAGTTTGAAGCCAACAGCATAACAAATATGTCTTTCTCAAAAAATGAGATAAAAGTAAAAAGTGATGCAAATTTTTCAAGTAAAATTATAGGTTAAAATAGTGTCTATCATGAAGGCATATCAATTTCACCTAGGGTCTCAAGATACAGCATCACCGATTATGGAAGAACTTTTACATTTTCATCATCACACAATAGTGATTTTTAAAATAAGTTCTCTAGTCCTCTCTATTATTTCACTAATGTTGACAACTAAACTCACTCATATATGTACAATAGATGCACAGGTAGAGAAAATGTGAACAATTTACCAGCCATTATTGTCATCTTAGCTGCTCTATCATCATTGGGAATCCTTTACATGATACATGAAAGCAATAACTCTTCCCAAACCATACAAACTATGGGTCAGTAATGATACCGACGCTACAAATACACAGATTATGAAGATTTAAATGTTGACTCCTCTGTAATCCCCACATCAGAGCTAAAACCAGGAGAATAATGACTAATAGAAGTCAACAACCCAGCAGTATAGAGATAGTCATTGAATATTAGTTTCATCTGAAAATGTTTTACACTCCTGAGCTGTTCCTTCTCAGGCCTAAAAAGAGCTGCTATCCCAGGACGCCTAAATTAAAGAACCTAATACCAACAGGACCAGGCCGATGTTGTGGGCAATGATCAGTAGAGGTCGTTTTCCTGAGTTCAAAGACAGGACAGAGGGATATGGCTGAGATATGGGGTGAATCTGGAGCCCATGGGGATGCACTCTCCAAGCTCCAAGATAGGAATGGGCCTCTGGGGTCCCAGGCCACCCACCACGCCCTCCCGAGCAGCATCTTGGCAACATCCCCTGTCAGTGATGAGGCAGCCCTAGCACTTGTCATGCCCCAATGCTGTGTCCTATGTGGGTCCCGTGCTCTTGGGCCCACACCCACACTCTGCAGGTCCATGCTGCAGGGTCCTTCCTGCCTCAGGAGGAGAGACCACACAGCAAGCAGCTCACTCCCCAACCAGCAGGAGGAGGGGAGGAGAGCAGGAGCACCAGGGGAATCTCAGACAACAACACCACAGGGGTGCCAGCGGGGCCAGTGATGATGCAGATGAGGCCCAGGCCAAGAGGTGGAACCAGAGGACCCAACAGGCAGCTGGTCAGGTCCTGGCTCATCTGCACCCCAGACACCTTTGTCCCTCATACACCCCCTTCCTCATACACTCTCTCCTTAAATGCAGGTTCTTCAGATGCAAACAGGCATAGCGTCAGACTGAAAGTCAGCTCTTCCAAAGTGACCCGTCAGCAAACACTGCAGGATTCCACTCCAGTGGGTGCCCTGGAGTCGACAGCTCAGGGACTGAAATGGATGTCGGTGCCAGGGGCAGTGGGAGGGAACGGGGAGTGAGACTTGCATGGTTGTGGAATTTCGGTTTTGCAAGATGAAAAGTTCTAGGAATGGTGGCGACGGCTCCACGAGAAAGTGAATAGATCTGATGCCTCAGAAACGTGCACTTAAAATGGTGACGATGGTAAAGGGATGTGACGTGTTTTATTTCACTTAAAATAAATTCCTAAAATAATGTCTTGTTAAGTGAGATTCCATTTCGACTCCCCTTCATCACCAATGTCGGAGGCCCAGACACAGTCCCCTACCTTAGGGGCCATCACGGTACCCTCAGAGCACGTGGGAGACCATTCTTCAGGGGGCTAGTCTGTGCTCACCTGACCTCTGTCCAGGGGGACCCAGGCAGTGGTGACCCCCATAGATTAGACATATGATATGCTATGATATTAATATGATACCACCAAGCGTCGTCACTCACCAGAACACAGGGCAGCAGCCCACTCAAACATGCCTGACCTCATATGAATGTGACAAGATTAAGAGAAGGAAAGGAACCACAGGTTAATCAGGGCAACATCCTCAATGCAGAGGCTGGAAATCTCAAAGGGGACAAGACACACTGCAGGCAAAGAGCACATATGGGGTCTCCCCGTACATGTGATCCTGACCCATGCAGATGTGGTGAGACCCACACAGACCCGCACCCTACACCTGGGGTCGCACATCCACACTCACAAGGGCGACCCCACCTCCCCAGACCCTGCACCTAAAGTCACACGTGCTCTCTCAACAGGTGACACCTCCTACCCAGACCCCCCACCTGGGGTCACAGGTCCACACTCACCAGGTGACTCCACCTCCCCAGACCCCCCACCTGGGGTCACACCTCCCCTTGGTCAGGACACCATGGATCTGCTGGTGGCTCCCCTACTGTGGAAACAAGCTGGGCTCCTGGGAACTCCTGGGATGGGAAAAAGTGGCAGGTGGGTCTCCTCTCCCACACTTGTCCCAGAGAAGTCCTCCTCTTTTCCCTTTGGTTCTGTTGATTTTACCTGTGTTTAAAGCTTTCATGCTAGAGGTGAACACACTGCTTGGTTCTGGCAGGCTCAGTCCCTTCTTGTCTCACATACTTGTTGAGAAAACTCACAGGACAGCAGGGCTGAAAGCCGAGGGGCAGCTCTGGACGCTGCTGAGTGGGGACGGGAGACTGGAAGGAGAGCTCAGCAGCAGCCTCAGCTGTTACCCATCGGCCTTTTACCCCATCTGCCCTGCAATCAATTCACCAGCTAAACCTGCCTCCCTGCGCACCATGCACGTGCTGGTGAATTGGAATCATCGGCAGGTAGCCCCGCTGCAGATCCTCCACAAGCCCCAGGGAAGGTGAACCTTGCAGGGATTAAGACTAAGGCCCCGACCACAGCACTGACCCTTGGGAGGACCAGGTAACCACACTCAGAAGAGAGGCTGTTACTTAGACAAGCCCAATTCAGCTCCAGACCCCAGACATCTAAGCACTGACCTTCAGATGCAGGCACGGATCTTCCCAGTACTGAGGACAGGCCGGGTTTCTACCCAGGTCCCCATAGTCCTAGCGTACACAGAACATGGTCAGGTCTAAATCTTCTTATTATAGACAACACATGGTCAGCTCTAAACATAATCAGTAGACAGGACAGGCAGAGGTCTAAATCTACCGTGTAGACAGAACTTGATCATGTTTAAACTAGCTTAGGGCTGATCTCACAGGAGGTACAGGTCACACACATGGGTCTCTCATCTTTGGACACCCACATCAGAAAACTGAACAAAATCTTTGTTATTAAACATTTCAACAGGCAAAACAGAAATGTTATCAATATCTCTGGCCACCTGATGGTCAGGATCCACGGGTGAGCCACGAACTTCTTAGAGTGCAGCCCAGTCTGCTGCCAGGATGGACAAGAAGGGGCCTGATTCCAGCCTCCCAGGCTTCCAGAAGGAGGCGGCCGCACTGGAAGCCCGGGCAGGACAGTCCTGCATGGTCCGGGCCGGGAGATCCGGTCTGTCCATTCCGCTGGCTGATTCTGGGTGGGGCGCTCAGGGCCGCTGAGAGCCCTGCACTCAGGTCCTGCTTCCCTGCAGCGTGTGCGTGTGTGTGTGTGTGTACGTGTGTGTGTGTGTAGAGGGGGCGGTGGCTGACGGCTCCCATGGCTCCCGTCCCAGGCACCGCGCTGTCTTCGAGGGGAGGCACGGGGAGAGGTAGGGGCACAGAAGCCTTTGGAGAGGAGAACCCATCGCGGAACTCCTTGCACACTGGCTCGCCCCACCCGGGGACCCGTCTGCCCATCGTGGGCCGCATGTCACCCCCCAGCCCCCCACCCCCGAGGGCAGGGCACCTGCTCTTTCAAAAGCACAGGGTCTCACATGAAGGAGACCCAGTGGGGGCAGTCACCCCCCTCCTGATGCTGAGTTGGGGAGAATGCACCCCCTTGACTGAGCGATGGGACCCTGTGAGGAAAGAGGTGGCGGCCCCAACCAAGTCGGGGCCTGGCTGAGAGATGGGAACACAGGAGCCAAGTGCAGGGCCTGGAGGCCAGGCCAACAGGAGGGACACCCCAGGCCCTGGCCGGGCTCTCCAACTGTGACATTGTAGCTTTAGGGGACCTGGGGCAGGTGACAGACTGTGATGGGGGTCTAAACTGGACCCTGAATGGGGCTTAAAGAAGGTGTGAAGGGTGTTACTGAGACAGTGACAGTCATTGGAAGAGAGACTCTGTGTCAGGACATCCTGCTCCATCCATTTAAATCCCTGAGATCTGTGACCTTTGCGTGGCCACACAGGATTGTTAGAGCAGGTGCGTGCGGACATATCTGGGGCACAATTCAGTCTGCAACCAACCTGCAAGTGGTTCCAGCAAACACACAGTGTGCGCACAGGAAGCACAGCACACACACATGCAGGCGCACAGCACAAATATATTCACACACTAGCATATGAACACACACGCACGCAAATGCCCATGCACACACTAACGTGTGCACGTGAACGTACCTATGCACATGTATGCAAACAGGCACATGCACACGCATAGCGCACACACAGGGAATAACGTGAATTCGTAAAGCATTCATTCCTGAACACAAGTGAGGCTGACATGTATTCTTCCCTTTTTCTTAGCTTTGATGATTTTCACAATATAAAAGTTTAAGAAATAAGTTAATGGCAAATGACTTTTGATTCATAGGACTTTCTGATGTTACTCCACAAATATTATAAAACATGAGAAATGAACGTAGATATTACATGTGTCCATTAACGGACGAATGGAGAAGCAAAACATGGTCCATCCATACAAGGGAACGTTATTCAGCCTAAAAAGGAAGGCAATTCTGACACAGGCTGCAGCAGGGATGAACCTTGAGGGCATTATGCTCAGTGATGTAAGCGAGACACAAAAAAACAAACAGTGCTTGACCCACTCATACGAGGCCCCTAGAGTAGGCGGAAACAGAGACAGAAAGTAGGATGTTGAGTGCCAGGGGCTGAGGGAGGGACAATGGGGGCTGAGTGTTTAATGGGGACTGTTCTCAGTTTTGCAAGATGAAAAAGTTCTGGAGGAGGTTGGTGGTCAGGTTTGCACAACAGTGTGAATTACTTCTTGACCGTGAAATGTGCACTTAAACGTGGCTAAGATAGTACATTTTATGTTATGTGTACTTGACCACAGTTTTCAAAACTTTAAAAAAAAGAACAGGAAATAGTCCATGAAAACTACAAGATGCACAACTTCATTAACAATCGAGGGGTTAAAACCATAAGAAAACTACTGTGCACACACCTACCAGAATGGCAGACATGAAGACACAGTATGAAATATCAGCAGGACGTGGAGCAATGGAAAGCCTGGTGCGCAGCGGGCGGTGCAACCACTTCTGAAACAATCGGGCCTCAGAGAGCGCGCTCCGTGCACACAGACCCACAGTGTTCCTCCCAGCTGAACACAAACCCCCCCAGCCCTGCACCAGGACACACGGACATGGACTCCACAGCCACAGGAGCCAAACCTGAAAGCACCTGGAGGCCATCACAAGCAGATGCAGAAATGAACCATGCACGCTGCTATGAAGGAATATTCCACAGCAATGGAGTACGTTTTGTTTAAAGGTAGTAAAACTATAAAAATTATTTTAAAAAAAACTATATTCACAAGATGAAAGAATCTCATGGCCACAATGCTGAGCCATCAAAAGCAATAAAGCAGCAAGCACGGTCCACCCACTTACGGACATTGGAACTAGGCAAAGCTGGGCAAGCACGGTCCACCCACTTACGGACTTTGGAACTAGGCAAAGCTGGGCTGCGTTGTTTAGGGACGCGTGCTTGGGCGTAAGCTATGAGGACAAGTCACTGACACTACATCGGGAGAGCAGCTACCTCACGGTGGGGGGGAGGCTGGGACGAGGGAAGGGCACTCCTGGGTGTCCACTCATCAGGTTCTGTTTCTTGATCTTTATGATTATCCTTTACATGTATATAACCTAATCCTTAATATGTACTTACAGCTTATCATTTTGGTTTATTAAAAAAGGGGTCTCTCCAACAAAGTAGAAGGAGACCTGCTTCTCCCAGGGAAGAAAAGGAATAGTTTCTACCAGTGAGGTATCGATACCATGGCTGCTTCAACCATCAAGCCTGACAGCAACTCCCGTGAGAGGGGCACCGGGGCCACGACACTCAGAAGGAGGCTCTGGGGCCTCAGTCCTGAGTCACCTCCTCTGAGGATCCCACGGCACCTGGTCAGAGTTCCCAGTCATTCCCTGCGCGACCCTTTTGCCTTGGTTGCTCTGGCACAGCTCGGCCGGCACCATCGCTGGGAGAGAAAGAAGAAACGTGCAGAAGAGGGAACCGGGCTTCCAGCTGACCCACGTCCTTCTACGGAGACGATGTCACAGTCCCTAAGAGAGGACAGCAAGGCCACGGAATCCAGCCTCTCTGCCTGAGGCCTGGCCACACTAGCGCCACACGCTTCTGATGCCACAGGGAGAATTTCGCAAGGTGCCCTCAGACCACCTGGTTGGACACACGGGGCTTTCAGACACGCAGGTCCTGTCCGACCCCGCACCTCTGGGGTCACATTCTGGAGGTGGGCCTGCAAGCCTCCAGGTTTTCGCTTTTGGTAACAGCTTTATTGAGACTGAATTTCTTTACCACACAGTTAGTTCACCCACTTTAACTATTAAGCTCAGTGGTGCTTTGCATATTCACAGGGTTGTGCAGCCACCAGCACAATGCATTTGACAACATTTCCATCATCTCCCCAAACCCCCACTCTTCAGAGGTCACCCCTCATTTCCCACAGCCCCGGCATCCCCGGTCCACGTTCTGTCTCTGTGGGCTTGCCTGTGCTGGATGTCTCATGTACGTGGAATCCACTCATTGTGTTTTTCTGTCTGGCCTCTCTCACTGAGCGTCATGTTTTCGAGGTTCATCCTCATCATAGCCTGAGTCAGTGCTTCACTCCTTTTCTGTGGCTGAGTCACCCTTAGTCTCTCTCCTTTTAGCTCTATAATTAATTGTGTCGCCCTGCCTGCACCACACAGGGCTGATGAGGATTTCACCTTCCGTCATTCTTGGGCTGTAAGCTGAACTTTGAACCAACACCAAAGGATCTTGTGCAGAGGCTGAAAGGCCAGTCCCACACGGTGCACGGTCGCCGTGTGTGACCAGAGCCCAGGAGGAAGGGTGAGATGGGCCTGCCTGTTTACAGGACCAGCATCCTAAGGTCTCATGGGAAACCCACTCACTCGTCAGTGTCTCGTGAGAGCTGCTCCCCACCGTGCCAAGCGGGCAAGACAGACTGGTCAGGGACCACGGTGCTGCCTTCACTTCAGGCCCACTCCTACTAACTGTCCAGTTGGAAAGTGCTGAGGCTCCAGGGGAGGGTCCTTCCTGCTTCCTCCAGCTTCTTGGGGCTCCAGGCATCCCTGGGCTTATGGCTGCATCCCTCCCATCTCCGCCTTCATCTTCATGTGGCTTCCCCGCTGTGTCTGTGTCTCCATCATCATATAAGGACGCAGTTACACAGGATTGGGACCACCCTAAGGCCCCTGTCTCACCTAGTTACACCACCAGGCCCTACTTCCGAATGAGGTCCTGGCCTGAGCCCCTGGGGTCAGGGCATGGACGTCTCTTTCCCTGGGGGGTACACAATCCCCCTTCAGTCTGAGGTAACAGTAATGTTGCCCAGGAAACAAGCAAGCCCCTTACCTAAGCCAGCCCCTCGAAGAGGTCTGAGCCCGCCTGGCCTCTTGGAAACTGACTGGGCAGGAGAGTGTGGCTCAGGACCCGAGTGTGAAGGACACCAGGAAGCACCCGTGTGAGGCTCCCCTCGCAGTGGCAGCGCTGGACCAGCTGATGAGGTCCAGCAGGGCAACCCCGAGCTCCTTAGAGGACTCGACCCACGTGGACTGGGGGCGACAGGCAGCAGTGAGTGGACGTGTGATGAAGCGTATGTGACGGGCCTGCAGTGAGCAGGTGAGCACATCTGTGTGTGTGACATCAGGCACACGTGATGGGTCAGCAGTGAGCACACGTGTCTGAGATCAAGTGCGGTGCACACCCACGTGATCAGGTTCGCATGGCGTCTTAGCGGGCAGGGCACCACAGGGCTGCAGTGCTGCCACGGGCTCGAGCCACCGACCCTGCCTGGCGTGGAGCATCCCTCCCCCTCCACGTGCCCCAGCAGCTCCTACGTCCAGTGGTTGCACCTGCGCAGAGTACTTCCCCTGGGCAAGTACTTCTTGAAGAGGGTCACCTCCGTGGTGACGGCGACCTTCCTCTTCTGCTGCTTCAGTGGTGGCCCCCCTGCCAGTGCATGCTTTCACCAAGGCATCCGGGCCGCAGAGGGCTGGTCCCTGCACCTGAGACCAAAGAGAAGGACTTGAGGATTTGCGCTTTCTCCCACCAGGAGTCTCATATCCAGGGGGGCCAGTGGGGGCATGTCAGACACACAGGGCCGGACATTCTGGTTCATCTTCCCCCAACACGGTGGGCGAAAGGACAGCCACGTGGGACCTCAGACCACGTAGGACCAGGCATGTGTCGAGGACCAGTGAGTGTCCGTTGTTGCAGCACATCCATCCTTGTCGGGCCGGCCCCACTCCCACGAAGGCTTGGTCTATTAACACAGGGGACCCTGCAAGGGAATTTTCTGTCGGCTGGCTCACTGAAGCTGGGTGTTTGGGGGACATGGGGCAGTCTGCAGTTTTGGTGAAGACATTGTTATCTCCAGGGAAAGAGGTGGACACTCAGTCCCCTCTCTGTGGAGGGTCTAGTCCTCTGGGTGTCATGTCTCTTCTTGGGGGTCACTGGGGCTTTATCCTCACTCCGTGGGGTACAGGAGAGGAGGGATGCACACGCCCCAGGCTCACTGTGCCTGGGCCCCTGGGGAGGACCTCTCTGGCCCACATGTTCACAGGCCTCTGTCACCCCTGCTCGACAGCCTCCTCCAGAGACTCGGCAAGAGGACCTGCCCTGTGAAACGCGGCGCCTGGGTCTGGGAGCTTGTGGGTCCCTTCTCAGATGGCCACACTCAGGTCTCGGGGTGGGTGCGGTGGCCTGTGGCCACTCGCCAAGTTCACCACGCTGCTGCGGCTCCTTTCTGGGGCCTGAGATGTCCCAGGGGTGGCTGGGTGAGGGGGGGAGTTTGCTGTGACAGAGAAGTGTGGGACAGGGGTCCTGGGCCCTGGGTCCCTCCCCGAGGAGGAGAGGGGGTCATGTCCAGAGCGGGGGAGGCCGGTGACGGTCCTGGGTGTCAGCAGGCACAGTGCCACGCCCCGCAGGCCGGGTGTGGGATTCCTGTGGCCCCGGCACAGAACACCAGACGGGGGGCAGGGTTGGGACAGGGGACTTTTTCTCTCAGGCCTGGAGCCCGAGATCAAGGTGCTGGGGGCCCGCTCCTCCGCGGGTTCTGGGGTCAGTCGGTCCCAGGCCACTCCCAGTCCCATCTGCGTCTCTGCCATGACATCGCCTTCTTCCCCGTGTGTCTGGGTCCAAATGCCCCCCATGAGGACGCCCGCACACAGGTCAGTGACCTCGGCTCACCCCGGGCAGCTCTGCGGTGGCCCATCTGCACACCAAGTCCCATTCTGAGGTCCCGGGGAGTCCATCTTCTGGGGCCTCTTGAGGTGACAATCCTCGTGGTCGACACAGCTCGTGGGGGCGTGTGGGTCCCCCAGGCCGGAATCCAGGAGCCTCACGGAGGAAGCCGTGTCCTGACTCAGGGAGGATGGACGGACGGGCAGAGGGGGGAGGGAGGCCGAGTGGTGGTCAGCCCTGCCCTCCAGGGAGTGGGGAGTCTCTAGAGGAACGGGCCGGAGCTGGTGAGGGGACATGGTGGTCAGAGGCGGGCGGCCTGGGCTGCGACGGGTGGCGTCACTTAGGGGCAGGGGCACGGGGGTCTCAGGATGCCCTCTGTCTGCTCTACAAAGGCGGTGGGCCGCGGGCTCCCAGCCAGGGTGGGCCAAGCGTGGAGCGGTTTGAAGACACACCCCAGGGCCGCCTTCGAGAAGTGCCTTGTGCCTGGGGACACAGAGCCTCCAGCCTGCCGGGGAGTGTGGGCTGGTGGCACGTGGGGCTGCATCAGGGCCCTGAGGAGCTCGAGATGCCTGCTCCAGGCCTCACCTGGTCCTGGACGGAGGGCAGCTGCCCAGGGCCTCCTGCTTCGGGCGCCGCCCCTGGGCTGGGCGGGGCCAGCGGGTCCCCTGACCCGTCACTGCAGCCAAGCTGAGGCTGCTGAGCGGCCAGGGCCGGAGCACGGCCTGTGGGTGGGATGTGCGTGAGGAGGTCGCAGGACAGTGGTGGGGCACCCGCATCAACAGAGGCGGGTCATCCACTGGACATACGACAGGAGCGAGCGGGACAGCAAGGCAGCCCGACGCCCAGCTCGGGTGGGGAGGCGGCTGCGTGTCCTCCGTCTTCAGCACCCAGACGTGTGTGTAGAGATGCTCGTCCAGATACCAAGGGGCTCTTTCCTCCGATGCCTCGTGTCTCATCATCTGGCAGGTGTGGGGGTCCTGGGGCGACTGTGACAACATGCCGCAAGCTGGGGGGGTCACAACAGCAGAGATTTCTCTCTCGCAGCTCTGGACGCTGGAAATACACAATGAAGGTGTGGTTGGTTCCTTCTGGAACTTCAGGGAATATGCCCTGGCCTCTCCCGGCTTCTCTGGTCTCCAGAAGTCCTTGGGCCCGTGGACTTGGGGCTGCATCACCCCCACCTCTGCCTCCATCATCACGTGGCTTCTCCTCTGTGTCTGTGTCCAGATTTCCCTCTTCTTATAAGGACACCACCTGCTGGATTTAGGGCTCTCCCTAATCCAGCATGACCTCATCTTAACCACATCTGCAGAGACCCTGTTTCAGAAATAAGGCCTGATTCTGGGGTCAGAACGGATGTAAATTGGGGGACGGGAGACACTACTGAACCCACAGTAGTAAGTGAGGTGTTAGCGGATGGAGGGAACGAGAAGTGCCCACCGAACTGACAGGGCATCGTCAGACTGAAAACGGAGGCAGGCAGCTCAGGTATTAACGGATCAGTTTATTATCGGGTAGTTTACCCACAGGGTGGGATTGCGATGTGGTGAACAACGACCGGAAGCGTGTGCTGCCGCGCTCTGCATGGCCAAGGGGCCACCGGGACAAGTTATGGTTAACTTGTGGGCGGGGTGTGCTTGGAAACAGGACACACATTCCTAAGTCAAGGTTCATGAATGGGTAACTGGCCTCATGGGCGCCGGGGACACATCAGTGAAGGTCTTCCTTGTTTGGGGACTGACAAAGCATAGAGGCCACCTGGTCCCGATAATTACTAAACAGCCTCTATTAACTACAAAAGACTTGAGGACAGAGAAGTGACTGACCACACAGTACAGTCCTGGGTCAGGTCAGCGGAAGGACGAGCCCAGGATGGCATCAGTTATGCTGACAGCCTTACATGGCGGGGAGGCAGGCCTGGGGAAGGTGCGGGCTTGAGTTCCGCAGGTGCCCCAGAGAAAGGGACGTGGGCTGGCAGTGGGGTGGGCCTTGCACCTCGAGTGGGACAGAGGCATGGCCCTCAGAAGTAACCTGACACTTGTTCGTAGGGACCCCTCTGTGCAGGGTGGACACACCTGTGTCCAGGGTCATGTCCTGCTGCATGGGGCCCGACCTCTGCGTGACCTCTGCTGGCTGTCCTGAGTGGGAGTATATTGTGTCAGGAGCCTCAGGTAGGACATCCTCCGGGTTTGGGGAGGACCCCCAGGAGGCCTTGGAGGTCAATTTTGGTCGGGGAGGGGTGAGGGTTCAACTCTGCCGCCGTAAGGGTGGCGTCCACACATCGAGGGGCCGGTGTTATCAGTTTACCTGAGGAAACACACTTTCAGGTACCCCTTGCGTTATGGGAAAATCCTGTCTCTAACATGCGGGTGTTCAGGTAGCTGGAAGTGCTCCAGCCTTACTCTGTGGCTGGACCCGTGCTCCTGCAGCTCCCGAAGACTGACTGCAGTGCCGTTGGCTTCACCTGGCCGGTCCCAGGCTTGGGGCGAGGGAGATTGGGCCACGGCCTTGGTGTCCAGGGCTGCAGTCAGGCAGTGCCCGGCCACCGGCCCCATGGGGCTGTTCACAGTGCAATGACAAATCCAAACGGATTCTGTCCTGTGCTGTTGGGGACGAGCCCTGGGTCTGCCTCTGGACTGTCCCTGTGTGGGGTTGTTCATGCCCTCATTTACACTCCACGGCCCCCACGAGGTCACCTGGGGTCCCAGGAATCACCTGGGAAAGCCGACAGGTTCTCTTGGCAGAAATGGAAATTCCCTGAGGTGTCAAGTTGTTGATGTGACGAATTATGTTTTTTAGTTGTGATTAAAATATATGTAACATAAAATGCACCATTTACCATTAACTTGAACAACTCAGTGGTATTGATCACATTCATGATGTTGAGCCAGCACCACCTCCATCTGGTTGTAAAACATTCTCACCCCCCCAAAAGGAGACCCCTCCCCCTCCCCTAGCCCTCGGCACCACTAACCCCCTCCTGTCTCTGTGGCTTTGCCTCTAATGGACATTTCATATAAATGGAATCATAGTTTGTGGTTGTTCTTGGCTGAATGTTTGTGTCCCTCCAAAATTCACATGTTGAAATCCTTACCCCCAAGGTGATGGTATTAGGAGGTCGTGCTTTTGGGAAGTGATTAGGTCATGAGGGTGGAGCCCCTATTATGGGATTAGTGCCCTTATAAAAGAGACGTCAGAGAGCTCCCTCACATCTTCTCCATATGAGGACACAGGGAGAAGATGCCACGTACAACCAAGAAGAGAGCCTCACCAGAACCTGACCGTAGTGGCATCCTGATCTCTGACTTCTGTCCTCCAGAACTGTAGGAAATACATTTCTGTTGAATACCCCAGCCTGGTAGTTTCTTACGGCAGCCCAAGCAGACTAAGACAGTGTCCTTCTGTGTCTGGCTTCTCTCACTGAGCATTGTGTTCTTGAGGATCGTCAACATTGTAACGCGTGTCAGTGCTTCACTCCTTTTCATGGCTGAGTACTATTCTATTGTGTGGATGGAGCACATTGTGTGTATCTGTTCTCTGTTTACCTGTTCATGGTCATTTGGGTGGTTTCCACGTGTTGGCTGCTGTGAGTCATGCTGCTATGAACATGCATGTACAAGTGTTCGTGTGGACGTGTGGTTTCCTTTCTCCGGGGTTTATACATAGGAGCGGAATTGCTGGGCCTTGTAGCGACTCCATGTTTGACACTTTGAGGACCTGCCAGACTGTCTTCCAAAGTTGTGGCACCATTTCACAGTCCCACTGGCGCTGTTTGAAGCTTCCAATTTCTTCCCTCTTTATTGTCTGTCTTTTGGATTCTAGCACCTTAGTGGGAATGAAATGCTATGTCATGGGTGTTCTGTCAGCCCATCAGACCCTCACCCCTTTTATATCAAGTACTTTGTAACGCCCCCCTTGCTTTCTGAAATCAGAGGCAGAGATAAGATAATCTCTCTACACATATAATTTAAGTATAATTATGTATATGTGTGTATGCATCTCTAGTCACAATAGAGAGAATTAAAGATAAATACATTTTATTGAAATAATACATAACTTAATAGGTGAATGCTTGGCTTCAACTACACTAAGTAATCAGGTGTTTGCTTAAATTTTTCTTCAATTTAGATTTAAGAAAAGGCAGGTAACATTCAACTCGATTCAAACTCTATACTTAATGTTTTTAAATGAGGACAAATAGGCATTGTTGTATAGAATTCGAATTACTTTGGTGACAGCAATCCTGGTGCATTTACTGACAATTCAGAAACTCTGAGCCACTTTACCGGGAGATTTGATTTTCCAAAATGTCAGAGAATTCTTGGGAAAGTTCTCAATACCTGTGAGAACAAGCTTTCTTAGAATCACATGGTTGTTCTATTCCTGCAAAACTCAGTATATCTTAAAGCCATATAGAAATAACTTGTGTGTAAAGCAGAAGAGAGTCAGATTCTCAGCTCAGGAAATTATGAGCAGGTCCTTCCCAGGAAGGCCGGGCAGGTACAGGACGGTGCCTAAAACAACTGTCAAATACATAGTTCTATAAGATCAGTGATTGTAACAGTATAACTCTAGATATGGGAAGACTCTACAAGAGGGAACCATTTCCTGGACCATAACACTAGTAGGACAGGCGACCCAGCGGCTCTGGACTACTGTTAACAGGGCCTAGTCCAGTAACAGCACATTGAATGGCCTATCAAGGAAATCCTCGCCTGAACTGGGAATGCGTATTCCAGGTGCCGTGGGATAAATTGGTCATGAAACGCCTCCTAAACCTTGGTCAAAATTAAGACCAAAAGAGAGGGGATTGTAACATAAAGAAAGTTGCCCACAATTCAGTTCTACAAGAATTAAGTCATCATCCACCACAATCGCTGACTTACAGGACACCCTGAAAGGAATTCAGGGCAAAGGTCAGGATGCGGCACTTTGTGCTCTGGGCCAGAACCGGCCCGCAGACAGTTCGATATTTTCAGAGAAAATTTTTATGAACCTGGATTCTTGCCTCTTCCCACATTTAGAAAAGCACTAAAACCATTGAGGTATCTGTCCCTCCTGATTAGCAGTAACCTCTTATCAAGCTGTGTGCTGGGTTGCACGCACCCCTTCACCAAATTCACGCAGATGGGTCACTTTTTAAATACAAGCAGTTCTTTTCAGTTTTCACGTAGAGAAAAGACAGTCATGAACAGCATTTCACAGGAGAGCAAACTGAATGGGCCAATTGACAGTGGTGAGATGCGCGCCGTGTCCTATGTGGTCTGAGGTCCCACGTGGCTGTCCTTTCGCCCACCGTGTTGGGGGAAGATGAACCAGAATGTCCGGCCCTGTGTGTCTGACATGCCCCCACTGGCCCCCCTGGATATGAGACTCCTGGTGGGAGAAAGCACAACTCCTCAAGTCCTTCTCTTTGGTCTCAGGGGCAGGGACCAGCCCTCTGCGGCCCGGATGCCTTGGTGAAAGCATGCACTGGCAGGGGTGCCACCACTGAAGCAGCAGAAGAGGAAGGTCGCCGTCACCACGGAGGTGACCCTCTTCAAGAAGTACTTGCCCAGGGGAAGTACTCTGCGCAGGTGCAACCACTGCGCAGTTGCGGACGTAGGAGCTGCTGGGGCACGTGGAGGGGGAGGGATGCTCCACGCCAGGCAGGGTCGGTGGCTCGCGCCCGTGGCAGCACTGCAGCCCTGTGGTGCCCTGCCCGCTAAGACGCCATGCGAACCTGATCACGTGAGTGTGCACCGCACTTGATCTCAGACATGTGTGCTCACTCCTGACCCATCACGTGTGCCTGATGTCACACACACAGATGTGCTCACCTGCTCACTGCAGGCCCGTCACATACGCTTCATCACACGTCCACTCACTGCTGCCTGTCGCCCCCAGTCCACGTGGGTCGAGTCCTCTAAGGAGCTCGGGGTTGCCCTGCTGGACCTCATCAGCTGGTCCAGCGCTGCCGCTGCGAAGGGGAGCCTCACACGGGTGCTTCCTGGTGTCCTTCACACTCGGGTCCTGAGCCACACTCTCCTGCCCAGTCAGTTTCCAAGAGACCAGGCGGGCTCAGACCTCTTCGAGGGGCTGGCTTAGGTAAGAGGCTTGCTTGTTTCATGGGCAACATTACTGTTACCTCAGACTGAAGGGGGATTGTGTACCCCCCAGGGAAAGAGACGTCCATGCCCTGACCCCAGGGGCTCAGGCCAGGACCTCATTTGGAAGTAGGGCCTGGTCGTGTAACTAGGTGAGACAGGGGCCTTAGGGTGGTCCCAATCCTGTGTAACTGCGTCCTTATATGATGATGGAGACACAGACACAGCGGGGAAGCCCCATGAAGACGAAGGCGGAGATGGGAGGGATGCAGCCATAAGCCCAGGGATGCCTGGAGCCCCAAGAAGCTGGAGGAAGCAGGAAGGACCCTCCCCTGGAGCCTCAGCACTTTCCAACTGGACAGTTAGTAGGAGTGGGCCTGAAGTGAAGGCAGCACCGTGGTCCCTGACCAGTCTGTCTTGCCCGCTTGGCATGGTGGGGAGCAGCTCTCACGAGACACTGACGAGTGAGTGGGTTTCCCATGAGACCTTAGGATGCTGGTCCTGTAAACAGGCAGGCCCATCTCACCCTTCCTCCTGGGCTCTGGTCACACACGGTGACCGTGCACCGTGTGGGGCTGGCCTTTCAGCCTCTGCACAAGATCCTTTGGTGTTGGTTCAAAGTTCAGCTTACAGCCCAAGAATGACGGAAGGTGAAATCCTCATCAGCCCTGTGTGGTGCAGGCAGGGCGACACAATTAATTATAGAGCTAAAAGGAGAGAGACTAAGGGTGACTCAGCCACAGAAAAGGAGTGAAGCACTGACTCAGGCTATGATGAGGATGAACCTCGAAAACATGACGCTCAGTGAGAGAGGCCAGACAGAAAAACACAATGAGTGGATTCCACGTACATGAGACATCCAGCACAGGCAAGCCCACAGAGACAGAACGTGGACCGGGGATGCCGGGGCTGCGGGAAATGAGGGGTGACCACTGAAGAGTGGGATTTTGGGGAGATGATGGAAATGTTGTCAAATGCATTGTGCTGGTGGCTGCACAACCCTGTGAATATGCAAAGCACCACTGAGCTTAATAGTTAAAGTGGGTGAACTAACTGTGTGGTAAAGAAATTCAATCTCAGTAAAGCTGTTACCAAAAGCGAAAACCTGGAGGCTTGCAGGCCCACCTCCAGAATGTGACCCCAGAGGTGCGGGGTCGGACAGGACCTGCGTGTCTGAAAGCCCCGTGTGTCCAACCAGGTGGTCTGAGGGCACCTTGCAAAAGTCTCCCTGTGGCATCAGAAGTGGGCGGCGCTAGTGTGGCCAGGCCTCAGGCAGAGAGGCTGGATTCCGTGGCCTTGCTGTCCTCTCTTAGGGACTGTGGCATCGTCTCCGTAGAAGGACGTGGGTCAGCTGGAAGCCCGGTTCCCTCTTCTGCACGTTTCTTCTTTCTCTCCCAGCGATGGTGCCGGCCGAGCTGTGCCAGAGCAACCAAGGCAAAAGGGTCGCGCAGGGAATGACTGGGAACTCTGACCAGGTGCCGTGGGCTCCGCAGAGGCAGTGACCCAGGACTGAGGCCCCAGAGCCTCCTTCTGAGTGTCGTGGCCCCGGTGCCCCTCTCACGGGAGTTGCTGTCAGGCTTGATGGTTGAAGCAGCCATGGTATCGATACCTCACTGGTAGAAACTATTCCTTTTCTTCCCTGGGAGAAGCAGGTCTCCTTCTACTTTGTTGGAGAGACCCCTTTTTTAATAAACCAAAATGATAAGCTGTAAGTACATATTAAGGATTAGGTTATATACATGTAAAGGATAATCATAAAGATCAAGAAACAGAACCTGATGAGTGGACACCCAGGAGTGCCCTTCCCTCGTCCCAGCCTCCCCCCCGCCGTGAGGTAGCTGCTCTCCCGATGTAGTGTCAGTGACTTGTCCTCATAGCTTACGCCCAAGCACGCGTCCCTAAACAAGGCAGCCCAACTTTGCCTAGTTCCAAAGTCCGTAAGTGGGTGGACCGTGCTTGCCCAGCTTTGCCTAGTTCCAATGTCCGTAAGTGGGTGGACCGTGCTCGCTGCTTTATTGCTGTTCATGGCTCAGCATTGTGTCCATGAGATTCTTTCATCTTGTGAATATAGTTTTTTTAAAAATAACTTTTATAGTTTTACTACCTTTAAACAAAACGTACTCCACTGCTGTGGAATATTCCTTCATAGCAGCGTGCATGGTTCATTTCTGCATCTGCTTGAGATGGCCTCCAGGTGCTTTCAGGTTTGGCTCCTGTGGCTGTGGAGTTCATGTCTGTGTGTCCTGGTGCAGGGCTGGGGGGTTTGTGTTCAGCTGGGAGGAACACTGTGGGTCTGTGTGCACGGAGCGCGCTCTCTGAGACCCGATTGTTTCAGAAGTGGTTGCACCGCCCACTGCGCACCAGCCTTTCCATTGCTCCACGTCCTGCTGATATTTCATACTGTGTCTTCATGTCTGCCATTCTGGTAGGTGTGTGCACAGTAGTTTTCTTATGGTTTTAATCCCTCGGTTGTTAATGAAGTTGTGCATCTTGTAGTTTTCATGGACTATTTCCTGTTCTTTTTTTTAAAGTTTTGAAAATTGTGGTCAAGTACACATAACATAAAATTTACTATCTTAGCCATGTTTAGGTGCACATTTCAGGGTCATGAAGTAATTCGCACTGTTGTGCAACCCTGACCGCCATCCCCCTCCAGAACTTTTTCATCTTGCAAAACTGAAACAGTCCCCATTAAACACTCAGCCCCCACGTTCCCTCCCTCAGCCCCTGGCACCCACCACCCTACTTTCTGTCTCTATGTTTCTGACTGCTCTAGGGGCCTTGTATGAGTGGATCAAGCACTGTTTGTTTTTTTGTGTCTCGCTTACATCACTGAGCATAATGCCCTCAAGGTTCATCCCTGCTGCAGCCTGTGTCAGAATTGCCTTCCTTTTTGGGCTGAATGACATTCCCTTTTATGAATGGACCATGTTTTGCTTCTCCATTCGTCCGTTAATGGACACATGTAATATCTACGTTCATTTCTCATGTCCTAATATTTGTGGAATAACGTCAGAAAGTCCTATGAATCAAAAGTCATTTGCTATTAACTTATTTCTTAAACTTTTATATTGTGAAAATCATCAAAGCTAAGAAAAAGGGAAGAATACGTGTCAGCCTCACTTGTGTTCAGGAATGAATGCTTTACGAATTCACTTTATTCCCTGTGTGTGCGCTATGCGTGTGCATGTGCCTGTTTGCATACATGTGCATAGGTACGTGCACTTGCACACGTTAGTGTGTGCATGGGCATATGCGTGCGTGTGTGTTCATATGCTAGCGTGTGAATATATTTGTGCTGTGCGCCTGCATGTGTTTGTGCTGTGCTTCCTGTGCGCACACTGTGTGTTTGCTGGAACCACTTGCAGGTTGGTTGCAGACTGAATTGTGCCCCAGATATGTCCGCACGCACCTGCTCTAACAATCCTGTGTGGCCACGCAAAGGTCACAGATCTCAGGGGTTTAAATGGATGGAGCAGGATGTCCTGACACAGAGTCTGTCTTCCAATGACTGTCACTGTCTCAGTAACATCCTTCACACCTTCTTTAAGCCCCATTCAGGGTGCAGTTTAGACCCCCATCACATTCAGTCACCTGCCCCAGGTCCCCTAAAGCTACAATGTCACAGTTGGAGAGCCCGGCCAGGGCCTGGGGTGTCCCTCCTGTTGGCCTGGCCTCCAGGCCCTGCACTTGGCTCCTGTGTTCCCATCTCTCAGCCGGGCCCCGACTTGGTTGGGGCCGCCACCTCTTTCCTCACAGGGTCCCATCGCCCAGTCAAGGGGGTTCATTCTCGCCAACTCAGCATCAGGAGGGGGGTGACCGCCCCCACTGGGTCTCCTTCATGTGAGACCCTGTGCTTTTGAAAGAGCAGGTGCCCTGCCCTCGGGGGTGGGTGTAGGGGGGGTGACATGGGGCCCACGATGGGCAGGCGGGTCCCCGGGTGGGGCGAGCCAGTGTGCAAGGAGTTCCGCGGTGGGTTCTCCTCTCCAAAGGCTTCTGTGCCCCTACCTCTCCCCGTGCCTCCCCTCGAAGACAGCGCGGTGCCTGGGACGGGAGCCATGGGAGCCGTCAGCCACCGCCCCCTCTACACACACACACACGCACACGCACACACACACACACACGCTGCAGGGAAGCAGGACCTGAGTGCAGGGCTCTCAGCGGCCCTGAGCGCCCCACCCGGAATCGGCCAGCAGAATGGACAGACCGGATCTCCTGGCCTGGACCATGCAGGACTGTCCTGCCCGGGCTTCCAGTGCGACCGCCTCCTTCTGGAAGCCTGGGAGGCTGGAATCAGGCCCCTTCTTGTCAATCCTGGCAGCAGACTGACCTGCACTCTAAGAAGTTCGTGGCTCACCCGTGGATCCTGACCATCAGGTGGCCAGAGATATTGGTAACATTTCTGTTTTGCCTGTTGAAATGTTTAATGACAAAGATTTTGTTCAGTTTCCTGATGTGGGTGTCCAAAGATGAGAGACCCATGTGTGTGACCTGTATCTCCTATGATATCAGCCCTAAGCTAGTTTAAACATGATGAAATCCTGTCTACACGGTAGATTTAGACCTCTGCCTGTCCTGTCTACTGATTATGTTTAGAGCTGACCATGTGTTGTCTATAATAAGATTTAGACCTGACCATGTTCTGTGTAGCTAGGACTATGGGGACCTGGGTAGAAACCCGGCCTGGCCTCAGTACTGGGAAGATCCGTGCCTGCATCTGAAGGTCAGTGCTTAGATGTCTGGGGTCTGGAGCTGAGGTGGGCTTGTCTACATAACAGCCTCTCTTCTGAGTGTGGTTACCTGGTCCTCCCAAGGGTCAGTGCTGTGGTCGGGGCCTTCGTCTTAATCCCTGCAAGGTTCACCTTCCCTGGGGCTTGTGGAGGATCTGCAGCGGGGCTACCTGCCGATGATTCCAATTCACCAGCACGTGCATGGTGCGCAGGGAGGCAGGTTTAGCTGGTGAATTGATTGCAGGGCAGATGGGGTAAAAGGCCGATGGGTAACAGCTGAGGCTGCTGCTGAGCTCTCCTTCCAGTCTCCCGTCCCCACTCAGCAGCGTCCAGAGCTGCCCCTCGGCTTTCAGCCCTGCTGTCCTGTGAGTTATCTCAACAAGTATGTGAGACAAGAAGGGACTGAGCCTGCCAGAACCAAGCACTGTGTTCACCTCTAGCATGAAAGCTTTAAAAACACGTAAAATCAACAGAACCAAAGGGAAAGAGGAGGACTTCTCTGGGACAAGTGTGGGGAGAGGAGACCCACCTGCCACTTTTTCCCATCCCAGGGACCCAGCTTGTTTCCACAGTAGGGGAGCCACCAGCAGAGCCATGGTGTCCTGACCAAGGGGACGTGTGACCCCCAGGTGCAGGGTATGGAGAGGTGGAGTCACCTGGTGAGTGTGGAGCTGTGACCCCAGGTGGGAGGGGTCTGGGTAGGAGGTGTCACCTGTTGAGAGAGCACGTGTGACTTTAGGTGCAGGGTCTGGGGAGGTGGGGTCGCCCTTGTGAGTGTGGATGTGCGACCCCAGGTACAGGGTGTGGGTCTCACCACATCTGCATGGGTCAGGATCACATGTACGGGGAGACCCCATATGTGCTCTTGTCTGAAGTGTGTCCTGTCCCCTCTGAGATTTCCAACCTCTGCATTGAGGGTGTTGCCCTGATTAACCTGTGGTTCCTTTCCTTCTCTTAATCTTGTCACATTCATATGAGGTCAGGCATGTTTGAGTGGGCTGCTGCCCTGTGTTCTGGTGAGTGACAACACTTGGTGGTATCATATTAATATCATAGCATATCATATGTCTAATCTATGGGTGTCACCACTGGCTGGGTCCCCCTGGACAGAGGTCAGGTGAGCACAGACTAGCCCCCCACTAAGAATGGTCTCCCATGTGCCATGTGAGGGTACCATGATGGCCCCTAAGTTGGGGGACTGTGTTTGGGCCTCCAACAATTGTGATGAAGGGGAGTTGAAATAGAATCTCAATTAACAAGACATTATTTTAGGAATTTATTTTAAGTGAAATAAAACACGTCACATGCCTTTATCATCGTCACCATGTTAAGTGCACGTTTCTGAGGCATCAGATCTATTCACTCTCTCGTGGAGCCGTCACCACCATCCCTAGAACTTGTCATCTTGCAAAACCAAAATTCCACAACCATGCAAGTCTCACTCCCCGTTCCCTCCCACTGCCCCTGGCACCGACATCCATTTCATTCCCTGAGTTGTCGACTCCAGGGCACCCACTGGAGTGGAATCCTGCAGTGTTTGCTGACGGGTCACTTTGGAAGAGCTGACTTTCAGTCTGAAGCTCTGCCTGTTTGCATCTGAAGAATCTGCATTTAAGGAGAGGGTGTATGAGGAAGGGGGTGTGTGAGGGACACAGGTGTCCAGGGTGCAGATGAGCCAGGACCTGACCAGCTGCCTTTTGGGTCCTCTGGTTCCACCTCTTGGCCTGGGCCTCATCTGCATCATCACTGGCCCCGCTGGCACCCCTGGGGTGGTGTTGTCTGAGATTCCCCTGGTGCCCCTGCTCTCCTCCCCTCCTCCTGCTGGTTGGGGAGCGAGCTGCTTGCTGTGTGGTCTCTACTCCTGAGGCACGAAGGACCCTGCAGCATGGACCTGCAGAGTGTGGGTGTGGTCTCAAGAGCACGGGACCCACATAGGACACAGCATTGGGGCATGACAAGTGCTAGGGCTGCCTCATCACTGACAGGGGATGTTGCCAAGATGCTGCTCGGGAAGGCGTGGTGGGTGGCCTGGGACCCCAGAGGCCCCATTCCTATCCTGGAGCTTGGAGAGTGCATCCCCATGGGCTCCAGATTCACCCCATATCTCAGCCATATCCCTCTGTCCTGTCTTTGAACTCAGGAAAACGACCTCTACTGATCATTGCTCACAACATCGGCCTGGTCCTGTTGGTATTAGGGTTCTTTAATTTAGCCATCCTGGGTTAGCAGCTCTTTTTAGGCCTGAGAAGGAACAGCTCAGGAGTGTAAAACATTTTCAGATGAAACTAATATTCAATGACTATCTCTATACTGCTAGGTTGTTGACTTCTATTAGTCATTATTCTCCTGGTTTTAGCTCTGATGTGGGGATTACAGAGGAGTCAACGTTAAAATCTTCATAATCTGTGTATTTGTAGCTTCAGTATCATTACTGACCCATAGTTTGTATGGTTTGGGAAGAGTTACTGCTTTCATGTATCATGTAAAGGATTCACAGTGATGATGGAGCAGCTAAGATGACAATAATGGCTGGTAAATTGTTCACATTTTCTCTACCTGTGCATCTATTGTACATATATGAGGTAGTTTAGTTGTCAATATTAGTGAAGTAATATAGAGGACTAGAGAACTTATTTTAAAAATAACTATTACTGTGTGATTATGAACATGTAAAAGTTCTTCCATAATTGGTGATGTTACATCTTGAGAGCCTAGAAGAAATTGATGTGCCTTTTGATATATAGGAATTTAGCCTAGGATTTAACTTTGACAAAGTTACATCACTTTTAACTTTTATCTCATTTATTGAGAAAGACATAATTGTTATTGTGTTGGCTTGAAACTGGTTGAAAAGGACTGAGTTCTTCCTTATTTTACATTTACATAGGTAGGATCTTGAAACATAGGATATGGTGGAGGGCCTCTGTGCAACCATTCTAGGTTAGGAGTAGCAGTTTCCACTGCTGAGACTTCTCGTTTAGATGCAAATGCTTTTCAAAGTATGAAAATTATTAGCATTACTGCTGCTACTGAGATGAATGAGCCTAAAGACAAAATATTTCATGTTGTGTGTGCCTCAGGGTACTCAGACTAACGTAGTGACATCCCTGAGAGGCCAAGAAAGTGCTGCAGGAAGTCGTATTTACTACGACAAATATACCTGTGACGTGACTGTTTGCTCACGCTGAGTTAAGTGTATAACCTGAGAATGGTGGGGATCAGTGTAGGAAGCCTCCTATAACAGTGAAGGCTGCTCCCATGGACACTACGTCATGGAAGTGTGCTCCTACATAGTATGTATCCTGGAGGACAATGTCCGGGGATGAGTTGGCTAAGATGATTCCTGTCAAACCACCTACTGTAAAAAGGAAAATAAAGCCTAAAACTCATAATAGAGTGGGAGGTCATATAATATTACCTCCGTGAAGAGTTGCTGATCAGGGACTTCCCTGGTGACGAAGTGGTTAAGAATAGGCCTGCCAATGCATGGGACACGGGTTCGATCCCCTGTCCGGGAAGATCCCACATGTCGCAGAGCAAAAAGCCCGTGAGCCCCAACAACTGAAGCCCACGCGCCTAGAGCCTGTGCTCTGCAGCAAGAGAAGCCACTGCCATGAGAAGCCCACGCACAGCGACGGAGAGTAGCTCCCGCTCACTGCAACCAGAGAAAGCCGGCGTGCAGCAACGAAGACCCAACGTAGCCAAAAAAAAAAAAAAAATTCGGGCTTCCCCAGTGGCGCAGTGGTTGAGAGTCCGCCTGCCGATTAGGGGGGCGCGGGTTCGTGCCCTGGTCCGGAGGGATCCCACATGCCGCGGAGCAGCTGGGCTCGTGGGCCGTGGCCGCTGGGCCTGCGCGTCTGGAGCCTGTGCTCTGCAACGGAAGAGGCCACAACAGTGAGAGGCCCGTGTACTGCAAAAAAATAAAAAAATAAAAAAAATAAAAGAGTTGCTAATGGCTACATACTTTTACTCCTGTAGGGATAGAAGTAATTACGGTAGCTGATGCAAAGTATGCTTCTGAGTCGACAGCTATCCTTATGGTAAACATATGATGGGCCCACAAGAGAAATCCTAATAAGCCAGTGGACATGACTCATACTATTCCCAAATCGCTGAAAGGCAGTTTTCGTCCTAAATAGTATGTAATGATATGTGAGTTTATAACAAAGCCTGGTAGGCCATGAATACACATTTCAGGGTGACCAAAGAATCAGAATAGGTGTTGGTATAGGATTCGCTCTCCTCCTGCAACGTCAAAGAAGGTAGTGTTGAGATTTCTGTCTCTTAACAGTATGGCAATTCTGGCTGCTCGGACTGACATTGGTAATTATAGTAATATGGCTATAGCTGGGGAAGATTAAACAAATAATGGGAAAAAATAATGGTGTTTGGTATTGGGATATGACTGCTGGTTTTGGATTAAAGACTATAGTAATACAAGAAATAGCAGGAAGAATTGAGGAGACACCTGCTAAATGTAAGGAGGAAATGGTTAGGTCGACAGAGGCTCCTGCGTGGGCCACACTGCAGGCTAGAGCTGAATACACGGTTCCACTGGTACCAGAACCAGCTTCTACTATTGGTGATATGAGTAGGAGTAAGAATGATGGGGGAAGTAGTCAAAAGTTTATGATTTATTTGGGGAAATGTTACCTCAGGTGCCCCAGTTATTAGTGGCCCAAGTCAGTTTTCAAACCCTGCAATATAATGGGTACAACTATAAAGAAAATTATTGCAAGTGCAGGGACTGTTATGACTACCTTACAGATTTGGGCATCTCCAAGTAGCGCTCCAGGTTAGCGTAGCTCAGCTTGGATTAATAGCTGCAGGTGCTGCCTGCTACCCCAGCCCAAGCACCAAATAGTCAATATAAAATGCCGATATCTTTGTGATTTGTTGAAAATAATCAGCAGTGTATGAACAGAGGTACAATGACTGAGCTAGCATTAGACTGTAAACCTAGAGACAGAGACTGAGCCCTCTGCTCTTGTCCCGTTTAGCTGTGGATCTAGATGGGGTCAATGCAGGTTTCATCACAGCCCCTGAACGAATTTTGTAACAGTTTCTTCCTGTGTTTTTTTTTTAAATTTATTTTTATAAGGGGGTGTAGCTGATTTTCCATGCTGTCTTTCTTGCTGCTGCACATCCACTTGATTCACTTACAGAGAGACATCCATAAATTCTTCTTCAGATTCTTACCAGTCGTATATATTCTTTCCTGGTGACTAGAGTGTGCTGAGTCCAGTTCTTTGAGCTATAGAGTAGGTCTTGTCGATTACCTATTTGGTCTTTGGAACGTATCTGTGCTAATTTCAACCCTCTGGTTTATGCCTCACCCCACCCCACCTTTCCCCTTTAGCAGCCATAAGTTTGTTTTCTAAATATGTGACTCTGTTTCTGTTTTGTAATTTAGTTCATGTACAGCCATTTTTAGATTCCACCTATAAGTTGTATCTTATGCTGTCTTTTTGTGTCTGACTTATGTCACTTAGAATGATCGTACCTGAGTCCACCTGGGTTGTTGCAACTGGCCTTATTTCATTGATTTCATGGCTGAGTAATATTCCATTGTACATAAGTACCATATCTTCTGTATCCATTTTTTCCTTCCAAGGACATTTATATTGTTTCTAAGTCGAGGCTCCTGCAAAAGGGCTGCACTAATAGTTGAAGTTCCTGTGTCCTATGGATTCCAGGAGTGGAGGTGCCGTATGCTCTGTAGCTCTATTTTTTAAATTAATTAATTGTTTTTGCCTGTGTTGGGTCTCTGTTATTGCACGTGGGCTTTCTCTAGTTGCAGCAAGTTGGGGATACTCTTCGTTGAAGTGCGTGGGCTTCTCATTGCACTGGCTTCTCTTCTTGCAGAGCACAGGCTCTAGGTGTCGGGCTTCAGTAGTTGTGGCACATGGGCTCGGTAGTTGTGGCTCATGGGCTCTAGAGCACAGGCTCAGTAGTCGTGGCACATGGGCTTAGTTGCTCCGTGGCATGTGTTATCTTTCCGCACCAGGGCTCGAACCCGTGTCCTCTGCATTAGCAGTTGGATTCTTAACCACTGCGCCACCAGGGAAGTCCCTATAGCTCTGTGTTTTAGAATTTTTAGGAAACGTCATACCCTTCTGCAGCGTGGCTGTTAGCAGTTGACATTCCCACCATCAGCGCAGCAGCGTTCCCTTTTCTCCACGTCCTCGCCTCCATGTCTGGTTTTTACACTGTGAGGGTGGCCCTTGTGACTGGGCAAAGCGACGCATCTCTGTAGTGTTGATTTGTTTTTCCCGCGTGTTTGGTTGGCACAAGGCCGTATGGATTTACACCTTTACGCCCTTTTTGGCCAACTGACCCGTAGGCAATGTTGAGCAGCTTTCATGTGCTTTAACGGCGAGTCCAGTCTACGTCATGCAAGCCGGTTCCTGCAATTCTGCCTTGTTTTCAAGTCCTTTTCAATTACTTACCCCAAGACCTTTTTTTATGATAGTTCTCATTTACAATCCTGCAGGCGTTGTGGATTGCAGTGCCCCTGAGCACCTGTCTTCAACATGTTTCTGGAACCGGCCACAAAGTGGCAGGATCGCTTTAAGCCCCATTCTGGTTACGGGGGCAGCCTGAGCCTTTGGGAAATTCCTCTTCCTGATTGGAAGTTAGAGTGGTATGTGCTGTCCAAACACGTAGAGCTTGTTTCTCATTCTTTCCCCCGCTTCCCCTTCATCCTCCGGACAAATTCCAAGCCGTGCACGACCAGCTGTTGAGTGTGTTGACTTCCCCAGGTGGGGAGACTCTAAGGAACGAGGCTGGAGCAGGGACCCATCCCCCAGGACATGTGGAGATAAGGTGACTTTTCCAAACTCTTCCCGCCCATCCGGCCCCCATCCTCTGGGGTTCTATCCGGACACTGCGTGGTTTCCAGTGGTGCGGGGCTCTGGCGCTGCCCTGCAGGGAGCAGCCCTGCTACCCGCGCCTACAGCGCCGCCTGCTGGTCTCCTCGTCCTCCCGCCGGGCACAGTCTTCCACCTTCCCCACTGCCTCGGATGCTCTGTCTCCGCACTGTCCTGTGATCACCCCCAGCTCCACACCCCTCATCCAGCCTCAGGGATGACCCAGGACCCTTCCTGGGCTCCCCGCCTGCCCATCCTTGGTCGGTATCCTCAGTCCACCTGTGCAAACAGGTGAGGATCCCCTCCAGAGTCTCCCAAACGCTTCACCCCTACATCCTCCCCGGGGTCGACCCATGTCCTGTCGGGATGTTCCACCCTCACCAAGCCCCCAAGTACATGGCAAGGGCAGGCATCAGGCCTGCTGCGTGCACTGCTGTGCGTCCTGCTGTATACACAGGCATGACACTGCCCAGGGTGCAGGAAAGGCAGCCTTACCTCGGGACGTGGGGAGAGGGGCTGCCCACAGGGTGGACGTCAGCTCTCGGCTCACCAGGCAAGGGCAGCCGGGTTCTCGCTCCTTGAACCCTTTCTCACCCAGCCGGACCATGACCCGGCTTTGTTCCCACCCCTGTTGTCCCTCCATTGGCCTCGCTCTTGTGAGCAGAGCAGGACAGTGTGGTCTGTGGTTACAGGCTGAGACACACAGACACTGGCTGACCAGCATGCACCCATGCTGACCCCACGGAACGGGCACTGCACCAGGGCCTGTGTGGTGTGGGTTCACCTGCCCACTGAGAGGCCGGGCCTCTGTCCTGGCTCCAGAGGTCACCTTGAGTCTGACGGGAGTGTCCGTGCTCTGTGGGCCTCGCTGCAGGCTGGTCTGTGCTGACGGCGTGATACACGGTGGGGCTTCCTGAGTCGCCCCCGGGGGCTGGAGGCTAAGGTCAGGCACATGGTGGTCCCCACATTGACGTGACAGACCCCAATAAGCCCTGCACTTCAGGACTCAGGTGGGCTTCCCTGGGCTGCCACAGCCGAGGAGGCTGGACCCTGCTCGTCCCCCTGTCCTCGCTGATTTTAACTTGCATCCTTCACCATAATAAACCCTGGGTATAACAGCTTCAGGGAATTCTGGGAGCCTCCAAGGAAAAAGAAGCCGGGGAGGGGGTCTCTGGGTCCCCAGCTCTGCAGTTGGGGTCAGAAGTCGGTGGGGAGGATCTTGGGGCCCTGGAATCTGAAGGGCCCCCCTACCAGGGGAGGGGTAGGAGACCCTGGGTGGTAGTTACGCTGAGTCCAAGGCCCTCCTGCGTAGGAGGCATCCTAGCCCCTGGGATCCTGAAGCGGCCAGCTCCCTCCTCCCCTCCACCTGCAGGCCTGGTCCCTGCTCTTGAGAGATTCCCTAGGGTGGGGTCCTGGTGCTGGAGGTGCCCCGATGCTGTGGCCTCCTGAGTCTCCAGTGAGGATAACGGGAGTGGGGGAAGACCTGTTCACAGAAAGGGAGCTTCTGCCGGAACAGAGCCTGGGTCTCCTGCCCCCGACCCCAGGTGCACTGGGGCAGGAATGTGAGAGCGAGGCTCCCTCCCCTCCCAAGACGCACAGGACACATGGGCGCTGGTGGCTGGACTCCCGCACAATATTAAAATCTCCCACGCAGGCCTGATGGGTGAGAGACACTATTTAAAGACTATTAATGGGCCCAGGGGGGCCCAGGGAGTGAGGCTGATGTGGGGAGAGTTGGAAATCACCCAAGGACACGCTCTCCCTGCAGCGACCCCCCAGGTGAGCACAGGTGGAGGTGGACCCATCAAGTCAGAGCCCACATCCTGGGTCTTTGGGGGACAAATAGCCAAGCACCCCCAGTCCTTGCCTCCACCTGCTGCAGTTAGGGCCTGTCCTGTCCTCTTCATGGCCAAGTTCTCACCCCTCCCAGAAGGCCTCTTGGGGGTTAATGGGATGGAGATGTCCATGGCAGGACTGGAGGGTCTGTGGTGGGCTGGAGGTCACATGGCAGGCAGGCGGGCTCCCACCGATCCTGCCGGCCCACACCTCCTGGTCATAGGTCTGCACAGAGTCCACCAGGCTGTGGATGTGGTAGAAGGTGCCGGGGACCGGTCCAGCCCATGCAGGTGTCTGACCACAGAGCGGTCTGTGTGGAGTATTCCCAGGGAGCCCTGGCCGTGCTCGCACCCTCCCGGGAAGGACACGTCAGCATGGTCCCTGGAATGACCGGGAGGTCAGCCGGCAATGCCACCCACCCAACCTCACTGTTACCACAAGAAACAAGAGACAACTCCGTGAGGAAACACAGAACATCACCAGCCTGATGCTGTCCTGAGGAAGGTCGGCTGGCATCTGAGAACTGGGTGCTACAGTGGGTTGAATGGGGGGGTCCCCCAAAGAGTTATGTCCATGTCATGGCTCCCAGAATCTGAGAAAAGAACCTTATTTGAAGTAGGGTTTCTGCAGGTATAATTAGTTACGGATCTGGAGATGAGGTCATCCTGGATCAGGGTGGCCCTGAATCAGTGACAATGTCCTTCTAAGAGATTAGAGGAGAGACACAGACACACAGGAGACACCATGTGAAGATGGAGGCAGAGACAGGAGGGATGAGGCCACAAGCCCAGGGACGCCTGGAGCCCCCAGAAGCTGGAAGAGGCAGGTAGGACCCTCCCCTGGAGCCTCCAGAGGGAGCGCGGCCCTGGGACACATTGACCTCAGACGTCTGGTCTCCGGGACTGAGAGAGGACAGGTTTCTGTTGCTCTGAGCCTCCGTTTGTGGTCGTTTGTCACAGCTGCCCCGGGAAGCTAACGCAGCTGGTGAGCAGCTCCCTGGCCTGATCTAAACCCTCCCGCCTCCCGTTAGGGGCAGCCCACTGCGCCTGTGCTGTTTGCACAAACCATGTGGCTCATGCTGAACCCCGGCTCCCCTTCTGGGCACTGGCATTTTGGAGGGTGAGGGCAGAGCACACGATGTGACCAGACCCCAGATGGGTACCAAGCCTCTAATGAGCTTCCCTGGGGGGACAGGGGTGGGGGTAACTGTAATGGTTCTGCCCTTGTCGCTGGAGGAAGAGACATCCTAGAGACCCTGGAGGGAAGGAGGGGGCATGAAGGGTCACAAGGTGACCGGAGCAGGGGCCCTCCCTCCCGGGCATCCCTACTGCGTGCTGTGACCCATCTCAGCTGTGAGGACACAAGCCACAAGCATGTGCTGGGTCCTGTGAGCCTCCCAGCCGATACCTGAAGGTGAGGGCGGCCCTGCAGACTCCAGCCCTCTCCTCCACGTCTAGTAGGTGGAAGACCCACTTCTCCTTGCCATTCCAGAAGTGGTTCTGGAGCTGTCCTGGGAGGGCTTGTGGGGTTATGCAGGCTGAGCCCCTGTTGCTACGCCCCCACTTCCCCACAAGAGCCTCCAGAGCAAGCAGTTTGCCCTGTTGCCTGAATGACCGCCCACCAGTTTTCTAAGGAAAGAATCAGGGGTTTCTGTAGCAACATCTGCAGGCAGCTCTGCATCTGGGCCCATGTTCACATCTTCTGTGTAAACACCGAGAACCTTCCCTGACACGTGCTCCCGGCTGACCCCTCCACATGCCGACCACAGCCCCAGTGCGGGCGTCAGACTGACCACCATCTCAGCCTCCTCTTGCTGTCAGAGCTGCTCCAGGCCCTGCTCAAACCCCGTGCACCCACCTTTCACAGAGCTGCCCTGCACCCCCACGTTCAGCAGGAGTTCACCTAAGTATTTAAGTGAAGGGGTCCAGAGATTAGAAAGGAAACTACAAACAAACAGATGGAACCAGCTGGGACCAAGATGGCAATGAGTGTGACCTCCAACGACCCCGAGTCTCATCACGTGTTGAATTTACGATATCGGCATATTAGGTGACACACCCACTGGCGGCCATGGCTGGACATGAAGGACCAGAAACGGGTAAAAGGAGGTGGTACCCCCAGCCCCTTGGAAGAAGCCCCGCCCCTTCCCCCCGGAAGGCCTCTTCATCCCATCACTAGCCTCCCTCCTCCTCCCTTTGTCTTTACTCTTTAAAATTAAACCACTCTCTCCAGGGGGGCGAGAAGGTGACCTGTGAACTCAGTTCCCCCTTCTCCATTCTTTGGCCACTGAGTAGAGCCTGTGCTGTGTTGGTCTCGGCTTTGGTTCTATTATTTGCCTACTTGAACCCACGTGGGAAAAGGAAACGCTCCCCGCTGGGGCAGAGCGCCTCGCAGGCTGGGGCCTGAGCAGGGTCCACATGACTTCACTTGGTAACAGTCTGTAAGGGGACGGTGGTCTCTGCCCGCGGGGTGGGGGAGGGAACGCCTACAGCCACAGCACCGGCTCCGTGGACGGCACGGCCCCTCGTGGGCCTGGACCGTGTGCTCTCGTCCCACCACGCCTAACACACCCTGACAGTCGTGACGCGGTGACACTGGCTGCTGGGTGTCCAGTCAGGGGGGACCAGAGGCAGCACCTGGTGCCAGGTGAGACGTGCCTTTTCACGGGCAGGTGACATAGGAGATATTAGGACTTTGTGTCTAGAAAACAAACCAAGTGGCCAGAAGGTGATCTGAGCCGTGGACTTGAAACCCACGTGCGAGGTGAGGGCTCCCACTGGACACTGGCTCGGGAGCTTCCGCACAGGCGAGACCACACCCGTGCTTCCCGCCTGACCCCTCCAGGCCTCCCTGTGGGCACAGCTGGACCTGCGCCCCTCAGGCTCCCCGACCCAGAGCCTGGAGGGCTGATGCTGCCAGGGCCTGGGGACACGAGGGGTCCCTCCACCAACGCTGCTCGGCCCCTGCTGCCCAGTGAACAGGGGAGGGAAACCCCGTGGGGTCTGAGGCCCGGCACAGGCGAAGCTCACACACACCCCCAGGACCCCCGGCCCCGCCCTGCTTCCTCAGGCCCACCGCCTGCCCCTCCCAGTGCCCGCGTCCCACCGACCCACATTCCCGGTGTGGACGTCCACATGCACAAGCTGCTCTGTGTCCTGTTCCCACATGGGACACCCCCATTCCTAATGCCGGCCTGGACCCGGAATGTTCTGAGCAGGAAGAGGGCCGAGGAGGACGCCGGCCTGTCCTGCCTGCCTCCCGGGGGCCCAGACACAGGGCTCGGGGCTGCTGGGCCTTGAGTTCTGGATGCTCTCAGGTGTGGGATGAACCTGCCCATTGGAGCTGCCCCTTCCAAGACTTAGGAAACAGGGGGACCCACCAAACGGAGCCCGTCCCCAGGCTCTGCTGCAAGTCTGCTTGGATTTGCTCTCCCCATCCTGAAGACAGACCTGCGGGAAGCAGGGCCTGCGATTCCCATACTGACGGTGTTCTGTGGAATTTCCACTAGACCCCTTCCTACCCTGTTCTGAGCAAATTACTAGTCAGTCCATGCTACCGTCACCCCACGAGCAGACCAGGAAGCTGAGGCTCCGAGAAGCCAAGTAATCCGGCCGGAAGCACAGCTGTGGGACACGGAGTGGGGTCTGCACCCGCCGCCTGCCCAGGGAGACTGCCCACTCCCCGCAGCTTCCACGCCTGTTCCCTTCACCCCCTCCCGGGACCAGCTCACAGAGCCTCCCCTTGGGGGGACTCACTCACCTTCTTCTAACAGGATCCGTCTCACTATGCTGTTCTGGGATCACCCGGAAGCTTGTCACTGAAGCACAATCAGCCTCACATCACCAGGGCAGCTTTCCTGGATCATACGCACCACCTGCATGTCCACTCCCAGCTCAGACCCAGAAAGGCCCCCTCGGCCCCGAGCCCCATGGCTCTGCCTGGGCTCCCACCCCCTCCTGCCTGGTCCGTCCCTCTCATGTCCCCTGCAGCGTCACCAGGAGCTCCCACCTGCCCCAGGCAGGCTCTCTGTCCTGGGGAGGCCTCTGTGGTGTCAGGTGGACGACACAAGAGGTACCTGTGGGGCCTCCCTCATGCAACACAGTGGCCAGCACCCACCTACTGATCTCATCATCCTGGATGGACAGGGGTTCAGGGGGTCCGTGACATCTCCTGGTTCTAATTTCATCCCAGCACTGCCCACAGGGAAGTTGCTAAGAAACTCTGTGCCGGCTGCACAGAGAGGATGCTCATACACACGCCCCCCCCCCCCCCCAGCACAACGGGGCTCTCGTGGTCAGGCCCCTCCCAGGGTATGGAGCTCACCTGGGCAGGTACCCAGCAGCCCCCGGGGCTCTCGTGGTCAGGCCCCTCCCAGGATATGGAGCTCACTTGGGCAGGCACCCAGCAGCCCACGGGGCTCTCGTGGTCAGGCCCCTCCCAGGATATGGAGCTCACCTGGGCAGGCACCCAGCAAGTCTGTGCACACAGGAACCGTGCACGTAGCCCTCATTGAAAAGCACCCCTAGCTCACCTGTCTCTCAGAGCGGACACAGAGCACCTCAGAGCAGGACTTGAACTAACAAACAGCAGCTCCGACAGGTCTGCGACCCTGGGCTTCACTCTGTGTGGCCTCCTTCCGCCTGGTCTTCCAGAGGCTTCCACTGCAGCCAGGGCACCAGACCTCTGTCTCCACCCACCACCCCTCCTCTCCCTGACTCCTGGGTTCCTCTCATTAGGAGAGGGTCTTCTTGAAGTTGTCTCCCACTCATGGACCAGATAAAATGATTAGAAAACAAGCCAGAGCTGCAGCCCCTTGTCTATCCTGACTCAGGAGCCCACACCTGTTCCTTGGACCTGGCCGGTGCAGCAAGGCCCATTTTCTGCAACTGTGAGCCCCTGAGCGGCGAGGATTGGCTGACCTGGGCAGCCTGACCCTGCCGGCCCGCCCTCCCCAGGTGTGCCTGGGTTGAGGTCTATATAAACACCGCTCCAGGCAGCAAGATTACCTGCAGCTGTGTCCGACACCATATTCTCTACCCCGTCAGCAGTGTCAGGGCTGGGCTGGTGGGAGGGAGGGAGGGAGGGAGGGAGGGGCCACGG
The DNA here is from genome assembly GCF_949987515.2 of Delphinus delphis. Lineage (NCBI taxonomy): Eukaryota > Metazoa > Chordata > Mammalia > Artiodactyla > Delphinidae > Delphinus > Delphinus delphis. The sequence continues at coordinate 59,757,853 of NC_082701.1, forward strand.
CTTTGTGGGTGGCCCGGTGTGAGTGGGGCTCTGCTGGACTTTCTGCAGGAGTTGTCAGGCTGCCACCTGATAAAGAAGAGGATGTGTCACCCATAACTGCCGCTGGAATTTCTCCCCGGGCAGAGGTAAGGAGGGAAAAAAGCAGTGGGGGCCGGGACAGGAGGGTTACCTCAGGCAGGGAAATGGAAATCTTCCAGAAGAGCGCCCGGGGCCAGGACCATCCTGGCTGGCCTGCAGGCACCAACTCGGCTGGTGTGCTGTCGCTGGGGTGGCTCCACGGCCCTTCCTGTAGGCTTTCAAGTCCTTGTACATATTCCGGTGTTTTACCTGGGAAGGGTGGGAATAGTTCAGCAGCAGCTGGCCTGGGGCTCAGCTCACGTTTACTCACAGACGCCTCCGCACGGTCCCCCAGCCTTGCAATGAGGCCGCTCCTTGTGGGGTGGGGGGGCTGCTGGCTGCATGGGAGATGATTCCCCACCTCTGACCAACTTCAGAATTGTTTACCGCTGGAGCAAGTGCCCTGATAGGGTTTTCATCTGTATAACTGGTGGGTTCTGTTTTTTTTTTTTCTCCTTTTTTGGTTCAAGGTAGATTTTATTCCCCTTTTTTGTATTTATAGATATAAGCCTGGAAATAATTCATTCATATAAAAACATGTATGTGAAAGGAATAACTTTTTTCCATTTTTAAAAAAATTTTATTTTTCATTTTATTTTATTTATTTTTTATACAGCAAGTTCTTACTGGTTATCTATTTTATACATATAAATGTTTACATGTCAATCCCAATCTCCCAACTCCTCCCACCGCCACCCCCCCCCCCCCCCCACGGCTTTCCCCTCTTGGTACATTTGTTCTCTACATCTGTGTCTCTATTTCTGCTCTGCAAACCGGTTCATCTGTACCATTTTTCTAGGTTCCACATATATGCATTAATATACAATATTTGTTTTTCTCTTTCTGACTTACTTCACTCTGTATGACAGTCTCTAGATCCATCGACGTCTCTACAAATGACCCAATTTCAGTCCATTTTATATATGTACCACATCTTTATCCATTCTTCTGTCTGTGGGCATTTAGGTTGCTTCCATTATTGTAAATAATGCTGCAATGAACATTGTGGTGAATGTGTCTTTTTGATTTATGGTTTTCTCTGAGTATATGCCCAGTAGTGGGTTGCTGGATCATATGGTAATTCTATTTTTAGTTTTTTAAGGAACCTCCATACTGTTCTACATAGTGACTGTATCAATTTACATTCCCACCAATAGTGGAAGAGGGTTCCTTTTCTCCACATCCTCTCCAGCATTTGTTGTTTGTAGATTTTTTGATGATTGCCATTCTGACTGCTGGGAGGTGATACCTCACTGTAGTTTTGATTTGCATTTCTCTAATGGTTAGTGATGTTCAGTATCCTTTCACGTGTTTGTTGGCAATCTGTATATCTTCTTTGGAGAAATGTCTATTTAGGTCTTCTGCCCATTTTTGGATTGGGTTGTTTGTTTTTGTGATATTGAGCTACACGAGCTGCTTGTAAATTTTGGAGATTAATCCTCTGTCATTTGCTTCATTTGAAAACATTTTCTCCCATTCTGAGGGTTGTCTTTTCGTCTTGTTTATGTTTTCCTTTGCTGTGCAAAAGCTTTGAAGTTTCATTAGGTCTCATTTGTTTATTTTTGTTTTTATTTCCACTTCTCTAGGAGGTGGGTCAAAAAGGATCTTGCTGTGATTTATGTCACAGTGTTCTGCCTGTGTTTTCCTCTAAGAGTTTTATAGTGTCTGGTCTAACATTTAGATCTCTAATCCATTTTGAGTTTATTTTTGTGTATGGTGTTAGGGAGTGTTCTAATTTCATTCTTTTATGTGTAGTTGTCCAGTTTTCCCAGCACCACTTACTGAAGAGACTGTCTTTTCTCCATTGTATATCTTTGCCTCCTTTGTCATAGATGAGTTAGCCATAGGTATGTAGGTTTATCTCTGGGCTTTCTATCTTGTTCAATTTATCTATATTTCTGTTTTTGTGCCAGTACCATATAGCCTTGATTACTGTAGCTTTGTAATATAGTCTGAAGTCAGGAAGTCTGATTCCTCCAGCTCTTTTAATTTCCCTCAAGACTGCTTTGGCTATCCGGGGTCTTTTGTGTCTCCATACAAATTTTAAGATTTTTTGGTTCTAGTTCTGTAGAAAAAGCCACTGGTAATTTGATAGGGATTGCATTGAATCTGTAGCTTGCTTTGGGTACTATAGTCATTTTCACAATATTGATTCTTCTAATCCAAGAACATGGTTTATACCTCCATACGTTTATATCATCTTTGATTTCTTTCAGCAGTGTCTTATAGTTTTCTGACTACAGGTCTTTTACCTCCTTATGTAGGTTCATTCCTCCGTATTTTATTCTTTTTGTTGCAATGGTGAATGAGATTGTTTCCTTAATTTCTCTTTCTGATCTTTCATTGTTAGTGTATAGGAATGCAAGAGATTTCTGTGCATTAATTTTGTATCCTGCAACTTTACCAAATTCATTGATTAGCTCTGGTAGTTTTCTGGTGGCATCTTTAGGATTCACTATGTGTAGTATCGTGTCATTTGCAAACAGTGACAATTTTACTTCTTCTTTTCCAATTTGTATTCCTTTTATTTCTTTTTCTTCTCTGATTACTGTGTCTAGGACTTCCAAAAACTATGTTGAGTAATAGTGGTGAGAGTGGACATCCTTGTCTTGTTCCTGATCTTAGAGGAAATGCTTTTAGTTTTTCACTATTGAGAATGATGTTTGCTGTGGGTTTGTCATATACTGCCTTTATTATGTTGAGGTAGATTCCCTCTATGCCCACTTTTTGGAGACTTTTAATCATAAATTGGTGTTGAATTTTGTCAAAAGCTTTTCCTGCATCTATTGGGATGATCATATTTTTATTCTACAATTTGTTAATATGGTGTATCACATTGATTGATTTGTGTATATTGAAGAATTCTTGCATCCCTGGGATAAACCCCACCTGATCATGGTGCATGATCCTTTTAATGTGTTGTTTAATTCTGTTTCCTAGTATTTTGTTGAGGATTTTTACATCTATATTAATCAGTGATATTGGTCTCTAATTTTCTTTTTCTGTAGTATCTTTGTCTGGTTTTGGTATCAGGGTGATTGTGGCCTCATATAATGAGTTTGGGAGTGTTCCTTCCCCTGAAAAGTTCTGAAGAGTTTGAGAAGATTGGGTGTTAGCTCTTGTCTAAATGTTTGATAGAATTCACCTCTGATGCCATCTCGTTCTGGACTTTTGTTTGTTGGAAGATTTTTAATCACACTTTCAATTTCATTACTTGTGATTGGTCTGTTCATATTTTCTATTTCTTCCCGGTTCAGTCTTGGAAGGTTATACCTTTCTAAGAATTTGTCCATTTCTTCCAGGTTGTCCATTTTATTGGCATAGAGTTGCTTGTAGAGGTCTCTTAGGATGCTTTGTATTTCTGTGGTGTCTGTTACAACTTCTCCTGTTTCATTTCTAATTTTATTGATTTGAGTCCTCTCCCTCTTTTACTTGAGTCTGGCTAAAGGTTTATCATTTTTGTTTATCTTCTCAAAGAACCAGCTTTTAGTTTTATTGATCTTTGCTATTGTTTTTATTTCATTTATTTCTGCTCTGATCTTTATGATTTCTTTCCTTCTATTAACTTTGGGTTTTGTTCTTCATTCTCTAGTTCCTTTAGGTGTAGGCTTAGATTGTTTATTTGAGATTTTTCTGGTTTCTTGAGGTAGGCTTTTATTGCTATAAACTTCCCTCTTAGAACTGTTTTTGCTGCATCCCATAGGTTTTGGATCATCGTGTTTTTGTTGTCATTTGTCTCTAGGTATTTTTTGATTTCCTCTTTGATTTCCTCAGTGATCTCTTGGTTATTTAGAAATGTATTGTTTAGCCTCCATGTGTTTGTTTTTTACGTTATTTTCCCTGTAATTGATTTCTAATCTCATAGCATTGTGGTCGGAACAGCTGCTTGATATGATTTCAGTTTTCTTAAATTTACTGAGGTTTTATTTGTGACCCAAGATGTGATCTATCCCGGAGAATGTTCCGTGTGCCATTGAGAAGAACGTGTAGTCTGCTGTTTTTGGATGGAATGTCCTATAAATATCCATTAAATCTATCTGGTCTATTGTGTCATTTAAAGCTTGTGTTTCCTTATTAATTTTCTGTCTGGATGATCTCCATTGGTGTAAGTGAGGTGTTAAAGTCCCTTGCAATTATTGTGTTACTGTTGATTTCCTCTTTTATAGCTGTTAGCAGTTGCCTTATATATTGAGGTGTTCCTGTGTTGGGTACATATATATTTATAATTGTTATATCTTGGATTGATCCCTTGATCATTATGTAGTGTCCTTCCTTGTCTCTTGTAACATTCTTTATTTTAAAATCTATTTTATCTGATATGAGTATTGCTACTCCAGCTTTCTTTTGATTTTCATTTGCATGGAATATATTTTTCCATCCCCTCACTTTCAGTCTGTATGTGTCCCTAGGTCTGAAATGGGTCTCTTGTAGACAGCATATATATGGGTCTTGTTTTTGTATCCATTCAGTGAGCCTGTGTCATTTGGTTGGAGCACTTCATCCATTCACTTTTAAGGTAATTATCAATATGTATGTTCCTATTATTATTTTCTTAACTGTTATGGGTTTGTCTTGGTGGGTCCTTTTCTTCTCGTGTTTCCCACTTAGAGAAGTTCCTTTAGCATTTGTTGTAGAGCTGGTTTCGTGGTGCTGAATTCTCTTAGCTTTTGCTTGTCTGTAAAGCTTTTGATTTCTCCATCAAATCTGAATGAGATACTTGCTGGGTGGAGTACTCTTGGTGGTAGGTTCTTCCCTTTCATCACGTTAAATTTATCATGCCACTCCCTTCTGGCTTGTAGATTTTCTGCTGAGAAATCAGCTGTTAACCTTATGGGAGTTCCGTTGTATGTTGTCATTTTTCCCTTGTTGCTTTCAATACTTTTTCTTTGTCTTTAATTTTTTCAATTTGATTACTGTGTGTCTCGGCATTTTTCTCCTTTGGTTTATCCTGCCTGGGACTCTCTGCACTTCGTGGACTTCGGTGGCTATTTCTTTTCCCATGCTAGGGAAGTTTTCAACTATAATCTCTTCAGATATTTTCTCGAGTCCTTTCTCTCTCTGTTCTCCATCTGGGACCCCTATAATGCGAATGTTGTTGCATTTAATGTTGTCCCAGAAGTCTCTTAGGTTGTCTTCATTTATTTTCATTCTTTTTCTTTATTCTGTTCCATGGCAGTGATTTCCACCTTTCTGTCTTCCAGGTCACTTATCCGTTCTTCTGTCACAGTTATTCTGCTACTGATTCCTTCTAGTGTATTTTTCATTTCAGTTATTGTATTGTTCATCTCTGTTTGTTTGTTCTTTAATTCTTCTAGGTGTTTGTTCCTTAATTCTTCTAGGTCTTTGTTAAGCATTTCTTGCATCTTCTCGATCTTTGCCTCCATTATTTTTCTAAGGTCTTGGATCATCTTCACTATCATTATTCTGAATTCTTTTACTGGAAGGTTACCTATCCCCACTTCATTTCGTTGTTTTTCTGAGGATTTATCTTGTTCCTTGATCTGGTATAAAGTCCTCTGCCTTTTCATTTTCTCTATCTTTCTGTGAATGTGGTTTTCCTTCCACAGGCTGCAGAATTGTAGTTCTTCTTGCTTCTGCTGTCTGCTCTCCAGTGATTGAGTCTATCTGAGAGGCTTGTGCAAGCTTCCTTATGCGAGGGACTGGTGGTGGGTAGAGCTGGGTGTTGTTCTGGTGGGCAGAGCTTTAATCTGCTTGTCTGTGGATTAAATAAAAGTTTAATAAAAAGTTTAATCCACTTGTCTGCTGATGCATGGGGCTGGGTTCCCTCCCTGTTGGTTGTTTGGACTGAGGTGACCCAGCACTGGAGCCTACCTTGCTCTTGGTGGGGCTAATGGTGGACTCTGGGAGAGTTCACGCCAAGGAGTATTTCCCAGAACTTCTGCTGTCAGTGTCGTTGTCCCCATGGTGAGCCGCAGCCACACCCCACCTCTGCAGGAGACCCTCTAAAACTAGCAGCTAGGTATGATCATTCACCTACGGGGTGACTGCTCCTTCCCCTGGGTCCTGATGTGCACACTACTTTGTGTGTGTCCTCCAAGAGTGGAGTCTCTGTTGAGACTCTGAGTCTCTGAATGCAGTTGAGACTCTGAGTGGAGTCGCACAGACTCTGGGTCCTGTGAAGCTTCGATGTTTTGTGGTTCTAGAAATCCTATAGGAGACGGTCCACAGCAGGTGAAGCTAATGCTGTCATAGAGGTGGTGAAACCAAAGATCTGCAGTTCCGACTAGAGGTGCTGATGTACAAACAGGACAAAATCATCTCATGTGAATGTAGTTCAGGCACGTTTAAAATGAATGCAGTCATGTTAATGCCTAACATCTTCTATCTTGTGCCTCTCCTCAAGGACCCCCTCCTCAGTTCCTGAGGCTCCTGTAAGTCATGTACAGGGGAATGGAGAGTGGGCTCTGTCCAGTCTGAGCCCTGAGTTACCCTGTGTGTATCTTAGGATACTTTGTATTTCTGTGGTGGCTCTTGTAACATCATCTCTTTCAGTTCTGATTTATTTGGCCCCTCTGTTTAAAAAAAAATACTACTGTTGTCTTTTATTCTTTACAGAAGTTTAATAAGTGTTTGATCTACTACCCTTACTCTATGTATACTTTTTGCCGTGAGATTTTTACTTTTGTTTGTTTTCTTGTTACTGTCAATAATTAGTGAGAATTCTTTTAAGCTACCTTCAACATTGCTTATAAAGCTGCTTTATTAGTGATGACAGAGCTTTAATGGAAGTCGTGTTCTGGTTGTAAATTAGAATGCAATGTGCCAGCAAAAAGCCCCTTAAGTGTATGTCTCATTACTTCTCGTTCTTTTTTTTCCCTTTTTTTCTCTCTTTTTTCTCTTGTTCTTTTTTTAATGTTTATTTTTTATCAGAGCAAATTTGATTAAAATGTTTTGTTTGTTCTAGGTGTGTAAGATGTGGTTCTTTTACACATATACATGTATCTATACTTCTTCAGATCGTTTTCTCATGTAGCTTGTGACACAATGTTGAGTAGTCTTCTCTTGGTATTCCGTAGGTCTTTGGTGATTATATATTTCACATGTGTTTCTATATCTATGTTAACCCCAATATCCTAATGTATCCAGTCCTCACACCTTTCCATTTGGTGAACCATAACTTTGTTTAATGAATCTGTGATTGCCTTTCTCTGTGGAAATATCTTCATTGGTATCAATTTTTAGCTAACACCTATAAGTGATATTATAGGATATGTGTCTTTTGCTGTCTGACTTAGTACAATTTGCCTGATTACCTCTAGAATCATCTACGGTGCTGTAAATGGCATTGTTTCATTTTTTTCCCTAGATAATATTCCATCTGTACATGTACCAGTTCTTCTTTGTCCACTCACCTGTTGATGGACTTTTTGGTTGCCTCCATGTCTTGGCTATTGTAATACTGCTGCACTGCACATTTGCCTGCCTGTGTCTTTACAATTCTGTCTTCTTATGTTATAGGCCCAGGAGTGGGCATCCTGTATCATATGGTATCTCGGGGTTTACCGTTTAAATGCACCACGATTCTGTGCTCATTAGTGGCTCTTTCCAGGTTACATCCCACTTAAAGTTGAGGGTATGCATTTCTCCACAACACCTTCAGCATTTATTTATTTATTTATTTATTTATTTTTAATATCTTTATTGAAGTATAATTGCTTTACAATGGTGTGCTAGCTTGTGCTTTACAACAAAATGAATCAGTTATACATATACATATGTTCCCATATCACTTCCCTCTTGCGTCTCCCTCCCTCCCACCCTCCCTCCCCTCCAGGCGGTCACAAAGCACCGAGCTGATCTCCCTGTGCCATGCTGCTGCTTCCCACTAGCTATCTACCTTACGTTTGGTAGTGTATATATGTCCATGCCTCTCTCTCCCTTTGTCACAGCTTACCCTTCCCCCTCCCCATATCCTCAAGTCCATTCTCTAGTAGATCTCTGTCTTTATTCCTGTTTTACCCCTAGGTTCTTCATGACATTTTTTTCCCTTAAATTCCAGGTATATGTGTTAGCATACGGTATTTGTCTCTCTCTTTCTGACTTACTTCACTGTGTATGACAGACTCTAGGTCTATCCACCTCATTACAAATAGCTCAATTTCGTTTCTTTTTATGGCTTCAGCATTTATTGTTTGTAGTTTTCTTGCTGATGGATATTCTGACTGGTGTGAGCTGATACCTCTTTGTGGTTGAATTTGCATATGACTCATAATCCTTTGAAATTGAGCTTTAAGTCATGTCCTTTTTATTTTTCAAACTGTGATTACAGCTTAGCTCTTCAAAGTGTTTTCTAAAGTATGTGTTACATTTTGAAATTTATTGGCCATTACCTCCCTCAAAACATTTTGAGGGCAGGTTTCATTTACAGCCCTGCAGTACTTGTTCACATGAAGTGACCATTAGCACAGGCTTTAAAGCTGCTTTTGCAGGTAACGGCCAGATTGCGGCAGCCTTTCTTTGTTCCCCATGCTGGTACTAGGGAAACAGAGCTTCCAGCCGGTGGTCTTCCTCGGTTATAAATTAGAGTGGAATGTGCCCGGATAAACCCCCAAAGGCTGATGTCTCCTTACTTTTGTTTGTTTTTTTAATTTAATTTATATTTTTATCAGAATAATATTCCATTTTGTATATGGACCACTTCTTGGTGCATTGCTCTGTTGAGGGACATTTTCATTGCTTCCAAGTTTTGGCTATATTAAATATTGCTGGAGTGCAAGATTGCCAGCTTGTGACTTTTTGATTCTCATTTTCTCAGGTGATAGTCCCAGCAGTGGGTATGACTGATTGACTAGTAGCTCAATGTTTACCTTTTCAAAGCACCTCCATTGTGTTTTCATTAGTGGCTCTTACCATGTCTCCCTTAGAGCCGAGGGTACGAACTTCTCCACAATCCCTTCAGCATTTATAGTTTGCAGCATTTTTGCTAATGGCCAATCTGACTGCTGTGACCTGATAGGTTTTTGTAATTTGGGTTTGCATGACTTTAAAAATTCCTAAAATTCATCATTTTCCACGCCTTTTTCCTTTCTGTTAAAAATCAAGTGTGAGTACAATCTATCTCTTGAAGCTGTCTTCCTGGAAGGTTGCCCTCTTTTGAATTTTTGGTGGATATTCGACCCCAGGATTTTTTTGGAGGGCAGATGTCATTACAGAACTGCAAGTTTGGTGAATATTTAGTGACCATTAGCACTGGGTTTAAAGCTGCTGTTGTGGGAAACGGCCACAAGGAGGCAGCATTTGTCCTTTCCCAAATCTGGGTACTAGGGCAGCAGAGCCTTTCTGGAAGTCGTGGTCCTAGGTTTTAAGTTAGAATGGAATGTGCCAGGAGGAACGCCCATAAGTTTATGTCTCATTACATCTTGGTTTTTAAAATTTATTTAATCGGGGTAATGATTAGATATTGTTTGTCCAGATGTACACAATCTGGTTCATTTGTACAATATATATGTCTATTCATGTTCAGATCCTCTTCCCATGTAAAATATTACAGTGTTCCGTAGACCTCCCTTGCTATATGGTCCGTCTTTTTGATATATGTTTATTATATGTATTTGTATACGTATGGTAACGCTAATCTTAATTTATCCATTCTGCCCACCTTTCCTTTTAGATAAGCATACTTAATTTCTAAGTCTGTGAGTGTCTTTCTCTGTGGAAACATGTTCATTTGTGTTAGTTATTAGATAACGCCTATAAGTGATATCATAGGATATAGGTCTTTTGCTTTCTGACTTACCTCATATTCTGTGATTATCTCCAAGCTCATCTATGGCACCTCAAATAGCAGTGTTTCATTGTTTTCCATGGCTAATATTCTATTGTGAACGTGGACCACTTCTTCTTCATCCATACATCTGTTGATGGACATTTTGGTGGCCTCACTGTCTTGGCTATTGTGAATAAGGCTGCAGTGCAGCTTTTGCAGCCCGCGTCTTCTCGATTCTGGTCTTCTCAGGTGAGAGGCCCAGTGGTGTGACTGCTGCATCGAATGGTACCTCAACTTTTACTTTTAATCGTAGCTCCTTTCTGTTCTCATTATTGGCTCTTACCACGTTACATCTCACCAGCAGCTAGAGGGTACACAGTTCTCTAAAACCCCTTCAGAATTTATTGTTTGTAGACCTTTTGCTGATGGTCAGTCGACTGGTGTGAGTTGAAACCTTTTTGTACATTAGATTTGCATGAGTCTAATAACTCCTGAGGTTGAGCTTTCATCCATTTTCCTTTTTTTTAAACAAGAGAATGAGTCAAGCTTACCTCTTCATACTATCGTCTTGAAAAATTTGCCAGTTTTGAATTTTATTGTCCATTCCCTACCTCAGCACAGTTGTTTAGGGCAGGTGTCCTTTGCAGCCCTGAGTCCTTGTGAATGTTAAGAGACCATTAGCTGTGGACTTAACGCTGCTCTTGCGGAAAACAGTCACAAGGCAGCAGAATTTCTACATTTCCAACTCTGGGTTTTTGGGCAGCAGAGCCTTCCTGGAAATCGTGTTAGTAGGCTGCAAATTAGAGTGGAATGTGCCAGAGCACATCCCCAAGAGCTTATATCTCCTTACTTCTTGTTTGTTTTATAAATTTAATTAATTATCAGAGCAAACTTGATAAAAATATTTTGTTTCTCCTAGGTGTACAGAATCTGGTTCATTATATCAATGTATCTGTCATTTATCTTTGCATTCTTTACCGTGTAGGTTATTACAGAGTGTTGCCTAGACCTCTCTTGGTATTCCATAGGTATTTTGTGATTATATATTTCATATGTATTAGTACATGTCTGTTAACCCCCATATCCTAATTCTCACATTCCTTACACTTTTCCATTTGGTTAAACATAATTTTTTTTCTTAATCCATGCTTTTCCTTCTCTTGGAAATAAGTTCATGAGTATCAACTTTTAGGTTACACCTAGAAGTGATGTCATAGGATATCTGTCTTTCACTTTCTTTCTTTAATTTGAGTGATTATCTCTAGGTCCTTATATGGTGGTGCAAACGGCACTGTTTCATTGTTTTCCATGGCTAATATTCCATTGTTTACATGGACCACTTCCTCTTTGTACATTTTTCTCTTGATGGACATTTTGGTTTCTTCCAAGTCTTGGCTATGTTAAGTGTTCCTGCAGTGCAGGATTGCCAGCCTGTGTCTTTTCCATTCTGCTCTGCTCAGGTGATAGGTGCATCAAAGGACCTACCAGATCACATGGTAGCTCAATTTTTACCCTTAAACCCACCTCCATTATGTTCTCACTACTGGCTGTTACCAGTTTACATCCCCCCCAGCAGCTGGAGGGTACACAGTTCTCTGAAACCCCTTCAGCATTTATTCTTTGTAGACTTTTTGCTGAAGAACATTCTGACGGCCGTGAGGTGAACATTTCTGTAATTGGATTTGCATGGCTTTATTCATTGCTGATGTTGTGCATTTTCAATTCCCTTTTATTTTAAAGAGAAAAAAAAGAAAAGACAAAATGTGCGTAAAATATGCCTCTTGACATTGTCTTCTTGAAATGTTGACGTCTTTTGAATTTTCTGGTTGATTACGACCCCAGGACATTTTTTGAGGCCCGGTGTCCTTTACAGTGCTGCACATATTTTGAATATTAAGTGACCATTACCTCTTGGTTTAAAGCTGCTGTTGTGTGAAACAGTCACAAGGCGGCAGCATTTCTCCTTTACCAAATCTGGTTACCAGGGCAACAGAGCCTTAATGGAAGTCCTGTTCTAGGTTGAAAATTAGAATGGGATGTGCCAGGAAAAATTCCTTTCAGTTTATGTCTCATTATTTCTTGTTCATATTTTTAATTTAATTTTTATTTTTTATCGCAGCAAATTTAATTACAATGTTTTTTTTTTTTTTGTTCTAGGTGTGCAAGATGTGGTTCTTTCACACACATACATATATCTATTCTTCTTCGGAACCTTTTCCCAGGTAGGTTATGACACAATGTTGAGTAGTCTTCTCTTGGTATTCCGTAGGTCTTTGGTGATTATATATTTCACATGTGTTTCTATATCTCTGTTAACCCCAATATCGTAATGTATCCAATCCTCACACCTTTCGATTTGGGGAACCATAAGTTTGTTTAATGAATCTGTGATTGATTTTCTCTGTGGAAATATCTTCATTGGTATCAATTTTTAGGTAACACCTATAAGTGATATACGTTAGGTGTCTTTCGCTTTCTCACTTACTACAAGTTGCATGGTTACCTCTAGACTCATCTATGGTGCTGCAAATGGCATTGTTTCATTTTTTTCCCGAGCTAATATTCCATCTCTACATGTAACAGTTCCTCTTTGTCCACTCATCTGTTGATGGACTTTTGGTTGCTTCCATGTCTTGGCTATTGTAATACTGCTGCAGTGCAGATTTGCCTGCCTGTGTCTTTCCAATTCTGTCTTCTTATGTTATAGGCCCAGGAGTGGGCCTGCTGGATCATATAGTAGCTCAACGTTTACCTTTTAAAGGCACCTCCACCCTGTTCCCATTAGTGACTCTTACCAGGTTACGTCCCACTTCAAATTAAGGGTATGCATTTCTCCACAACCTCTTCAGCATTGATCGTTTGTAGTTTCTTTCCTGATGGTTATTCTGAATGGTGTGAGCTGATACCTCTGTGTGGTTGGATTTGCATGTGTCTCATAATCCTTTGAAATTGAGCTTTCAGGCATGTCTTTTTATTTTTCAAACGGTTATTACAGCTTAGTTCTTCAAATGGTTTTCTTGAAATATGTGCCACATTTTGAAATACTTTGGCCTTTACCTCCCTCAAGACATGATGAAGGCAGGTTTCCTTTACAGCCCTGCAGGACTTGTTCATATGAAGTGATAATTAGCATAGGTTTTAAAGCTGCTTTTGCAGGTAATGGCCAGAGGGTGGAGCATTTCATAATTCTATGAAATGTAACTGAACACACAATATATATTTTTTCTTTTAAATTTCCATTGTTACTTTTTTAAAGTACAATTATAATTGAAGTTCTTTGTAACAAGTGAAATTTAAAAAATTAAAGGAAAAGATAATATTTTACCACTTGCCATCCTTTCCCATTTACTGAAACGACCAGCATAATGTGTAGATTTCTTATTTTATCCAGGTGTTCTATACATCTGGAATATCATGCTTCTCACTGTAGAAAAACAGATTTAGCTCTCACACTTTTTTTTTTTTTTTTGGCTGTACGTGGGCCTCTCACTGTTGTGGCCTCTCCCGTTGCGGAGCACAGGCTCCGGACGCACAGGCTCAGGGCCATGGCTCACGGGCCCAGCCACTCCGCGGCATGTGGGATCTTCCCAGACCGGGGCACGAACCCGTGTCCCCTGCATCGGCAGGCGGACTCTCAACCACTGCACCACCAGGGAAGCCCCTCTCACACTTTTTATAGGCTACATAACAGTCCATAGAACAGAAGTACCAACTATTTCAGACTTAGCTTTTTGAGGGACACTCAGGTTACTTTCTGTTTTATTTTGTTGTTCTTTTTTTTCGGGGGGGGGTAGGAGTTTATTATTTATTTATTTATTTTTGTTGTGTTGGGTCTGAGTTTCCGTGTGAGGGCTTTCTCTAGTTGTGGCAAGTGGGGGGCCACTCTTCATCTCGGTGCGCGGGTCTCTCACTATCGCGGCCTCTCTTGTTGCGGAGCACAGGCTCCAGATGCGAGGGCTCACTGGTTGTGGCTTATGGGCCTAGTTGCTCCATGGCATGTGGGATCCTCCCAGACCAGAGCTCGAACCTGTGTCCCCTGCATTAGCAGGCAGATTCTAACCACTGCACCACCAGCGAAGCCCCGTATTTTGTTGTTCTGCTAGTTTGTTTTAACCTAAGAAAATATTTTTTTAAATACAAAAAAAAAATTAAACTAAGGGTAAGGATTAGGGTTTAGGGTAAGGTTTAGGGTTAGGATATGGGTTAGGATTATTGTACGGCTTAGAGTATGGTTTAGGGTTAGGGTTATGGTACGGGTTAGTGTTAGGGTACAGTTTAGGGTATGGCTATGGTTTAGTGTTAGGGTATGGGTTAAGATTAGGGTACGGTTTACGTTCAGGGTTATGGTTAGGTTTAGTGTATGAGTTAGTGTTAGGTATGGGTTAGGGTAAGGGTTAGGGTTAGGTTTAGTGTTAAGGAACGGGTACAGTTTAGGGTACAGGATAGGGAACAACAAAGGGTTAGGGTTAGGGTACGTGTTAGGGTACAGTTTAGTGTTAGTGTACGGGTTAGGATTAAGCTATGGTTTAGGGTAAGGGTTAGGGTTAGGGAACGGGTATGGTTTGGGGTACAGTTTAGGGTATGACCACAGGTTAGGAGTAGGGTAAGTGTTAGGGTACGGTTTAGTGTTAGTGTACAGGTTAGGATTATGGTATGGGATAATGTAAGGGTTAGGGTTAGGGTTAGGGAATGGGTACGGATTAGGTTACAGGTTAGGGTATGACAACGGGTTAGGGTTAGGGTACGTGTTAGTGTATGGGTTAGGATTAGGGTACGGGTTAGGTTATGGGTTAGTGTTAGGGGATGGGTTAGGATTAGGGTACGGGTTATGGTACGGTTTAGGGAAAGGGTTAGGATACGGGGTAGGGTTAAGATAAAGTTTAGTGTATGGCTATGTGTTACTGTTAGGGTACATGTTAGCGTACGGTTTAGTGTTCGTGTACAGCTTAGGGTAAGGTTTAGGGTTAGGGAACGGGTACGGTCCCAGGTACAGGTTAGGGTACAGTAGCGGGATAGGGTTAGGGTACGTTTTAGGATGAGACTTCTTTGTAGTGCAGATTTGAATTTCCCGCTTGCTTTGTTGGCCAAAAAGTGCGTATGTGTTTTATCCTGAATATATTCAGGAAAAAACGCATACGCCCTTTTTGGCCAAGTGCATCGTTGCCGAAGATCTGCCGCTTTTCATATGCTTTAAATGCAATTCCAATGTACCTCCTGAAATCTGTTTCCTGCAATTGTGCCCCGCTTTCAAGTCCTCTTCACAGCCTTACCTCAATATATTTTTGGACGATAGTTGTCCTTTATAACTCTGCAGGTTTGTGAATTGCAGTGCCCCTGAGCTCCTTTTTTCAACTCGCTTTCTTGTGAGCTGGCCGCAAATCAACAGGATTGCTTCAGGCCCTATTCTGGTTCCGGCACGGCACGCTGAGTCCTTGGTTAATTCTACATCCTGGTGGGAAATTAGAGTGAAATGTGCCCATCCAAACACCTACAGCTAGTCTCTCATTGGTTCTCCCTATTCCCGTTCATCCTCTACAGAAATTGCAGAGTGTGCCAAACAGGAGGTTAAAGGCACTGACTCTCCAAGTGGGGAGATTGTTAGTAAAGCATCTGGAATGGCGAACCCGAGTACCAGAGGACGAATAATGAGATGCGTTTTAGAAACCTTGCCCGATCACACAGTGGACCATCCTCTGGGTTTCCCACGCATGTTTTAGCTGTAGGAAGAACCCCTTAAACCTGGAGAGTTGGGACCCATGGAATGGGTAGCATACAGTATTACTTCAAAGGGTCTGCATTTGCTCACTGAACCTCACCAATCCTCACAGCCCCAAGTGTCCAGCCTTATGTCTCACCCAGCTGTGGGTGTAGATGTGGTAAATCCAGGTTTCATCACAAGCCCTGAACGAATTATTTAAGAATTTCTCTTTCACTGTGTTTGTGTTTTGTTTTTGAAATTTATTTTTATAATGGGATTTAGCTGATTTTCACTGCTGTGTTTATGCATCTCTACACACACTAGATTCTCTTACGGAGACATATAAATACATAGATTTTAAGATTGTTACTGGTCAGATATATTCCTCTGCGGTGAATAGGGGGTGTTGAATCCATTTCGTTGAGCAAGGAGTAGGTCTTGTCTATTCCATATTTGGCTTATGGAACGGTATCTGTGCTAATTTCAATCTCTGGTTTTATGCAGCACCCCAACTCACTTTTCCCCTTAAGCAAACATAAGTTTGTTTCTAAATGTAAGACTCTGTTCTGTTTTGTAATTCAGTTCATGTGTAGCCAAGTTTATATTCCCTCTATAAGTGATATCTTATGATAAGTTTCTTTATCTGTGTGACTTACTTCCTTAGAATCATCGTACCTAAATCCACTCATTATGCTCCTATGGGCCTGATGATATTGATTTCATTGCTGAGTGATATTCCATTGTACATAAGTACCACAACTTCTTTATCCCTTTTCCTCTTTCTGGGATATTTAAATTGTACCATAGTCGAGGTTCTTGTAAACACAGCAGCCCTAAACTTTGGGGTGGCTGTGTCTTGTTGATTTTAATTTTCCTAAGCTATAGGACCATAAGTGGAAGCAACCTAGGCTCTGTAGCTTTGTTTTTTAGAGGTTTCAGGAAACACCATACACTTCTCCAGAGTGGCTGTTGGCAATTTACATCCCGCCCATCAGCATAACAAGGCTCCCAGTTCTCCATGGCCTGTCCTGCCTTTCTGGTTTTTATACTTTTTTCAGATCGCCCTTTTGACTGGTGGGAAGTGAGACTTCATTGTAGTGCAGATCTCCGTTGCAGGCTTGCTTATTTGGACAAAAAGAGCATATGCGTTTTTTCCTGCATGTATTCAGGAAAAAAACGCATACGCCCTTTTTGGCCAAGTGCATCATTGTCAAAGTTCTGCCGCTTTTCATATGCTTTAAATGCAGTTTCCATCTATCTCCTGAAATATATTTCCTGCAATTGTGCCATGCTTTCAAGTCCTCTTCGCAGCCTTACCTCAATATATTTTTGGACGATAGCTGTCATTTATAACTCTGCAGGTTTATGAATTACAGTGCCCCTGAGGTCCTTTCTTCAACTCGGTTTCTTGTGCGCTGGCCGCAGAACTGCAGGATTGCTTCAGGTCCTAATCTTGTTTCATCACGGCACGCTGAGCCTTTTGTTAATTCCTCTTCCTGGTGGGAAATTAGAGTGAAATGTGACCGTCCAAACACCTACAGCTAGTCTCTCATTGGTTCTCCCTATTCCCGTTCAACCTCCGCAGAAATTGCTAACTGTGCCAAACAGGAGTTTTAAGGCACTGACTCTCCACGTGGGGAGATGTTTAGTAAAGCGTCTGGAATGGCGAACCTGTGTACCAGGGGACAAAAAATGAGATGGGTTTTAGAAACGTTGCCCGATCACATGGTGTACAATCCTCTGGGTTTCCCATGCATGTTTTAGCTGTAGGAAGAATCCCTTAAACCAGGAGAGTTGGGACCCAGGGAATGGGTAGCATACAGTATTACTTCAAAGGGTCTGCATTTGCTCACCGAACCTCACCAATCCTCTCAGCCCCAAATGTCCTGCCTTATGTCTCACCCAGCTGTGGGTGTAGATGTGGTAAATCCAAGTTTCATCACAAGCCCTGAACGAATTATTTAAGAACTTTCTCTCCTTCACTGTCTTTGTTTTTGAAATTTATTTTAATAATGGGGTTTAGTTGATTTTTCACGGCTGTGTATACTGCTCTACACACACTTGATTCTCTTACAGAGACATATAGATACATATGTTTTAATATTCTTATTGTCAGATATATTCCTCTGCGGTGAATAGGTGGTGTTGAGTCTAATTCGTTGAGCAAGGAGTATATCTTGTCTATTATATATTTGGCTTATGGAATAGTATCTGTGCTAATTTCAATCTCTGGTTTTACACAGCACCCCAACTCACCATTCCCCTTAAGAAAGCATAAGTTTGTTTTCTAAATGTGAGACTCTGTTCTGTTTTGTAATTCAGTTCATGTGTAGCCAAGTTTACATTCCCTCTATAAGTGATATCTTATGATAAGTTTCTTTTTCTGTGTGACTTATTTCCTTTGAATCATCGTACCTAAATCCATTCATTATGCTTGTACGGGCCTGACGACATTGATTTCATTGTTGAGTGATATTCCATTGTACGTAAGTACGAAAACTTCTTTATCCATTTCTCTCTTTCAAGGATATTTAATTTGTACCGTAGTCGAGGCTCTTGTAAACAGAGCAGCCCTAAACTTTGCGGTGGTTGTTTCTTGTTATTTTAATTTTCCTGAGCTATAGTGCTATAAGTGGGTTTAGCGTTAGGGTTAAGGTTAGCATTAGGGAACGGGTATGGTTTAGGATGCGACAAAGGTTTAGGGTGAGCGAAAGTGTTAGGGTACAGGTCAGTGTTAGTGTACCGTTTAGGATTAGGGTAAGTGTTAGGGTAATGCTTCGGGATAGGGTTACGGTTAGGGAACGGGGACGGTTTAGGGTACAGGTTAGGGTACGACAACGGTTTAGGGATAGCGTACATGTAAGGGTAAGATTTAGTGTTAGCGTACGGGTAAGGATTAGGGGACGGGTGAGGGTAAGGCTTCAGGTAAGGGTTAGGGTTAGGGTTAGGGTTAGGGGAGAGGGACAGTTTAGGGTACAGGTTAGGGTGCGACAATGGTTTAGGATGAGCGTACGTGTTAGGATACGGGTTAGTGTTAGCGTATCGGCTAGGATTAGGTGACGGGTTACAGTAAGGCTTCGGGTAAGGGTTAGGGTTAAGGTTAAGGGACGGGGACGGTATAGGGTACAGGTTAGGGTACGACAACGGTTTAGGGTGAGCATACGTGTGAGGGCACGGGTTAGTGTTAGCGTACACGTTAGGATTAGGAGAGGGGTTAGGGTAAGGCTTCGGGTAAGGGTTAGGGTTAGGGTTAGGGGACGATTTAGGGTACAGGTTAGGGTACGACAATGGTATAGTGTGAGCGTAAGTGTGAGGGCACGGGTTAGTGTCAGCGTACGGGTTAGGATTAGGGGACGGGTTAGGGTAAGGCTTCAGGTAAGGGATAGGGTTAGGGTTAGGGTTAGGGGACAGGAACGGTTTAGGGTCCAGGTGAGGGTACGACAACGCTTTAGGGGGAGCGTAGGTGTGAGGGCGCGGGTTAGTGTTAACGTACGGGTTAGGATTAGGAGATGGGTTAGGGGACGGGTTAGGGTTAGGGTTCGGGCTAGGGTAAGGGTTAGGGGACGGGGACGGTTTAGGGTCCAGGGGAGGGTACGGCAATGCTTTAGGGGGAGTGTACGTGTGAGGGCGCAGGTTAGTGTTAGCGTACGGGTTAGGATTAGGGGACGGGTGAGGGTCAGGCTTCGGGGAAGGGTTAGGGTTAGGGTTTGGGCTAGGGTTAGGGGACGGGGACGGTTTAGGGTCCATGGGAGGATACGGCAACACTTTAGGGGGAGCGTACGTGTGAGGGCGCAGGTTAGTGTTAGCGTACGGGTTAGGATTAGGGTACGGGTGAGGGTCAGGCTTCGGGGAAGGGTTAGGGAGAGGTTTCGGGCTAGGGTTAGGGTTAGGGGACAGGGACGGTTTAGGGTCCAGGGGAGGGTACGACAACGCTTTAGGAGGAGCGTACGTGTGAGGGCGCGGGTTAGTGTCGCGTACGGGTTAGGGGACGGGTGAGGGTCAGGCTTCGGGGAAGGGTTAGGGTTAGGGTTCGGGCTAGGGTTAGGGTTAGGGGACGGGGACGGTTTTGGGTCCAGGGGAGGGTACGGCAACGCTTTAGGGGGAGCGTGCGTGTGAGGGCGTGGGTTAGTGTTAGCGTACGGGTTAGGATTAGGGGACGGGTGAGGGTCAGGCTTCGGGGAAGTGTTAGGGTTAGGGTTCGGGCTAGGGTTAGGGTTAGGGGACGGGGACGGTTTAGGGTCCAGGGGAGGGTACGGCAACGCTTTAGGGGGAGCGTACGAGTGAGCGCGCGGGTTAGTTTTAGCGTACGGGTTAGGATTAGGGGACGGGTGAGGGTCAGGCTTCGGGGAAGGGTTAGGGTTAGGGTTCGGGCTAGGGTTAGGGTTAGGGGGACGGGGACGGTTTAGGGTCCAGGGGAGGGTACGGCAACGCTTTAGGGGGAGCGTACGTGTGAGGGCAAGGGTTAGTGTTAGCGTACGGGTTAGGATTAGGGGACGGGTGAGGGTCAGGCTTCGGGGAAGTGTTAGGGTTAGGGTTCGGGCTAGGGTTAGGGTTAGGGGACGGGGACGGTTTAGGGTCCAGGGGAGGGTACGGCAACGCTTTAGGGGGAGCGTACGAGTGAGCGCGCGGGTTAGTTTTAGCGTACGGGTTAGGATTAGGGGACGGGTGAGGGTCAGGCTTCGGGGAAGGGTTAGAGTTAGGGTTAGGGCTAGGGTTAGGGTTAGGGGACGGGGACGGTTTAGGGTCCAGGGGAGGGTACGGCAACGCTTTAGGGGGCGCGTACGTGTGAGGGCGCGGGTTAGTGTTAGCGTACGGGTTAGGAATAGGGGACGGGTGAGGGTCAGGCTTCGGGGAAGTGTTAGGGTTAGGGTTCGGGCTAGGGTTAGGGTTAGGGGACGGGGACGGTTTAGGGTCCAGGGGAGGGTACGGCAACGCTTTAGGGGGAGCGTACGAGTGAGCGCGCGGGTTAGTTTTAGCGTACGGGTTAGGATTAGGGGACGGGTGAGGGTCAGGCTTCGGGGAAGGGTTAGGGTTAGGGTTCGGGCTAGGGTTAGGGTTAGGGGACGGGGACGGTTTAGGGTCCAGGTGAGGGTACAGCAACGCTTTAGGGGGAGCGTGCGTGTGAGGGCGTGGGTTAGTGTTAGCGTACGGGTTAGGATTAGGGGACGGGTGAGGGTCAGGCTTCGGGGAAGGGTTAGGGTTAGGGTTCGGGCTAGGGTTAGGGTTAGGGGACGGGCTCGGTTTAGGGTCCAGGTGAGGGTACGGCAACGCTTTAGGGGGAGCGTGCATGTGAGGGCGCGGGTTAGTGTTAGCGTACGGGTTAGGATTAGGGGACGGGTGAGGGTCAGGCTTCGGGGAAGTGTTAGGGTTAGGGTTCGGGCTAGGGTTAGGGTTAGGGGACGGGGACGGTTTAGGGTCCAGGGGAGGGTACGGCAACGCTTTAGGGGGAGCGTACGAGTGAGCGCGCGGGTTAGTTTTAGCGTACGGGTTAGGATTAGGGGACGGGTGAGGGTCAGGCTTCGGGGAAGGGTTAGGGTTAGGGTTCGGGCTAGGGTTAGGGTTAGGGGGACGGGGACGGTTTAGGGTCCAGGGGAGGGTACGGCAACGCTTTAGGGGGAGCGTACGTGTGAGGGCAAGGGTTAGTGTTAGCGTACGGGTTAGGATTAGGGGACGGGTGAGGGTCAGGCTTCGGGGAAGGGTTAGGGTTAGGGTTCGGGCTAGGGTTAGGGTTAGGGGACGGGGACGGTTTAGGGTCCAGGGGAGGGTACGGCAACGCTTTAGGGGGAGCGTACGTGTGAGGGCACGGGTTAGTGTTAGCGTACGGGTTAGGATTAGGGGACGGGTGAGGGTCAGGCTTCGGGGAAGTGTTAGGGTTAGGGTTCGGGCTAGGGTTAGGGTTAGGGGACGGGGACGGTTTAGGGTGCAGGTGAGGGTACAGCAACGCTTTAGGGGGAGCGTGCGTGTGAGGGCGTGGGTTAGTGTTAGCGTACGGGTTAGGATTAGGGGACGGGTGAGGGTCAGGCTTCGGGGAAGGGTTAGGGTTAGGGTCCGGGCTAGGGTTAGGGTTAGGGGACGGGCTCGGTTTAGGGTCCAGGTGAGGGTACGGCAACGCTTTAGGGGGAGCGTGCGTGTGAGGTCGCGGGTTAGTGTTAGCGTACGGGTTAGGATTAGGGGACGGGTGAGGGTCAGGCTTCGGGGAAGTGTTAGGGTTAGGGTTCGGGCTAGGGTTAGGGTTAGGGGACGGGGACGGTTTAGGGTCCAGGTGAGGGTACGGCAACGCTTTAGGGGGAGCGTGCGTGTGAGGGCGCGGGTTAGTGTTAGCGTACGGGTTAGGATTAGGGGACGGGTGAGGGTCAGGCTTCGGGGAAGGGTTAGGGTTAGGGTTCGGGCTAGGGTTAGGGTTAGGGGACGGGGACGGTTTAGGGTCCAGGTGAGGGTACGGCAACGCTTTAGGGGGAGCGTGCGTGTGAGCGCGTGGGTTAGTGTTAACGTACGGGTTAGGATTAGGGGACGGGTGAGGGTCAGGCTTCGGGGAAGTGTTAGGGTTAGGGTTCGGGCTAGGGTTAGGGTTAGGGGACGGGGACGGTTTAGGGTCCAGGTGAGGGTACGGCAACGCTTTAGGGGGAGCGTGCGTGTGAGGGCGCGGGTTAGTGTTATCGTACGGGTTAGGATTAGGGGATGGGTGAGGGTCAGGCTTCGGGGAAGGGTTAGGGTTAGGGTTCGGGCTAGGGTTAGGGTTAGGGGACGGGGACGGTTTAGGGTCCAGGTGAGGGTACGGCAACGCTTTAGGGGGAGCGTGGGTGTGAGGGCGTGGGTTAGTGTTAGCGTACGGGTTAGGATTAGGGGACGGGTGAGGGTCAGGCTTCTGGGAAGGGTTAGGGTTAGGGTTCGGGCTAGGGTTAGGGTTAGGGGACGGGGACGGTTAAGGGTCCAGGTGAGGGTACGGCAACGCTTTAGGGGGAGCGTGCGTGTGAGGGCGCGGGTTAGTGTTAGCGTACGGGTTAGGATTAGGGGACGGGTGAGGGTCAGGCTTCGGGGAAGCGTTAGGGTTAGGGTTCGGGCTAGGGTTAGGGTTAGGGGACGGGGACGGTTTAGGGTCCAGGTGAGGGTACGGCAACGCTTTAGGGGGAGCGTGCGTGTGAGGGCGCGGGTTAGTGTTAGCGTATGGGTTAGGATTAGGGGACGGGTGAGGGTCAGGCTTCGGGGAAGGGTTAGGGTTAGGCTTCTGGCTAGGGTTAGGGGACGGGGACGGTTTAGGGTCCAGGTGAGGGTATGGCAATGCTTTACGGGGAGCGTGCGTGTGAGGGCGCGGATTAGTGTTAGCGTATGGGTTAGGATTAGGGGACGGGTGAGGGTCAGGCTTCGGGGAAGAGTTAGGGTTAGGGTTCGGGATAGGGTTAGGGTTAGGGGACGTGGACGGTTTAGGGTCCAGGTGAGGGTACGGCAACGCTTTAGGGGGAGCGTGCGTGTGAGGACGCGGGTTAGTGTTAGCGTACGGGTTAGGATTAGGGGACGGGTGAGGGTCAGGCTTCGGGGAAGGGTTAGGGTTAGGGTTTGGGCTAGGGTTAGGGTTAGGGGACGGGGACGGTTTAGGGTCCAGGTGAGGGTACGGCAACGCTTTAGGGGGAGCGTGCGTGTGAGGGCGCGGGTTACTGTTATCGTACGGGTTAGGATTAGGGGACGGGTGAGGGTCCGGCTTCGGGGAAGGGTTAGGGTTAGGGTTCGGGCTAGGGTTAGGGTTAGGGGACGGGGACGGTTTAGGGTCCAGGTGAGGGTACGGCAACGCTTTAGGGGGAGTGTGCGTGTGAGGGCGTGGGGTAGTGTTAGCGTACGGGTTAGGATTAGGGGACGGGTGAGGGTCAGGCTTCGGGGAAGGGTTAGGGTTAGGGTTCGGGCTAGGGTTAGGGTTAGGGGACGGGGATGGCTTAGGGTCCAGGTGAGGGGACGGCAACGTTTTAGGGGGAGCGTGCGTGTGACGACGCGGGTTAGTGTTAGCGTACGGGTTAGGATTAGGGGACGGGTGAGGGTCAGGCTTCGGGGAAGGGTTAGGGTTAGGGTTCGGGCTAGGGTTAGGGTTAGGGGACGGGGACGGTTTAGGGTCCAGGTGAGGGTACGGCAACGCTTTAGGGGGAGCGTGCGTGTGAGGGCGCGGGTTAGTGTTAGCGTACGGGTTAGGATTAGGGGACGGGTGAGGGTCAGGCTTCGGGGAAGGGTTAGGGTTAGGGTTCAGGCTAGGGTTAGGGTTAGGGGACGGGGACGGTTTAGGGTCCAGGGGAGGGTACGGCAACGCTTTAGGGGGAGCGTACGTGTGAGGGCACGGGTTAGTGTTAGCGTACGGGTTAGGATTAGGGGACGGGTGAGGGTCAGACTTCGGGGAAGGGTTAGGGTTAGGGTTCGGGCTAGGGTTAGGGTTAGGGGACGGGGACGGCTTACGGTCCAGGTGAGGGTACGGCAACGCTTTAGGGGGAGCGTGCGTGTGAGGGCGTGGGTTACTGTTAGCGTACGGGTTACGATTAGGGGATGGGTGAGGGTCAGGCTTCGGGGAAGGGTTAGGGTTAGGGTTCGGGCTAGGGTTAGGGTTAGGGGACGGGGACGGTTTAGGGTCCAGGTGAGGGTACAGCAACACTTTAGGGGGAGCATGCGTGTGAGGGCGTGGGTTAGTGTTAGCGTACGGGTTAGGATTAGGGGGCGGGTGAGGGTCAGGCTTCGGGGAAGGGTTAGGGTTAGGGTTCGGGCTAGGGTTAGGGTTAGGGGACGGGGACGGTTTAGGGTCCAGGTGAGGGTACGGCAACGCTTTAGGGGGAGCGTGCATGTGAGGGCGCGGGTTAGTGTTAGCGTACGGGTTAGGATTAGGGGACGGGTGAGGGTCAGGCTTCGGGGAAGGGTTAGGGTTAGGGTTCGGGCTAGGGTTAGGGTTAGGGGACGGGGACGGTTTAGGGTCCAGGTGAGGGTACGGCAACGCTTTAGGGGGAGCGTGCGTGTGAGGGCGCGGGTTAGTGTTAGCGTATGGGTTAGGATTAGGGGACGGGTGAGGGTCAGGCTTCGGGGAAGGGTTAGGGTTAGGGTTCTGGCTAGGGTTAGGGGACGGGGAAGGTTTAGGGTCCAGGTGAGGGTACGGCAACGCTTTAGGTGGAGCGTACGTGTGAGGGCACGGGTTAGTGTTAGCGTACGGGTTAGGATTAGGGGACAGGTGAGGGTCAGGCTTCAGGGAAGGGTTAGGGTTAGGGTTCGGGCTAGGGTTAGGTTTAGGGGACGGGGACGGTTTAGGGTCCAGGGGAGGGTACGGCAACGTTTTAGGGGGAGCGTACGTGTGAGGGCACGGGTTAGTGTTAGCGTACGGGTTAGGATTAGGGGACAGGTGAGGGTCAGGCTTCGGGGAAGGGTTGGGGTTAGGGTTCGGGCTAGGGTTATGGTTAGGGGACGGGGACGGTTTAGGGTCCAGGTGAGGGTACGGCAACGCTTTAGGGGGAGCGTGCGTGTGAGGTCGCGGGTTACTGTTAGCGTACGGGTTAGGATTAGGGGACGGGTGAGGGTCAGGCTTCGGGGAAGGGTTAGGGTTAGGGTTCGGGCTAGGGTTAGGGTTAGGGGACGGGGAGGGTTTAGGGTCCAGGTGAGGGTACAGCAACGCTTTCGGGGGAGCGTGCGTGTGAGGGCGTGGGTTAGTGTTAGCGTACGGGTTAGGATTAGGGGACGGGTGAGGGTCAGGCTTCGGGGAAGGGTTAGGGTTAGGGTTCGGGCTATGGTTAGGGTTAGGGGACGGGGACGGTTTAGGGTCCAGGTGAGGGTACGTCAACGCTTTACGGGGAGCGTGCGTGTGAGGGCGCGGGTTAGTGTTATCATACGGGTTAGAATTAGGGGATGGGTGAGGGTCAGGCTTCGGGGAAGGGTTAGGGTTAGGGTTCGGGCTAGGTTTAGGGTTAGGGGATGGGGACGGTTTAGGTTCCAGGTGAGGGTACGGCAACGCTTTAGGTGGAGCGTGCGTGTGAGGGCGCGGGTTAGTGTTAGCGTACGGGTTAGGATTAGGGGACGGGTGAGGGTCAGGCTTCGGGGAAGGGTTAGGGTTAGGGTTCGGGCTAGGGTTAGGGTTAGGGGACGGGGACGGTTTAGGGTCCAGGTGAGGGTACGGCAATGCTTTAGGGGGAGCGTGCGTGTGAGGGCTCGGGTTAGTGTTAGCGTACGGGTTAGGATTATGGGACGGGTGAGGGTCAGGCTTCGGGGAAGTGTTAGGGTTAGGGTTCGGGCTAGGGTTAGGGTTAGGGGATGGGGACGGTTTACGGTCCAGGTGAGGGTACGGCAACGTTTTAGGGGGAGCGTGCATGTGAGGGCGCGGGTTAGTGTTAGCGTATGGGTTAGGATTAGGGGACGGGTGAGGGTCAAGCTTCGGGGAAGGGTTAGGGTTAGGGTTCGGGCTAGGGTTAGGGGACGGGGACGGTTTAGGGTCCAGGTGAGGGTATGGCAATGCTTTAGGGGGAGCGTGCGTGTGAGGGCACGGGTTAGTGTTAGCGTATGGGTTAGGATTAGGGGACGGGTGAGGGTCAGGCTTCGGGGAAGGGTTAGGTTTAGGGTTCGGGCTAGGGTTAGGGTTAGGGGACGGGGACGGTTTAGGGTCCAGGTGAGGGTACGGCAACGCTTTAGGGGGAGCGTGCGTGTGAGGGCGCAGGTTAGTGTTAGCGTACGGGTTAGGATTAGGGGACGGGTGAGGGTCAGGCTTCGGGGAAGGGTTAGGGTTAGGGTTCGGGCTAGGGTTAGGGTTAGGGGACGGGGACGGTTTAGGGTCCAGGTGAGGGTACGGCAACGCTTTAGGGGGAGCGTGTGTGTGAGGGCGTGGGTTAGTGTTAGCATACGGGTTAGGATTAAGGGACGGGTGAGGGTCAGGCTTCGGGGAAAGGTTAGGGTTACGGTTCGGGCTAGGGTTAGGGTTAGGGGAAGGGGACGGTTTAGGGTCCAGGAGAGGGTACGGCAACGCTTTAGGGGGAGCGTACGTGTGAGGGCCCGGGTTAGTGTTAGCGTACGGGTTAGGATTAGGGGACGGGTGAGGGTCAGGCTTCGGGGAAGGGTTAGGGTTAGGGTTCGGGCTAGGGTTAGGGTTAGGGGACGGGGATGGTTTAGGGTCCAGGTGAGGGTACGGCAACGCTTTAGGGGGAGCGTGCGTGTGAGGGCGCGGGTTAGTGTTAGCGTACGGGTTAGGATTAGGGGACGTGTGAGGGTCAGGCTTCGGGGAAGGGTTAGGGTTAGGGTTCGGGCTAGGGTTAGGGTTAGGGGACGGGGACGGTTTAGGGTCCAGGTGAGGGTACGGCAACGCTTTAGGGGGAGCGTGCGTGTGAGGGCGCGGGTTAGTGTTAGCGTACGGGTTAGGATTAGGGGACGGGTGAGGGTCAGGCTTCGGGGAAGGGTTAGGGCTAGGGTTCGGGCTAGGGTTAGGGTTAGGGGACGGGGACGGTTTAGGGTCCAGGTGAGGGTACGGCAGTGCTTTAGGGGGAGCGTGCGTGTGAGGGCGCGGGTTAGTGTTAGCGTACGGGTTAGGATTAGGGGACGGGTGAGGGTCAGGCTTCGGGGAAGGGTTAGGGTTAGGGTTCGGGCTAGGCTTAGGGTTAGGGGACGGGGACGGTTTAGGGTCCAGGTGAGGGTACGGCAACGCTTTAGGGGGAGCGTGCGTGTGAGGGTGCGGGTTAGTGTTAGCGTACAGGTTAGGATTAGGGGACGGGTGAGGGTCAGGCTTCGGGGAAGGGTTAGGGTTAGGGTTCGGGCTAGGGTTAGGGTTAGGGGACGGGGACGGTTTAGGGTCCAGGTGAGGGTACAGCAACGCTTTAGGGGGAGCGTGCGTGTGAGGGCGCGGGTTAGTGTTAGCGTACGGGTTAGGATTAGGGGACGGGTGAGGGTCAGGCTTCGGGGAAGGGTTAGGGTTAGGGTTCGGGCTAGGGTTAGGTTTAGGGGACGGGGACGGTTTAGGGTCCAGGTGAGGGTACGGCAACGCTTTAGGGGGAGCGTGCGTGTGAGGGCGCGGGTTAGTGCTAGCGTATGGGTTAGGATTAGGGGACGGGTGAGGGTCAGGCTTCGGGGAAGTTTTAGGGTTAGGGTTCGGGCTAGGGTTAGGGGACGGGGACGGTTTAGGGTCCAGGTGAGGGTACGGCAACACTTTAGGAGGAGCGTGCGTGTGAGGGCGCGGGTTAGTGTTAGCGTATGGGTTAGGATTAGGGGACGGGTGAGGGTCAGGCTTCGGGGAAGGGTTAGGTTTAGGGTTCGGGCTAGGGTTATGGTTAGGGGACGGGGACGGTTTAGGGTCCCGGTGAGGGTACGGCAACGCTTTAGGGGGAGCGTGCGTGTGAGGGCGCGGGTTAGTGTTAGCGTACGGGTTAGGATTAGGGGACGGGTGAGGGTCAGGCTTCGGGGAAGGGTTAGGGTTCGGGTTCGGGCTAGGGTTAGGGTTAGGGGACGGGGACGGTTTAGGGTCCAGGTGAGGGTACGGCAACGCTTTAGGGGGAGCGTGGGTGTGAGGGCGTGGGTTAGTGTTAGCGTACGGGTTAGGATTAGGGGACGGGTGAGGGTCAGGCTTCGGGGAAGGGTTAGGGTTAGGGTTCGGGCTAGGGTTAGGGTTAGGGGACGGGGACGGTTTAGGGTCCAGGTGAGGGTACGGCAACGCTTTAGGGGGAGAGTGCGTGTGAGGGCGCGGGTTAGTGTTAGCGTACGGGTTAGGATTAGGGGACGGGTGAGGGTCAGGCTTCGGGGAAGGGTTAGGGTTAGGGTTCGGGCTAGGGTTAGGGTTAGCGGACGGGGACGGTTTAGGGTCCAGGTGAGGGTACGGCAACGCTTTAGGGGGAGCGTCGTGTGAGGGCGCGGGTTAGTGTTAGCGTACGGGTTAGGATTAGGGGACGGGTGAGGGTCAGGCTTCGGAGAAGGGTTAGGGTTAGGGTTCGGGCTAGGGTTAGGGTTAGGGGACGGGGACGGTTTAGGGTCCAGGTGAGGGTACGGCAACGCTTTAGGGGGAGCGTGCGTGTGAGGGCGCGGGTTAGTGTTAGCGTACGGTTTAGGATTAGGGGACGGGTGAGGGTCAGGCTTCGGGGAAGGTTTAGGGTTAGTGTTCGGGCTAGGGTTAGGGTTAGGAGATGGGGACGGTTTAGGGTCCAGGTGAGGGTACGGCAACGCTTTAGGGGGAGCATGCATGTGAGAGTGCGGTTTAGTGTTAGCGTACGGGTTAGGATTAGGGGACGGGTGAGGGTCAGGCTTCGGGGAAGGGTTAGGGTTAGGGTTCGGGCTAGGGTTAGGGTTAGGGTACGGGGACGGTTTAGGGTCCAGGTGAGGGTACGGCAACGCTTTAGGGGGAGCGTGCGTGTGAGGGCGCGGGGTAGTGTTAGCGTACGGGTTAGGATTAGGGGACGGGTGAGGGTCAGGCTTCGGGGAAGGGTTAGGGTTAGGGTTCGGGCTAGGGTTAGGGTTAGGGGACGGGGACGGTTTAGGGTCCAGGTGAGGGTACGGCAACGCTTTAGGGGGAGCGTGCGTGTGAGGGCGCGGGTTAGTGTTAGCGTACGGGTTAGGATTAGGGGACGGTTGAGGGTCATGCTTCGGGGAAGGGTTAGGTTTAGGGTTCGGGCTAGGGTTAGGGTTAGATGACGGGGACGGTTTAGGGTCCAGGTGAGGGTACGGCAACACTTTACGGGGAGCGTGCGTGTGAGGGCGCGGGTTAGTGTTAGCGTACGTGTTAGGATTAGGGGACGGGTGAGGGTCATGCTTCGGGGAAGGGTTAGGTTTGGGGTTCGGGCTAGGGTTAGTGGACGGGGACGGTTTAGGGTCCAGGTGAGGGTACGGCAACACTTTACGGGGAGCGTGCGTGTGAGGGCGCGGGTTAGTGTTAGCGTACGGGTTAGGATTAGGGGACGGGTGAGGGTCAGGCTTCGGGGAAGGTTTAGGGTTAGGGTTCGGGCTAGTGTTAGGGTTACGGGACGGGGACGGTTTAGGGTCCAGGTGAGGGTACAGCAATGCTTTAGGGGGAGCGTGTGTGTGAGGGCGTGGGTTAGTGTTAGCGTACGGGTTAGGATTAGGGGACGGGTGAGGGTCAGGCTTCGGGGAAGGGTTAGGGTTAGGCTTCGGGCTAGAGTTAGGGTTAGGGGACGGGGACGGTTTAGGGTCCAGGTGAGGGTACGGCAACGCTTTAGGGGGAGCGTGCGTGTGAGGGCGCGGGTTAGTGTTAGCATACGGGTTAGGATTAGGGGACGGGTGAGGGTCAGGCTTCGGGGAAGGGTTAGGGTTAGGGTTCGGGCTAGGGTTAGGGTTAGGGGACGGGGACGGTTTAGGGTCCCGGTGAGGGTACGGCAACGCTTTAGGGGGAGCGTGCGTGTGAGGGCGCGGGTTAGTGTTAGCGTACGGGTTAGGATTAGGGGACGGGTAAGGGTCAGGCTTCGGGGAAGGGTTAGGGTTCGGGTTCGGGCTAGGGTTAGGGTTAGGGGACGGGGACGGTTTAGGGTCCAGGTGAGGGTACGGCAACGCTTTAGGGGGAGCGTGGGTGTGAGGGCGCGGGTTAGTGTTAGCGTACGGGTTAGGATTAGGGGACGGGTGAGGGTCAGGCTTCGGGGAAGGGTTAGGGTTAGGGTTCGGGCTAGGGTTAGGGTTAGGGGACGGGGACGGTTTAGGGTCCAGGTGAGGGTACGGCAACGCTTTAGGGGGAGCGTCGTGTGAGGGCGCGGGTTAGTGTTAGCGTACGGGTTAGGATTAGGGGACGGGTGAGGGTCAGGCTTCGGAGAAGGGTTAGGGTTAGGGTTCGGGCTAGGGTTAGGGTTAGGGGACGGGGACGGTTTAGGGTCCAGGTGAGGGTACCTTAACGCTTTAGGGGGAGCGTGCGTGTGAGGGCGCGGGTTAGTGTTAGCGTACGGGTTAGGATTAGGGGACGGGTGAGTGTCAGGCTTCGGGGAAGGGTTAGGGTTCGGGCTAGGGTTAGGGTTAGGGGACGGGGACGGTTTAGGGTCCAGGTGAGGGTACGGCAACGCTTTAGGGGGAGCGTGCATGTGAGGGCGCGGTTTAGTGTTAGCGTACGGGTTAGGATCATGGGACGGGTCAGGGTCAGGCTTCGGGGAAGGGTTAGGGTTAGGGTTCGGGCTAGGGTTAGGGTTAGGGGATGGGGACGGTTTAGGGTCCAGGTGAGGGTACGGCAACGCTTTAGGGGGAGCATGCATGTGAGAGTGCGGGTTAGTGTTAGCGTACGGGTTAGGATTAGGGGACGGGTGAGGGTCAGGCTTCGGGGAAGGGTTAGGGTTAGGGTTCGGGCTAGGGTTAGGGTTAGGGGACGGGGACGGTTTAGGGTCCAGGTGAGGGTACGGCAACGCTTTAGGGGGAGCGTGCGTGTGAGGGCGCGGGTTAGTGTTAGAGTAGGGGTTAGGATTAGGGGACGGGTGAGGGTCAGGCTTCGGGGAAGGGTTAGGGTTAGGGTTCGGGCTAGGGTTAGGGTTAGGGGACGGGGACGGTTTAGGGTCCAGGTGAGGGTACGGCAACGCTTTAGGGGGAGCGTGCGTGTGAGGGCGAGGGTTAGTGTTAGCGTACGTGTTAGGATTAGGGGACGGGTGAGGGTCAGGCTTCGGTGAAGGGTTAGGGTTAGGGTTCGGGCTAGGGTTAGGGTTAGGGGACGGGGACGGTTTAGGGTCCAGGTGAGGGTACGGCAAAGCTTTAGGGGGAGCATGCGTGTGAGGGCGTGGGTTAGTGTTAGCGTACGGGTTAGGATTAGGGGACGGGTGAGGGTCAGGCTTCGGGGAAGGGTTAGGGTTAGGGTTCGGGCTAGGGTTAGGGTTAGGGAACGGGGACGGTTTAGGGTCCAGGTGAGGGTACGGCAACGCTTTAGGGGGAGCGTGCTCGTGAGGGCGCGTGGTAGTGTTAGCGTACGGGTTAGGATTAGGGGACGGTTGAGGGTCAGGCTTCGGGGAAGTGTTAGGGTTAGGGTTCGGGCTAGGGTTAGTGTTAGGGGACGGGGACGGTTTAGGGTCCAGGTGCGGGTACGGCAACGCTTTAAGGGGAGAGTGCGTGTGAGGGCGCGGGTTAGTGTTAGCGTACGGCTTAGGATTAGGGGACGGGTGCGGGTCAGGCTTCGGGGAAGGGTTAGGGTTAGGGTTCAGGCTAGGGTTAGGGTTAGGGGACGGGGATGGTTTAGGGTCCAGGTGAGGGTACGGCAACGCTTTAGGGGGAGCGTGCGTGTGAGGGCGCGGGTTAGTGTTAGTGTACGGGTTAGGATTAAGGGACGGGTGAGTGTCAGGCTTCGGGAAAGGGTTAGGGTTAGGGTTCGGGCTAGGGTTAGTGTTAGGGGACGGGGACGGTTTAGGGTCCAGGTGAGGGTACAGCAACGCTTTAGGGGGAGCGTGCGTGTGAGGGCGCGGGTTAGTGTTAGCGTACGGGTTAGGATTAGGGGACGGGTGAGGGTCAGGCGTCGGGGAAAGGTTAGTGTTAGGGTTCGGGCTAGGGTTAGGTTTAGGGGACGGGGACGGTTTAGGGTCCAGGTGAGGGTACGGCAACGCTTTAGGGGGAGCGTGCGTGTGAGGGCGCGGGTTAGTGTTAGCGTACGGGTTAGGATTAGGGGACGGGTGAGGGTCAGGCTTCGGGGAAGTTTTAGGGTTAGGGTTCGGGCTAGGGTTAGGGGACGGGGACGGTTTAGGGTCCAGGTGAGGGTACGGCAACACTTTAGGAGGAGCGTGCGTGTGAGGGCGCGGGTTAGTGTTAGCGTACGGGTTAGGATTAGGGGACGGGTGAGGGTCAGGCTTCGGGGAAGGGTTAGGGTTCGGGTTCGGGCTAGGGTTATGGTTAGGGGACGGGGACGGTTTAGGGTCCAGGTGAGGGTACGGCAACGCTTTAGGGGGAGCGTGGGTGTGAGGGCGCGGGTTAGTGTTAGCGTACGGGTTAGGATTAGGGGACGGGTGAGGGTCAGGCTTCGGGGAAGGGTTAGGGTTAGGGTTCGGGCTAGGGTTAGGGTTAGGGGACGGGGACGGTTTAGGGTCCAGGTGAGGGTACGGCAACGCTTTAGGGGGAGAGTGCGTGTGAGGGCGCGGGTTAGTGTTAGCGTACGGGTTAGGATTAGGGGACGGGTGAGGGTCAGACTTCGGGGAAGGGTTAGGGTTAGGGTTCGGGCTAGGGTTAGGGTTAGCGGACGGGGACGGTTTAGGGTCCAGGTGAGGGTACGGCAACGCTTTAGGGGGAGCGTCGTGTGAGGGCGCGGGTTAGTGTTAGCGTACGGGTTAGGATTAGGGGACGGGTGAGGGTCAGGCTTCGGAGAAGGGTTAGGGTTAGGGTTCGGGCTAGGGTTAGGGTTAGGGGACGGGGACGGTTTAGGGTCCAGGTGAGGGTACGGCAACGCTTTAGGGGGAGCGTGCGTGTGAGGGCGCGGGTTAGTGTTAGCGTACGGTTTAGGATTAGGGGACGGGTGAGGGTCAGGCTTCGGGGAAGGTTTAGGGTTAGTGTTCGGGCTAGGGTTAGGGTTAGGGGACGGGGATGGTTTACGGTCCAGGTGAGGGTACGGCAATGCTTTAGGGGGAGCGTGCGTGTGAGGGCGCGGGTTAGTGTTAGCGTACGGGTTAGGATTAGGGGACGGGTGAGGGTCAGGCTTTCGGGGAAGGGTTACGGTTAGGGTTCAGGCTAGGGTTAGG
This sequence comes from Delphinus delphis, assembly GCF_949987515.2. NCBI lineage: Eukaryota > Metazoa > Chordata > Mammalia > Artiodactyla > Delphinidae > Delphinus > Delphinus delphis. Next base: position 59,791,007 of record NC_082701.1, read on the forward strand.
GATAGGGGACGGGGACGGTTTAGGGTCCAGGTGAGGGTACGGTAATGCTTTAGGGGGAGCGTGCGTGTGAGGGCGCGGGTTAGTGTTAGCGTACGGGTTAGGATTAGGGGACGGGTGAGGGTCAGGCTTCGGGCAAGGGTTAGGGTTCGGGTTCGGGCTAGGGTTAGGGTTAGGGGACGGGGACGGTTTAGGGTCCAGGTGAGGGTACGGCAACGCTTTAGGGGGAGCGTGCATGTGAGGGCGCGGGTTAGTGTTAGCGTACGGGTTAGGATTAGGGGACGGGTGAGGGTGAGGCTTCGGGGAAGGGTTAGGGTTAGGGTTCGGGCTAGGGTTAGGGTTAGGGGACGGGGAAGGTTTAGGGTCCAGGTGAGGGTACGGCAGCGCTTTAGGGGGAGCGTGCGTGTGAGGGCGCGGGTTAGTGTTAGCGTACGGGTTAGGATTAGGGGACGGGTGAGGGTCAGGCTTCGGGGAAGGGTTAGGGTTAGGGTTCGGGCTAGGGTTAGGGTTAGGGGACGGGGACGGTTTAGGGTCCAGGTGAGGGTACGGCAACGCTTTAGGGGGAGCGTGCGTGTGAGGGTGCGGGTTAGTGTTAGCGTACGGGTTAGGATTAGGGGACGGGTGAGGGTCAGGCTTCGGGGAAGGGTTAGAGTTAGGGTTCGGGCTAGGGTTAGGGTTAGGGGACGGGGACGGTTTAGGGTCCAGGTGAGGGTACGGCAACGCTTTAGGGGGAGCGTGCGTGTGAGGGCCTGGGTTAGTGTTAGCGTACGGGTTAGGATTAGGGGACAGGTGAGGGTCAGGCTTCGGGGAAGGGTTAGGGTTAGGGTTCGGGCTAGGGTTAGGGTTAGGGGACGGGGACGGGTTAGGTTCCAGGTGAGGGTACGGCAACGCTTTAGGTGGAGCGTGCGTGTGAGGGCGCGGGTTAGTGTTAGCGTACGGGTTAGGATTAGGGGACGGGTGAGGGTCAGGCTTCGGGGAAGGGTTAGGGTTAGGGTTCGGGCTAGGGTTATGGTTAGGGGACGGGGACGGTTTAGGGTCCAGGTGAGGGTACGGCAATGCTTTAGGGGGAGCATGCGTGTGAGGGCGCGGGTTAGTGTTCGCGTACGGGTTAGGATTAGAGGACGGTTGAGGGTCATGCTTCGGGGAAGGGTTAGGGTTAGGGTTCTGGCTAGGGTTAGGGTTAGGTGACCGGGACGGTATAGGGTCCAGGTGAGGGTACGGCAACGCTTTAGGGGGAGCGTGCGTGTGAGGGCGCGGGTTAGTGTTAGCGTACGGGTTAGGATTAGGGGACGGGTGAGGGTCAGGCTTCGGGGAAGTGTTAGGGTTAGGATTCGGGCTAGGGTTAGGGTTAGGGGACGGGGACGGTTTAGGGTCCAGGTGAGGGTACGGCAACGCTTTAGGGGGAGCGTGCGTGTGAGGGCGCGGGTTAGTGTTAGCGTACGGGTTAGGATTAGGGGACGGGTGACGGTCAGGCTTTGGGGAAGGGATAGGATTAGGGTTCGGGATAGGGTTAGGGTTAGTGGACGGGGACGGTTTAGGGTCCAGGTGAGGGTACGGCAACGCTTTAGGGGGAGCGTGCGTGTGAGGGCGCGTGTTAGTGTTAGCGTACGGGTTAGGATTAGGGGACGGGTGAGGGTCAGGCTTCGGGAAAGGGTTAGGTTTAGGGTTCGGGCTAGGGTTAAGGTTAGGGGACGGGGACGGTTTAGGGTCCAGGTGAGGGTACGGCAACGCTTTAGGGGGAGCGTGGGTGTGAGGGCGCGGGTTAGTGTTAGTGTACGGTTTAGGATTAGTGGATGGGTGAGCGTCAGGCTTCGGGGAAGGGTTAGGGTTAGGGTTCGGGCTAGGGTTAGGGTTAGGTGACGTGGACGGTTTAGGGTCCAGGTGAGGGTACGGCAACGCTTTAGGGGGAGCGTGCGTGTGAGGGCGTGGGTTAGTGTTAGCGTACGGGTTAGGATTAGGGGACGGGTGATGGTCAGGCTTCGGGGAAGGGTTAGGATTAGGGTTCGGGCTAGGGTTAGGGTTAGGGGACGGGGACGGTTTAGGGTCCAGGTGAGGGTACGGCAACGCTTTAAGGGGAGAGTGCGTGTGAGGGCGCGGGTTAGTATTAGCTTACGGGTTAGGATTAGGGGACGGGTGAGGGTCAGGCTTCGGGGAAATGTTAGGGCTAGGGTTCGGGATAGGGTTAGGGTTACGGGACAGTGACGGTTTAGGGTCCAGGTGAGGGTACAGCAACGCTTTAGGGGGAGCGTGCGTGTGAGGGCGCGGGTTAGTGTTAGTGTACGGGTTAGGATTAGGGGACGGGTGAGGGTCAGGCTTCGGGGAAGGGTTAGGGTTAGGGTTCGGGCTAGGGTTAGGGTTAGGGGACGGGGACGGTTTAGGGTCCAGGTGAGGGTACGGCAACGGTTTAGGGGGAGCGTGCATGTGAGGGCGCGGGTTAGTGTTAGCGTACGGGTTAGGATTAGGGGACGGGTGAGGGTCAGGCTTCGGGGAAGGGTTAGGGTTAGGGTTCGGGCTAGGGTTAGGGTTAGGGGATGGGGACGGTTTAGGGTCCAGGTGAGAGTACGGCAACGCTTTAAGGGGAGCGTGCGTGTGAGGGCGAGGGTTAGTGTTAGCGTACGGGTTAGGATTAGGGGACGGTTGAGGGTCAGGCTTCGGTGAAGGGTTAGGGTTAGGGTTCGGGCTAGGGTTAGGGTTAGGGGACGGGGACGGTTTAGAGTCCAGGTGAGGGTACGGCAAAGCTTTAGGGGGAGCGTGCGTGTGAGGGCGTGGGTTAGTGTTAGCGTACGGGTTAGGATTAGGGGACGGATGAGGGTCAGGCTTCGGGGAAGGGTTAGGGTTAGGGTTCGGGCTAGGGTTAGGGTTAGGGGACGGAGACGGCTTAGGTTCCAGGTGAGGGTACGGCAACGCTTTAGGTGGAGTGTGCGTGTGAGGGCGCGGGTTAGTGTTAGCGTACGGGTTAGGATTAGGGGACGGGTGAGGGTCAGGCTTCGGGGAAGGGTTAGGTTTAGGGTTCGGGCTAGGGTTAGGGTTAGGGGAAGGGGACGGTTTAGAGTCCAGGTGAGGGTACGGCAAAGCTTTAGGGGGAGCGTGCGTGTGAGGGCGCGGGTTAGTGTTAGCGTACGGGTTAGGATTGGGGACGGGTGAGGGTCAGGTTTCGGGGAAGGGTTAGGTTTAGGGTTCGGGCTAGGGTTAGGGTTACGGGACAGGGACAGTTTAGGGTCCATGTGAGGGTACGGCAACGCTTTAGGGGGAGCGTGTGTGTTAGGGCGCGGGTTAGTGTTAGCGTACGGGTTAGGAGTAGGGGACGGGTGAGGGTCAGGCTTCGGGGAAGGGTTAGGGTTATGGTTCGGGCTAGGGTTAGGGTTAGGGCACGGGGACGGTTTAGGGTCCAGGTGAGAGTACGGCAACGCTTTAGGGGGAGCGTGCGTGTGAGGGCGCGGTTTAGTGTTAGCGTACGGGTTAGGATTAGGGGACGGGTGAGGGTCAGGTTTCGGGGAAGGGTTAGGATTAGGGTTCGGCCTAGGGTTAGGGTTAGGTGACAGGGACGGTTTAGGGTCCAGGTGAGGGTACGGCAACGCTTTAGGGGGAGCGTGCTCGTGAGGGCGCGGGGTAGTGTTAGCGTACGGGTTAGGATTAGGGGACGGGTGAGGGTCAGGCTTCGGGGAAGTGTTAGGGTTAGGGTTCGGGCTAGGGTTAGGGTTAGGGGACGGAGACGGTTTAGGGTCCAGGTGAGGGTACGGCAGCGTTTTAGGGGGAGCGTGCGTGTGAGGGCGTGGGTTAGTGTTAGCGTACGGGTTAGGATTAGGGGACGGGTGAGGGTCAGGCTTCAGGGAAGGGTTAGGGTTAGGGTTCGGGCAAGGGTTAGGGTTAGGGGACGGGGACGGTTTAGAGTCCAGGTGAGGGTACGGCAAAGCTTTAGGGGGAGCGTGCGTGTGAGGGCGCGGGTTAGTGTTAGCGTACGGGTTAGGATTGGGGACGGGTGAGGTTCAGGCTTCGGGGAAGGGTTAGGGTTAGGGTTCGGGCTAGGGTTAGGGTTAGGGTGGGGACGGTTTAGGGTCCAGGTGAGGGTACGGCAACGCTTAGGGGGAGCGTGCGTGTGAGGGCGCGGGTTAGTGTTAGCGTATGGGTTAGGATTAGGGGACGGGTGAGGGTCAGGCTTCGGGGAAGGGTTAGGGGTAGGGTGCGGGCTAGGGTTAGGGTTAGGGGACGGGGACGGTTTAGGGTCCAGGTGAGGGTATGGCAACGCTTTAGGGGGAGCGTGCGTGTGAGGACGCGGGTTAGTGTTAGCGTACGGGTTAGGATTAGGGGACGGGTGAGGGTCAGCCTTCGGGGAAGGGTTAGGTTTAGGGTTCGGGCTAGGGTTAGGGTTACGGGACAGGGACAGTTTAGGGTCCAGGTGAGGGTACGGCAACGCTTTAGGGGGAGCGTGTGTGTGAGGGCGCGGGTTAGTGTTAGCGTACGGGTTAGGAGTAGGGGACGGTTGAGGGTCAGGTCAGGGAAGGGTTAGTGTTAGGGTTCGGGCTAGGGTTAGGGTTAGGGGACGGGGACAGTTTAGGGTCCAGGTGAGGGTACGTCAACGCTTCAGGGGGAGCGTGCGTGTGAGGGGGCGGGTTAGTGTTAGCGTACGGGTTAGGATTATGGGACGTGTGAGGGTCAGGCTTCGGGGAAGGGTTAGGGTTAGGGTTCGGGCTAGGGTTAGGGTTAGGGGACGGGGACGGTTTAGCGTCCAGGTGAGGGTACGGCAACGCTTTAGGGGGAGCGTGCGTGTGAGGGCTCGGGTTAGTGTTAGCGTACGGGTTAGGATTAGGGGACGGGTGAGGGTCAGGCTTCGGGGAAAGGTTAGGGTTAGGGTTCGGGCTAGGGTTAGGGTTAGTGGACGGGGACGGTTTAGGGTCCAGTTGAGGGTACGGCAACGCTTTAGGGGGAGCGTGCGTGTGAGGGCGCGGGTTAGTGTTAGCGTACGGGTTAGGATTAGGGGACGGGTGAGGGTCAGGCTTCGGGGAAGGGTTAGGGTTAGGGTTCGGGCTAGGGTTAGGGTTAGGGGACGGGGACGGTTTAGGTTCCAGGTGAGGGTACGGCAACGCTTTAGGGGGAGCGTGCATGTGAGGGCGCGGGTTAGTGTTAGCTTACGGGTTAGGATTAGGGGACGGGTGAGGGTCAGGCATCGGGGAAGGGTTAGGGTTAGGGTTCGGGCTAGGGTTAGGGTTAGGGGACGGGGACGGTATAGGGTCCAGGTGAGGGTACGGCAACGCTTTAGGGGGAGCGTGCGTGTGAGGGCGCGGGTTAGTGTTAGCGTACGGGTTAGGATTAGGGGACGGGTGAGGGTCACGCTTCGGAGAAGGGTTAGGGTTAGGGTTTGGGCTAGGGTTAGTGTTAGGGGACGGGGACGGGGAAGGTTTAGGGTCCAGGTGAGGGTACGGCAACGCTTTAGGGGGAGCGTGAGTGTGAGGGCGCGGGGTAGTGTTAGTGTACGGTTTAGGATTAGGGGACGGGTGAGGGTCAGGCTTTGGGGAAAGGTTAGGGTTATGGTTCGGGCTAGGGTTAGTGTTAGGGGATGGGGACGGTTTAGGGTCCAGGTAAGAGTACGGCAACGCTTTAAGGGGAGCGTGCGTGTGAGGGCGCGGGTTAGTGTTAGCGTACGTGTTAGGATTAGGGGACGGGTGAGGGTCAGGCTTCGGGGAAGCGTTAGGGTTAGGGTTCGGGCTAGGGTTAGGGTTAGGGGACGGGGACGGTTTAAGGTCCAGGTGAGGGTACGGCAACGCTTTAGGGGGAGCGTGCGTGTGAGGGCGTGGGTTAGTGTTAGCGTACGGGTTAGGATTAGGGGACGGGTGAGGGTCAGGCTTCAGGGAAGGGTTAGGGTTAGGGTTCGGGCTAGGGTTAGGGTTAGGGGACGGGGACGGTTTAGGGTCCAGGTGAGGGTACGGCAACGCTTTAGGGGGAGCGTGCGTGTGAGGGCGCGGGTTAGTGTTAGCGTACGGGTTAGGATTAGGGGACGGGTGAGGGTCAGGCTTCGGGGAAGGGTTAGGGTTAGGGTTCGGGCTAGGGTTAGGGTTAGGGGACGGGGACGGTTTCGGGTCCAGGTGAGGGTACGGCAACGCTTTAGTGGGAGCGTGTGTGTGAGGGCGCGGGTTAGTGTTAGCGTACGGGTTAGGATTAGGGGACGGGTGAGGGTCAGGCTTCGGGGAAGGGTTAGGGTTAGGGTTCGGTCTAGGGTTAGGGTTAGGGGACGGGGACGGTTTCTGGTCTAGGTGAGGGTACGACAACGCTTTAGGGGGAGCGTGCGTGTGAGGGCGCGGGTTAGTGTTAGCGTACGGGTTAGGATTAGGGATCGGGTGAGGGTCAGGCTACGGGGAATGGTTAGGGTTAGGGTTCGGGCTAGGGTTAGGGTTAGGGGACGGGGACGGTTTAGGGTCCAGGTGAGGGTACGGCAACGCTTTAGGGGGAGCGTGCGTGTGAGGGCGCGGGTTAGTGTTAGCGTACGGGTTAGGATTAGGGGACGGGTGAGGGTCAGGCTTCGGGGAAGGGTTAGGGTTAGGGTTCGGGCTAGGGTTAGGGGACGGGGACGGTTTAGGGTCCAGGTGAGGGTACGGCAAGGCTTTAGGGGGAGCGTGCATGTGAGGGCGCAGGTTAGTGTTAGCGTACGGGTTAGGATTAGGGGACGGGTGAGGGTCAGGCTTCGGGGAAGGGTTAGGGTTAGGGTTCGGGCTAGGGTTAGGGTTAGGGGACGGGGACGGTTTAGGGTCCAGGTGAGGGTACAGCAACGCTTTAGGGGGAGCGTGCGTGTGAGGGCGCGGGTTAGTGTTAGCGTACGGGTTAGGATTAGGGGACGGGTGAGTGTCAGGCTTCGGGGAAGGGTTAGGGTTAGGGTTCGGGCTAGGGTTAGGGTTAGGGGACGGGGACGGTTTAGGGTCCAGGTGAGGGTACGGCAACGCTTTAGGGGGAGCGTGCATGTGAGGGCGCGGGTTAGTGTTAGCGTACGGGTTAGGATTAGGGGACAGGTGAGGGTCAGGCTTCGGGGAAGGGTTAGGGTTAGGGTTCGGGCTAGGGTTAGGGTTAGGGGACGGGGACGGTTTAGGGTCCAGGTGAGGGTACGGCAACGCTTTAGAGGGAGCGTGCGTGTGAGGGCGTGGGTTAGTGTTAGCGTACGGGTTAGGATTAGGGGACGGGTGAGGGTCAGGCTTCGGGGAAGGGTTAGGGTTAGGGTTCGGGCTAGGTTTAGGGTTAGGGGACTGGGACGGTTTAGGGTCCAGGTGAGGGTACGGCAACGCTTTAGTGGGAGCGTGCGTGTGAGGGCGCGGGTTAGTGTTAGCGTTCGGCTTAGGATTAGGGGACGGGTGAGGGTCAGGCTTCGGGGAAGGGTTAGGGTTAGGGTTCGGGCTAGGGTTAGGGTTAGGGGACGGGGACGGTTTAGGGTCCAGGTGAGGGTACGGCAACGCTTTAGGGGGAGCGTGCGTGTGAGGGCGCGGGTTAGTGTTAGCGTACGGGTTAGGATTAGGGGACGGGTGAGGGTCAGGCTTCGGGGAAGGGTTAGCGTTAGGGTTCGGGCTAGGGTTAGGGTTAGGGGACGGGGACGGTTTAGGGTCCAGGTGAGGTTACGGCAACGCTTTAGCGGGAGCATGCGTGTGAGGGCACGGGTTAGTGTTAGCGTACGGGTTAGGATTAGGGGACGGGTGAGGGTCAGGCTTCAGGGAAGGGATAGGGTTAGGGTTCGGGCTAGGGTTAGGGTTAGGGGACGGGGACGGTTTAGGGTCCAGGTGAGGGTATGGCAACGCTTTAGGGGGAGCGTGCGTGTGAGGGCGCGGGTTAGTGTTAGCGTACCGGTTAGGATTAGGGGAAGGGTGAGGGTCAGGCTTCGGGGAAGGGTTAGGTTTAGGGTTCGGGCTAGTGTTAGGGTTAGGGGATGGGGACGGTTTAGGGTCCAGGTGAGGGTACGGCAACGCTTTAGGGGGAGCGTGCGTGTGAGGGCGCGGGTTAGTGTTAGCGTACGGGTTAGGATTAGGGGACGGGTGAGGGTCAGGCTTCGGGAAAGTGTTAGGGTTAGGGTTCGGGCTAGGGTTAGGGTTAGGGGACGGGGACGGTTTAGGGTCCAGGTGAGGGTATGGCAACGCTTTAGGGGGAGCGTGCGTGTGAGGGCCCGGGTTAGTGTTAGCGTACGGGTTAGGATTAGGGGACGGGTGAGGGTCAGGCTTCGGGGAAGGGTTAGGGTTAGGGTTCGGGCTAGGGTTAGGGTTAGGGGACGGGGACGGTTTAGGGTCCAGGTGAGGTTACGGCAACGCTTTAGGGGGAGTGTGCGTGTGAGGGCGCGGGTTAGTGTTAGCGTACGGGTTAGGATTAGGCGACGGGTGAGGGTCAGGCTTCGGGGAAGGGTTAGGGTTAGGATTCGGGCTAGGGTTAGGGTTAGGGGACGGGGACGGCTTAGGGTCCAGGTGAGGGTACGGCAACGCTTTAGGGGGAGCGTGCGTGTGAAGGCGGGCGTTAGTGTTAGCGTAAGGCTTAGGATTAGGGGACGGGTGAGGGTCAGGCTTCGAGGAAGGGTTAGGGTTAGGGTTCGGGCTAGGGTTAGGGTTAGGGGACGGGGACGGTTTAGGGTCCAGGTGAGAGTACGGCAATGCTTTAGGGGGAGCGTGCGTTTGAGGGTGCGGGTTAGTGTTAGCGTACGGGTTAGGATTAGGGGACGGGTGAGGGCCAGGCTTCGGGGAAGGGTTAGGGTTAGGGTTCGGGCTAGGGTTAGGGTTAGGGGATGGGGACGGTTTAGGGTCCAGGTGAGGGTACGGCAACGCTTTAGGGGGAGCGTGCGTGTGAGTGCGCGGGTTAGTGTTAGTGTACGGGTTAGGATTAGGGGACGGGTGAGGGTCAGGCTTCGGGGAAGGGTTAGGGTTAGGGTTCGGGCTAGGGTTAGGGTTAGCGGAAGGGGACGGTTTAGGGTCCAGGTGAGGGTACGGCAACGCTTTAGGGGGAGCGTGCATGTGAGAGCGCGGGCTAGTGTTAGCGTACGGGTTAGGATTAGGGGACGGGTGAGGGTCAGGCTTCGGGGAAGCGTTAGGGTTAGGGTTCGGGCTAGGGTTAGGGTTAGGGGACGGGGACGGTTCAGGGTCCAGAAGAGGGTACGGCAACGCTTTAGGGGGAGCGTGCGTGTGAGGGCGTGGGTTAGAGTTAGCGACAGGTTAGGATTAGGGGACGGGTGAGGGCCAGGCTTCGGGGAAGGGTTAGGGTTAGGGTTCGGGCTAGGGTTAGGGTTAGGGGACGGGGACGGTTTAGGGTCCAGGTGAGGGTACGGCAATGCTTTAGGGGGAGCGTGCGTGTGAGGGCGCGGGTTAGTGTTAGCGTACGGGTTAGGATTAGGGGACGGGTGAGGGTCAGGCTTCGGGGTAGGGTTATGGTTAGGGTTCGGGCTAGGGTTAGGGTTAGGTGACGGGGACGGTTTAGGGTCCAGGTGAGGGTACGGCAACGCTTTAGGGGGAGCGTACGTGTGAGGGCGCGGGTTAGTGTTAGCGTACGGGTTAGCATTAGGGGACGGGTGAGGGTCAGGCTTTGGGGAAGGGTTAGGGTTAGGGTTCGGGCTAGGGTTAGGGTTAGGGGACGGGGATGGTTTTGGGTCCAGGTGAGGGTACGGCAACGCTTTAGGGGGAGCGTGGTGTGAGAGCGCGCGTTAGTGTTAGCGTACGGGTTAGGATTAGGGGACGATTGAGGGTCAGGCTTCGGGGAACGGTTAGGGTTAGGGTTCGGGCTAGGGTTAGGGTTAGGGGACGGGGACGGTTTTGGGTCCAGGTGAGGGTACGGCAACGCTTTAGGGGGAGCGTGCGTGTGAGGGCGCCGGTTAGTGTTAGCGTACGGGTTAGGATTAGGGGACGGGTGAGGGTCAGGCTTCGGGGAATGGTTAGGGTTAGGGGACGGGGACGGCTTAGGGTCCAGGTGAGGGTACGGAAACACTTTAGGGGGGGCGTGCATGTGAGGGCATGGGTTAGTGTTAGCGTACGGGTTAGGATTAGGGGACGGGTGAGGGTCAGGCTTCGGGGAAGGGTTAGGGTTAGGGTTCGGGCTAGGGTTAGGGTTAGGGGACGGGGACGGTTTAGGGTCCAGGTGAGGGTACGGCAACGCTTTAGGGGGAGCGTGCGTGTGAGGGCGCGGGTTAGTGTTAGCGTACGGGTTAGGATTAGGGGACGGGTGAGGGTCAGGCGTCGGGAAAGGGTTAGGGTTAGGGTTCGGGCTAGGGTTAGGGTTAGGGGACGGGGACGGTTTAGGGTCAAGGTGAGGGTACTGAAACACTTTAGGGGGAGCGTGCGTGTGAGGGCGCGGGTTAGTGTTAGCGTACGGGTTAGGATTAGGGGACGGGTGAGAATCAGGCTTCGGGGAAGTGTTAGGGTTAGGGTTCGGGCTAGGGTTAGGGTTAGGGGACAGGGACGGTTTAGGGTCCAGGTGAGGGTACGGCAACGCTTTAGGGGGAGCGTGCGTGTGAGGGCGCGGGTTAGTGTTAGCGTGCGGGTTAGGATTAGGGGACGGGTGAGGGTCAGGCTTCGGGTAAGGGTTAGGGTTAGGGTTCGGGCTAGGGTTAGGGTTAGGGGACGGGGACGGATTAGGGTCCAGGTGAGGGTACAGCAACGCTTTAGGGGGAGCGTGCGTGTGAGGGCGCGGGTTAGTGTTAGCGTACGGGTTAGGATTAGGGGACGGGTGAGGGTCAGGCTTCGGGGAAGGGTTAGCGTTAGGGTTCGAGCTAGGGTTAGGGTTAGGGGACGGGGACGGTTTAGGGTCCAGGTTAGGGTACGGCAATGCTTTAGGGGGAGCGTGCGTGTGAGGGCGCGGGTTAGTGTTAGCGTACGGCTTAGGATTAGGGGACGGGTGAGGGTCAGGCTTAGGGGAAGGGTTAGGGTTAGGGTTCGGGTTAGGGTTAGGGTTAGGGGACGGGGACGGTTTAGGGTCCAGGTGAGGGTACGGCAACGCTTTAGGGGGAGCGTGCGTGTGAGGGCGCGGTTTAGTGTTAGTGTACGGGTTAGGATTAGGGGACGGGTGAGGGTCAGGCTTCGGGGAAGGGTTATGGTTAGGGTTCGGGCTAGGGTTAGGGTTAGGTGACGGGGACAGTTTAGGGTCCAGGTGAGGGTACGGCAACGCTTTAGGGGGAGCGTACGTGTGAGGGCGCGGGTTAGTGTTAGCGTACGGGTTAGGATTAGGGGACGGGTGAGGGTCAGGCTTTGGGGAAGGGTTAGGGTTAGGGTTCGGGCTAGGGTTAGGGTTAGGGGACGGGGATGGTTTAGGGTCCAGGTGAGGGTACGGCAACGCTTTAGGGGGAGCGTGGTGTGAGGGCGCGCGTTAGTGTTAGCGTACGGGTTAGGATTAGGGGACGATTGAGGGTCAGGCTTCGGGGAACGGTTAGGGTTAGGGTTCGGGCTAGGGTTAGGGTTAGGGGACGGGGACGGTTTAGGGTCCAGGTGAGGGTACGGCAACGCTTTAGGGGGAGCGTGCGTGTGAGGGCGCGGCTTAGTGTTAGCGTACGGGTTAGGATTAGGGGACGGGTGAGGGTCAGGCTTCGGGGAAGGGTTAGGGTTAGGGGACGGGGACGGCTTAGGGTCCAGGTGAGGGTCCGGAAACACTTTAGGGGGAGCGTGCGTGTGAGGGCGCCGGTAAGTGTTAGCGTACGTGTTAGGATTAGGGGACGGGGGAGGGTCAGGCTTCGGGGAATGGTTAGGGTTAGGGGACGGGGACGGCGTAGGGTCCAGGTGAGGGACGGAAACACTTTAGGGGGGGCGTGCATGTGAGGGCACGGGTTAGTGTTAGTGTACGGGTTAGGATTAGGGGACGGGTGAGGGTCAGGCTTCGGGGAAGGGTTACGGTTAGGGTTCGGGCTAGGGTTAGGGTTAGGGGACGGGGACGGTTTAGGGTCCAGGTGAGGGTACGGCAATGCTTTAGGGGGAGCGTGCGTGTGAGGGCGCGGGTTAGTGTTAGCGTACGGCTTAGGATTAGGGGACGGGTGAGGGTCAGGCTTCGGGGAAGGGTTAGGGTTAGGGTTCGGGTTAGGGTTAGGGGACGGGGACGGGGACGGTTTAGGGTCCAGGTGAGGGTACGGCAACGCTTTAGGGGGAGCGTGCGTGTGAGGGCGCGGGTTAGTGTTAGCGTACGGGTTAGGATTAGGGGACGGGTGAGGGTCAGGCTTCGGGGAAGGGTTATGGTTAGGGTTCGGGCTAGGGTTAGGGTTAGGTGACGGGGACGGTTTAGGGTCCAGGTGAGGGTACGGCAACGCTTTAGGGGGAGCGTACGTGTGAGGGCGCGGGTTAGTGTTAGCGTACGGGTTAGCATTAGGGGACGGGTGAGGGTCAGGCTTTGGGGAAGGGTTAGGGTTAGGGTTCGGGCTAGGGTTAGGGTTAGGGGACGGGGATGGTTTTGGGTCCAGGTAAGGGTACGGCAACGCTTTAGGGGGAGCGTGGTGTGAGAGCGCGCGTTAGTGTTAGCGTACGGGTTAGGATTAGGGGACGATTGAGGGTCAGGCTTCGGGGAACGGTTAGGGTTAGGGTTCGGGCTAGGGTTAGGGTTAGGGGACGGGGACGGTTTTGGGTCCAGGTGAGGGTACGGCAACGCTTTAGGGGGAGCGTGCGTGTGAGGGCGCCGGTTAGTGTTAGCGTACGGGTTAGGATTAGGGGACGGGTGAGGGTCAGGCTTCGGGGAATGGTTAGGGTTAGGGGACGGGGACGGCTTAGGGTCCAGGTGAGGGTACGGAAACACTTTAGGGGGGGCGTGCATGTGAGGGCATGGGTTAGTGTTAGCGTACGGGTTAGGATTAGGGGACGGGTGAGGGTCAGGCTTCGGGGAAGGGTTAGGGTTAGGGTTCGGGCTAGGGTTAGGGTTAGGGGACGGGGACGGTTTAGGGTCCAGGTGAGGGTACGGCAACGCTTTAGGGGGAGCGTGCGTGTGAGGGCGCGGGTTAGTGTTAGCGTACGGGTTAGGATTAGGGGACGGGTGAGGGTCAGGCGTCGGGAAAGGGTTAGGGTTAGGGTTCGGGCTAGGGTTAGGGTTAGGGGACGGGGACGGTTTAGGGTCAAGGTGAGGGTACTGAAACACTTTAGGGGGAGCGTGCGTGTGAGGGCGCGGGTTAGTGTTAGCGTACGGGTTAGGATTAGGGGACGGGTGAGAATCAGGCTTCGGGGAAGTGTTAGGGTTAGGGTTCGGGCTAGGGTTAGGGTTAGGGGACAGGGACGGTTTAGGTTCCAGGTGAGGGTACGGCAACGCTTTAGGGGGAGCGTGCGTGTGAGGGCGCGGGTTAGTGTTAGCGTACGGGTTAGGATTAGGGGACGGGTGAGGGTCAGGCTTCGGGGAAGGGTTAGGGTTAGGGTTCGGGCTAGGGTTAGGGTTAGGGGACGGGGAAGGTTTAGGGTCCAGGTGAGGGTATGGCAACGCTTTAGGGGGAGCGTGCGTGTGAGGGCGCGGGTTAGTGTTAGGGTGCGGGTTAGGATTAGGGGACGGGTGAGGGTCAGGCTTCGGGTAAGGGTTAGGGTTAGGGTTCGGGCTAGGGTTAGGGTTAGGGGACGGGGATGGTTTAGGGTCCAGGTGAGGGTACGGCAACGCTTTAGGGGGAGCGTGGTGTGAGGGCGCGCGTTAGTGTTAGCGTACGGGTTAGGATTAGGGGACGATTGAGGGTCAGGCTTCGGGGAACGGTTAGGGTTAGGGTTCGGGCTAGGGTTAGGGTTAGGGGACGGGGACGGTTTAGGGTCCAGGTGAGGGTACGGCAACGCTTTAGGGGGAGCGTGCGTATGAGGGCGCGGCTTAGTGTTAGCGTACGGGTTAGGATTAGGGGACGGGTGAGTGTCAGGCTTCGGGGAAGGGTTAGGGCTAGGGGACGGGGACGGCTTAGGGTCCAGGTGAAGGTCCGGAAACACTTTAGGGGGAGCGTGCGTGTGAGGGCGCCGGTAAGTGTTAGCGTACGTGTTAGGATTAGGGGACGGGGGAGGGTCAGGCTTCGGGGAATGGTTAGGGTTAGGGGACGGGGACGGCTTAGGGTCCAGGTGAGGGACGGAAACACTTTAGGGGGGGCGTGCATGTGAGGGCACGGGTTAGTGTTAGCGTACGGGTTAGGATTAGGGGACGGGTGAGGGTCAGGCTTCGGGGAAGGGTTACGGTTAGGGTTCGGGCTAGGGTTAGGGTTAGGGGACGGGGACGGTTTAGGGTCCAGGTGAGGGTACGGCAACGCTTTAGGGGGAGCGTGCGTGTGAGGGCGCGGGTTAGTGTTAGCGTACGGGTTAGGATTAGGGGACGGGTGAGGGTCAGGCGTCGGGAAAGGGTTAGGGTTAGGGTTCGGGCTAGGGTTAGGGTTAGGGGACGGGGACGGTTTAGGGTCCAGGTGAGGGTACTGAAACGCTTTAGGGGGAGCGTGCGTGTTAGGGCGTGGGTTAGTGTTAGCGTACGGGTTAGGATTAGGGGACGGGTGAGAGTCAGGCTTCGGGGAAGGGTTAGGGTTAGGGTTCGGGCTAGGGTTAGGGTTAGGGGACAGGGACGGTTTAGGGTCCAGGTGAGGGTACGGCAACGCTTTAGGGGGAGCGTGCGTGTGAGGGCGCGGGTTAGTGTTAGCGTACGGGTTAGGATTAGGGGACGGGTGAGGGTCAGGCTTCGGGGAAGGGTTAGGGTTAGGGTTCGGGCTAGGGTTAGGGTTTGGGGACGGGGACGGTTTAGGGTCCAGGTGAGGGTATGGCAACGCTTTAGGGGGAGCGTGCGTGTGAGGGCGCGGGTTAGTGTTAGCGTGCGGGTTAGGATTAGGGGACGGGTGAGGGTCAGGCTTCGGGTAAGGGTTAGGGTTAGGGTTCGGGCTAGGGTTAGGGTTAGGGGACGGGGACGGATTAGGGTCCAGGTGAGGGTACAGCAACGCTTTAGGGGGAGCGTGCGTGTGAGGGCGCGGGTTAGTGTTAGCGTACGGGTTAGGATTAGGGGACGGGTGAGGGTCAGGCTTCGGGGAAGGGTTAGCGTTAGGGTTCGAGCTAGGGTTAGGGTTAGGGGACGGGGACGGTTTAGGGTCCAGGTGAGTGTACGGCAACGCTTTAGGGGGAGCGTGCGTGTGAGGGTGCGGGTTAGTGTTAGCGTACGGGTTAGGATTAGGGGACGGGAGAGGGTCAGGCTTCGGGGAAGGGTTAGGGTTAGGGTTCGGGCTTGGGTTAGGGTTAGGGGACGGGGACGGTTTAGGGTCCAGGTGAGGGTACGGCAACGCTTTAGGGGGAGCGTGCGTGTGAGGGCGTGGGTTAGTGTTAACGTACGGGTTAGGATTAGGAGACGGGTGAGGGTCAGGCTTCGGGGAAGGGTTAGGGTTAGGGTTCGGGCTAGGGTTAGGGTTAGGGGACGGGGACGGTTTAGGGTCCAGGTGAGGGTACGGCAACGCTTTAGGGGGAGCGTGCGTGTGAGGGCGCGGGTTAGTGTTAGCATACGGGTTAGGATTAGGGGACGGGTGAGGGTCAGGCTTCGGGGAAGGGTTAGGGTTAGGGTTCGGGCTAGGGTTAGGGTTAGGGGACGGGGACGGTTTAGGGTCCAGGTGAGGGTACGGCAACTCTTAGGGGGAGCATAAGTGTGAGGACGCGGGTTAGTGTTAGCGTACGGGTTAGGATTAGGGGACGGGTGAGGGTCAGGCTTCGGGGAAGGGTAAGGGTTAGGGTTCGGGCTAGGGTTAGGGTTAGGGGACGGGGACGGTTTAGGGTCCAGGTGAGGGTACTGCAATGCTTTAGGGGGAGCGTGCGTGTGAGGGCGCGGGTTAGTGTTAGCGTACGGGTTAGGATTAGGGGACGGGTGAGGGTCAGGCTTCGGGGAAGGGTTAGCGTTAGGGTTCGAGCTAGGGTTAGGGTTAGGGGACGGGGACGGTTTAGGGTCCAGGTGAGGGTACGGCAACGCTTTAGGGGGAGAGTGCGTGTGAGGGTGCGGGTTAGTGTTAGCGTACGGGTTAGGATTAGGGGACGGGAGAGGGTCAGGCTTCGGGGAAGGGTTAGGGTTAGGGTTCGGGCTAGGGTTAGGGTTAGGGGACGGGGACGGTTTAGGGTCCAGGTGAGGGTACGGCAACGCTTTAGGGGGAGCGTGCGTGTGAGGGCGTGGGTTAGTGTTAACGTACGGGTTAGGATTAGGGGACGGGTGAGGGTCAGGCTTCGGGGAAGGGTTAGGGTTAGGGTTCGGGCTAGGGTTAGAGTTAGGGGACGGGGACGGTTTAGGGTCCAGGTGAGGGTACGGCAACGCTTTAGGGGGAGCGTGCGTGTGAGGGCGCGGGTTAGTGTTAGCGTACGTGTTAGGATTAGGGGACGGGTGAGGGTCAGGCTTCGGGGAAGGGTTAGGGTTAGGGTTCGGGCTAGGGTTAGGGTTAGGGGACGGGGACGGTTTAGAGTCCAGGTGAGGGTACGGCAAAGCTTTAGGGGGAGCGTGCGTGTGAGGGCGCGGGTTAGTGTTAGCGTACGGCTTAGGATTAGGGGACGGGTGAGGGTCAGGCTTCGGGGAAGGGTTAGGTTTAGGGTTCGGGCTAGGGTTAGGGTTAGGGGACGGGGACGGTTTAGGGTCCAGGTGAGGGTACGGCAACGCTTTAGGGGGAGCGTGCGTGTGAGGGCGCAGGTTAGTGTTAGCGTACGGGTTAGGATTAGGGGACGGGTGAGGGTCAGGCTTCGGGGAAGGGTTAGGGTTAGCGTTCGGCCTAGGGTTAGGGTTAGGGGACGGGGACGGTTTAGGGTCCAGGTGAGGGTACGGCAACTCTTTAGGGGGAGCATAAGTGTGAGGACGCGGGTTACTGTTAGCGTACGGGTTAGGATTAGGGGACGGGTGAGGGTCAGGCTTCGGGGAAGGGTAAGGGTTAAGGTTCGGGCTAGGGTTAGGGTTAGGGGACCGGGACGGTTTTGGGTTCAGGTGAGGGTACGGCAACGCTTTTGGGGGAGCGTGCGTGTGAGGGCTCGGGTTAGTGTTAGCGTACGGGTTAGGATTAGGGGACGGGTGAGGGTCAGGCTTCGGGGAAGCGTTAGGGTTAGGGTTCGGGCTAGGGTTAGGGTTAGGGTTAGGTGACGGGGACGGTTTAGGGTCAAGGTGAGGGTACGGCAACGCTTTAGGGGGAGCGTGCGTGTGAGGGCGCGGGGTAGTGTTAGCGTACGGGTTAGGATTAGGGGACGGGTGAGGGTCAGGCTTTGGTGAAGGGTTAGGGTTAGGGTTCGGGCTAGAGTTAGGGTTGGGGATGGGGACGGTTTAGGGTCCAGGTAAGAGTACGGCAACGCTGTAAGGGGAGCGTGCGTGTGAGGGCGAGAGTTAGTGTTAGCGTACGTGTTAGGATTAGGGGACGGGTGAGGGTCAGGCTTCGGGGAAGTGTTGGGTTTAGGGTTCGGGCTAGGGTTAGGGTTAGGGGACGGGGACGGTTTAGAGTCCAGGTAAGGGTATGGCAACGCTTTAGGTGGAGCGTGCGTGTGAGGGTGCGGGTTAGTGTTAGCGTACGGGTTAGGATTAGGGGACGGGTGAGGGTCAGGCTTCGGGGAAGGGTTAGGGTTAGGGTTCGGGCTAGGGTTAGGGTTAGGGGACAGGGACGGTTTAGGGTCCAGGTGAGGGTATGGCAACGCTTTAGGGGGAGCGTGCGTGTGAGGGCGCGGGTTAGTGTTAGCGTACGGGTTAGGATTAGGGGACGGGTGAGAGTCAGGCTTCGGGGAAGGGTTAGGGTTAGGGTTCGGGCTAGGGTTAGGGTTAGGGGACGGGGACGGTTTAGAGTCCAGGTGAGGGTACGGCAACGCTTTAGGTGGAGCGTGCGTGTGAGGGCGCGGGTTAGTGTTAGCATACGGTTTAGGATTAGGGGACGGGTGAGGGTCAGGCTTCGGGGAAGGGTTAGGGTTAGGGTTCGGGCTAGGGTTAGGTTTAGGGGACGGGGACGGTTTAGGGTCCAGGTGAGGGTACGGCAACGCTTTAGGGGGAGCGTGCGTGTGAGGGCGCGGGTTAGTGTTAGCGTACGGGTTAGGATTAGGGGACGGGTGAGTGTCAGGCTTCGGGGAAGGGTTAGGGTTAGGGTTCGGGCTAGGGTTAGGGTTAGGGGACGGGGACGGTTTAGGGTCCAGGTGAGGGTACGGCAACGTTTTAGGGGGAGCGTGCGTGTGAGGGCGCGGGTTAGTGTTAGCGTACGGGTTAGGATTATGTGACGGGTGAGGGTCAGGCTTCGGGGAAGGTTTAGGGTTAGGGTTCGGGTTAGGGTTAGGGGACGGGGACGGTTTCGGGTCAAGGTGAGGGTACGGCAACGCTTTAGGGGGAGCGTGCGTGTGAGGGCGCGGGTTAGTGTTAGCGTACGGGTTAGGATTAGGGGTCGGGTGAGGGTCAGGCTACGGGGAAGGGTTAGGGTTAGGGTTCGGGCTAGGGTTAGGGTTAGGGGACGGGGACGGTTTAGGGTCCAGGTGAGGGTACGGCAACGCTTTAGGGGGAGCGTGCATGTGAGGGCGCGGGTTAGTGTTAGCGTACGGGTTAGGATTAGGGGACGGGTGAGGGTCAGGCTTCGGGGAAGGGTTAGGGTTAGGGTTCGGTCTAGGGTTAGGGTTAGGGGACGGGGACGGTTTAGGGTCCAGGTGAGGGTACGGCAACGCTTTAGGGGGAGCGTGCGTGTGAGGGCGCGGGTTAGTGTTAGCGTACGGGTTAGGATTAGGGGACGGGTGAGGGTCAGGCTTCGGGGAAGGGTTAGGGTTAGGGTTCGGGCTAGGGTTAGGGTTAGGGGACGGGGACGGTTTAGGGTCCAGGTGAGGGTACGGCAACGATTTAGGGGGAGCGTGCGTGTGAGGGCGCGGGTTAGTGTTAGCGTACGGGTTAGGATTAGGGGACGGGTGAGGGTCAGGCTTCGGGGAAGGGTTAGGGTTAGGGTTCGGGCTAGGGTTAGGGTTAGGGGACGGGGACGGTTTAGGGTCCAGGTGAGGGTACGGCAACGCTTTAGGGGGAGCGTGCGTGTGAGGGCGCGGGTTAGTGTTAGCGTACGCTTTAGGATTAGGGGACGGGTGAGGGTCAGGCTTCGGGGAAGGGTTAGCGTTAGGGTTCGGGCTAGGGTTAGGGTTAGGGGACGGGGACGGTTTAGGGTCCAGGTGAGGTTTCGGCAACGCTTTAGCGGGAGCATGCGTGTGAGGGCACGGGTTAGTGTTAGCGTACGGGTTAGGATTAGGGGACGGGTGAGAGTCAGGCTTCAGGGAAGGGATAGGGTTAGGGTTCGGGCTAGGGTTAGGGTTAGGGGACGGGGACGGTTTAGGGTCCAGGTGAGGGTATGGCAACGCTTTAGGGGGAGCGTGCGTGTGAGGGCGCGGGTTAGTGTTAGCGTACGGTTTAGGATTAGGGGAAGGGTGAGGGTCAGGCTTTGGGGAAGGGTTAGGGTTAGGGTTCGGGCTAGGGTTAGGGTTAGGGGATGGGGACGGTTTAGGGTCCAGGTGAGGGTACGGCAACGCTTTAGGGGGAGCGTGCGTGTGAGGGCGCGGGTTAGTGTTAGCGTACGGGTTAGGATTAGGGGACGGGTGAGGGTCAGGCTTCGGGGAAGGGTTAGGGTTAGGGTTCGGGCTAGGGTTAGGGTTAGGGGACGGGGACGGTTTAGGGTCCAGGTGAGGGTACGGCAACGCTTTAGGGGGAGCGTGCGTGTGAGGGCCCGGGTTAGTGTTAGCGTACGGGTTAGGATTAGGGGACGGGTGAGGATCAGGCTTCGGGGAAGGGTTAGGGTTAGGGTTCGGGCTAGGGTTAGGGTTAGGGGACGGGGACGGTTTAGGGTCCAGGTGAGGTTACGGCAACGCTTTAGGGGGAGTGTGCGTGTGAGGGCGCGGGTTAGTGTTAGCGTACGGGTTAGGATTAGGGGACGGGTGAGGGTCAGGCTTCGGGGAAGGGTTAGGGTTAGGGTTCGGGCTAGGGTTAGGGTTAGGGGACGGGGACGGCTTAGGGTCCAGGTGAGGGTACGGCAACGCTTTAGGGGGAGCGTGCGTGTGAAGGCGGGTGTTAGTGTTAGCGTACGGCTTAGGATTAGGGGACGGGTGAGGGTCAGGCTTCGAGGAAGGGTTAGGGTTAGGGTTCGGGCTAGGGTTATTGTTAGGGGACGGGGACGGTTTAGGGTCCAGGTGAGAGTACGGCAATGCTTTAGGGGGAGCGTGCGTGTGAGGGCGCGGGTTAGTGTTAGCGTACGGGTTAGGATCAGGGGACGGGTGAGGGTCAGGCTTCGGGGAAGGGTTAGGGTTAGAGTTCGGGCTAGGGTTAGGGTTAGGAGATGGGGACGGTTTAGGGTCCAGGTGAGGGTACGGCAACGCTTTAGGGGGAGCGTGCGTGTGAGTGCGCGGGTTAGTGTTAGTGTACGGGTTAGGATTAGGGGACGGGTGAGGGTCAGGCTTCGGGGAAGGGTTAGGGTTAGGGTTCGGGCTAGGGTTAGGGTTAGCGGAAGGGGACGGTTTAGGGTCCAGGTGAGGGTACGGCAACGCTTTAGGGGGAGCGTGCGTGTGAGAGCGCGGGTTAGTGTTAGCGTACGGGTTAGGATTAGGGGACGGGTGAGGGTCAGGCTTCGGGGAAGCGTTAGGGTTAGGGTTAGGGCTAGGGTTAGGGTTAGGGGACGGGGACGGTTTAGGGTCCAGAAGAGGGTACGGCAACGCTTTAGGGGGAGCGTGCGTGTGAGGGCGCGGGTTAGTGTTAGCGACGGGTTAGGATTAGGGGACGGGTGAGGGCCAGGCTTCGGGGAAGGGTTAGGGTTAGGGTTCGGGCTAGGGTTAGGGTTAGGGGACGGGGACAGTTTAGGGTCCAGGTGAGGGTACGGCAATGCTTTAGGGGGAGCGTGCGTGTGAGGGCGCGGGTTAGTGTTAGCGTACGGCTTAGGATTAGGGGACGGGTGAGGGTCAGGCTTCGGGGAAGGGTTAGGGTTAGGGTTCGGGTTAGGGTTAGAGTTAGGGGACGGGGACGGTTTAGGGTCCAGGTGAGGGTACGGCAACGCTTTAGGGGGAGCGTGCGTGTGAGGGCGCGGGTTAGTGTTAGCGTACGGGTTAGGATTAGGGGACGGGTGAGGGTCAGGCTTCGGGGAAGGGTTAGCGTTAGGGTTCGGGCTAGGGTTAGGGTTAGGGGACGGGGACGGTTTAGGGTCCAGGTGAGGTTACGGCAACGCTTTAGCGGGAGCATGCGTGTGAGGGCACGGGTTAGTGTTAGCGTACGGGTTAGGATTAGGGGACGGGTGAGGGTCAGGCTTCAGGGAAGGGATAGGGTTAGGGTTCGGGCTAGGGGTAGGGTTAGGGGACGGGGACGGTTTAGGGTCCAGGTGAGGGTATGGCAACGCTTTAGGGGGAGCGTGCGTGTGAGGGTGCGGGTTAGTGTTAGCGTACGGGTTAGGATTAGGGGAAGGGTGAGGGTCAGGCTTCGGGGAAGGGTTAGGGTTAGGGTTCGGGCTAGTGTTAGGGTTAGGGGATGGGGACGGTTTAGGGTCCAGGTGAGGGTACGGCAACGCTTTAGGGGGAGCGTGCGTGTGAGGGCGCGGGTTAGTGTTAGCGTACGGGTTAGGATTAGGGGACGGGTGAGGGTCAGGCTTCGGGG
This sequence comes from Delphinus delphis, assembly GCF_949987515.2. NCBI lineage: Eukaryota > Metazoa > Chordata > Mammalia > Artiodactyla > Delphinidae > Delphinus > Delphinus delphis. The sequence continues at coordinate 59,812,484 of NC_082701.1, forward strand.
AAGGGTTAGGGTTAGGGTTCGGGCTAGGGTTAGGGTTAGGGGATGGGGACGGTTTAGGGTCCAGGTGAGGGTACGGCAACGCTTTAGGGGGAGCGTGCGTGTGAGTGCGCGGGTTAGTGTTAGTGTACGGGTTAGGATTAGGGGACGGGTGAGGGTCAGGCTTCGGGGAAGGGTTATGGTTAGGGTTCGGGCTAGGGTTAGGGTTAGGTTACGGGGACGGTTTAGGGTCCAGGTGAGGGTACAGCAACGCTTTAGGGGGAGCGTACGTGTGAGGGCGCGGGTTAGTGTTAGCGTACGGGTTAGGATTAGGGGACGGGTGAGGGTCAGGCTTTGGGGAAGGGTTAGGGTTAGGGTTCGGGCTAGGGTTAGGGTTAGGGGACGGGGATGGTTTAGGGTCCAGGTGAGCGTGCGGCAACGCTTTAGGGGGAGCGTGGTGTGAGGGCGCGGCTTAGTGTTAGCGTACGGGTTAGGATTAGGGGACGGGTGAGGGTCAGGCTTCGGGGAAGGGTTAGGGTTAGGGTTCGGGCTAGGGTTAGGGTTAGGGGACGGGGACGGTTTAGGGTCCAGGTGAGGGTACGGCAACGCTTTAGGGGGAGCGTGCGAGTGAGGGCGCGGGTTAGTGTTAGCGTACGGGATAGGATTATTGGACGGGTGAGGTTCAGGCTTCGGGGAAGGGTTAGGGTTAGGGTTCGTGCTAGGGTTAGCTTTAGGGGACGGGGACGGTTTAGGGTCCAGGTGAGGGTACGGCAACGATTTAGGGGGAGCGTGCGTGTGAGGGCGCGGGTTAGTGTTAGCGTACGGGTTAGGATTAGGGGATGGGTGAGAGTCAGGCTTCGGGGAAGGGTTAGGGTTAGGGTTCGGGCTAGGGTTAGGGTTAGGGGACGGGGATGGTTTAGGGTCCAGGTGAGGGTACGACAACGCTTTAGGGGAAGCGTGCGTGTGAGGGCGCCGGTTAGTGTTAGCGTACGGGTTAGGATTAGGGGACGGGTGAGGGTCAGGCTTCGGGGAATGGTTAGGGTTAGGGGACGGGGACGGCTTAGGGTCCAGGTGAGGGTACGGAAACACTTTAGGGGGGGCGTGCATGTGAGGGCACGGGTTAGTGTTAGCGTACGGGTTAGGATTAGGGGACGGGTGAGGGTCAGGCTTCGGGGAAGGGTTACGGTTAGGGTTCGGGCTAGGGTTAGGGTTAGGGGACGGGGACGGTTTAGGGTCCAGGTGAGGGTACGGCAACGCTTTAGGGGGAGCGTGCGTGTGAGGGCGCGGGTTAGTGTTAGCGTACGGGTTAGGATTAGGGGACGGGTGAGGGTCAGGCGTCGGGAAAGGGTTAGGGTTAGGGTTCGGGCTAGGGTTAGGGTTAGGGGACGGGGACGGTTTAGGGTCCAGGTGAGGGTACTGAAACGCTTTAGGGGGAGCGTGCGTGTGAGGGCGCGGGTTAGTGTTAGCGTACGGGTTAGGATTAGGGGACGGGTGAGAGTCAGGCTTCGGGGAAGGGTTAGGGTTAGGGTTCGGGCTAGGGTTAGGGTTAGGGGACAGGGACGGTTTAGGGTCCAGGTGAGGGTACGGCAACGCTTTAGGGGGAGCGTGCGTGTGAGGGCGCGGGTTAGTGTTAGCGTACGGGTTAGGATTAGGGGACGGGTGAGGGTCAGGCTTCGGGGAAGGGTTAGGGTTAGGGTTCGGGCTAGGGTTAGGGTTAGGGGACGGGGACGGTTTAGGGTCCAGGTGAGGGTATGGCAACGCTTTAGGGGGAGCTTGCATGTGAGGGCGCGGGTTAGTGTTAGCGTGCGGGTTAGGATTAGGGGACGGGTGAGGGTCAGGCTTCGGGTAAGGGTTAGGGTTAGGGTTTGGGCTAGGGTTAGGGTTAGGGGACGGGGAAGGATTAGGGTCCAGGTGAGGGTACAGCAACGTTTTAGGGGGAGCGTGCGTGTGAGGGCGCGAGTTAGTGTTAGCGTACGGGTTAGGATTAGGGGACAGGTGAGGGTCAGGCTTCGGGGAAGGGTTAGCGTTAGGGTTCGAGCTAGGGTTAGGGTTAGGGGACGGGGACGGTTTAGGGTCCAGGTGAGGGTACGGCAATGCTTTAGGGGGAGCGTGCGTGTGAGGGCGCGGTTTAGTGTTAGCGTACGGCTTAGGATTAGGGGACGGGTGAGGGTCAGGCTTCGGGGAAGGGTTAGGGTTAGGGTTCGGGTTAGGGTTAGGGTTAGGGGACGGGGACGGTTTAGGGTCCAGGTGAGGGTACGGCAACGCTTTAGGGGGAGCGTGCGTGTGAGGGCGCGGGTTAGTGTTAGCGTACGGGTTAGGATTAGGGGACGGGTGAGGGTCAGGCTTCGGGGAAGGGTTATGGTTAGGGTTCGGGCTAGGGTTAGGGTTAGGTGACGGGGACGGTTTAGGGTCCAGGTGAGGGTACGGCAACGCTTTAGGGGGAGCGTACGTGTGAGGGCGCGGGTTAGTGTTAGCGTACGGGTTAGGATTAGGGGACGGGTGAGGGTCAGGCTTTGGGGAAGGGTTAGGGTTAGGGTTCGGGCTAGGGTTAGGGTTAGGGGACGGGGATGGTTTAGGGTCCAGGTGAGGGTACGGCAACGCTTTAGGGGGAGCGTGGTGTGAGGGCGCGTGTTAGTGTTAGCGTACGGGTTAGGATTAGGGGACGATTGAGGGTCAGGCTTCGGAGAACGGTTAGGGTTAGGGTTCGGGCTAGGGTTAGGGTTAGGGGACGGGGACAGTTTAGGGTCCAGGTGAGGGTACGGCAACGCTTTAGGGGGAGCGTGCGTGTGAGGGCGCGGCTTAGTGTTAGCGTACGGGTTAGGATTAGGGGACGGGTGAGGGTCAGGCTTCGGGGAAGGGTTAGGGTTAGGGTTCGGCCTAGGGTTAGGGTTAGGGAACGGGGACGGTTTAGGGTCCAGGTGAGGGTACGGCAACGCTTTAGGGGGACCGTGCGAGTGAGGGCGCGGGTTAGTGTTAGCGTACGGGATAGGATTAGTGGACGGGTGAGGTTCAGGCTTCGGGGAAGGGTTAGGGTTAGGGTTCGTGCTAGGGTTAGCTTTAGGGGACGGGGACGGTTTAGGGTCCAGGTGAAGGTACGGCAACGATTTAGGGGGAGCGTGCGTGTGAGGGCGCGGGTTAGTGTTAGCGTACGGGTTAGGATTAGGGGATGGGTGAGGGTCAGGCTTCGGGGAAGGGTTAGGGTTAGGGTTCGGGCTAGGGTTAGGGTTAGGGGACGGGGATGGTTTAGGGTCCAGGTGAGGGTTCGGCAACGCTTTAGGGGGAGCGTGCGTGTGAGGGCGCCGGTTAGTGTTAGCGTACGGGTTAGGATTAGGGGACGGGTGAGGGTCAGGCTTCGGGGAATGGTTAGGGTTAGGGGACGGGGACGGCTTAGGGTCCAGGTGAGGGTACGGAAACACTTTAGGGGGGGCGTGCATGTGAGGGCACGGGTTAGTGTTAGCGTACGGGTTAGGATTAGGGGACGGGTGAGGGTCAGGCTTCGGGGAAGGGTTACGGTTAGGGTTCGGGCTAGGGTTAGGGTTAGGGGACGGGGACGGTTTAGGGTCCAGGTGAGGGTACGGCAACGCTTTAGGGGGAGCGTGCGTGTGAGGGCGCGGGTTAGTGTTAGCGTACGGGTTAGGATTAGGGGACGGGTGAGGGTCAGGCGTCGGGAAAGGGTTAGGGTTAGGGTTCGGGCTAGGGTTAGGGTTAGGGGACGGGGACGGTTTAGGGTCCAGGTGAGGGTACTGAAACGCTTTAGGGGGAGCGTGCGTGTGAGGGCGCGGGTTAGTGTTAGCGTACGGGTTAGGATTAGGGGACGGGTGAGAGTCAGGCTTCGGGGAAGGGTTAGGGTTAGGGTTCGGGCTAGGGTTAGGGTTAGGGGACAGGGACGGTTTAGGGTCCAGGTGAGGGTACGGCAACGCTTTAGGGGGAGCGTGCGTGTGAGGGGCGGGTTAGTGTTAGCGTACGGGTTAGGATTAGGTGACGGGTGAGGGTCAGGCTTCGGGGAAGGGTTAGGGTTAGGGTTCGGGCTAGGGTTAGGGTTAGGGGACGGGGACGGTTTCGGGTCCAGGTGAGGGTACGGCAACGCTTTAGGGGGAGCGTGCGTGTGAGGGCGCGGGTTAGTGTTAGCGTACGGGTTAGAATTAGGGGACGGGTGAGGGTCAGGCTTCGGGGAAGGGTTAGGGTTAGGGTTCGGGCTAGGGTTAGGGTTAGGGGACGGGGACGGTTTAGGGTCCAGGTGAGGGTACGGCACCGCTTTAGGGGGAGCGTGCGTGTGAGGGCGCGGGTTAGTGTTAGCGTACGGGTTAGGATTAGGGGACGGGTGAGGGTCAGGCTTCGGGGAAGGTTTAGGCTTAGGGTTCGGGCTAGGGTTAGGGTTAGGGGACGGGGACGGTTTAGGGTCCAGGTGAGGGTACGGCAACGCTTTAGGGGGAGCGTGCGTGTGAGGGCGCGGGTTAGTGTTAGCGTACGGGTTAGGATTAGGGGACGGGTGAGGGTCAAGCTTCGGGGAAGGGTTAGGGTTAGGGTTCGGGCTAGGGTTAGGGTTAGGGGACGGGGACGGTTTCGGGTCCAGGTGAGGGTACGGCAACGCTTTAGGGGGAGCGTGCGTGTGAGGGCGCGGGTTAGTGTTAGTGTACGGGTTAGGATTAGGGGACGGGTGAGGGTCAGGCTTCGGGGAAGGGTTAGGGTTACGGTTCGGGCTAGGGTTAGGGTTAGGGGACGGGGACGGTTTAGGGTCCAGGTGAGGGTACGGCAACGCTTTAGTGGGAGCGTGCGTGTGAGGGCGCGGGTTAGTGTTAGCGTACGGGTTAGGATTAGGCGACGGGTGAGGGTCAGTCTTCAGGAAAGGGTTAGGTTTAGGGTTCGGGCTAGGGTTAGGGTTAGGGGACGGGGACGGTTTAGGGTCCAGGTGAGGGTACGGCAACGCTTTAGGGGGAGCGTGCGTGTGAGGGCGTGGGTTTGTGTTAGCGTACGGGTTAGGATTAGGGGACGGGTGAGGGTCAGGCTTCGGGGAAGGGTTAGGGTTAGGGTTCGGGCTAGGGTTAGGGTTAGGGGACGGGGACGGTTTAGGGTCCAGGTGAGGGTACGGCAACGCTTTAGGGGGAGCGTGCGTGTGAGGGCGCGGGTTAGTGTTAGCGTACGGGTTAGGATTAGGGGACGGGAGACGGTCAGGCTTCGGGGAAGGGTTAGGGTTAGGGTTCGGGCTAGGGTTAGGGTTAGGGGACGGGGACGGTTTAGGGTCCAGGTGAGGGTACGGCAACGCTTTAGGGGGAGCGTGCGTGTGAGGGCGCGGGTTAGTGTTAGCGTATGGGTTAGGATTGGGGACGGGTGAGGGTCAGGCTTCGGGGAAGGGTTAGGGTTAGGGTTCGGGCTAGGGTTAGGGTTAGGGGACGGGGACGGTTTAGGCTCCAGGTGAGGGTACGGCAACGCTTTAGGGGGAGCGTGCGTGTGAGGGCGCGGGTTAGTGTTAGCGTACGGGTTAGAATTAGGGGACGGGTGAGGGTCAGGCTTCGGGGAAGGGTTAGGGTTAGGGTTCGGGCTAAGGTTAGGGTTAGGGGACGGGGACGGTTTTGGGTGCAGGTGAGGGTACGGCAACGCTTTAGGGGGAGCGTGCGTGTGAGGGCGCGGGTTAGTGTTAGCGTACGGGTTAGGATTAGGGGACGGGTGAGGGTCAGGCTTCGGGGAAGGGTTAGGGTTAGGGTTCGGGCTAGGGTTAGGGTTAGGGGACGGGGACGGTTTAGGGTCCAGGTGAGGGTACGGCAACGCTTTAGGGGGAGCGTGCGTGCGAGGGCGCGGGTTAGTTTTAGCGTACGGGTTAGGATTAGGGGACGGGTGAGGGTCAGGCTTCGGGGAAGGGTTTGGGTTAGGGTTCGGGCTAGGGTTAGGGTTAGGGGACGGGGACGGTTTAGGGTCCAGGTGAGGGTACGGCACCGCTTTAGGAGGAGCGTGCGTGTGAGGGCGCGGGTTAGTGTTAGCGTACGGGGTAGGATTAGGGGACGGGTGAGGGTCAGGCTTCGGGGAAGGTTTAGGCTTAGGGTTCGGGCTAGGGTTAGGGTTAGGGGACGGGGACGGTTTAGGGTCCAGGTGAGGGTACGGCAACGCTTTAGGGGGAGCGTGCGTGTGAGGGCGCGGGTTAGTGTTAGCGTACGGGTTAGGATTAGGGGACGGGTGAGGGTCAAGCTTCGGGGAAGGGTTAGGGTTAGGGTTCGGGCTAGGGTTAGGGTTAGGGGACGGGGACGGTTTCGGGTCCAGGTGAGGGTACGGCAACGCTTTAGGGGGAGCGTGCGTGTGAGGGCGCGGGTTAGTGTTAGTGTACGGGTTAGGATTAGGGGACGGGTGAGGGTCAGGCTTCGGGGAATGGTTAGGGTTAGGGTTCGGGCTAGGGTTAGGGTTAGGGGACGGGGACGGTTTAGGGTCCAGGTGAGGGTACGGCAACGCTTTAGGGGGAGCGTGCGTGTGAGGGCGCGGGTTAGTGTTAGCGTACGGGTTAGGATTAGGCGACGGGTGAGGGTCAGGCTTCGGGGAATGGTTAGGTTTAGGGTTCGGGCTAGGGTTAGTGTTAGGGGACGGGGACGGTTTAGGGTCCAGGTGAGGGTACGGCAACGCTTTAGGGGGAGCGTGCGTGTGAGGGCGTGGGTTTGTGTTAGCGTACGGGTTAGGATTAGGGGACGGGTGAGGGTCAGGCTTCGGGGAAGGGTTAGGGTTAGGGTTCGGGCTAGGGTTAGGGTTAGGGGACGGGGACGGTTTAGGGTCCAGGTGAGGGTACGGCAACGCTTTAGGGGGAGCGTGCGTGTGAGGGCGCGGGTTAGTGTTAGCGTACGGGTTAGGATTAGGGGACGGGTGTGGGTCAGGCTTCGGGGAAGGGTTAGGGTTAGGGTTCGGGCTAGGGTTAGGGTTAGGGGACGGGGACGGTTTAGGATCCAGGTGAGCGTACGGCAACGCTTTAGGGGGAGCGTGCATGTGAGGGCGCGGGTTAGTGTTAGCGTACGGGTTAGGATTAGGTGACGGGTGAGGGTCAGGCTTCGGGGAAGGGTTAGGGTTAGGGTTCGGGCTAGGGTTAGGGTTAGGGGACGGGGACGGTTTCGGGTCCAGGTGAGGGTACGGCAACGCTTTAGGGGGAGCGTGCGTGTGAGGGCGCGGGTTAGTGTTAGCGTACGGGTTAGGATTAGGGGACGGGTGAGGGTCAGGCTTCGGGGAAGGGTTAGGGTTAGGGTTCGGGCTAGGGTTAGGGTTAGGGGACGGGGACGGTTTAGGGTCCAGGTGAGGGTACGGCAACGCTTTAGGGGGATCGTGCGTGTGAGGACGCAGGTTAGTGTTAGCGTACGGGTTAGGATTATGGGACGGGTGAGGGTCAGGCTTCGGGGAAGGGTTAGGGTTAGGGTTCGGCCTAGGGTTAGGGTTAGGGGACGGGGACGGTTTAGGGTCCAGGTGAGGGTACGGCAACGCTTTAGGGGGAGCGTGCGTGTGAGGGCGCGGGTTAGTGTTAGCGTACGGGTTAGGATTAGGGGACAGGTGAGGGTCAGGCTTCGGGGAGGAGTTAGGGTTAGGGTTCGGGCTAGGGTTAGGGTTAGGGGACGGGGACGGTTTAGGGTCCAGGTGAGGGTACGGCAACGCTTTAGGGGGAGCGTGCGTGTGAGGGCGCGGGTTAGTGTTAGCGTACGGGTTAGAATTAGGGGACGGGTGAGGGTCAGGCTTCGGGGAAGGGTTAGGGTTAGGGTTCGGGCTAGGGTTATGGTTAGGGGACGGGGACGGTTTAGGGTCCAGGTGAGGGTACGGCAACGCTTTAGGGGGAGCGTGCGTGTGAGGGCGCGGGTTAGTGTTAGCGTACGGGTTAGGATTAGGGGACGGGTGAGGGTCAGGCTTCGGGGAAGGGTTAGGGTTAGGGTTCGGGCTAGGTTTATGGTTAGGGGACGGGGACGGTTTAGGGTCCAGGTGAGGGTACGGCAACGCTTTAGGGGGAGCGTGCGTGTGAGGGCGCGGGTTAGTGTTAGCGTACGGGTTAGGATTAGGCGACGGGTGAGGGTCAGGCTTCAGGGAAGGGTTAGGGTTAGGGTTCGGGCTAGGGTTAGGGTTAGGGGACGGGGACGGTTTAGGGTCCAGGTGAGGGTACGGCAACGCTTTAGGGGGAGCGTGCGTGTGAGGGCGTGGGTTAGTGTTAGCGTACGGGTTAGGATTAGGTGACGGGTGAGGGTCAGGCTTCGGGGAAGGGTTAGGGTTAGGGTTCGGGCTAGGGTTAGGGTTAGGGGACGGGGACGGTTTAGGGTCCAGTTGAGGGTACGGCAACGCTTTAGGGGGAGCGTGCGTGTGAGGGCGCGGGTTAGTGTTAGCGTACGGGTTAGGATTAGGGGACGGGTGTGGGTCAGGCTTCGGGGAAGGGTTGGGGTTAGGGTTCGGGCTAGGGTTAGGGGACGGGGACGGTTTAGGGTCCAGGTGAGCGTATGGCAACGCTTTAGGGGGAGCGTGCGTGTGAGGGCGCGGGTTAGTGTTCGCGTACGGGTTAGGATTAGGTGACGGGTGAGGGTCAGGCTTCGGGGAAGGGTTAGGGTTAGGGTTCGGGCTAGGGTTAGGGTTAGGGGACGGGGACGGTTTAGGGTCCAGGTGAGGGTACGGCAACGCTTTAGGGGGAGCGTGCTTGTGAGGGCGCAGGTTAGTGTTAGCGTACGGGTTAGAATTAGGGGACGGGTGAGGGTCAGGCTTCGGGGAAGGGTTAGGGTTAGGGTTCGGGCTAGGGTTAGGGTTAGGGGACGGGGACGGTTTCGGGTCCAGGTGAGGGTACGGCAATGCTTTAGGGGGAGCGTGCATGTGAGGGCGCGGGTTAGTGTTAGCGTACGGTGTAGGATTAGGGGACGGGTGAGGGTCAGGCTTCGGGGAAGGGTTAGGGTTAGGGTTCGGGCTACGGTTAGGGTTAGGGGACGGGGACGGTTTAGGGTCCAGGTGAGGGTACGGCAACGCTTTAGGGAGAGCGTGCGTGTGAGGGCGCACGTTACTGTTAGCGTACGGCTTAGGATTAGGGGACGGGTGAGGGTCAGGCTTCGGGAAAGGGTTAGGGTTAGGGTTCGGGCTAGGGTTAGGGTTAGGGGATGGGGACTGTTTAGGGTCCAGGTGAGGGTACGGCAACGCTTTAGGGGGAGCGTGCGTGTGAGGGCGTGGGTTAGTGTTAGCGTACGGGTTAGGATTAGGGGATGGGTTAGGGTCAGGCTTCAGGGAAGGGTTAGGGTTAGGGTTCGGGCTAGGGTTAGGGTTAGGGGACGGGGACGGTTTAGGGTCCAGGTGAGGGTACGGCAACGCTTTAGGGGGAGCGTGCGTGTGAGGGCGCGGGTTAGTGTTAGCGTACGGGTTAGGATTAGGGGACGGGTGAGGGTCAGGTTTCGGGGAAGGGTTAGGGTTAGGGTTCGGGCTAGGGTTAGGGTTAGGGGACTGGGACGGTTTAGGGTCCAGGTGAGGGTACGGCAACGCTTTAGGGGGAGCGTGCGTGTGAGGGCGTGGGTTAGTGTTAGCGTACGGGTTAGGATTAGGGGACGGGTGAGGGTCAGGCTTCGGGGAAGGGTTAGGGTTAGGGTTCGGGCTAGGGTTAGGGTTAGGGGACGGGGACGGTTTAGGGTCCAGGTGAGTGTACGGCAACACTTTAGGGGGAGCGTGCGTGTGAGGGCGCGGGTTAGTGTTAACGTACGGGTTAGGATTAGGCGACGGGTGATGGTCAGGCTTCGGGGAAGGGTTAGGGTTAGGGTTCGGGCTAGGGTTAGGGTTAGGGGACGGGGACGGTTTAGGGTCCAGGTGAGGGTACGGCAACGCTTTAGGGGGAGCGTGCGTGTGAGGGCGTGGGTTAGCGTTAGGGTACGGGTTAGGATTAGGGGACGGGTGAGGGTCAGGCTTCGGGGAAGTGTTAGGGTTAGGGTTCGGGCTAGGGTTAGGGTTAGGGGACGGGGACTGTTTAGGGTCCAGGTGAGGGTACGGCAACGCTTTAGGGGGAGCGTGCGTGTGAGGGCGCGGGTTAGTGTTAGCGTACGGGTTAGGATTATGGGACGGGTGTGGGTCAGGCTTCGGGGAAGGGTTAGGGTTAGGGTTCGGGCTAGGGTTAGGGTTAGGGGACGGGGACGGTTTAGGGTCCAGGTGAGCGTACGGCAACGTTTAGGGGGAGCGTGCGTGTGAGGGCGCGGGTTAGTGTTAGCGTACGGGTTAGGATTAGGTGACGGGTGAGGGTCAGGCTTCGGGGAAGGGTTAGGGTTAGGGTTCGGGCTAGGGTTAGGGTTAGGGGACGGGGACGGTTTAGGGTCCAGGTGAGGGTACGGCAACGCTTTAGGGGGAGCGTGCGTGTGAGGGCGTGGGTTAGTGTTAGCGTACGGGTTAGAATTAGGGGACGGGTGAGGGTCAGGCTTCGAGGAAGGGTTAGGGTTAGGGTTCGGGCTAGGGTTAGGGTTAGGGGACGGGGACGGTTTCGGGTCCAGGTGAGGGTACGGCAACGCTTTAGGGGGAGCGTGCGTGTGAGGGCGCGGGTTAGTGTTAGCGTACGGGTTAGGATTAGGGGACGGGTGAGGGTCAGGCTTCGGAGAAGGGTTAGGGTTAGGGTTCGGGCTAGGGTTAGGGTTAGGGGACAGGGACGGTTTAGGGTCCAGGTGAGGGTACGGCAACACTTTAGGGGGAGCGGGCGTGTGAGGGCGCGCGTTATTGTTAGCGTACGGCTTAGGATTAGGGGACGGGTGAGGGTCAGGCTTCGGGAAAGGGTTAGGGTTAGGGTTCGGGCTAGGGTTAGGGTTAGGGGATGGGGACTGTTTAGGGTCCAGGTGAGGGTACGGCAACGCTTTAGGGGGAGCGTGCGTGTGAGGGCGCGGGTTAGTGTTAGCGTACGGCTTAGGATTAGGGGACGGGTGAGGGTCAGGCTTTGGGGAAGGGTTAGGGTTAGGGTTCGGGCTAGGGTTAGGGTTAGGGGACGGGGCCGGTTTAGGGACCAGGTGAGGGTACGGCAACGCTTTAGGGGGAGCGTGCATGTGAGGGCGCGGGTTTGTGTTAGCGTACGGGTTAGGATTAGGGGACGGTTGAGGGTCAGGCTTCGGGGAAGGGTTAGGGTTAGGGTTCGGGCTAGGGTTAGGGTTAGGGGACGGGGACGGTTTAGGGTCCAGGTGAGGGTACGGCAACGCTTTAGGGGGAGCGTGCGTGTGAGGGCGCGGGTTAGTGTTAGCGTACGGGTTAGGATTAGGGGACGGGTGAGGGTCAGGCTTCGGGGAAGGGTTAGGGTTAGGGTTCGGGCTAGGGTTAGGGTTAGGGGACGGGGACGGTTTAGGGTCCAGGTGAGGGTACGGCAACGTTTTAGGGGGAGCGTGCGTGTGAGGGCGCGGGTTAGTGTTAGCGTACGGGTTAGGATTAGAGGACGGGTGAGGGTCAGGCTTCTGGGAAGGGTTAGGGTTAGGGTTCGGGCTAGGGTTAGGGTTAGGGGACGGGGACGGTTTCGCGTCCAGGTGAGGGTACGGCAACGCTTTAGGGGGAGCGTGCGTGTGAGGGCGCGGGTTAGTGTTAGCGTACGGCTTAGGATTAGGGGATGGGTGAGGGTCAGGCTTCGGGGAAGGGTTAGGGTTAGGGTTCGGGCTAGGGTTAGGGTTAGGGGACGGGGACGGTTTAGGGTCCAGGTGAGGGTACGGCAACGCTTTAAGGGGAGCGTGCGTGTGAGGGCGCGGGTTAGTGTTAGCGTACGGGTTAGGATTAGGGGACGGGTGAGGGTCAGGCTTCGGGGAAGGGTTAGGGTTAGGGTTCGCGCTAGAGTTAGGGTTAGGGGACGGGGACGGTTTAGGGTCCAGGTGAGGGTACGGCAACGCTTTAGGGGGAGCGTGCGTGTGAGGGCGCGGGTTAGTGTTAGCGTACAGGTTAGGATTAGGGGATGGGTGTGGGTCAGGCTTCGGGGAAGGGTTAGGGTTAGGGTTCGGGCTAGGGTTAGGGTTAGGGGACAGGAACGGTTTCGGGTCCAGGTGAGGGTACGGCAACGCTTTAGGGGGAGCGTGCGTGTGAAGGCGCCGGTTAGTGTTAGCGTACGGGTTAGGATTAGGGGACGGGTGAGGGTCAGGCTTCGGGGAAAGGTTAGGGTTAGGGTTCGGGCTAGGGTTAGGGTTAGGGGACGGGGACGGTTTCGGGTCCAGGTGAGGGTACGGCAATGCTTTAGGGGGAGCGTGCGTGTGAGGGCGCGGGTTAGTGTTAGCGTACGGCTTAGGATTAGGGGACGGGTGAGGGTCAGGCTTCGGTGAAGGGTGAGGGTTAGGGTTCGGGCTAGGGTTAGGGTTAGGGGACGGGGACGGTTTAGGGTCCAGGTGAGAGTACGGCAACGCTTTAGGGGGAGCGTGCGTGTGATGACGCAGGTTAGTGTTAGCGTACGGGTTAGGATTATGGGACGGGTGAGGGTCAGGCATCGGGGAAGTGTTAGGGTTAGGCTTCGGGCTAGGGTTAGGGTTAGGGGACGGGGACGGTTTAGGGTCCAGGTGAGGGTACGGCAACGCTTTAGGGGGAGCGTGCGTGTGAGGGCGCGGGTTAGTGTTAGCGTACGGGTTAGGATTAGGGGACGGGTGAGGGTCAGGCTTCGGGGAAGGGTTAGGGTTAGGGTTCGGGCTAGGGTTATGGTTAGGGGATGGGGACGGTTTAGGGTCCAGGTGAGTGTACGGCAACGCTTTAGGGGGAGCGTGCGTGTGAGGGCGCGGGTTAGAGTTAGCGTACGGGTTAGGATTAGGGGACGGGTGAGGGTCAGGCTTCGGGGAAGGGTTAGGGTTAGGGTTCGGGCTAGGGTTAGGGTTAGGGGACGGGGACGGTTTAGGGTCCAGGTGAGGGTACGGCAACGTTTTAGGGGGAGCGTGCGTGTGAGGGCGCGGGTTAGTGTTAGCGTACGGGTTAGGATTAGGTGACGGGTGAGGGTCAGGCTTCGGGGAAGGGTTAGGGTTAGGGTTCGGGCTAGGGTTAGGGTTAGGGGACGGGGACGGTTTCGCGTCCAGGTGAGGGTACGGCAACGCTTTAGGGGGAGCGTGCGTGTGAGGGCGCGGGTTAGTGTTAGCGTACGGCTTAGGATTAGGGGATGGGTGAGGGTCAGGCTTCGGGGAAGGGTTAGGGTTAGGGTTCGGGCTAGGGTTAGGGTTAGGGGACGGGGACGGTTTAGGGTCCAGGTGAGGGTACGGCAACGCTTTAAGGGGAGCGTGCGTGTGAGGGCGCGGGTTAGTGTTAGCGTACGGGTTAGGATTAGGGGACGGGTGAGGGTCAGGCTTCGGGGAAGGGTTAGTGTTAGGGTTCGGGCTAGAGTTAGGGTTAGGGGACGGGGACGGTTTAGTGTCCAGGTGAGGGTACGGCAACGCTTTAGGGGGAGCGTGCGTGTGAGGGCGCGGGTTAGTGTTAGCGTACAGGTTAGGATTAGCGGACGGGTGTGGGTCAGGCTTCGGGGAAGGGTTAGGGTTAGGGTTCGGGCTAGGGTTAGGGTTAGGGGACGGGAACGGTTTCGGGTCCAGGTGAGGGTACGGCAACGCTTTAGGGGGAGCGTGCGTGTGAAGGCGCGGGTTAGTGTTAGCGTACGGGTTAGGATTAGGGGACGGGTGAGGGTCAGGCTTCGGGGAAAGGTTAGGGTTAGGGTTCGGGCTAGGGTTAGGGTTAGGGGACGGGGACGGTTTCGGGTCCAGGTGAGGGTACGGCAACGCTTTAGGGGGAGCGTGCGTGTGAGGGGGCGGGTTAGTGTTAACGTACGGCTTAGGATTAGGGGACGGGTGAGGGTCAGGCTTCGGGGAAGGGTGAGGGTTAGGGTTCGGGCTAGGGTTAGGGTTAGGGGACGGGGACGGTTTAGGGTCCAGGTGAGGGTACGGCAACGCTTTAGGGGGAGCGTGCGTGTGAGGACGCAGGTTAGTGTTAGCGTACGGGTTAGGATTATGGGACGGGTGAGGGTCAGGCTTCGGGGAAGTGTTAGGGTTAGGGTTCGGGCTAGGGTTAGGGTTAGGGGACGGGGACGGTTTAGGGTCCAGGTGAGGGTACGGCAACGCTTTAGGGGGAGCGTGCGTGTGAGGGCGCAGGTTAGTGTTAGCGTACGGGTTAGGATTAGGGGACGGGTGAGGGTCAGGCTTCGGGGAGGAGTTAGGGTTAGGGTTCGGGCTAGGGTTAGGGTTAGGGGACGGGGACGGTTTAGGGTCCAGTTGAGGGTACGGCAACGCTTTAGGGGGAGCGTGCGTGTGAGGGCGTGGGTTAGTGTTAGCGTACGGGTTAGGATTAGGCGACGGGTGAGGGTCAGGCTTCGGGGAAGGGTTAGGGTTAGGGTTCGGGCTAGGGTTATGGTTAGGGGACGGGGACGGTTTAGGGTCCAGGTGAGTGTACGGCAACGCTTTAGGGGGAGCGTGCGTGTGAGGGCGCGGGTTAGAGTTAGCGTACGGGTTAGGATTAGGCGACGGGTGAGGGTCAGGCTTCGGGGAAGGGTTAGGGTTAGGGTTCGGGCTAGGGTTAGGGTTAGGGGACGGGGACGGTTTAGGGTCCAGGTGAGGGTACGGCAACGCTTTAGGGGGAGCGTGCGTGTGAGGGCGCGGGTTAGTGTTAGCGTACGGGTTAGAATTAGGGGACGGGTGAGGGTCAGGCTTCGGGGAAGGGTTAGGGTTAGGGTTCGGGCTAGGGTTAGGGTTAGGGGACGGGGACGGTTTCGGGTCCAGGTGAGGGTACGGCAACACTTTAGGGGGAGTGTGCGTGTGAGGGCGCACGTTACTGTTAGCGTACGGCTTAGAATTAGGGGACGGGTGAGGGTCAGGCTTCTGGAAACGGTTAGGGTTAGGGTTCGGGCTAGGGTTAGGGTTAGGGGACGGGGACGGTTTAGGGTCCAGGTGAGGGTACGGCAACGCTTTAGGGGGAGCGTGCGTGTGAGGGCGTGGGTTAGTGTTAGCGTACGGGTTAGAATTAGGGGACGGGTGAGGGTCAGGCTTCGGGGAAGGGTTAGGGTTAGGGTTCGGGCTAGGGTTAGGGTTAGGGGACGGGGACGGTTTCGGGTCCAGGTGAGGGTACGGCAACGCTTTAGGGGGAGCGTGCGTGTGAGGGCGCGGGTTAGTGTTAGCGTACGGGTTAGGATTAGGGGACGGGTGAGGGTCAGGCTTCGGGGAAGGGTTAGGGTTAGGGTTCGGGCTAGGGTTAGGGTTAGGGGACGGGGACGCTTTAGGGTCCAGGTGAGGGTACGGCAACGCTTTAGGGGGAGCATGCGTGTGAGGGCGCGCGTTATTGTTAGCGTACGGCTTAGGATTAGGGGACGGGTGAGGGTCAGGCTTCGGGAAAGGGTTAGGGTTAGGGTTCGGGCTAGGGTTAGGGTTAGGGGATGGGGACTGTTTAGGGTCCAGGTGAGGGTACGGCAACGCTTTAGGGGGAGCGTGCATGTGACGGCGCGGGTTAGTTTTAGCGTACGTGTTAGGATTAGGGGATGGGTGAGGGTCAGGCTTCGGGGAAGGGTTAGGGTTAGGGTTCGGGCTAGGGTTAGGGTTAGGGGACGGGGCCGGTTTAGGGACCAGGTGAGGGTACGGCAACGCCTTAGGGTGAGCGTGCATGTGAGGGCCCGGGTTAGTGTTAGCGTACGGGTTAGGATTAGGCGACGGGTGAGGGTCAGTCTTCGGGGAAGGGTTAGGGTTAGGGTTCGGGCTAGGGTTAGGGTTAGGGGACGGGGACGGTTTAGGGTCCAGGTGAGGGTACGGCAACGTTTTAGGGGGAGCGTGCGTGTGAGGGCGCGTGTTAGTGTTAGCGTACGGGTTAGGATTAGGGGACGGGTGAGGGTCAGGCTTCGGGGAAGGGTTAGGGTTAGGGTTCGGGCTAGGGTTAGGGTTAGGGGACGGGGACGGTTTAGGGTACAGGTGAGGGTACGGCAACGCTTTAAGGGGAGCGTGCGTGTGAGGGCGCGGGTTAGTGTTAGCGTACGGGTTAGGATTAGGGGACGGGTGAGGGTCAGGCTTCGGGGAAGGGTTAGGGTTAGGGTTCGGGCTAGGGTTAGGGTTAGGGGACGGGGACGGTTTAGGGTCCAGGTGAGTGTACGGCAACGCTTTAGGGGGAGCGTGCGTGTGAGGGCGCGGGTTAGTCTTAGCGTACAGGTTAGGATTAGGGGACGGGTGTGGGTCAGGCTTCGGGGAAGCGTTAGGGTTAGGGTTCGGGCTAGGGTTAGGGTTAGGGGACGGGAACGGTTTCGCGTCCAGGTGAGGGTACGGCAACGCTTTAGGGGGAGCGTGCGTGTGAAGGCGCGGGTTAGTGTTAGCGTACGGGTTAGGATTAGGGGACGGGTGAGGGTCAGGCTACGGGGAAGGGTTAGGGTTAGGATTCGGGCTAGGGTTAGGGTTAGGGGACGGGGACGGTTTAGGGTCCAGGTGAGGGTACGGCAACGCTTTAGGTTGAGCGTGCATGTGAGGGCGCGGGTTAGTGTTAGCGTACGGGTTAGGATTAGGGGACGGGTGAGGGTCAGGCTTCGGGGAAGGGTTAGGGTTAGGGTTCGGGCTAGGGTTAGGTTTAGGGGACGGGGCCGGTTTCGGGTCCAGGTGAGGGTACGGCAACGCTTTAGGGGGAGCGTGCGTGTGAGGGCGCGGGTTAGTGTTAGCGTACGGGTTAGGATTAGGGGACGGGTGAGGGTCAGGCTTCGGGGAAGGGTAGGGTTAGGGTTCGGGCTAGGGTTAGGGTTAGGGGACGGGGACGGTTTAGGGTCCAGGTGAGGGTACGGCAACGCTTTAGGGGGAGCGTGCGTGTGAGGGCGCGGGTTAGTGTTAGCGTACGGGTTAGGATTAGGGGACGGGTGAGGGTCAGGCTTCGGGGAAGGGTTAGGGTTAGGGTTCGGGCTAGGGTTAGGGTTAGGGGACGGGGACGGTTTAGGGTCCAGGTGAGTGTACGGCAACGCTTTAGGGGGAGCGTGCGTGTGAGGGCGCGGGTTAGTGTTAGCGTACGGGTTAGGATTAGGGGACGGGTGAGGGTCAGGCTTCGGGGAAGGGTTAGGATTAGGGTTCGGGCTGGGGTTAGGGTTAGGGGACGGGGACGGTTTAGGGTCCAGGTGAGGGTACGGCAACGCTTTAGGGGGAGCGTGCGTGTGAGGGCGCGCGTTAGTGTTGGCGTACGGCTTAGGATTAGGGGACGGGTGAGGGTCAGGCTTCGGGGAAGGGTTAGGGTTAGGGTTCGGGCTAGGGTTAGTGTTAGGGGACGGGGACGGTTTAGGGTCCAGGTGAGGGTACGGCAACGCTTTCGGGGGAGCGTGCGTGTGAGGGCGCGGGTTAGTGTTAGCGTACGGCTTAGGATTAGGGGACGGGTGAGGGTCAGGCTTCGGGGAAGGGTTAGGGTTAGGGTTCGGGCTAGGGTTAGGCTTAGGGGACGGGGCCGGTTTCGGGTCCAGGTGAGGGTACGGCAACGCTTTAGGGGGAGCGTGCGTGTGAGGGCGCAGGTTAGTGTTAGCGTACGGGTTAGGATTAGGGGACGGGTGAGGTTCAGGCTTCGGGGAAGGGTTAGGGTTAGGGTTCGGGCTAGGGTTAGGGTTAGGGGACGGGGACGGTTTAGGGTCCAGGTGAGGGTACGGCAACGCTTTAGGGGGAGCGTGCGTGTGAGGGCGCAGGGTAGTGTTAGCGTACGGATTAGGATTAGGGCACGGGTGAGGGTCAGGCTTCGGGGAAGGGTTAGGGTTAGGGTTCGGGCTAGGGTTAGGGTTAGGGGACGGGGACGGTTTAGGGTCCAGGTGAGGGTACGGCAACGCTTTAGGGGGAGCGTGCGTGTGAGGGCGTGGGTTAGTGTTAGCGTACGGGTTAGAATTTGGGGACGGGTGAGGGTCAGGCTTCGGGGAAGGGTTAGGGTTAGGGTTCGGGCTAGGGATAGGGTTAGGGGACGGGGACGGTTTCGGGTCCAGGTGAGGGTACGGCAACGCTTTAGGGGGAGCGTGCGTGTGAGGGCGCGGGTTAGTGTTAGCGTACGGGTTAGGATTAGGGGACGGGTGAGGGTCAGGCTTCGGGGAAGGGTTAGGGTTAGGGTTCGGGCTAGGGTTAGGGTTAGGGGACAGGGACGGTTTAGGGTCCAGGTGAGGGTACGGCAACGCTTTAGGGGGAGTGTGCGTGTGAGGGCGCGCGTTATTGTTAGCGTACGGCTTAGGATTAGGGGACGGGTGAGGGTCAGGCTTCGGGGAAGGGTTAGGGTTAGGGTTCGGGCTAGGGTTAGGGTTAGGGGACGGGGACGATTTAGGGTCCAGGTGAGGGTACGGCAACGCTTTAGGGGGAGCGTGCGTGTGAGGGCGCGGGTTAGTGTTAGCGTACGGGTTAGGATTAGGGGACGGGTGAGGGTCAGGCTTCGGGGAAGGGTTAGGGTTAGGGTTCGGGCTAGGGTTAGGGTTAGGGGACGGGGACGGTTTAGGGTCCAGGTGAGGGTACGGCAACGCTTTAGGGGGAGCGTGCGTGTGAGGGCGCGGGTTAGTGTTAGAGTACGGCTTAGGATTAGGGGATGGGTGAGGGTCAGGCTTCGGGGAAGGGTTAGGGTTAGGGTTCGGGCTAGGGTTAGGGTTAGGGGACGGGGACGGTTTAGGGTCCAGGTGAGGGTACGGCAACGCTTTAAGGGGAGCGTGCGTGTGAGGGCGCGGGTTAGTGTTAGCGTACGGGTTAGGATTAGGGGACGGGTGAGGGTCAGGCTTCGGGGAAGGGTTAGGGTTAGGGTTCGGGCTAGGGTTAGGGTTAGGGGACGGGGACGGTTTAGGGTCCAGGTGAGGGTAAGGCAACGCTTTAGGGGGAGCGTGCGTGTGAGGGCGCGGGTTAGTGTTAGCGTACAGGTTAGGATTAGGGGACGGGTGTGGGTCAGGCTTCGGGGAAGGGTTAGGGTTAGGGTTCGGGCTAGGGTTAGGGTTAGGGGACGGGAACGGTTTCGGGTCCAGGTGAGGGTACGGCAATGCTTTAGGGGGAGCGTGCGTGGGAAGGCGCGGGTTAGTGTTAGCGTACGGGTTAGGATTAGGGGACGGGTGAGGGTCAGGCTTCGGGGAAACGTTAGGGTTAGGGTTCGGGCTAGGGTTAGGGTTAGGGGCCGGGGATGGTTTAGGGTCCAGTTGAGGGTACGGCAACGCTTTCGGGGGAGCGTGCGTGTGAGGGCGCGGGTTAGTGTTAGCGTACGGGTTAGGATTAGGGGACGGGTGTGGGTCAGGCTTCGGGGAAGGGTTAGGCTTAGGGTTCGGGCTAGGGTTAGGGTTAGGGGACGGGGACGGTTTAGGGTCCAGGTGAGCGTATGGCAACGCTTTAGGGGGAGCGTGCGTGTGAGGGCGCGGGTTAGTGTTCACGTACGGGTTAGGATTAGGTGACGGGTGAGGATCAGGCTTCGGGGAAGGGTTAGGGTTAGGGTTCGGGCTAGGGTTAGGGTTAGGGGACGGGGACGGTTTAGGGTCCAGGTGAGGGTACGGCAACGCTTTAGGGGGAGCGTGCGTGTGAGGGCGCGGGTTAGTGTTAGCGTACGGGTTAGAATTAGGGGACGGGTGAGGGTCAGGCTTCGGGGAAGTGTTAGGGTTAGGGTTCGGGCTAGGGTTAGGGTTAGGGGACGGGGACGGTTTCGGGTCCAGGTGAGGGTACGGCAACGCTTTAGGGGGAGTGTGCGTGTGAGGGCGCACGTTACTGTTAGCGTACGGCTTAGGATTAGGGGACGGGTGAGGGTCAGGCTTCGGGAAACGGTTAGGGTTAGGGTTCGGGCTAGGGTTAGGGTTAGGGGACGGGGACGGTTTAGGGTCCAGGTGAGGGTATGGCAACGCTTTAGGGGGAGCGTGCGTGTGAGGGCGTGGGTTAGTGTTAGCGTACGGGTTAGAATTAGGGGACGGGTGAGGGTCAGGCTTCGGGGAAGGGTTAGGGTTAAGGTTCGGGCTAGGGTTAGGGTTAGGGGACGGGGACGGTTTCGGGTCCAGGTGAGGGTACGGCAACGCTTTAGGGGGAGCGTGCGTGTGAGGGCGCGGGTTAGTGTTAGCGTACGGGTTAGGATTAGGGGACGGGTGAGGGTCAGGCTTCGGGGAAGGGTTAGGGTTAGGGTTCGGGCTAGGGTTAGGGTTAGGGGACGGGGACGCTTTAGGGTCCAGGTGAGGGTACGGCAACGCTTTAGGGGGAGCATGCGTGTGAGGGCGCGCGTTATTGTTAGCGTACGGCTTAGGATTAGGGGACGGGTGAGGGTCAGGCTTCGGGAAAGGGTTAGGGTTAGGGTTCGGGCTAGGGTTAGGGTTAGGGGATGGGGACTGTTTAGGGTCCAGGTGAGGGTACGGCAACGCTTTAGGGGGAGCGTGCGTGTGAGGGCGCGGGTTAGTTTTAGCGTACGTGTTAGGATTAGGGGATGGGTGAGGGTCAGGCTTCGGGGAAGGGTTAGGGTTAGGGTTCGGGCTAGGGTTAGGGTTAGGGGACGGGGCCGGTTTAGGGACCAGGTGAGGGTACGGCAACGCTTTAGGGGGAGCGTGCATGTGAGGGCGCGGGTTTGTGTTAGCGTACGGGTTAGGATTAGGGGACGGGTGAGGGTCAGGCTTCGGGGAAGGGTTAGGGTTAGGGTTCGGGCTAGGGTTAGGGTTAGGGGACGGGGACGGTTTAGGGTCCAGGTGAGGGTACGGCAACGCTTTAGGGGGAGCGTGCGTGTGAGGGCGCGGGTTAGTGTTAGCGTACGGGTTAGGATTAGGGGACGGGCGAGGGTCAGGCTTCGGGGAAGGGTTAGGGTTAGGGTTCGGGCTAGGGTTAGGGTTAGGGGACGGGGACGGTTTAGGGTCCAGGTGAGGGTACGGCAACGCTTTAGGGGGAGCGTGCGTGTTAGGGCGCGGGTTAGTGTTAGCGTACGGCTTAGGATTAGGGGATGGTTGAGGGTCAGGCTTCGGGGAAGGGTTAGGGTTAGGGTTCGGGCTAGGGTTAGGGTTAGGGGACGGGGACGGTTTAGGGTCCAGGTGAGGGTACGGCAACGCTTTAAGTGGAGCGTGCGTGTGAGGGCGCGGGTTAGTGTTAGCGTACGGGTTAGGATTAGGGGACGGGTGAGGGTCAGGCTTCGGGGAAGGGTTAGGGTTAGGGTTCGGGCTAGGGTTAGGGTTAGGGGACGGGGACGGTTTAGGGTCCAGGTGAGGGTACGGCAACGCTTTAGGGGGAGCGTGCGTGTGAGGGCGCGGGTTAGTGTTAGCGTACAGGTTAGGATTAGGGGACGGGTGTGGGTCAGGCTTCGGGGAAGGGTTAGGGTTAGGGTTCGGGCTAGGGTTAGGGTTAGGGGACGGGAACGGTTTCGGGTCCAGGTGAGGGTACGGCAACGCTTAGAGGGGGAGCGTGCGTGTGAAGGTGCGGGTTAGTGTTAGCGTACGGGTTAGGATTAGGGGACGGGTGAGGGTCAGGCTTCGGGGAAAGGTTAGGGTTAGGGTTCGGGCTAGGGTTAGGGTTAGGGGACGGGGACGGTTTCGGGTCCAGGTGAGGGTACGGCAACGCTTTAGGGGGAGCGTGCGTGTGAGGGCGCGGGTTAGTGTTAGCGTACGGGTTAGGATTAGGGGACGGGTGAGGGTCAGGCTTCGGGGAAGGTTGAGGGTTAGGGTTCGGGCTAGGGTTAGGGTTAGGGGACGGGGACGGTTTAGGGTCCAGGTGAGGGTACGGCAACGCTTTAGGGGGAGCGTGCGTGTGAGGACGCAGGTTAGTGTTAGCGTACGGGTTAGGATTATGGGACGGGTGAGGGTCAGGCTTCGGGGAAGTGTTAGGGTTAGGGTTCGGGCTAGGGTTAGGGTTAGGGGACGGGGACGGTTTAGGGTCCAGGTGAGGGTACGGCAACGCTTTAGGGGGAGCATGCGTGTGAGGGCGCGGGTTAGTGTTAGCGTACGGGTTAGAATTAGGTGACGGGTGAGGGTCAGGCTTCGGGGAAGGGTTAGGGTTAGGGTTCGGGCTAGGGTTAGGGTTAGGGGACGGGGACGGTTTCGGGTCCAGGTGAGGGTACGGCAACGCTTTAGGGGGAGTGTGCGTGTGAGGGCGCACGTTACTGTTAGCGTACGGCTTAGGATTAGGGGACGGGTGAGGGTCAGGCTTCGGGAAACCGTTAGGGTTAGGGTTCGGGATAGGGTTAGGTTTAGGGGATGGGGACTGTTTAGGGTCCAGGTGAGGGTACGGCAACGCTTTAGGGGGAGCGTGCGTGTGAGGGCGCGGGTTAGTGTCAGCGTACGGGTTAGGATTAGGGGATGGGTTAGGGTTAGGCTTCAGGGAAGGGTTAGGATTAGGGTTCGGGCTAGGGTTAGGGTTAGGGGACGGGGACGGTTTAGGGTGCAGGTGAGGGTACGGCAACGCTTTAGGGGGAGCGTGCGTGTGAGGGCGCGGGTTAGTGTTAGCGTACGGGTTAGGATTAGGGGACGTGTGAGGGTCAGGTTTCGGGGAAGGGTTAGGGTTAGGGTTCGAGCTAGGGTTAGGGTTAGGGGACGGGGACGGTTTAGGGTCCACGTGAGGGTACGGCAACGCTTTAGGGGGAGCGTGCGTGTGAGGGCGCGGGTTAGTGTTAGCATACGGGTTAGGATTAGGGGACGGGTGAGGGTCAGGCTTCGGGGAAGGGTTAGGGTTAGGGTTCGGGCTAGGGTTAGGGATAGGGGACGGGGACGGTTTAGGGTCCAGGTGAGGGTACGGCAACGCTTTAGGGGGAGCGTGCGTGTGAGGGCATGGGTTAGTGTTAGCGTACGGGTTAGAATTAGGGGACGGGTGAGGGTCAGGCTTCGGGGAAGGGTTAGGGTTAGGGTTCGGGCTAGGGTTAGGGTTAGGGGACGGGGACGGTTTCGGGTCCAGGTGAGGGTACGGCAACGCTTTAGGGGGAGCGTGCGTGTGAGGGCGCGGGTTAGTGTTAGCGTATGGGTTAGGATTAGGGGACGGGTGAGGGACAGTCTTCGGGGAAGGGTTAGGGTAAGGGTTCGGGCTAGGGTTAGGGTTAGGGGACGGGGACGGTTTAGGGTCCAGGTGAGGGTACGGCAACGCTTTAGGGGGAGCGTGCATGTGAGGGCGCGGGTTAGTGTTAGCGTACGGGTTAGGATTAGGGGACGGGTGAGGGTCAGGCTTCGGGGAAGGGTTAGGGTTAGGGTTCGGGCTAGGGTTAGGGTTAGGGGACGGGGACGGTTTAGGGTCCAGGTGAGGGTACGGCAACGTTTTAGGGGGAGCGTGCGTGTGAGGGCGCGGGTTAGTGTTAGCGTACGGGTTAGGATTAGGGGACGGGTGAGGGTCAGGCTTCGGGGAAGGGTTAGGGTTAGGGTTCGGGCTAGGGTTAGGGTTAGGGGACGGGGACGGTTTCGCGTCCAGGTGAGGGTACGGCAACGCTTTAGGGGGAGCGTGCGTGTGAGGGCGCGGGTTAGTGTTAGCGTACGGGTTAGGATTAGGGGATGGGTGAGGGTCAGGCTTCGGGGAAGGGTTAGGGTTAGGGTTCGGGCTAGGGTTAGGGTTAGGGAACGGGGACGGTTTAGGGTCCAGGGGAGGGTACGGCAACGCTTTAAGGGGAGCGTGCGTGTGAGGGCGCGGGTTAGTGTTAGCGTACGGGTTAGGATTAGGGGACGGGTGAGGGTCAGGCTTCGGGGAAGGGTTAGGGTTAGGGTTCGGGCTAGGGTTAGGGTTAGGGGACGGGGACGGTTTAGGGTCCAGGTGAGGGTACGGCAACGCTTTAGGGGGAGCGTGCGTGTGAGGGCGCGGGTTAGTGTTAGCGTACAGGTTAGGATTAGGGGACGGGTGTGGGTCAGGCTTCGGGGAAGGGTTAGTGTTAGGGTTCGGGCTAGGGTTAGGGTTAGGGGACGGGAACGGTTTCGGGTCCAGGTGAGGGTACGGCAACGCTTTAGGGGGAGCGTGCGTGTGAAGGGGCGGGTTAGTGTTAGCGTACGGGTTAGGATTAGGGGACGGGTGAGGGTCAGGCTACGGGGAAGGGTTAGGGTTAGGGTTCGGGCTAGGGTTAGGGTTAGGGGACGGGGACGGTTTAGGGTCCAGGTGAGGGTACGGCAACGCTTTAGGTTGAGCGTGCATGTGAGGGCGCGGGTTAGTGTTAGCGTACGGGTTAGGATTAGGGGACGGGTGAGGGTCAGGCTTCGGGGAAGGGTTAGGGTTAGGGTTCGGGCTAGGGTTAGGTTTAGGGGACGGGGCCGGTTTCGGGTCCAGGTGAGGGTACGGCAACGCTTTAGGGGGAGCGTGCGTGTGAGGGCGCGGGTTAGTTTTAGCGTACGGGTTAGGATTAGGGGACGGGTGAGGGTCAGGCTTCGGGGAACGGTTAGGGTTAGGGTTCGGGCTAGGGTTAGGGTTAGGGGACGGGGACGGTTTAGGGTCCAGGTGAGGGTACGGCAACGCTTTAGGGGGAGCGTGCGTGTGAGGCCGCGGGTTAGTGTTAGCGTACGGGTTAGGATTAGGGGACGGGTGAGGGTCAGGCTTCGGGGAAGAGTTAGGGTTAGGGTTCGGGCTAGGGTTAGGGTTAGGGGACGGGGACGGTTTAGGGTCCAGGTGAGGGTACGGCAACGCTTTAGGGGGAGCGTGCGTGTGAGGGCGTGGGTTAGTGTTAGCGAACGGGTTAGGATTAGGGGACGGGTGAGGGTCAGGCTTCGGGGAAGGGTTAGGATTAGGGTTCGGGCTAGGGTTAGGGTTAGGGGACGGGGACGGTTTAGGGTCCAGGTGAGGGTACGGCAACGCTTTAGGGGGAGCGTGCGTGTGAGGGCGCGCGTTAGTGTTAGCGTACGGCTTAGGATTAGGGGACGGGTGAGGGTCAGGCTTCGGGGAAGGGTTAGGGTTAGGGTTCGGGCTAGGGTTAGGGTTAGGGTACGGGGACGGTTTAGGGTCCAGGTGAGGGTACGGCAACGCTTTCGGGGGAGCGTGCATGTGAGGGCGCGGGTTAGTGTTAGCGTACGGCTTAGGATTAGGGGTCGGGTGAGGGTCAGGCTTCGGGGAAGGGTTAGGGTTAGGGTTCGGGCTAGGGTTAGGGTTAGGGGACGGGGACGGTTTAGGGTCCAGGTGAGGGTACGGGAACGCTTTAGGGGGAGCGTGCGTGTGAGGGCGCAGGTTAGTGTTAGCGTACGGGTTAGGATTAGGGGACGGGTGAGGTTCAGGCTTCGGGGAAGGGTTAGGGTTAGGGTTCGGGCTAGGGTTAGGGTTAGGGGACGGGGACGGTTTAGGGTCCAGGTGAGGGTACGGCAACGCTTTAGGGGGAGCGTGCGTGTGAGGGCGCAGGGTAGTGTTAGCGTACGGATTAGGATTAGGGCACGGGTGAGGGTCAGGCTTCGGGGAAGGGTTAGGGTTAGGGTTCGGGCTAGGGTTAGGGTTAGGGGACGGGGACGGTTTAGGGTCCAGGTGAGGGTACGGCAACGCTTTAGGGGGAGCGTGCATGTGAGGGCGCGGGGTAGTGTTAGCGTACGGGTTAGGATTAGGAGATGGGTGAGGGTCAGGCTTCGGGGAAGGGTTAGGGTTAGGGTTCGGGCTAGGGTTAGGGTTAGGGGACTGGGACGGTTTCGGTTCCAGGTGAGGGTACGGCAACGCTTTAGGGGGAGCGTGCGTGTGAGGGCACGGGTTAGTGTTAGCGTACAGGTTAAGATTAGGGGACGGGTGAGGGTCAGGCTTCGGGGAAGGGTTAGGGTTAGGGTTCGGGCTAGGGTTAGGGTTACGGGTCGGGTACGGTTTAGGGTCCAGGTGAGGGTACGGCAACGCTTTAGGGGGAGCGTGCGTGTGAGGGCGCGGGTTAGTGTTAGCGTACGGGTTAGGATTAGGGGACGGGTGAGGGTCAGGCTACGGGGAAGGGTTAGGGTTAGGGTTCGGGCTAGGGTTAGGGTTAGGGGACGGGGACGGTTTCGCGTCCAGGTGAGGGTACGGCAACGCTTTAGGGGGAGCGTGCGTTTGAGGGCGCGGTTTAGTGTTAGCGTACAGGTTAGGATTAGGGGACGGGTGAGGGTCAGGCTTCGGGGAAGGCTTAGGGTTAGGGTTCGGGCTAGGGTTAGGTTTAGGGGACGGGGCCGTTTTCGGGTCCAGGTGAGGGTACGGCAACGCTTTAGGGGGAGCGTGCGTGTGAGGGCGCGGTTTAGTGTTAGCGTACGGGTTAGGATTAGGGGAAGGGTGAGGGTCAGGCTTCGGGGAACGGTTAGGGTTAGGGTTCGGGCTATGGTTAGGGTTAGGGGACGGGGACGGTTTAGGGTCCAGGTGAGGGTACGGAAACGCTTTAGGGGGAGCGTGCGTGTGAGGGCGCGGGTTAGTGTTAGTGTACGGGTTAGGATTAGGGGACGGGTGAGGGTCAGGCTTCGGGGAAGAGTTAGGGTTAGGGTTCGGGCTAGGGTTAGGGTTAGGGGACGGGGACGCTTTAGGGTCCAGGTGAGGGTACGGCAACGCTTTAGGGGGAGCGTGCGTGTGAGGGCGTGGGTTAGTGTTAGCGTACGGGTTAGGATTAGGGGACGGGTGAGGGTCAGGCTTCGGGGAAGGGTTAGGATTAGGGTTCGGGCTAGGGTTAGGGTTAGGGGACGGGGACGGTTTAGGGTCCAGGTGAGGGTACGGCAACGCTTTAGGGGGAGCGTGCGTGTGAGGGCGCGCGTTAGTGTTAGCGTACGGCTTAGGATTAGGGGACGGGTGAGGGTCAGGCTTCGGGGAAGGGTTAGGGTTAGGGTTCGGGCTAGGGTTAGGGTTAGGGTACGGGGACGGTTTAGAGTCCAGGTGAGGGTACGGCAACGCTTTCGGGGGAGCGTGCGTGTGAGGGCGCGGGTTAGTGTTAGCGTATGGCTTAGGATTAGGGGACGGGTGAGGGTCAGGCTTCGGGGAAGGGTTAGGGTTAGGGTTCGGGCTAGGGTTAGGGTTAGGGGACGGGGACGGTTTAGGTTCCAGGTGAGGGTACGGCAACGCTTTAGGGGGAGCGTGCGTGTGAGGGCGCGGGTTAGTGTTAGCGTACGGGTTAGGATTAGGGGACGGGTGAGGTTCAGGCTTCGGGGAAGGGTTAGGGTTAGGGTTCGGGCTAGGGTTAGGGTTAGGGGACGGGGACGGTTTAGGGTCCAGGTGAGGGTACGGCAACGCTTTAGGGGGAGCGTGCGTGTGAGGACGCAGGGTAGTGTTAGCGTACGGATTAGGATTAGGGCACGGGTGAGGGTCAGGCTTCGGGGAAGGGTTAGGGTTAGGGTTCGGGCTAGGGTTAGGTTTAGGGGACGGGGACGGTTTAGGGTTCAGGTGAGGGTACGGCAACGCTTTAGGGGGAGCGTGCATGTGAGGGCGCGGGGTAGTGTTAGCGTACGGGTTAGGATTAGGAGATGGGTGAGGGTCAGGCTTCGGGTAAGGGTTAGGGTTAGGGTTCGGGCTAGGGTTAGGGTTAGGGGACGGGGACGGTTTCGGTTCCAGGTGAGGGTACGGCAACGCTTTAGGGGGAGCGTGCGTGTGAGGGCGCGGGTTAGTGTTAGCGTACAGGTTAAGATTAGGGGACGGGTGAGGGTCAGGCTTCGGGGAAGGGTTAGGGTTAGGGTTCGGGCTAGGGTTAGGGTTACGGGTCGGGTACGGTTTAGGGTCCAGGTGAGGGTACGGCAACGCTTTAGGGGGAGCATGCGTGTGAGGGCGCGGGTTAGTGTTAGCGTACGGGTTAGGATTAGGGGACGGGTGAGGGTCAGGCTACGGGGAAGGGTTAGGGTTAGGGTTCGGGCTAGGGTTAGGGTTAGGGGACGGGGACGGTTTCGCGTCCAGGTGAGGGTACGGCAACGCTTTAGGGGGAGCGTGCGTGTGAGGGCGCGGGTTAGTGTTAGCGTACAGGTTAGGATTAGGGGACGGGTGAGGGTCAGGCTTCGGGGAAGGGTTAGGGTTAGGGTTCGGGCTAGGGTTAGGGTTAGGGGACGGGGACGGTTTAGGGTCCAGGTGAGGGTACGGCAACGCTTTAAGGGGAGCGTGCGTGTGAGGGCGCGGGTTAGTGTTAGCGTACGGGTTAGGATTAGGGGACAGGTGAGGGTCAGGCTTCGGGGAAGGGTTAGGGTTAGGGTTCGGGCTAGGGTTAGGGTTAGGGGACGGGGACGGTTTAGGGTCCAGGTGAGGGTACGGCAACGCTTTAGGGGGAGCGTGCGTGTGAGGGCGCGGGTTAGTGTTAGCGTACAGGTTAGGATTAGGGGACGGGTGAGGGTCAGGCTTCGGGGAAGGGTTAGGGTTAGGGTTCGGTCTAGGGTTAGGGTTAGGGGACGGGAACGGTTTAGGGTCCAGGTGAGGGTACGGCAACGCTTTAGGGGGAGCGTGCGTGTGAGGGCGCGGGTTAGTGTTAGCGTACGGGTTAGGATTAGGGGACGGGTGAGGGTCAGGCTACGGGGAAGGGTTAGGGTTAGGGTTCGGGCTAGGGTTAGGGTTAGGGGACGGGGACGGTTTCGCGTCCAGGTGAGGGTACGGCAACGCTTTAGGGGGAGCGTGCGTTTGAGGGCGCGGTTTAGTGTTAGCGTACAGGTTAGGATTAGGGGACGGGTGAGGGTCAGGCTTCGGGGAAGGCTTAGGGTTAGGGTTCGGGCTAGGGTTAGGTTTAGGGGACGGGGCCGTTTTCGGGTCCAGGTGAGGGTACGGCAACGCTTTAGGGGGAGCGTGCGTGTGAGGGCGCGGTTTAGTGTTAGCGTACGGGTTAGGATTAGGGGAAGGGTGAGGGTCAGGCTTCGGGGAACGGTTAGGGTTAGGGTTCGGGCTATGGTTAGGGTTAGGGGACGGGGACGGTTTAGGGTCCAGGTGAGGGTACGGAAACGCTTTAGGGGGAGCGTGCGTGTGAGGGCGCGGGTTAGTGTTAGTGTACGGGTTAGGATTAGGGGACGGGTGAGGGTCAGGCTTCGGGGAAGAGTTAGGGTTAGGGTTCGGGCTAGGGTTAGGGTTAGGGGACGGGGACGCTTTAGGGTCCAGGTGAGGGTACGGCAACGCTTTAGGGGGAGCGTGCGTGTGAGGGCGTGGGTTAGTGTTAGCGTACGGGTTAGGATTAGGGGACGGGTGAGGGTCAGGCTTCGGGGAAGGGTTAGGATTAGGGTTCGGGCTAGGGTTAGGGTTAGGGGACGGGGACGGTTTAGGGTCCAGGTGAGGGTACGGCAACGCTTTAGGGGGAGCGTGCGTGTGAGGGCGCGCGTTAGTGTTAGCGTACGGCTTAGGATTAGGGGACGGGTGAGGGTCAGGCTTCGGGGAAGGGTTAGGGTTAGGGTTCGGGCTAGGGTTAGGGTTAGGGTACGGGGACGGTTTAGAGTCCAGGTGAGGGTACGGCAACGCTTTCGGGGGAGCGTGCGTGTGAGGGCGCGGGTTAGTGTTAGCGTATGGCTTAGGATTAGGGGACGGGTGAGGGTCAGGCTTCGGGGAAGGGTTAGGGTTAGGGTTCGGGCTAGGGTTAGGGTTAGGGGACGGGGACGGTTTAGGTTCCAGGTGAGGGTACGGCAACGCTTTAGGGGGAGCGTGCGTGTGAGGGCGCGGGTTAGTGTTAGCGTACGGGTTAGGATTAGGGGACGGGTGAGGTTCAGGCTTCGGGGAAGGGTTAGGGTTAGGGTTCGGGCTAGGGTTAGGGTTAGGGGACGGGGACGGTTTAGGGTCCAGGTGAGGGTACGGCAACGCTTTAGGGGGAGCGTGCGTGTGAGGACGCAGGGTAGTGTTAGCGTACGGATTAGGATTAGGGCACGGGTGAGGGTCAGGCTTCGGGGAAGGGTTAGGGTTAGGGTTCGGGCTAGGGTTAGGTTTAGGGGACGGGGACGGTTTAGGGTTCAGGTGAGGGTACGGCAACGCTTTAGGGGGAGCGTGCATGTGAGGGCGCGGGGTAGTGTTAGCGTACGGGTTAGGATTAGGAGATGGGTGAGGGTCAGGCTTCGGGTAAGGGTTAGGGTTAGGGTTCGGGCTAGGGTTAGGGTTAGGGGACGGGGACGGTTTCGGTTCCAGGTGAGGGTACGGCAACGCTTTAGGGGGAGCGTGCGTGTGAGGGCGCGGGTTAGTGTTAGCGTACAGGTTAAGATTAGGGGACGGGTGAGGGTCAGGCTTCGGGGAAGGGTTAGGGTTAGGGTTCGGGCTAGGGTTAGGGTTACGGGTCGGGTACGGTTTAGGGTCCAGGTGAGGGTACGGCAACGCTTTAGGGGGAGCATGCGTGTGAGGGCGCGGGTTAGTGTTAGCGTACGGGTTAGGATTAGGGGACGGGTGAGGGTCAGGCTACGGGGAAGGGTTAGGGTTAGGGTTCGGGCTAGGGTTAGGGTTAGGGGACGGGGACGGTTTCGCGTCCAGGTGAGGGTACGGCAACGCTTTAGGGGGAGCGTGCGTGTGAGGGCGCGGGTTAGTGTTAGCGTACAGGTTAGGATTAGGGGACGGGTGAGGGTCAGGCTTCGGGGAAGGGTTAGGGTTAGGGTTCGGGCTAGGGTTAGGGTTAGGGGACGGGGACGGTTTAGGGTCCAGGTGAGGGTACGGCAACGCTTTAAGGGGAGCGTGCGTGTGAGGGCGCGGGTTAGTGTTAGCGTACGGGTTAGGATTAGGGGACAGGTGAGGGTCAGGCTTCGGGGAAGGGTTAGGGTTAGGGTTCGGGCTAGGGTTAGGGTTAGGGGACGGGGACGGTTTAGGGTCCAGGTGAGGGTACGGCAACGCTTTAGGGGGAGCGTGCGTGTGAGGGCGCGGGTTAGTGTTAGCGTACAGGTTAGGATTAGGGGACGGGTGAGGGTCAGGCTTCGGGGAAGGGTTAGGGTTAGGGTTCGGTCTAGGGTTAGGGTTAGGGGACGGGAACGGTTTAGGGTCCAGGTGAGGGTACGGCAACGCTTTAGGGGGAGCGTGCGTGTGAGGGCGCGGGTTAGTGTTAGCGTACGGGTTAGGATTAGGGGACGGGTGAGGGTCAGGCTTCGGGGAAGGGTTAGGGTTAGGGTTCGGGCTAGGGTTAGGTTTAGGGGACGGGGACGGTTTCGGGTCCAGGTGAGGGTACGGCAACGCTTTAGGGGGAGCGTGCGTGTGAGGGCGCGGGTTAGTGTTAGCGTACGGGTTAGGATTAGGGGACGGGTGAGGGTCAGGCTTCGGGAAAGGGTTAGGGTTAGGGTTCGGGCTAGGGTTAGGGTTAGGGAACGGGGACGGTTTAGGGTCCAGGTGAGGGTACGGCAACGCTTTAGGGGGAGCGTGCGTGTGAGGGCGCGGGTTAGTGTTAGCGTACGGGTTAGGATTAGGGGACGGGTGAGGGTCAGGCTTCGGGGAAGAGTTAGGGTTAGGGTTCGGCCTAGGGTTAGGTTTAGGGGACGGGGACGGTTTAGGGTCCAGGTGAGGGTACGGCAACGCTTTAGGGGGAGCGTGCGTGTGAGGGCGCGGGTTAGTGTTAGCGTAAGGGTTAGGATTAGGGGACGGGTGAGGGTCAGGCTTCGGGGAAGGGTTAGGGTTACGGTTCGGGCTAGGGTTAGGGTTAGGGGACGGGGACGGTTTAGGGTCCAGGTGAGGGTACGGCAACGCTTTAGGGGGAGTGTGCGTGTGAGGGCGCGCGTTAGTGTTAGCGTACGGCTTAGGATTAGGGGACGGGTGAGGGTCAGGCTTCGGGGAAGGGTTAGGGTTAGGGTTCGGGCTAGGGTTAGGGTTAGGGGACGGGGACGGTTTAGGGTCCAGGTGAGGGTACGGCAACGCTTTAGGTGGAGCGTGCGTGTGAGGGCGCGGGTTAGTGTTAGCGTACGGGTTAGGAGTAGGGGACGGTTGAGGGTCAGGCTTCGGGGAAGGGTTAGGGTTAGGGTTCAGGCTAGGGTTAGGGTTAGGGGACGGGGACGGTTTAGGGTCCAGGTGAGGCTACGGCAACGCTTTAGGGGGAGCGTGCGTGTGAGGGCGAGGGTTAGTGTTAGCGTACGGTTTAGGATTAGGGGACGGGTGAGGGTCAGGCTTCGGGGAAGTGTTAGGGTTAGGGTTCGGGCTAGGGTTAGTGTTAGGGGACGGGGACGGTTTAGGGTCCAGGTGAGGGTACGGCAACGCTTTAGGGGGAGCGTGCGTGTGAGTGCGCTGTGTAGTGTTAGAGTACGTTTAGGATTAGGGGACGGGTGAGGGTCAGGCTTCGGGGAAGGTTTAGGGTTAGGGTTCGGGCTAGGGTTAGGGTTAGGGGACGGGGACGGTTTAGGGTCCAGGTGAGGGTACGGCAACGCTTTAGGGGGAGCGTGCGTGTGAGGGCGCGGGTTAGTGTTAGCGTACGGGTTAGGAGTAGGGGACGGTTGAGGGTCAGGCTTCGGGGAAGGGTTAGGGTTAGGGTTCAGGCTAGGGTTAGGGTTAGGGGACGGGGACGGTTTAGGGTCCAGGTGAGGCTACGGCAACGCTTTAGGGGGAGCGTGCGTGTGAGGGCGAGGGTTAGTGTTAGCGTACGGTTTAGGATTAGGGGACGGGTGAGGGTCAGGCTTCGGGGAAGTGTTAGGGTTAGGGTTCGGGCTAGGGTTAGTGTTAGGGGACGGGGACGGTTTAGGGTCCAGGTGAGGGTACGGCAACGCTTTAGGGGGAGCGTGCGTGTGAGTGCGCTGTGTAGTGTTAGAGTACGTTTAGGATTAGGGGACGGGTGAGGGTCAGGCTTCGGGGAAGGTTTAGGGTTAGGGTTCGGGCTAGGGTTAGGGTTAGGGGACGGGGACGGTTTAGGGTCCAGGTGAGGGTACGGCAACGCTTTAGGGGGAGCGTGCGTGTGAGGGCGTGGGTTACTGTTAGCGTACGGGTTAGGATTAGGGGACGGGTGAGGGTCAGGCTTCGGGGAAGGTTTAGGGTTAGGGTTCGGGCTAGGGTTAGGGTTAGGGGACGGGGACGGTTTAGGGTCCAGGTGAGGGTACGGCAACGCTTTAGGGGGAGCGTGCGTGTGAGGGCGCGCGTTAGTGTTAGCGTATGGCTTAGGATTAGGGGACGGGTGAGGGTCAGGCTTCGGGGAAGGGTTAGGGTTAGGGTTCGGGCTAGGGTTAGGGTTAGGGGACGGGGACGGTTTAGGGTCCAGGTGAGGGTACGGCAACGCTTTAGGTGGAGCGTGCGTGTGAGGGCGCGGGTTAGTGATAGCGTACGGGTTAGGAGTAGGGGACGGTTGAGGGTCAGGCTTCGGGGAAGGGTTAGGGTTAGGGTTCGGGCTAGGGTTAGGGTTAGGGGACGGGGACGGTTTAGGGTCCAGGTGAGGGTACGGGAACGCTTTAGGGGGAGCGTGCGTGTGAGGGCGAGGGTTAGTGTTAGCGTACGGGTTAGGATTAGGGGACGGGTGAGGGTCAGGCTTCGGGGAAGTGTTAGGGTTAGGTTTCGGGCTAGGGTTAGGGTTACGGGACGGGGACGGTTTAGGGTCCAGGTGAGGGTACGGCAACGCTTTAGGGGGAACGTGCGTGTGAGGGCGCGGGTTAGTGTTAGCGTACGGGTTAGGAGTAGGGGACGGTTGAGGGTCAGGCTTCGGGGAAGGGTTAGGGTTAGGGTTCGGGCTAGGGTTAGGGTTAGGGGACGGGGACGGTTTAGGGTCCAGGTGAGGGTACGGAAACACTTTAGGGGGAGCGTGCGTGTGAGGGCGAGGGTTAGTGTTAGCATACGGTATAGGATTAGGGGACGGGTGAGGGTCAGGCTTCGGGGAAGGGTTAGGGTTAGGGTTCAGGCTAGGGTTAGGGTTAGGGGACGGGGACGGTTTAGGGTCCAGGTGAGGGTACGGCAACGCTTTAGGGGGAGCGTGCGTGTGAGGGCGCGGGTTAGTGTTAGCGTACAGGTTAGGATTAGGGGACAGGTGAGGGTCAGGCTTCGGGGAAGGGTTAGGGTTAGGGTTCGGGCTAGGGTTAGGGTTAGGGGACGGGGACGGTTTAGGGTCCAGGTGAGGGTACGGCAACGCTTTAGGGGGAGCGTGCGTGTGAGGGCGCGGGTTAGTGTTAGCGTACAGGTTAGGATTAG
Organism: Delphinus delphis; assembly: GCF_949987515.2. NCBI lineage: Eukaryota > Metazoa > Chordata > Mammalia > Artiodactyla > Delphinidae > Delphinus > Delphinus delphis. The sequence continues at coordinate 59,846,164 of NC_082701.1, forward strand.
GGGACGGGTGTGGGTCAGGCTTCGGGGAAGGGTTAGGGTTAGGGTTCGGTCTAGGGTTAGGGTTAGGGGACAGGGACGGTTTAGGGTCCAGGTGAGGGTACGGCAACGCTTTAGGGGGAGCGTGCGTGTGAGGGCGCGGGTTAGTGTTAGCGTACGGGTTAGGATTAGGGGACGGGTGAGGGTCAGGCTAAGGGGAAGGGTTAGGGTTAGGGTTCGGGCTAGGGTTAGGTTTAGGGGACGGGGACGGTTTCGGGTCCAGGTGAGGGTACGGCAACGCTTTAGGGGGAGCGTGCGTGTGAGGGCGTGGGTTAGTGTTAGCGTACGGGTTAGGATTAGGGGACGGGTGAGGGTCAGGCTTCGGGGAAGGGTTAGGGTTAGGGTTCGGGCTAGGGTTAGGGTTAGGGGACGGGGACGGTTTAGGGTCAAGGTGAGGGTACGGCAACGCTTTAGGTGGAGCGTGCGTGTGAGGGCGCGGGTTAGTGTTAGCGTACAGGTTAAGATTAGGGGACGGTTGAGGGTCAGGCTTCGGGGAAGGGTTAGGGTTAGGGTTCGGGCTAGGGTTAGGGTTAGGGGACGGGGACGGTTTAGGGTCCAGGTGAGGGTACGGCAACGCTTTAGGGGGAGCGTGCGTGTGAGGGCGAGGGTTAGTGTTAGCGTACGGGTTAGGATTAGGGGACGGGTGAGGGTCAGGCTTCGGGGAAGTGTTAGGGTTAGGGTTCGGGATAGGGTTAGGGTTAGGGGACGGGGACGGTTTAGGGTCCAGGTGAGGGTACGGCAACGCTTTAGGGGGAGCGTGCGTGTGAGGGCGTGGGTTAGTGTTAGCGTACGGGTTAGGATTAGGGGACGGTTGAGGGTCAGGCTTCGGGGAAGGGTTAGGGTTAGGGTTCGGGCTAGGGTTAGGGTTAGGGGACGGGGACGGTTTAGGATCCAGGTGAGGGTACGGCAACGCTTTAGGGGGAGCGTGCGTGTGAGGGCGCGGGTTAGTGTTAGCGTACGGGTTAGGATTAGGGGACGGGTGAGGGTCAGGCTTCGGGGAAGGGTTAGGGTTAGGGTTCGGGCTAGGGTTAGGGTTAGGGGACGGGGACGGTTTAGGGTCCAGGTGAGGGTACGGCAACGCTTTAGGGGGAGCGTGCGTGTGAGGGCGCGGGTTAGTGTTAGCGTACGCGTTAGGATTAGGGGACGGTTGAGTGTCAGGCTTCGGGGAAGGGTTAGGGTTAGGGTTCGGGCTAGGGTTAGGGTTAGGGAACGGGGACGGTTTAGGGTCCAGGTGAGGGTACAGCAACGCTTTAGGGGGAGCGTGCGTGTGAGGGCGCGGGTTAGTGTTAGCGTACGGGTTAGGATTAGGGGACGGGTGAGGGTCAGGCTTCGGGGAAGTGTTAGGGTTAGGTTTCGGGCTAGGGTTAGGGTTACGGGACGGGGACGGTTTAGGGTCCAGGTGAGGGTACGGCAACGCTTTAGGGGGAACGTGCGTGTGAGGGCGCGGGTTAGTGTTAGCGTACGGGTTAGGATTAGGGGACGGGTGAGGGTCAGGCTTCGGGGAAGGGTTAGGGTTAGGGTTCGGGCTAGGGTTAGGGTTAGGGGACGGGGACGGTTTAGGGTCCAGGTGAGGGTATGGCAATGCTTTAGGGGGAGCGTGCGTGTGAGGGCGCGGGTTAGTGTTAGCGTACGGTTTAGTATTAAGGGACGGGTGAGGGTCAGGCTTCGGGGAAGGGTTAGGGTTAGGGTTCGGGCTAGGGTTAGGGGACGGGGACGGGGACGGTTTAGGGTCCAGGTGAGGGTATGGCAATGCTTTAGTGGGGGCGTGCGTGTGAGGGCGCGGGTTAGTGTTAGCGTACGGGTTAGTATTAAGGGACGGGTGAGGGTCAGGCTTCGGGGAAGGATTAGGGTTAGGGTTCGGGCTAGGGTTAGGGTTAGGGGACAGGGACGGTTTAAGGTCCAGGTGAGGGTACGGCAATGCTTTAGGGGGAGCGTGCGTGTGAGTGCGCTGTGTAGTGTTAGAGTACGTTTAGGATTAGGGGACGGGTGAGGGTCAGGCTTCGGGGAAGGTTTAGGGTTAGGGTTCGGGCTAGGGTTAGGGTTAGGGGACGGGGACGGTTTAGGGTCCAGGTGAGGGTACGGCAACGCTTTAGGGGGAGCGTGCGTGTGAGGGCGTGGGTTACTGTTAGCGTACGGGTTAGGATTAGGGGACGGGTGAGGGTCAGGCTTCGGGGAAGGTTTAGGGTTAGGGTTCGGGCTAGGGTTAGGGTTAGGGGACGGGGACGGTTTAGGGTCCAGGTGAGGGTACGGCAACGCTTTAGGGGGAGCGTGCGTGTGAGGGCGCGCGTTAGTGTTAGCGTATGGCTTAGGATTAGGGGACGGGTGAGGGTCAGGCTTCGGGGAAGGGTTAGGGTTAGGGTTCGGGCTAGGGTTAGGGTTAGGGGACGGGGACGGTTTAGGGTCCAGGTGAGGGTACGGCAACGCTTTAGGTGGAGCGTGCGTGTGAGGGCGCGGGTTAGTGATAGCGTACGGGTTAGGAGTAGGGGACGGTTGAGGGTCAGGCTTCGGGGAAGGGTTAGGGTTAGGGTTCGGGCTAGGGTTACGGTTAGGGGACGGGGACGGTTTAGGGTCCAGGTGAGGGTACGGCAACGCTTTAGGGGGAGCGTGCGTGTGAGGGCGAGGGTTAGTGTTAGCGTACGGGTTAGGATTAGGGGACGGGTGAGGGTCAGGCTTCGGGGAAGTGTTAGGGTTAGGGTTCGGGATAGGGTTAGGGTTAGGGGACGGGGACGGTTTAGGGTCCAGGTGAGGGTACGGCAACGCTTTAGGGGGAGCGTGCGTGTGAGGGCGTGGGTTAGTGTTAGCGTACGGGTTAGGATTAGGAGACGATTGAGGGTCAGGCTTCGGGGAAGGGTTAGGGTTAGGGTTCGGGCTAGGGTTAGGGTTAGGGGACGGGGACGGTTTAGGGTCCAGGTGAGTGTACGGCAAAGCTTTAGGGGGAGCGTGCGTGTGAGGGCGCGGGTTAGTGTTAGCGTACGGGTTAGGATTAGGGGACGGGTGAGGGTCAGGCTTCGGGGAAGGGTTAGGGTTCGGGCTAGGGTTAGGGTTAGGGGACGGGGACGGTTTAGGGTCCAGGTGAGGGTACGGCAACGCTTTAGGGGGAGCGTGCGTGTGAGGGCGCGGGTTAGTGTTAGCGTACGCGTTAGGATTAGGGGACGGTTGAGTGTCAGGCTTTGGGGAAGGGTTAGGGTTAGGGTTCGGGCTAAGGTTAGGGTTAGGGGACAGGGACGGTTTAGGGTCCAGATGAGGGTACGGCAACGCTTTAGGGGGAGCGTGCGTGTGAGGGCGCGGGTTAGTGTTAGCGTACGGGTTAGGATTAGGGGACGGGTGAGGGTCAGGCTTCGGGGAAGTGTTAGGGTTAGGTTTCGGGCTAGGGTTAGGGTTACGGGACGGGGACGGTTTAGGGTCCAGGTGAGGGTACGGCAACGCTTTAGGGGGAACGTGCGTGTGAGGGCGCGGGTTAGTGTTAGCGTACGGGTTAGGAGTAGGGGACGGTTGAGGGTCAGGCTTCGGGGAAGGGTTAGGGTTAGGGTTCGGGCTAGGGTTAGGGTTAGGGGACGGGGACGGTTTAGGGTCCAGGTGAGGGTACGGAAACACTTTAGGGGGAGCGTGCGTGTGAGGGCGAGGGTTAGTGTTAGCATACGGTATAGGATTAGGGGACGGGTGAGGGTCAGGCTTCGGGGAAGGGTTAGGGTTAGGGTTCAGGCTAGGGTTAGGGTTAGGGGACGGGGACGGTTTAGGGTCCAGGTGAGGGTACGGCAACGCTTTAGGGGGAGCGTGCGTGTGAGGGCGCGGGTTAGTGTTAGCGTACGGGTTAGGATTAGGGGACAGGTGAGGGTCAGGCTTCGGGGAAGGGTTAGGGTTAGGGTTCGGGCTAGGGTTAGGGTTAGGGGACGGGGACGGTTTAGGGTCCAGGTGAGGGTACGGCAACGCTTTAGGGGGAGCGTGCGTGTGAGGGCGCGGGTTAGTGTTAGCGTACGGGTTAGGATTAGGGGACGGGTGTGGGTCAGGCTTCGGGGAAGGGTTAGGGTTAGGGTTCGGTCTAGGGTTAGGGTTAGGGGACGGGAACGGTTTAGGGTCCAGGTGAGGGTACGGCAACGCTTTAGGGGGAGCGTGCGTGTGAGGGCGCGGGTTAGTGTTAGCGTACGGGTTAGGATTAGGGGACGGGTGAGGGTCAGGCTTCGGGGAAGGGTTAGGGTTAGGGTTCGGGCTAGGGTTAGGGTTAGGGGACAGGGACGGTTTAGGGTCCAGGTGAGGGTACGGCAACGCTTTAGAGGGAGCGTGCGTGTGAGGGCGCGGGTTAGTGTTAGCGTACGGGTTAGGATTAGGGGACGGGTGAGGGTCAGGCTAAGGGGAAGGGTTAGGGTTAGGGTTCGGGCTAGGGTTAGGTTTAGGGGACGGGGACGGTTTCGGGTCCAGGTGAGGGTACGGCAACGCTTTAGGGGGAGCGTGCGTGTGAGGGCGTGGGTTAGTGTTAGCGTACGGGTTAGGATTAGGGGACGGGTGAGGGTCAGGCTTCGGGGAAGGGTTAGGGTTAGGGTTCGGGCTAGGGTTAGGGTTAGGGGACGGGGACGGTTTAGGGTCCAGGTGAGGGTACGGCAACGCTTTAGGTGGAGCGTGCGTGTGAGGGCGCGGGTTAGTGTTAGCGTACAGGTTAAGATTAGGGGACGGTTGAGGGTCAGGCTTCGGGGAAGGGTTAGGGTTAGGGTTCGGGCTAGGGTTAGGGTTAGGGGACGGGGACGGTTTAGGGTCCAGGTGAGGGTACGGCAATGCTTTAGGGGGAGCGTGCGTGTGAGGGCGAGGGTTAGTGTTAGCGTACGGGTTAGGATTAGGGGACGGGTGAGGGTCAGGCTTCGGGGAAGTGTTAGGGTTAGGGTTCGGGATAGGGTTAGGGTTAGGGGACGGGGACGGTTTAGGGTCCAGGTGAGGGTACGGCAACGCTTTAGGGGGAGCGTGCGTGTGAGGGCGTGGGTTAGTGTTAGCGTACGGGTTAGGATTAGGGGACGGTTGAGGGTCAGGCTTCGGGGAAGGGTTAGGGTTAGGGTTCGGGCTAGGGTTAGGGTTAGGGGACGGGGACGGTTTAGGATCCAGGTGAGGGTACGGCAACGCTTTAGGGGGAGCGTGCGTGTGAGGGCGCGGGTTAGTGTTAGCGTACGGGTTAGGATTAGGGGACGGGTGAGGGTCAGGCTTCGGGGAAGGGTTAGGGTTAGGGTTCGGGCTAGGGTTAGGGTTAGGGGACGGGGACGGTTTAGGGTCCAGGTGAGGGTACGGCAACGCTTTAGGGGGAGCGTGCGTGTGAGGGCGCGGGTTAGTGTTAGCGTACGCGTTAGGATTAGGGGACGGTTGAGTGTCAGGCTTCGGGGAAGGGTTAGGGTTAGGGTTCGGGCTAGGGTTAGGGTTAGGGAACGGGGACGGTTTAGGGTCCAGGTGAGGGTACAGCAACGCTTTAGGGGGAGCGTGCGTGTGAGGGCGCGGGTTAGTGTTAGCGTACGGGTTAGGATTAGGGGACGGGTGAGGGTCAGGCTTCGGGGAAGTGTTAGGGTTAGGTTTCGGGCTAGGGTTAGGGTTACGGGACGGGGACGGTTTAGGGTCCAGGTGAGGGTACGGCAACGCTTTAGGGGGAACGTGCGTGTGAGGGCGCGGGTTAGTGTTAGCGTACGGGTTAGGATTAGGGGACGGGTGAGGGTCAGGCTTCGGGGAAGGGTTAGGGTTAGGGTTCGGGCTAGGGTTAGGGTTAGGGGACGGGGACGGTTTAGGGTCCAGGTGAGGGTATGGCAATGCTTTAGGGGGAGCGTGCGTGTGAGGGCGCGGGTTAGTGTTAGCGTACGGTTTAGTATTAAGGGACGGGTGAGGGTCAGGCTTCGGGGAAGGGTTAGGGTTAGGGTTCGGGCTAGGGTTAGGGGACGGGGACGGGGACGGTTTAGGGTCCAGGTGAGGGTATGGCAATGCTTTAGTGGGGGCGTGCGTGTGAGGGCGCGGGTTAGTGTTAGCGTACGGGTTAGTATTAAGGGACGGGTGAGGGTCAGGCTTCGGGGAAGGATTAGGGTTAGGGTTCGGGCTAGGGTTAGGGTTAGGGGACAGGGACGGTTTAAGGTCCAGGTGAGGGTACGGCAATGCTTTAGGGGGAGCGTGCGTGTGAGTGCGCTGTGTAGTGTTAGAGTACGTTTAGGATTAGGGGACGGGTGAGGGTCAGGCTTCGGGGAAGGTTTAGGGTTAGGGTTCGGGCTAGGGTTAGGGTTAGGGGACGGGGACGGTTTAGGGTCCAGGTGAGGGTACGGCAACGCTTTAGGGGGAGCGTGCGTGTGAGGGCGTGGGTTACTGTTAGCGTACGGGTTAGGATTAGGGGACGGGTGAGGGTCAGGCTTCGGGGAAGGTTTAGGGTTAGGGTTCGGGCTAGGGTTAGGGTTAGGGGACGGGGACGGTTTAGGGTCCAGGTGAGGGTACGGCAACGCTTTAGGGGGAGCGTGCGTGTGAGGGCGCGCGTTAGTGTTAGCGTATGGCTTAGGATTAGGGGACGGGTGAGGGTCAGGCTTCGGGGAAGGGTTAGGGTTAGGGTTCGGGCTAGGGTTAGGGTTAGGGGACGGGGACGGTTTAGGGTCCAGGTGAGGGTACGGCAACGCTTTAGGTGGAGCGTGCGTGTGAGGGCGCGGGTTAGTGATAGCGTACGGGTTAGGAGTAGGGGACGGTTGAGGGTCAGGCTTCGGGGAAGGGTTAGGGTTAGGGTTCGGGCTAGGGTTACGGTTAGGGGACGGGGACGGTTTAGGGTCCAGGTGAGGGTACGGCAACGCTTTAGGGGGAGCGTGCGTGTGAGGGCGAGGGTTAGTGTTAGCGTACGGGTTAGGATTAGGGGACGGGTGAGGGTCAGGCTTCGGGGAAGGGTTAGGGTTAGGGTTCGGGATAGGGTTAGGGTTAGGGGACGGGGACGGTTTAGGGTCCAGGTGAGGGTACGGCAACGCTTTAGGGGGAGTGTGCGTGTGAGGGCGTGGGTTAGTGTTAGCGTACGGGTTAGGATTAGGAGACGATTGAGGGTCAGGCTTCGGGGAAGGGTTAGGGTTAGGGTTCGGGCTAGGGTTAGGGTTAGGGGACGGGGACGGTTTAGGGTCCAGGTGAGTGTACGGCAAAGCTTTAGGGGGAGCGTGCGTGTGAGGGCGCGGGTTAGTGTTAGCGTACGGGTTAGGATTAGGGGACGGGTGAGGGTCAGGCTTCGGGGAAGGGTTAGGGTTCGGGCTAGGGTTAGGGTTAGGGGACGGGGACGGTTTAGGGTCCAGGTGAGGGTACGGCAACGCTTTAGGGGGAGCGTGCGTGTGAGGGCGCGGGTTAGTGTTAGCGTACGCGTTAGGATTAGGGGACGGTTGAGTGTCAGGCTTTGGGGAAGGGTTAGGGTTAGGGTTCGGGCTAAGGTTAGGGTTAGGGGACAGGGACGGTTTAGGGTCCAGATGAGGGTACGGCAACGCTTTAGGGGGAGCGTGCGTGTGAGGGCGCGGGTTAGTGTTAGCGTACGGGTTAGGATTAGGGGACGGGTGAGGGTCAGGCTTCGGGGAAGTGTTAGGGTTAGGTTTCGGGCTAGGGTTAGGGTTACGGGACGGGGACGGTTTAGGGTCCAGGTGAGGGTACGGCAACGCTTTAGGGGGAACGTGCGTGTGAGGGCGCGGGTTAGTGTTAGCGTACGGGTTAGGAGTAGGGGACGGTTGAGGGTCAGGCTTCGGGGAAGGGTTAGGGTTAGGGTTCGGGCTAGGGTTAGGGTTAGGGGACGGGGACGGTTTAGGGTCCAGGTGAGGGTACGGAAACACTTTAGGGGGAGCGTGCGTGTGAGGGCGAGGGTTAGTGTTAGCATACGGTATAGGATTAGGGGACGGGTGAGGGTCAGGCTTCGGGGAAGGGTTAGGGTTAGGGTTCAGGCTAGGGTTAGGGTTAGGGGACGGGGACGGTTTAGGGTCCAGGTGAGGGTACGGCAACGTTTTAGGGGGAGCGTGCGTGTGAGGGCGCGGGTTAGTGTTAGCGTACGGGTTAGGATTAGGGGACGGGTGAGGGTCAGGCTTCGGGGAAGGGTTAGGGTTAGGGTTCGGGCTAGGGTTAGGGTTAGGGGACGGGGACGGTTTAGGGTCCAGGTGAGGGTACGGCAACGCTTTAGGGTGAGCGTGCGTGTGAGGGCGCGGGTTAGTGGTAGCGTACGGGTTAGGATTAGGGGACGGGTGAGGGTCAGGCTTCGGGGAAGGGTTAGTGTTAGGGTTCGGGCTAGGGTTAGGGTTAGGGGACGGGGACGGTTTAGGGTCCAGGTGAGGGTACGGCAACGCTTTAGGGGGAGCGTGCGTGTGAGGGCGCGGGTTAGTGTTAGCGTACGGGTTAGGATTAGGGGACGGGTGAGGGTCAGGCTTCGGGGAAGGGTTAGGGTTAGGGTTCGGGCTAGGGTTAGGTTTAGGGGACGGGGACGGTTTCGGGTCCAGGTGAGGGTACGGCAACGCTTTAGGGGGAGCGTGCATGTGAGGGCGCGGGTTAGTGTTAGCGTACGGGTTAGGATTAGGGGACGGGTGAGGGTCAGGCTTCGGGGAAGGGTTAGGGTTAGGGTTCGGGCTAGGGTTAGGGTTAGGGGACGGGGACGGTTTAGGGTCCAGGTGAGGGTACGGCAACGCTTTAGGGGGAGCGTGCGTGTGAGGGCGCGGGTTAGTGTTAGCGTACGGGTTAGGATTAGGGGACGGGTGAGGGTCAGGCTTCGGGTAAGGGTTAGGGTTAGGGTTCGGGCTAGGGTTAGGGTTAGGGGACGGGGACGGTTTAGGGTCCAGGTGAGGGTACGGCAACGCTTTAGGGGGAGCGTGCGTGTGAGGGCGCGCGTTAGTGTTAGCGTACGGCTTAGGATTAGGGGACGGGTGAGGGTCAGGCTTCGGGGAAGGGTTAGGGTTAGGGTTCGGGCTAGGGTTAGGGTTAGGGGACGGGGACGGTTTAGGGTCCAGGTGAGGGTACGGCAACGCTTTAGGGGGAGCGTGCGTGTGAGGGCGCGCGTTAGTGTTAGCGTACGGCTTAGGATTAGGGGACGGGTGAGGGTCAGGCTTCGGGGAAGGGTTAGGGTTAGGTTTCGGGCTAGGGTTAGGGTTAGGGGACGGGGACGGTTTAGGGTCCAGGTGAGGGTACGGCAACGCTTTAGGGGGAGCGTGCGTGTGAGGGTGCGGGTTAGTGTTAGCGTACGGCTTAGGATTAGGGGACGGGTGAGGTTCAGGCTTCGGGGAAGGGTTAGGGTTAGGGTTCGGGCTAGGGTTAGGGTTAGGGGACGGGGACGGTTTCGGGTCCAGGTGAGGGTACCGCAACGCTTTAGGGGGAGCGTGCGTGTGAGGGCGCGGGTTAGTGTTAGCGTACGGGTTAGGATTACGGGACGGGTGAGGGTCAGGCTTCCGGGAAGGGTTAGGGTTAGGGTTCGGGCTAGGGTTAGGGTTAGAGGACGGGAACGGTTTAGGGTCCAGGTGAGGGTACGGCAACGCTTTAGGGGGAGCGTGAGTGTGAGGGCACGGGTTAGTGTTAGCGTACGGGTTAGGATTAGGGGACGGGTGAGGGTCAGGCTTCGGGGAAGGGTTAGGGTTAGGGTTCGGGCTAGGGTTAGGGTTAGGGGACGGGGACGGTTTAGGGTCCAGGTGAGGGTACGGCAACGCTTTAGGGGGAGCGTGCGTGTGAGGGCGCGGGTTAGTGTTAGCGTACGGCTTAGGATTAGGGGACGTGTGAGGGTCAGGCTGCGGGGAAGGGTTAGGGTTAGGGTTCGGGCTAGGGTTAGGGTTAGGGGACAGGGACGGTTTAGGGTCCAGGTGAGGGTACGGCAATGCTTTAGGGGGAGCGTGCGTGTGAGGGCGCGGGTTAGTGTTAGCGTACGGGTTAGGATTAGGGGACGGGTGAGGGTCAGGCTTCGGGGAAGGGTTAGGGTTAGGGTTCGGGCTAGGGTTAGGGTTAGGGGACGGGGACGGTTTAGGGTCCAGGTGAGGGTACGGCAACGCTTTAGGGGGAGCGTGCGTGTGAGGGTGCGGGTTAGTGTTAGCGTACGGCTTAGGATTAGGGGACGGGTGAGGGTCAGGCTTCGGGGAACGGTTAGGGTTAGGGTTCGGGCTAGGGTTAGGGTTAGGGGACGGGGACGGTTTAGGGTCCAGGTGAGGGTACGGCAACGCTTTAGGGGGAGCGTGCGTGTGAGGGCGCGGGTTAGTGTTAGCGTACGGCTTAGGATTAGGGGACGGGTGAGGGTCAGGCTTCGGGGAAGGGTTAGGGTTAGGGTTCGGGCTAGGGTTAGGGTTAGGGGACGGGGACGGTTTAGGGTCCAGGTGAGGGTACGGCAGCGCTTTAGGGGGAGCGTGCGTGTGAGGGCGCGGGTTAGTGTTAGCGTACGGGTTAGGATTAGGAGACGGGTGAGGGTCAGGCTTCGGGGAAGGGTTAGGGTTAGGGTTCGGGCTAGGGTTAGGGTTAGGGGACGGGGACGGTTTAGGGTCCAGGTGAGGGTACGGCAACGCTTTAGGGGGAGCGTGCGTGTGAGGGCGCGGGTTAGTGGTAGCGTACGGCTTAGGATTAGGGGATGGGTGAGGGTCAGGCTTCGGGGAAGGGTTAGGGTTAGGGTTCGGGCTAGGGTTAGGGTTAGGGGACGGGGACGGTTTAGGGTCCAGGTGAGGGTACGGCAACGCTTTAGGGGGAGCGTGCGTGTGAGGGTGCGGTTTAGTGTTAGCGTACGGCTTAGGATTAGGGGACGGGTGAGGGTCAGGCATCGGGGAAGGGTTAGGGTTAGGTTTCGGGCTACGGTTAGGGTTAGGGGACGGGGACGGTTTCGGGTCCAGGTGAGGGTACGGCAACGCTTTAGGGGGAGCGTGCGTGTGAGGGCGCGGGTTAGTGTTAGCGTACGGGTTAGGATTAGGGGACGGGTGAGGGTCAGGCTTCGGGGAAGGGTTAGGGTTAGGGTTCGGGCTAGGGTTAGGGTTAGGGGACGGGGACGGTTTAGGGTCCAGGTGAGGGTACGGCAACGCTTTAGGGGGAGCGTGCGTGTGAGGGCACGGGTTAGTGTTAGCGTACGGGTTAGGATTAGGGGACGGGTGAGGGTCAGGCTTCGGGGAAGGGTTAGGGTTAGGGTTCGGGCTAGGGTTAGGGTTAGGGGACGGGGACGGTTTAGGGTCCAGGTGAGGGTACGGCAACGCTTTCGGGGGAGCGTGCGTGTGAGGGCGCGGGTTAGTGTTAGCGTACGGCTTAGGATTAGGGGACCGGTGAGGGTCAGGCTTCGGGGAAGGGTTAGGATTAGGGTTCGGGCTAGGGTTAGGGTTAGGGGACAGGGACGGTTTAGGGTCCAGGTGAGGGTACGGCAATGCTTTAGGGGGAGCGTGCGTGTGAGGGCGCGGGTTAGTGTTAGCGTACGGGTTAGGATTAGGGGACGGGTGAGGGTCAGGCTTCGGGGAAGGGTTAGGGTTAGGGTTCGGGCTAGGGTTAGGGTTAGGGGACGGGGACTGTTTAGGGTCCAGGTGAGGGTACGGCAACGCTTTAGGGGGAGCGTGCGTGTGAGGGTGCGGGTTAGTGTTAGCGTACGGCTTAGGATTAGGGGACGGGTGAGGGTCAGGCTTTGGGGAAGGGTTAGGGTTAGGGTTCGGGCTAGGGTTAGGGTTAGGGGACGGGGACGGTTTAGGGTCCAGGTGAGGGTACGGCAACGCTTTAGGGGGAGCGTGCGTGTGAGGGCGCGGGTTAGTGTTAGCGTACGGCTTAGGATTAGGGGACGGGTGAGGGTCAGGCTTCGGGGAAGGGTTACGGTTAGGGTTCGGGCTAGGGTTAGGGTTAGGGGACGGGGACGGTTTAGGGTCCAGGTGAGGGTACGGCAACGCTTTAGGGGGAGCATGCGTGTGAGGGCGCGGGTTAGTGTTAGCGTACGGGTTAGGATTAGGAGACGGGTGAGGGTCAGGCTTCGGGGAAGTGTTAGGGTTAGGGTTCGGGCTAGGGTTAGGGTTAGGGGACGGGGACGGTTTAGGGTCCAGGTGAGGGTACGGCAACGCTTTAGGGGGAGCGTGCGTGTGAGGGCGCGGGTTAGTGGTAGCGTACGGCTTAGGATTAGGGGATGGGTGAGGGTCAGGCTACGGGGAAGGGTTAGGGTTAGGGTTCGGGCTAGGGTTAGGGTTAGGGGACGGGGACGGTTTAGGGTCCAGGTGAGGGTACGGCAACGCTTTAGGGGGAGCGTGCGTGTGAGGGCGCGGGTTAGTGTTAGCGTACGGGTTAGGATTAGGGGACGGGTGAGGGTCAGGCTTCGGGGAAGGGTTAGGGTTAGGGTTCGGGCTAGGGTTAGGGTTAGGGGACGGGGACGGTTTCGGGTCCAGGTGAGGGTACGGCAAAGCTTTAGGGGGAGCGTGCGTGTGAGGGCGCGTGTTAGTGTTAGCGTACGGGTTAGGATTAGGGGACGGGTGAGGGTCAGGCTTCGGGGAAGGGTTAGGGTTAGGGTTCGGGCTAGGGTTAGGGTTAGGGGACGGGGACGGTTTAGGGTCCAGGTGAGGGTACGGCAACGCTTTAGGGGGAGCGTGCGTGTGAGGGCGCGGGTTAGTGTTAGCGTACGGGTTAGGATTAGGGGACGGGTGAGGGTCAGGCTTCGGGGAATGGCTAGGGTTAGGGTTCGGGCTAGGGTTAGGGTTAGGGGATGGGGAAGGTTTAGGGTCCAGGTGAGGGAACGGCAACGATTTAGGGGGAGCGTGCGTGTGAGGGCGCGGGTTAGTGTTAGCGTACGGGTTAGGATTAGGGGACGGGTGAGGGTCAGGCTTCGTGGAAGGGTTAGGGTTAGGGTTCGGGCTAGGGTTAGGGTTAGGGGACGGGGACGGTTTCGGGTCCAGGTGAGGGTACGGCAACGCTTTAGGGGGAGCGTGCGTGTGAGGGCGCCGGTTAGTGTTAGCATACGGCTTAGGATTAGGGGACGGGTGAGGGTCAGGCTTCGGGGAAGGGTTAGGGTTAGGGTTCGGGCTAGGGTTAGGGTTAGGGGACGGGGACGGTTTAGGGTCCAGGTGAGGGTACGGCAACGCTTTAGGGGGAGCGTGCGTGTGAGGGCGCGGGTTAGTGTTAGAGTACGGGTTAGGATTAGGGGACGGGTGAGGGTCAGGCTTCGGGGAATGGCTAGGGTTAGGGTTCGGGCTAGGGTTAGGGTTAGGGGACGGGGACGGTTTAGGGTCCAGGTGAGGGAACGGCAACGATTTAGGGGCAGCGTGCGTGTGAGGGCGCGGGTTAGTGTTAGCGTACGGGTTAGGATTAGGGGACGGGTGAGGGTCAGGCTTCGGGGAAGGGTTAGGGTTAGGGTTCGGGCTAGGGTTAGGGTTAGGGGACGGGGACGGTTTCGGGTCCAGGTGAGGGTACGGCAACGCTTTAGGGGGAGCGTGCGTGTGAGGGCGCGGGTTAGTGTTAGCGTACGGGTTAGGATTAGGGGACGGGTGAGGGTCAGGCTTCGGGGAAGGGTTAGGGTTAGGGTTCGGGCTAGGGTTAGGGTTAAGGGACGGGGACGGTTTAGGGTCCAGGTGAGGGTACGGCAACGCTTTAGGGGGAGCGTGCGTGTGAGGGCGCGGGTTAGTGTTAGCGTACGGGTTAGGATTAGGGGACGGGTGTGGGTCAGGCTTCGGGGAAGGGTTAGGGTTAGGGTTTGGGCTAGGGTTAGGGTTAGGGGACGGGAACGGTTTAGGATCCAGGCGAGGGTACGGCAACGCTTTAGGGGGAGCGTGCGTGTGAGGGCGCGGGTTAGTGTTAGCGTACGGGTTAGGATTAGGGGACGGGTGAGGGTCAGGCTTCGGGGAAGGGTTAGGGTTAGGGTTCGGGCTAGGGTTAGGGTTAGGGGACGGGGACGGTTTAGGGTCCAGGTGAGGGTACGGCAACGCTTTAGGGTGAGCGTGCGTGTGAGGGCGTGGGTTAGTGTTAGCGTACGGGTTAGGTTTAGGGGACGGGTGAGGGTCAGGCTTCGGGGAAGGTTTAGGGTTAGGGTTCGGTCTAGGGTTAGGGTTAGGGGACGGGGACGGTTTAGGGTCCAGGTGAGGGTACGGCAACGCTTTAGGGGGAGCGTGCGTGTGAGGGCGCGCGTTAGTGTTAGCGTACGGCTTAGGATTAGGGGACGGGTGAGGGTCAGGCTTCGGGGAAGGGTTAGGGTTAGGGTTCGGGCTAGGGTTAGGGTTAGGGGACGGGGACGGTTTCGGGTCCAGGTGAGGGTACGGCAACGCTTTAGGGGGAGCGTGCGTGTGAGGGCGCGGGTCAGTGTTAGCATACGGCTTAGGATTAGGGGACGGGTGAGGGTCAGGCTTCGGGGAAGGGTTAGGGTTAGGGTTCGGGCTAGGGTTAGGGTTAGGGGACGCGGACGGTTTAGGGTCCAGGTGAGGGTACGGCAACGCTTTAGGGGGAGCGTGCGTGTGAGGGCGCGGGTTAGTGTTAGCGTATGGGTTAGGATTAGGGGACGGGTGAGGGTCAGGCTTCGGGGAAGGGTTAGGGTTAGGGTTCGGGCTAGGGTTAGGGTTAGGGGACGGGGACGGTTTAGGGTCCAGGTGAGGGTACGGCAACGCTTTAGGGGGAGCGTGCGTGTGAGGGCGCGGTTTAGTGTTAGCGTACGGGTTAGAATTAGGGGACGGGTGAGGGTCAGGCTTCTGGGAAGGGTTAGGGTTAGGGTTCGGGCTAGGGTTAGGGTTAGGGTACCGGGACGGTTTAGGGTCCAGGTGAGGGTACGGCAACGCTTTAGGGGGAGCGTGCGTGTGAGGGCACGGGTTAGTGTTAGCGTACGGGTTAGTATTAGGGGACGGGTGAGGGTCAGGCTTCGGGGAAGGGTTAGGGTTAGGGTTCGGGCTACGGTTAGGGTTAGGGGACGGGGACGGTTTAGGGTCCAGGTGAGGGTACGGCAACGCTTTAGGGGGAGCGTGCGTGTGAGGGCGCGGGTTAGTGTTAGCGTACGGGTTAGGATTAGGGGACGGGTGAGGGTCCGGCTTTGGGGAAGGGTTAGGGTTAGGGTTCGGGCTAGGGTTAGGGTTAGGGGACGGGGACGGTTTAGGGTCCAGGTGAGGGTACGGCAACGCTTTAGGGGGAGCTTGCGTGTGAGAGCGTGGGTTAGTGTTAGCGTACGGGTTAGGATTAGGGGACGGGTGAGGTCAGGCTTCGGGGATGGGTTAGGGTTAGGGTTCGGGCTAGGGTTAGGGTTAGGGGACGGGGACGGTTTAGGGTCCAGGTGAGGGTACGGCATCGCTTTAGGGGGAGCGTGCGTGTGAGGGCGCGGGTTAGTGTTAGCGTACGGGTTAAGATTGGGGACGGGTGAGGGTCAGGCTTCGGGGAAGGGTTAGGGTTAGGGTTCGGGCTAGGGTTAGGGTTAGGAGACGGGGACGGTTTCGGGTCCAGGTGAGGGTACGGCAACGCTTTAGGGGGAGCGTGCGTGTGAGGGCGCGGGTTAGTGTTAGCGTACGGGTTAGGATTAGGGGACGGGTGAGGGTCAGGCTTCGGGGAAGGGTTAGGGTTAGGGTTCGGGCTAGGGTTAGGGTTAGGGGACGGGGACGGTTTCGGGTCCAGGT
Source organism: Delphinus delphis (assembly GCF_949987515.2). Lineage (NCBI taxonomy): Eukaryota > Metazoa > Chordata > Mammalia > Artiodactyla > Delphinidae > Delphinus > Delphinus delphis. Next base: position 59,861,697 of record NC_082701.1, read on the forward strand.
GAGGGTACGGCAACGCTTTAGGGGGAGCGTGCATGTGAGGGCACGAGTTAGTGTTAGCGTACGGGTTAGGATTAGGGGACGTGTGAGGGTCAGGCTTCGGGGAAGGGTTAGGGTTAGGGTTCGGGCTAGGGTTAGGGTTAGGGGACGGGGACGGTTTAGGGTCCAGGTGAGGGTACGGCAACGCTTTAGGGGGAGCGTGCGTGTGAGGGCGCGGGTTAGTGTTAGCGTACGGGTTAGGATTAGGGGACGGGTGAGGGTCAGGCTTCGGGGAAGGGTTAGGGTTAGGGTTCGGGCTAGGGTTAGGGTTAGGGGACGGGGACGGTTTAGGGTCAAGGTGAGGGTACGGCAACGCTTTAGGGGGAGCGTGCGTGTGAGGGCGCGGGTTAGTGTTAGCGTACGGCTTAGGATTAGGGGATGGGTGAGGGTCAGGCTTCGGGGAAGGGTTAGGGTTAGGGTTCGTGCTAGGGTTAGGGTTAGGGGACGGGGACGGTTTAGGGTCCAGGTGAGGGTACGGCAACGCTTTAGGGGGAGCGTGCGTGTGAGGGCGCGGGTTAGTGTTAGCGTACGGCTTAGGATTAGGGGACGGGTGAGGGTCAGGCTTCGGGGAAGGGTTAGGGTTAGGGTTCGGGCTAGGGTTAGGGTTAGGGGACGGGGACGGTTTCGGGTCCAGGTGAGGGTACGGCAACGCTTTAGGGGGAGTGTGCGTGTGAGGGCGCGGGTTACTGTTAGCGTACGGGTTAGGATTAGGGGACGGGTGAGGGTCAGGCTTCGGGGAAGGGTTAGGGTTAGGGTTCGGGCTAGGGTTAGGGTTAGGGGACGGGGACGGTTTAGGGTCCAGGTGAGGGTACGGCAACGCTTTAGGGGGAGCGTGCGTGTGAGGGCGCGGGTTAGTGTTAGCGTACGGGTTAGGATTAGGAGACGGGTGAGGGTCAGGCTTCGGGGAAGGTTTAGGGTTAGGGTTCGGGCTAGGGTTAGGGTTAGGGGACGGGGACGGTTTAGGGTCCAGGTGAGGGTACGGCAACGCTTTAGGGGGAGCGTGCGTGTGAGGGCGTGGGTTAGTGGTAGCGTGCGGCTTAGGATTAGGGGATGGGTGAGGGTCAGGCTTCGGGGAAGGGTTAGGGTTAGGGTTCGGGCTAGGGTTAGGGTTAGGGGACGGGGACAGTTTAGGGTCCAGGTGAGGGTACGGCAACGCTTTAGGGGGAGCGTGCGTGTGAGGGCACGGGTTAGTGTTAGCGTACGGGTTAGGATTAGGGGACGGGTGAGGGTCAGGCTTCGGGGAAGGGTTAGGGTTAGGGTTCGGGCTAGGGTTAGGGTTAGGGGACGGGGACGGTTTCGGGTCCAGGTGAGGGTACGGCAACGCTTTAGGGGGAGCGTGCATGTGAAGGCGCGTGTTAGTGTTAGCGTACGGGTTAGGATTAGGGGACGGGTGAGGGTCAGGCTTCTGGGAAGGGTTAGGGTTAGGGTTCGGGCTAGGGTTAGGGTTAGGGGACGGGGACGGTTTAGGGTCCAGGTGAGGGTACGGCAACGCTTTAGGGGGAGCGTGCGTGTGAGGGCGCGGGTTAGTGTTAGCGTACGGGTTAGGATTAGGGGACGGGTGAGGGTCAGGCTTCGGGGAATGGTTAGGGTTAGGGTTCGGGCTAGGGTTAGGGTTAGGGGATGGGGAAGGTTTAGGGTCCAGGTGAGGGAACGGCAACGATTTAGGGGGAGCGTGCGTGTGAGGGCGCGGGTTAGTGTTAGCGTACGGGTTAGGATTAGGGGACAGGTGAGGGTCAGGCTTCGGGGAAGGGTTAGGGTTAGGGTTCGGGCTAGGGTTAGGGTTAGGGGACGGGGACGGTTTCGGGTCCAGGTGAGGGTACGGCAACACTTTAGGGGGAGCGTGCGTGTGAGGGCGCGGGTTAGTGTTAGCGTACGGGTTAGGATTAGGGGACGGGTGAGGGTCAGGCTTCGGGGAAGGGTTAGGGTTAGGGTTCGGGCTAGGGTTAGGGTTAGGGGACGGGGACGGTTTAGGGTCCAGGTGAGGGTACGGCAACGCTTTAGGGGGAGCGTGCGTGTGAGGGCGCGGGTTAGTGTTAGCGTACGGGTTAGGATTAGGGGACGGGTGAGGGTCAGGCTTCGGGGAAGGGTTAGGGTTAGGGTTCGGGCTAGGGTTAGGGTTAGGGGACGGGGACGGTTTCGGGTCCAGGTGAGGGTACGGCAATGCTTTAGGGGGAGCGTGCGTGTGAGGGCGCGTGTTAGTGTTAGCGTACGGGTTAGGATTAGGGGACGGGTGAGGGTCAGGCTTCGGGGAAGGGTTAGGGTTAGGGTTCGGGCTAGGGTTAGGGTTAGGGGACGGGGACGGTTTAGGGTCCAGGTGAGTGTACGGCAATGCTTTAGGGGGAGCGTGCGTGTGAGGGCGCGGGTTAGTGTTAGCGTACGGGTTAGGATTAGGGGACGGGTGAGAGTCAGGCTTCGGGGAATGGTTAGGGTTAGGGTTCGGGCTAGGGTTAGGGTTAGGGGATGGGGAAGGTTTAGGGTCCAGGTGAGGGAACGGCAACGATTTAGGGGGAGCGTGCGTGTGAGGGCGCGGGTTAGTGTTAGCGTACGGGTTAGGATTAGGGGACGGGTGAGGGTCAGGCTTCGGGGAAGGGTTAGGGTTAGGGTTCGGGCTAGGGTTAGGGTTAGGGGACGGGGACGGTTTAGGGTCCAGGTGAGGGTACGGCAACGCTTTAGGGGGAGCGTGCGTGTGAGGGCGCGGGTTAGTGTTAGCGTACGGGTTAGGATTAGGGGACGGGTGAGGGTCAGGCTTCGGAGAAGGGTTAGGGTTAGGGTTCGGGCTAGGGTTAGGGTTAGGGGACGGGGACGGTTTCGGGTCCAGGTGAGGGTACGGCAATGCTTTAGGGGGAGCGTGCGTGTGAGGGCGCGTGTTAGTGTTAGCGTACGGGTTAGGATTAGGGGACGGGTGAGGGTCAGGCTTCGGGGAAGGGTTAGGGTTAGGGTTCGGGCTAGGGTTAGGGTTAGAGGACGGGGACGGTTTAGGGTCCAGGTGAGTGTACGGCAACGCTTTAGGGGGAGCGTGCGTGTGAGGGCGCGGGTTAGTGTTAGCGTACGGGTTAGGATTAGGGGACGGGTGAGAGTCAGGCTTCGGGGAATGGTTAGGGTTAGGGTTCGGGCTAGGGTTAGGGTTAGGGGATGGGGAAGGTTTAGGGTCCAGGTGAGGGAACGGCAACGATTTAGGGGGAGCGTGCGTGTGAGGGCGCGGGTTAGTGTTAGCGTACGGGTTAGGATTAGGGGACGGGTGAGGGTCAGGCTTCGGGGAAGGGTTAGGGTTAGGGTTCGGGCTAGGGTTAGGGTTAGGGGACGGGGACGGTTTCGGGTCCAGGTGAGGGTACGGCAACGCTTTAGGGGGAGCGTGCGTGTGAGGGCGCGGGTTAGTGTTAGCATACGGCTTAGGATTAGGGGACGGGTGAGGGTCAGGCTTCGGGGAAGGGTTAGGGTTAGGGTTCGGGCTAGGGTTAGGGTTAGGGGACGGGGACGGTTTAGGGTACAGGTGAGGGTACGGCAACGCTTTAGGGGGAGCGTGCGTGTGAGGGCGCGGGTTAGTGTTAGCGTATGGGTTAGGATTAGGGGACGGGTGAGGGTCAGGCTTCGGGGAAGGGTTAGGGTTAGGGTTCGGGCTAGGGTTAGGGTTAGGGGACGGGGACGGTTTAGGGTCCAGGTGAGGGTACGGCATCGCTTTAGGGGGAGCGTGCGTGTGAGGGCGCGGGTTAGTGTTAGCGTACGGGTTAAGATTGGGGACGGGTGAGGGTCAGGCTTCGGGGAAGGGTTAGGGTTAGGGTTCGGGCTAGGGTTAGGGTTAGGGGACGGGGACGGTTTCGGGTCCAGGTGAGGGTACGGCAACGCTTTAGGGGGAGCGTGCGTGTGAGGGCGCGGGTTAGTGTTAGCGTACGGGTTAGGATTAGGGGACGGGTGAGGGTCAGGCTTCGGGGAAGGGTTAGGGTTAGGGTTCGGGCTAGGGTTAGGGTTAGGGGACGGGGACGGTTTCGGGTCCAGGTGAGGGTACGGCAACGCTTTAGGGGGAGCGTGCATGTGAGGGCGCGGGTTAGTGTTAGCGTACGGGTTAGGATTAGGGGACGGGTGAGGGTCAGGCTTCTGGGAAGGGTTAGGGTTAGGGTTCGGGCTAGGGTTAGGGTTAGGGGACGGGGACGGTTTAGGGTCCAGGTGAGGGTACGGCAACGCTTTAGGGGGAGCGTGCGTGTGAGGGCGCGGGTTAGTGTTAGCGTACGGGTTAGGATTAGGGGACGGGTGAGTGTCAGGCTTCGGGGAAGGTTTAGGGTTAGGGTTCGGGCTAGGGTTAGGGTTAGGGGACGGGGACGGTTTAGGGTTCAGGTGAGGGTACGGCAATGCTTTAGGGGTAGCGTGCGTGTGAGAGCGCGGGTTAGTGTTAGCGTACGGCTTAGGATTAGGGGACGGGTGAGGGTCAGGCTTCGGGGAAGGGTTAGGGTTAGGGTTCGGGCTACGGTTAGGGTTAGGGGACGGGGAAGGTTTAGGGTCCAGGTGAGGGTACGGCAACGCTTTAGGGGGAGCGTGCGTGTGAGGGCGCGGGTTAGTGTTAGCGTACGGGTTAGGATTAGGGGACGGGTGAGGGTCAGGCTTCGGGGAAGGGTTAGGGTTAGGGTTCGGGCTAGGGTTAGGGTTAGGGGACGGTTACGGTTTAGGGTTCAGGTGAGGGTACAGCAACGCTTTAGTGGGAGCGTGCGTGTGAGGGCGCGGGTTAGTGTTAGCGTACGGCTTAGGATTAGGGGACGGGTGAGGGTCAGGCTTCGGGGAAGGGTTAGGGTTAGGGTTTGGGCTAGTGTTAGGGTTAGGGGACGGGGACGGTTTAGGGTCCATGTGAGGGTACGGCAACGCTTTAGGGGGAGCATGCGTGTGAGGGCACGAGTTAGTGTTAGCGTACGGGTTAGGATTAGGGGACGGGTGAGGGTCAGGCTTCGGGGAAGGGTTAGGGTTAGGGTTCGGGCTAGGGTTAGGGTTAGGGGACGGGGACGGTTTCGGGTCCAGGTGAGGGTACGGCAACGCTTTAGGGGGAGCGTGCGTGTGAGGGCGCGGGTTAGTGTTAGCGTACGGGTTAGGATTAGGGGACGGGTGAGGGTCAGGCTTCGGGGAAGGGTTAGGGTTAGGGTTCGGGCTAGGGTTAGGGTTAGGGGACGGGGACGGTTTAGGGTCCAGGTGAGGGTACGGCAACGCTTTAGGGGAGCGTGCGTGTGAGGGCGTGGGTTAGTGTTAGCGTACGGGTTAGGATTAGGGGACGGGTGAGGGTCAGGCTTCGGGGAAGGGTTAGGGTTCGGGCTAGGGTTAGGGTTAGGGGACGGGGACGGTTTCGGGTCCAGGTGAGGGTACGGCAACGCTTTAGGGGGAGCGTGCGTGTGAGGGCGCATGTTAGTGTTAGCGTACGGGTTAGGATTAGGGGACGGGTGAGGGTCAGGCTTCGGGGAAGGGTTAGGGTTAGGGTTCGGGCTAGGGTTAGGGTTAGGGGACGGTTACGGTTTAGGGTTCAGGTGAGGGTACAGCAACGCTTTAGTGGGAGCGTGCGTGTGAGGGCGCGGGTTAGTGTTAGCGTACGGCTTAGGATTAGGGGACGGGTGAGGGTCAGGCTTCGGGGAAGGGTTAGGGTTAGGGTTTGGGCTAGGGTTAGGGTTAGGGGACGGGGACGGTTTAGGGTCCATGTGAGGGTACGGCAACGCTTTAGGGGGAGCATGCGTGTGAGGGCACGAGTTAGTGTTAGCGTACGGGTTAGGATTAGGGGACGGGTGAGGGTCAGGCTTCGGGGAAGGGTTAGGGTTAGGGTTCGGGCTAGGGTTAGGGTTAGGGGACGGGGACGGTTTCGGGTCCAGGTGAGGGTACGGCAACGCTTTAGGGGGAGCGTGCGTGTGAGGGCGCGGGTTAGTGTTAGCGTACGGGTTAGGATTAGGGGACGGGTGAGGGTCAGGCTTCGGGGAAGGGTTAGGGTTAGGGTTCGGGCTAGGGTTAGGGTTAGGGGACGGGGACGGTTTAGGGTCCAGGTGAGGGTACGGCAACGCTTTAGGGGGAGCGTGCGTGTGAGGGCGTGGGTTAGTGTTAGCGTACGGGTTAGGATTAGGGGACGGGTGAGGGTCAGGCTTCGGGGAAGGGTTAGGGTTAGGGTTCGGGCTAGGGTTAGGGTTAGGGGACGGGGACGATTTCGGGTCCAGGTGAGGGTACGGCAACGCTTTAGGGGGAGCGTGCGTGTGAGGGCGCATGTTAGTGTTAGCGTACGGGTTAGGATTAGGGGACGGGTGAGGGTCAGGCTTCGGGGAAGGGTTAGGGTTAGGGTTCGGGCTAGGGTTAGGGTTAGAGGACGGGGACGGTTTAGGGTCCAGGTGAGGGTACGGCAACGCTTTAGGGGGAGCGTGCGTGTGAGGGCGCGGGTTAGTGTTAGCGTACGGGTTAGGATTAGGGGACGGGTGAGAGTCAGGCTTCGGGGAATGGTTAGGGTTAGGGTTCGGGCTAGGTTTAGGGTTAGGGGATGGGGAAGGTTTAGGGTCCAGGTGAGGGAACGGCAACGATTTAGGGGGAGCGTGCGTGTGAGGGAGCGGGTTAGTGTTAGCGTACGGGTTAGGATTAGGGGACGGGTGAGGGTCAGGCTTCAGGGAAGGGTTAGGGTTAGGGTTCGGGCTAGGGTTAGGGTTAGGGGACGGGGACGGTTTCGGGTCCAGGTGAGGGTACGGCAACGCTTTAGGGGGAGCGTGCGTGTGAGGGCGCGGGTTAGTGTTAGCATACGGCTTAGGATTAGGGGACGGGTGAGGGTCAGGCTTCGGGGAAGGGTTAGGGTTAGGGTTCGGGATAAGGTTAGGGTTAGGGGACGGGGACGGTTTAGGGTCCAGGTGAGGGTACGGCAACGCTTTAGGGGGAGCGTGCGTGTGAGGGCGCGGGTTAGTGTTAGCGTATGGGTTAGGATTAGGGTACGGGTGAGGGTCAGGCTTCGGGGAAGGGTTAGGGTTAGGGTTCGGGCTAGGGTTAGGGTTAGGGGACGGGGACGGTTTAGGGTCCAGGTGAGGGTACGGCAACGCTTTAGGGGGAGCGTGCGTGTGAGGGCGCGGGTTAGTGTTAGCGTACGGGTTAGAATTAGGGGACGGGTGAGGGTCAGGCTTCTGGGAAGGGTTAGGGTTAGGGTTCGGGCTAGGGTTAGGGTTAGGGTACGGGGACGGTTTAGGGTCCAGGTGAGGGTATGGCAACGCTTTAGGGGGAGCGTGCATGTGAGGGCACGGGTTAGTGTTAGCGTACGGGTTAGGATTAGGGGACGGGTGAGGGTCAGGCTTCGGGGAAGGGTTAGGGTTAGGGTTCGGGCTAGGGTTAGGGTTAGGGGACGGGGACGGTTTAGGGTCCAGGTGAGGGTACGGCAACGCTTTAGGGGGAGCGTGCGTGTGAGGGCGCGGGTTAGTGTTAGCGTACGGGTTAGGATTAGGGGACGGGTGAGGGTCCGGCTTCGGGGAAGTGTTAGTGTTAGGGTTCGGGCTAGGGTTAGGGTTAGGGGACGGGGACGGTTTAGGGTCCAGGTGAGGGTACGGCAACGCTTTAGGGGGAGCTTGCGTGTGAGGGCGCGGGTTAGTGTTAGCGTACGGGTTAGGATTAGGGGACGGGTGAGGGTCAGGCTTCGGGGATGGGTTAGGGTTAGGGTTCGGGCTAGGGTTAGGGTTAGGGGACGGGGACGGTTTAGGGTCCAGGTGAGGGTACGGCATCGCTTTAGGGGGAGCGTGCGTGTGAGGGCGCGGGTTAGTGTTAGCGTACGGGTTAAGATTGGGGACGGGTGAGGGTCCGGCTTCGGGGAAGGGTTAGGGTTAGGGTTCGGGCTAGGGTTAGGGTTAGGGGACGGGGACGGTTTCGGGTCCAGGTGAGGGTACGGCAACGCTTTAGGGGGAGCGTGCATGTGAGGGCGCGGGTTAGTGTTAGCGTACGGGTTAGGATTAGGGGACGGGTGAGGGTCAGGCTTCTGGGAAGGGTTAGGGTTAGGGTTCGGGCTAGGGTTAGGGTTAGGGGACGGGGACGGTTTAGGGTCCAGGTGAGGGTACGGCAACGCTTTAGGGGGAGCTAGCGTGTGAGAGCGCGGGTTAGTGTTAGCGTACGGCTTAGGATTAGGGGACGGGGGAGGGTCAGGCTTCGGGGAAGGGTTAGGGTTAGGGTTCGGGCTAGGGTTAGGGTTAGGGGACGGGGACGGTTTAGGGTCCAGGTGAGGGTACGGCAACGCTTTAGGGGGAGCGTGCGTGTCAGGGCGCGGGTTAGTGTTAGCGTACGGGTTAGGATTAGGGGACGGGTGAGGGTCAGGCTTCGGGGAAGGGTTAGGGTTAGGGTTCGGGCTAGGGTTAGGGTTAGGGGACGGGGACGGTTTAGGGTCCAGGTGAGGGTACGGCAACGCTTTAGGGGGAGCGTGCGTGTGAGGGCGCGGGTTAGTGTTAGCGTACGGTTAGGATTAGTGGACGGGTGAGGGTCAGGCTTCGGGGAAGGGTTAGGGTTAGGGTTCGGGCTAGGGTTAGGGTTAGGGGACGGGGACGGTTTCGGGTCCAGGTGAGGGTACGGCAACGTTTTAGGGGGAGCGTGCGTGTGAGGGCGCGGGTTAGTGATAGCGTACGGGTTAGGATTAGGGGACGGGTGAGGGTCAGGCTTCGGGGAAGGGTTAGGGTTAGGGTTCGGGCTAGGGTTAGGGTTAGGGGACGGGGACGGTTTAGGGTCCAAGTGAGGGTACGGCAACGCTTTAGGGGGAGCGTGCGTGTGAGGGCGCGCATTAGTGTTAGCGTGCGGCTTAGGATTAGGGGACGGGTGAGGGTCAGGCTTCGGGGAAGGGTTAGGGTTAGGGTTCGGGCTAGGGTTAGGGTTAGGGGACGGGGACGGTTTAGGGTCCAGGTGAGGGTACGGCAACGCTTTAGGGGGAGCGTGCGTGTGAGGGCGCGGGTAAGTGTTAGCGTACGGATTAGGATTAGGGGACGGGTGAGGGTCAGGCTTCGGGGAAGGGTTAGGGTTAGGGTTCGGGCTAGGGTTAGGGTTAGTGTACGGGGACGGTTTCGAGTCCAGGTGAGGGTACGGCAACGCTTTAGGGGGAGCGTGCGTGTGAGGGCGCGGGTTAGTGTTAGCGTATGGGTTAGGATTAGGGGACGGGTGAGGGTCAGGCTTCGGGGAAGTGTTAGTGTTAGGGTTCGGGCTAGGGTTAGGGTTAGGGGACGGTTACGGTTTAGAGTTCAGGTGAGGGTACGGCAAGGCTTTAGGGGGAGCGTGCGTGTGAGGGCGCGGGTTAGTGTTAGCGTACGGCTTAGGATTAGGGGACGGGTGAGGGTCAGGCTTCGGGGAAGGGTTAGGGTTAGGGTTCGGTCTAGGGTTAGGGTTAGGGGACGGGGACGGTTTAGGGTCCAAGTGAGGGTACGGCAACGATTTAGGGGGAGCGTGCGTGTGAGGGCGCGCGTTAGTGTTACCGTGCGGCTTAGGATTAGGGGACGGGTGAGGGTCAGGCTTCGGGGAAGGGTTAGGGTTAGGGTTCGGGCTAGGGTTAGGGTTAGGGGACGGGGACGGTTTAGGGTCCAGGTGAGGGTACGGCAACGCTTTAGGGGGAGCGTGCGTGTGAGAGCGCGGGTTAGTGTTAGCGTACGGCTTAGGATTAGGGGACGGGGGAGGGTCAGGCTTCGGGGAAGGGTTAGGGTTAGGGTTCGGGCTAGGGTTAGGGTTAGGGGACGGGGACGGTTTAGGGTCCAGGTGAGGGTACGGCAACGCTTTAGGGGGAGCGTGCGTGTGAGGGCGCGGGTTAGTGTTAGCGTACGGGTTAGGATTAGGGGACGGGTGAGGGTCAGGCTTCGGGGAAGGGTTAGGGTTAGGGTTCGGGCTAGGGTTAGGGTTAGGGGACGGGGACGGTTTAGGGTCCAAGTGAGGGTACGGCAACGCTTTAGGGGGAGCGTGCGTGTGAGGGCGCGCATTAGTGTTAGCGTGCGGCTTAGGATTAGGGGACGGGTGAGGGTCAGGCTTCGGGGAAGGGTTAGGGTTAGGGTTCGGGCTAGGGTTAGGGTTAGGGGATGGGGACGGTTTAGGGTCCAGGTGAGGGTACGGCAACGCTTTAGGGGGAGCGTGCGTGTGAGGGCGCGGGTTAGTGTTAGCGTACGGCTTAGGATTAGGGGACGGGGGAGGGTAAGGCTTCGGGGAAGGGTTAGGGTTAGGGTTCGGGCTAGGGTTAGGGTTAGGGGACGGGGACGGTTTAGGGTCCAGGTGAGGGTACGGCAACGCTTTAGGGGGAGCATGCGTGTGAGGGCGCGGGTTAGTGTTAGCGTACGGCTTAGGATTAGGGGACGGGTGAGGGTCAGGCTTCGGGAAAGGGTTAGGGTTAGGGTTCGGGCTAGGGTTAGGGTTAGGGGACAGGGACGGTTTAGGGTCCAGGTGAGGGTACGGCAACGCTTTAGGGGGAGCGTGCGTGTGAGGGTGCGGGTTAGTGTTAGCGAACGGCTTAGGATTAGGGGACGGGTGAGGGTCAGGCTTCGGGGAAGGGTTAGGGTTAGGGTTCGGGCTAGGGTTAGGGTTAGGGGACGGGGACGGTTTAGGGTCCAGGTGAGGGTACGGCAACGCTTTAGGGGGAGCGTGCGTGTGAGGGCGCGGGTTAGTGTTAGCGTACGGGTTAGGATTAGGGGACGGGTGAGGGTCAGGCTTCGGGGAAGGGTTAGTGTTAGGGTTCGGGCTAGGGTAAGGGTTAAGGGACGGGGACGGTTTAGGGTCCAGCTGAGGGTACGGCAACGCTTTAGGGGGAGCGTGCGTGTGAGGACGCGGGTTAGTGTTAGCGTACGGGTTAGGATTAGGGGACGGGTGAGGGTCAGGCATCGGGGAAGGGTTAGGGTTAGGGTTCGGGCTAGGGTTAGGGTTAGGGTTAGGGTTAGGGTTAGGGGACGGGTGAGGGTCAGGCTTCGGGGAAGGGTTAGGGTTAGGGTTCGGGCTAGGGTTAGGGTTAGGGGACGGGGACGGTTTAGGGTCCAGGTGAGGGTACGGCAACGCTTTAGGGGGAGCGTGCGTGTGAGGGCGTGGGTTAGTGTTAGTGTACGGTTAGGATTAGTGGACGGGTGAGGGTCAGGCTTCGGGGAAGGGTTAGGGTTAGGGTTCGGGCTAGGGTTAGGGTTAGGGGACGGGGACGGTTTCGGGTCCAGGTGAGGGTACGGCAACGTTTTAGGGGGATCGTGCGTGTGAGGGCGCGGGTTAGTGATAGCGTACGGGTTAGGATTAGGGGACGGGTGAGGGTCAGGCTTCGGGGAAGGGTTAGGGTTAGGGTTCGGGCTAGGGTTAGGGTTAGGGGACGGGGACGGTTTCGGGTCCAGGTGAGGGTACGGCAACGCTTTAGGGGGAGCGTGCGTGTGAGGGCGCGCATTAGTGTTAGCGTGCGGCTTAGGATTAGGGGACGGGTGAGGGTCAGGCTTCGGGGAAGGGTTAGGGTTAGGGTTCGGGCTAGGGTTAGGGTTAGGGGACGGGGACGGTTTAGGGTCCAGGTGAGGGTACGGCAACGCTTTAGGGGGAGCGTGCGTGTGAGGGCGCGGGTAAGTGTTAGCGTACGGATTAGGATTAGGGGACGGGTGAGGGTCAGGCTTCGGGGAAGGGTTAGGGTTAGGGTTCGGGCTAGGGTTAGGGTTAGTGTACGGGGACGGTTTCGAGTCCAGGTGAGGGTACGGCAACGCTTTAGGGGGAGCGTGCGTGTGAGGGCGCGGGTTAGTGTTAGCGTATGGGTTAGGATTAGGGGACGGGTGAGGGTCAGGCTTCGGGGAAGGGTTAGGGTTAGGGTTCGGGCTAGGGTTAGGGTTAGGGGACGGTTACGGTTTAGGGTTCAGGTGAGGGTACGGCAACGCTTTAGGGGGTGCGTGCGTGTGAGGGCGCGGGTTAGTGTTAGCGTACGGCTTAGGATTAGGGGACGGGTGAGGGTCAGGCTTCGGGGAAGGGTTAGGGTTAGGGTTCGGGCTAGGGTTAGGGTTAGGGGACGGGGACGGTTTAGGGTCCAAGTGAGGGTACGGCAACGCTTTAGGGGGAGCGTGCGTGTGAGGGCGCGCGTTAGTGTTACCGTGCGGCTTAGGATTAGGGGACGGGTGAGGGTCAGGCTTCGGGGAAGGGTTAGGGTTAGGGTTCGGGCTAGGGTTAGGGTTAGGGGACGGGGACGGTTTAGGGTCCAGGTGAGGGTACGGCAACGCTTTAGGGGGAGCGTGCGTGTGAGAGCGCGGGTTAGTGTTAGCGTACGGCTTAGGATTTGGGGACGGGGGAGGGTCAGGCTTCGGGGAAGGGTTAGGGTTAGGGTTCGGGCTAGGGTTAGGGTTAGGGGACGGGGACGGTTTAGGGTCCAGGTGAGGGTACGGCAACGCTTTAGGGGGAGCGTGCGTGTGAGGGCGCGGGTTAGTGTTAGCGTACGGGTTAGGATTAGGGGACGGGTGAGGGTCAGGCTTCGGGGAAGGGTTAGGGTTAGGGTTCGGGCTAGGGTTAGGGTTAGGGGACGGGGACGGTTTAGGGTCCAGGTGAGGGTACGGCAACGCTTTAGGGGGAGCGTGCGTGTGAGGGCGTGGGTTAGTGTTAGCGTACGGTTAGGATTAGTGGACGGGTGAGGGTCAGGCTTCGGGGAAGGGTTAGGGTTAGGGTTCGGGCTAGGGTTAGGGTTAGGGGACGGGGACGGTTTCGGGTCCAGGTGAGGGTACGGCAACGTTTTAGGGGGAGCGTGCGTGTGAGGGCGCGGGTTAGTGATAGCGTACGGGTTAGGATTAGGGGACAGGTGAGGGTCAGGCTTCGGGGAAGGGTTAGGGTTAGGGTTCGGGCTAGGGTTAGGGTTAGGGGACGGGGACGGTTTAGGGTCCAAGTGAGGGTACGGCAACGCTTTAGGGGGAGCGTGCGTGTGAGGGCGCGCATTAGTGTTAGCGTGCGGCTTAGGATTAGGGGACGGGTGAGGGTCAGGCTTCGGGGAAGGGTTAGGGTTAGGGTTCGGGCTAGGGTTAGGGTTAGGGGACGGGGACGATTTAGGGTCCAGGTGAGGGTACGGCAACGCTTTAGGGGGAGCGTGCGTGTGAGGGCGCGGGTTAGTGTTAGCGTACGGCTTAGGATTAGGGGACGGGGGAGGGTAAGGCTTCGGGGAAGGGTTAGGGTTAGGGTTCGGGCTAGGGTTAGGGTTAGGGGACGGGGACGGTTTAGGGTCCAGGTGAGGGTACGGCAACGCTTTAGGGGGAGCATGCGTGTGAGGGCGCGGGTTAGTGTTAGCGTACGGCTTAGGATTAGGGGACGGGTGAGGGTCAGGCTTCGGGAAAGGGTTAGGGTTAGGGTTCGGGCTAGGGTTAGGGTTAGGGGACAGGGACGGTTTAGGGTCCAGGTGAGGGTATGGCAACGCTTTAGGGGGAGCGTGCGTGTGAGGGTGCGGGTTAGTGTTAGCGAACGGCTTAGGATTAGGGGACGGGTGAGGGTCAGGCTTCGGGGAAGGGTTAGGGTTAGGGTTCGGGCTAGGGTTAGGGTTAGGGGACGGGGACGGTTTAGGGTCCAGGTGAGGGTACGGCAACGCTTTAGGGGGAGCGTGCGTGTGAGGGCGCGGGTTAGTGTTAGCGTACGGGTTAGGATTAGGGGACGGGTGAGGGTCAGGCTTCGGGGAAGGGTTAGGGTTAGGGTTCGGGCTAGGGTAAGGGTTAAGGGACGGGGACGGTTTAGGGTCCAGCTGAGGGTACGGCAACGCTTTAGGGGGAGCGTGCGTGTGAGGACGCGGGTTAGTGTTAGCGTACGGGTTAGGATTAGGGGACGGGTGAGGGTCAGGCATCGGGGAAGGGTTAGTGTTAGGGTTCGGGCTAGGGTTAGAGGTAGGGAACGGGGACGGTTTCGGGTCCAGGTGAGGGTACGGCAACGCTTTAGGGGGAGCGTGCGTGTGAGGGCGCGGGTTAGTGTTAGCGTACGGGTTAGGATTAGGGGACGGGTGAGGGTCAGGCTTCGGGGAAGGGTTAGTGTTAGGGTTCGGGCTAGGGTAAGGGTTAGGGGACGGGGACGGTTTAGGGTCCAGGTGAGGGTACGGCAACGCTTTAGGGGGAGCGTGCGTGTGAGGGCGCGGGTTAGTGTTAGCGTACGGCTTAGGATTAGGGGACGGGTGAGGGTCAGGCTTCGGGAAAGGGTTAGGGTTAGGGTTCGGGCTAGGGTTAGGGTTAGGGGACAGGGACGGTTTAGGGTCCAGGTGAGGGTACGGCAACGCTTTAGGGGGAGCGTGCGTGTGAGGGCGCGGGTTAGTGTTAGCGTACGGGTTAGGATTAGGGGACGGGTGAGGGTCAGGCTTCTGGGAAGGGTTAGGGTTAGGGTTCGGGCTAGGGTTAGGGTTAGGGGACGGGGACGGTTTAGGGTCCAGGTGAGGGTACGGCAACGCTTTAGGGGGAGCGTGCGTGTGAGGTTGCGGGTTAGTGTTAGCGAACGGCTTAGGATTAGGGGACGGGTGAGGGTCAGGCTTCGGGGAAGGGTTAGGGTTAGGGTTCGGGCTAGGGTTAGGGTTAGGGGACGGGGACATTTTAGGGTCCAGGTGAGGGTACGGCAACGCTTTAGGGGGAGCGTGCGTGTGAGGGCGCGGGTTAGTGTTAGCGTTCGGCTTAGGATTAGGGGACGGGTGAGGGTCAGGCTTCGGGGAAGGGTTAGGGTTAGGGTTCGGGCTAGGGTTAGGGTTAGGGGACGGGGACGGTTTCGGGTCCAGGTGAGGGTACGGCAACGCTTTAGGGGGAGCGTGCGTGTGAGGGCGCGCGTTAGTGTTAGCGTACGGCTTAGGATTAGGGGACGGGTGAGGGTCAGGCTTCGGGGAAGGGTTAGGGTTAGGGTTCGGGCTAGGGTTAGGGTTAGGGGACGGGGACGGTTTAGGGTCCAGGTGAGGGTACGGCAACGCTTTAGGGGGAGCATGCGTGTGAGGGCGCGGGTTAGTGTTAGCGTCCGGCTTAGGATTAGGGGACGGGTGAGGGTCAGGCTTCGGGGAAGGGTTAGGGTTAGGGTTCGGGCTAGGGTTAGGGTTAGGGGATGGGGACGGTTTCGGGTCCAGGTGAGGGTACGGCAACGCTTTAGGGGGAGCGTGCGTGTGAGGGCGCGGGTTAGTGTTAGCGTACGGGTTAGGATTAGGGGACGGGTGAGGGTCAGGCTTCGGGGAAGGGTTAGGGTTAGGGTTCGGGCTAGGGTTAGGGTTAGGGGACGGGGACGGTTTAGGGTTCAGGTGAGGGTACGGCAACGCTTTAGGGGTAGCGTGCGTGTGAGAGCGCCGGTTAGTGTTAGCGTACGGCTTAGGATTAGGGGACGGGTGAGGGTCAGGCTTCGGGGAAGGGTGAGGGTTAGGGTTCGGGCTAGGGTTAGGGTTAGGGGACGGGGAAGGTTTAGGGTCCAGGTGAGGGTACGGCAACGCTTTAGGGGGAGCGTGCGTGTGAGGGCGCGGGTTAGTGTTAGCGTACGGGTTAGGATTAGGGGACGGGTGAGGGTCAGGCTTCGGGGAAGGGTTAGGGTTAGGGTTCGGGCTAGGGTTAGGGTTAGGGGACGGTTACGGTTTAGGGTTCAGGTGAGGGTACGGCAACGCTTTAGGGGGAGCGTGCGTGTGAGGGCGCGGGTTAGTGTTAGCGTACGGCTTCGGATTAGGGGACGGGTGAGGGTCAGGCTTCGGGGAATGGTTAGGATTAGGGTTCGGGCTAGGGTTAGGGTTAGGGGACGGGGATGGTTTAGGGTCCATGTGAGGGTACGGCAACGCTTTAGGGGGAGCATGCATGTGAGGGCGCGAGTTAGTGTTAGCGTACGGGTTAGGATTAGGGGACGGGTGAGGGTCAGGCTTCGGGGAAGGGTTAGGGTTAGGGTTCGGGCTAGGGTTAGGGTTAGGGGACGGGGACGGTTTCGGGTCCAGGTGAGGGTACGGCAACGCTTTAGGGGGAGCGTGCGTGTGAGGGCGCGGGTTAGTGTTAGCGTACGGGTTAGGATTAGGGGACGGGTGAGGGTCAGGCTTCGGGGAAGGGTTAGGGTTAGGGTTCGGGCTAGGGTTAGGTTTAGGGTACGGGGACGGTTTAGGGTCCAGGAGAGGGTACGGCAACGCTTTAGGGGGAGCGTGCGTGTGAGGGCGCGCGTTAGTGTTAGCGTACGGCTTAGGATTAGGGGACGGGTGAGGGTCAGGCTTCGGGGAAGGGTTAGGGTTAGGGTTCGGGCTAGGGTTAGGGTTAGGGGACGGGGACGGTTTAGGGTCCAAGTGAGGGTACGGCAACGCTTTAGGGGGAGCGTGCGTGTGAGGGCGCCCGTTAGTGTTAGCGTGCGGCTTAGGATTAGTGGACGGGTGAGGGTCAGGCTTCGGGGAAGGGTTAGGGTTAGGGTTCGGGCTAGGGTTAGGGTTAGGGGACGGGGACGGTTTAGGGTCCAGGTGAGGGTACGGCAACGCTTTAGGGGGAGCGTGCGTGTGAGGGCGCGGGTTAGTGTTAGCGTACGGCTTAGGATTAGGGGACGGGGGAGGGTCAGGCTTCGGGGAAGGGTTAGGGTTAGGGTTCGGGCTAGGGTTAGGGTTAGGGGACGGGGACGGTTTAGGGTCCAGGTGAGGGTACGGCAACGCTTTAGGGGGAGCGTGCGTGTGAGGGCGCGGGTTAGTGTTAGCGTACGGGTTAGGATTAGGGGACGGGTGAGGGTCAGGCTTCGGGGAAGGGTTAGGGTTAGGGTTCGGGCTAGGGTTAGGGTTAGGGGACGGGGACGGTTTAGGGTCCAAGTAAGCGTACGGCAACGCTTTAGGGGGAGCGTGCGTGTGAGGACGCGCGTTAGTGTTAGCGTACGGGTTAGGATTAGGGGACGGGTGAGGGTCAGGCTTCTGGGAAGGGTTAGGGTTAGGGTTCGGGCTAGGGTTAGGGTTAGGGGACGGGGACGGTTTAGGGTCCAGGTGAGGGTACGGCAACGCTTTAGGGGGAGCGTGCGTGTGAGGGTGCGGGTTAGTGTTAGCGTACGGCTTAGGATTAGGGGACGGGTGAGGGTCAGGCTTCGGGGAAGGGTTAGGGTTAGGGTTCGGGCTAGGGTTAGGGTTAGGGGACGGGGATGGTTTAGGGTCCAGGTGAGGGTACAGCAACGCTTTATGGGGAGCGTGCGTGTGAGGGCGCGGGTTAGTGTTAGCATACAGGTTAGGATTAGGGGACGGGTGAGGGTCAGGCTTCGGGGAAGGGTTAGGGTTAGGGTTCGGGCTAGGGTTAAGGTTAGGGGACGGGGACGGTTTCGGGTCCAGGTGAGGGTACGGCAACGCTTTAGGGGGAGCGTGCGTGTGAGGGCGCGGGTTAGTGTTAGCGTACGGGTTAGGATTAGGGGACGGGTGAGGGTCAGGCTTCGGGGAAGGGTTAGGGTTAGGGTTCGGGCTAGGGTTAGGGTTAGGGGACGGGGATGGTTTATGGTCCAGGTGAGGGTACGGCAACGCTTTAGGGGGAGCGTGCGTGTGAGGGCGCGGGTTAGTGTTAGCGTACGGGTTAGGATTAGGGGACGGGTAAGGGTCAGGCTTCGGGGAAGGGTTAGGGTTAGGGTTCGGGCTAGGGTTAGGGTTAGGGGACGGGGACGGTTTAGGGTCCAGGTGAGGGTACGGCAACGCTTTAGGGGGAGCGTGCGTGTGAGGGCGCGGGTTAGTGTTAGCGTACGGCTTAGGATTAGGGGACGGGTGAGGGTCAGGCTTCGGGAAAGGGTTAGGGTTAGGGTTCGGGCTAGGGTTAGGGTTAGGGGACAGGGACGGTTTAGGGTCCAGGTGAGGGTACGGCAACGCTTTAGGGGGAGCGTGCATGTGAGGGCGCGGGTTAGTCTTAGCGTACGGGTTAGGATTAGGGGACGGGTGAGGGTCAGGCTTCTGGGAAGGGTTAGGGTTAGGGTTCGGGCTAGGGTTAGGGTTAGGGGACGGGGACGGTTTAGGGTCCAGGTGAGGGTACGGCAACGCTTTAGGGGGAGCGTGCGTGTGAGGGTGCGGGTTAGTGTTAGCGAACGGCTTAGGATTAGGGGACGGGTGAGGGTCAGGCTTCGGGGAAGGGTTAGGGTTAGGGTTCGGGCTAGGGTTAGGGTTAGGGGACGGGGACGGTTTAGGGTCCAGGTGAGGGTACGGCAACGCTTTAGGGGGAGCGTGCGTGTGAGGGCGCGGGTTAGTGTTAGCGTTCGGCTTAGGATTAGGGGACGGGTGAGGGTCAGGCTTCGGGGAAGGGTTAGGGTTAGGGTTCGGGCTAGGGTTAGGGTTAGGGGATTGGGACGGTTTAGGGTCCAGGTGAGGGTACGGCAACGCTTTAGGGGGAGCGTGTGTGTGAGGGCGCGCGTTAGTGTTAGTGTACGGCTTAGGATTAGGGGACGGGTGAGGGTCAGGCTTCGGGGAAGGGTTAGGGTTAGGGTTCGGGCTAGGGTTAGGGTTAGGGGACGGGGACGGTTTAGGGTCCAGGTGAGGGTACGGCAACGCTTTAGGGGGAGCGTGCATGTGAGGGCGCGGGTTAGTGTTAGCGTACGGGTTAGGATTAGGGGACGGGTGAGGGTCCGGCTTCGGGGAAGGGTTAGGGTTAGGGTTCGGGCTAGGGTTAGGGTTAGGGGACGGGGACGGTTTAGGGTCCAGGTGAGGGTACGGCAACGCTTTAGGGGGAGCGTGCATGTGACGGCGCGGGTTAGTGTTAGCGTACGGGTTAGGATTAGGGGACGGTTGAGGGTCAGGCTTCGGGGATGGGTTAGGGTTAGGGTTCGGGCTAGGGTTAGGGTTAGGGGACGGGGACGGTTTAGGGTCCAGGTGAGGGTACGGCAACGCTTTAGGGGGAGCGTGCGTGTGAGGGCGCGGGTTAGTGTTAGCGTACGGGTTAGGATTAGGGCACGTGTGAGGGTCAGGCTTCGGGGAAGGGTTAGGGTTAGGGTTCGGGCTAGGGTTAGGGTTAGGGGACGGGGACGGTTTCGGGTCCAGGTGAGGGTACGGCAACGCTTTAGGGGGAGCGTGCGTGTGAGGGCACGGGTTACTGTTAGCGTACGGGTTAGGATTAGGGGACGGGTGAGGGTCAGGCTTCGGGGAAGGGTTAGAGTTAGGGTTCGGGCTAGGGTTAGGGTTAGGGGACGGGGACGGTATAGGGTCTAGGTGAGGGTACGGCAACGCTTTAGGGGGAGCGTACGTGTGAGGGCGCGGGTTAGTGTTAGCGTACGGGTTAGGATTAGGGCACGGGTGAGGGTCAGGCTTCGGGGAAGGGTTAGGGTTAGGGTTCGGGCTAGGGTTAGGGTTAGGGGACGGGGACGGTTTCGGGTCCAGGTGAGGGTACGGCAACGCTTTAGGGGGAGCGTGCGTGTGAGGGTGTGGGTTAGTGTTAGCGTACGGCTTAGGATTAGGGGACGGGTGAGGGTCAGGCTTCGGGGAAGGGTTAGGGTTAGGGTTCGGGCTAGGGTTAGGGTTAGGGGACGGGGACGGTTTCGGGTCCAGGTGAGGGTACGGCAACGCTTTAGGGGGAGCGTGCGTGTGAGGGCGCGGGTTAGTGTTAGCGTACGGGTTAGGATTAGGGGACGGGTGATGGTCAGGGTTCGGGAAAGGGTTAGGGTTAGGGTTCGGGCTAGGGTTAGGGTTAGGGGACAGGGACGGTTTAGGGTCCAGGTGAGGGTACGGCAACGCTTTAGGGGGAGCGTGCATGTGAGGGCGCGGGTTAGTGTTAGCGTACGGGTTAGGATTAGGGGACGGGTGAGGGTCAGGCTTCTGGGAAGGGTTAGGGTTAGGGTTCGGGCTAGGGTTAGGGTTAGGGGACGGGGACGGTTTAGGGTCCAGGTGAGGGTACGGCAACGCTTTAGGGGGAGCGTGCGTGTGAGGGTGCGGGTTAGTGTTAGCGAACGGCTTAGGATTAGGGGACGGGTGAGGGTCAGGCTTCGGGGAAGGGTTAGGGTTAGGGTTCGGGCTAGGGTTAGGGTTAGGGGACGGGGACGGTTTAGGGTCCAGGTGAGGGTACGGCAACGCTTTAGGGGGAGCGTGCGTGTGAGGGCGCGGGTTAGTGTTAGCGTTCGGCTTAGGATTAGGGGACGGGTGAGGGTCAGGCTTCGGGGAAGGGTTAGGGTTAGGGTTCGGGCTAGGGTTAGGGTTAGGGGATTGGGACGGTTTAGGGTCCAGGTGAGGGTACGGCAACGCTTTAGGGGGAGCGTGTGTGTGAGGGCGCGCGTTAGTGTTAGTGTACGGCTTAGGATTAGGGGACGGGTGAGGGTCAGGCTTCGGGGAAGGGTTAGGGTTAGGGTTCGGGCTAGGGTTAGGGTTAGGGGACGGGGACGGTTTAGGGTCCAGGTGAGGGTACGGCAACGCTTTAGGGGGAGCGTGCATGTGAGGGCGCGGGTTAGTGGTAGCGTACGGCTTAGGATTAGGGGACGGGTGAGGGTCCGGCTTCGGGGAAGGGTTAGGGTTAGGGTTCGGGCTAGGGTTAGGGTAAGGGTACGGGGACGGTTTAGGGTCCAGGTGAGGGTACGGCAACGCTTTAGGGGGAGCGTGCGTGTGAGGGCGCGGGTTAGTGTTAGCGTACGGGTTAGGATTAGGGGACGGGTGAGGGTCCGGCTTCGGGGAAGGGTTAGGGTTAGGGTTCGGGCTAGGGTTAGGGTTAGGGGACGGGGACGGTTTAGGGTCCAGGTGAGGGTACGGCAACGCTTTAGGGGGAGCGTGCATGTGAGGGCGCGGGTTAGTGTTAGCGTACGGGTTAGGATTAGGGGACGGGTGAGGGTCAGGCTTCGGGGATGGGTTAGGGTTAGGGTTCGGGCTAGGGTTAGGGTTAGGGGACGGGGACGGTTTAGGGTCCAGGTGAGGGTACGGCAACGCTTTAGGGGGAGCGTGCGTGTGAGGGCGCGGGTTAGTGTTAGCGTACGGGTTAAGATTAGGGGACGGTTGAGGGTCAGGCTTCGGGGAAGGGTTAGGGTTAGGGTTCGGGCTAGGGTTAGGGTTAGGGGACGGGGACGGTTTCAGGTCCAGGTGAGGGTACGGCAACGCTTTAGGGGGAGCGTGCGTGTGAGGGCGCGGGTTAGTGTTAGCGTACGGGTTAGGATTAGGGCACGTGTGAGGGTCAGGCTTCGGGGAAGGGTTAGGGTTAGGGTTCGGGCTAGGGTTAGGGTTAGGGGACGGGGACGGTTTCGGGTCCAGGTGAGGGTACGGCAACGCTTTAGGGGGAGCGTGCGTGTGAGGGCACGGGTTACTGTTAGCGTACGGGTTAGGATTAGGGGACGGGTGAGGGTCAGGCTTCGGGGAAGGGTTAGAGTTAGGGTTCGGGCTAGGGTTAGGGTTAGGGGACGGGGACGGTATAGGGTCTAGGTGAGGGTACGGCAACGCTTTAGGGGGAGCGTACGTGTGAGGGCGCGGGTTAGTGTTAGCGTACGGGTTAGGATTAGGGCACGGGTGAGGGTCAGGCTTCGGGGAAGGGTTAGGGTTAGGGTTCGGGCTAGGGTTAGGGTTAGGGGACGGGGACGGTTTCGGGTCCAGGTGAGGGTACGGCAACGCTTTAGGGGGAGCGTGCGTGTGAGGGTGTGGGTTAGTGTTAGCGTACGGCTTAGGATTAGGGGACGGGTGAGGGTCAGGCTTCGGGGAAGGGTTAGGGTTAGGGTTCGGGCTAGGGTTAGGGTTAGGGGACGGGGACGGTTTCGGGTCCAGGTGAGGGTACGGCAACGCTTTAGGGGGAGCGTGCGTGTGAGGGCGCGGGTTAGTGTTAGCGTACGGGTTAGGATTAGGGGACGGGTGAGGGTCAGGGTTCGGGGAAGGGTTAGGGTTAGGGTTCGGGCTAGGGTTAGGGTTAGGGGACGGGGATGGTTTAGGGTCCAGGTGAGGGTACGGCAACGCTTTAGGGGGAGCGTGCGTGTGAGGGCGCGGGTTAGTGTTAGCGTACGGGTTAGGATTAGGGGACGGGTGAGGGTCAGGCTTCGGGGAAGGGTTAGTGTTAGGGTTCGGGCTAGGGTTAGGGGTAGGGGACGGGGACGGTTTCGGGTCCAGGTGAGGGTACGGCAACGCTTTAGGGGGAGCGTGCGTGTGAGGGCGCGGGTTAGTGTTAGCGTACGGTTTAGGATTAGGGGACGGGTGAGGGTCAGGCTTCGGGGAAGGGTTAGGGTTAGGGTTCGGGCTAGGGTTAGGGTTAGGGGACGGTTACGGTTTAGGGTTCAGGTGAGGGTACGGCAACGCTTTAGGGGGAGCGTGCGTGTGAGGGCGCGGGTTAGTGTTAGCGTACGGCTTCGGATTAGGGGACGGGTGAGGGTCAGGCTTCGGGGAATGGTTAGGATTAGGGTTCGGGCTAGGGTTAGGGTTAGGGGACGGGGATGGTTTAGGGTCCATGTGAGGGTACGGCAACGCTTTAGGGGGAGCATGCGTGTGAGGGCGCGAGTTAGTGTTAGCGTACGGGTTAGGATTAGGGGACGGGTGAGGGTCAGGCTTCGGGGAAGGGTTAGGGTTAGGGTTCGGGCTAGGGTTAGGGTTAGGGGACGGGGACGGTTTCGGGTCCAGGTGAGGGTACGGCAACGCTTTAGGGGGAGCGTGCGTGTGAGGGCGCGGGTTAGTGTTAGCGTACGGGTTAGGATTATGGGACGGGTGAGGTTCAGGCTTCGGGGAAGGGTTAGGGTTAGGGTTCGGGCTAGGGTTAGGTTTAGGGTACGGGGACGGTTTAGGGTCCAGGAGAGGGTACGGCAACGCTTTAGGGGGAGCGTGCGTGTGAGGGCGCGCGTTAGTGTTAGCGTACGGCTTACGATTAGGGGACGGGTGAGGGTCAGGCTTCGGGGAAGGGTTAGGGTTAGGGTTCGGGCTAGGGTTAGGGTTAGGGGACGGGGACGGTTTAGGGTCCAAGTGAGGGTACGGCAACGCTTTAGGGGGAGCGTGCGTGTGAGGGCGCGCATTAGTGTTAGCGTGCGGCTTAGGATTAGGGGACGGGTGAGGGTCAGGCTTCGGGGAAGGGTTAGGGTTAGGGTTCGGGCTAGGGTTAGGGTTAGGGGACGGGGACGGTTTAGGGTCCAGGTGAGGGTACGGCAACGCTTTAGGGGGAGCGTGCGTGTGAGGGCGCGGGTTAGTGTTAGCGTACGGCTTAGGATTAGGGGACGGGGGAGGGTCAGGTTTCGGGGAAGGGTTAGGGTTAGGGTTCGGGCTAGGGTTAGGGTTAGGGGACGAGGACGGTTTAGGGTCCAGGTGAGGGTACGACAACGCTTTAGGGGGAGCGTGCGTGTGAGGGCGCGGGTTAGTGTTAGCGTACGGGTTAGGATTAGGGGACGGGTGAGGGTCAGGCTTCGGGGAAGGGTTAGGGTTAGGGTTCGGGCTAGGGTTAGGGTTAGGGGACGGGGACGGTTTAGGGTCCAAGTAAGGGTACGGCAACGCTTTAGGGGGAGCGTGCGTGTGAGGACGCGCGTTAGTGTTAGCGTGCGGCTTAGGATTAGGGGACGGGTGAGGGTCAGGCTTCGGGGAAGGGTTAGGGTTAGGGTTCGGGCTAGGGTTAGGGTTAGGGGACGGGGACGGTTTAGGGTCCAGGTGAGGGTACGGCAACGCTTTAGGGGGAGCGTGCGTGTGAGGGCGCGGGTTAGTGTTAGCGTACGGGTTAGGATTAGGGGACGGGTGAGGGTCAGGCTTCGGGGAAGGGTTAGGGTTAGGGTTCGGGCTAGGGTTAGGGTTAGGGGACGGGGACGGTTTAGGGTCCAGGTGAGGGTACGGCAACGCTTTAGGGGGAGCATGCGTGTGAGGGCGCGGGTTAGTGTTAGCGTACGGCTTAGGATTAGGGGACGGGTGAGGGTCAGGCTTCGGGAAAGGGTTAGGGTTAGGGTTCGGGCTAGGGTTAGGGTTAGGGGACAGGGACGGTTTAGGGTCCAGGTGAGGGTACGGCAAAGCTTTAGGGGGAGCGTGCATGTGAGGGCGCGGGTTAGTGTTAGCGTACGGGTTAGGATTAGGGGACGGGTGAGGGTCAGGCTTCTGGGAAGGGTTAGGGTTAGGGTTCGGGCTAGGGTTAGGGTTAGGGGACGGGGACGGTTTAGGGTCCAGGTGAGGGTATGGCAACGCTTTAGGGGGAGCGTGCGTGTGAGGGTGCGGGTTAGTGTTAGCGAACGGCTTAGGATTAGGGAACGGGTGAGGGTCAGGCTTCGGGGAAGGGTTAGGGTTAGGGTTCGGGCTAGGGTTAGGGTTAGGGGACGGGGACGGTTTAGGGTCCAGGTGAGGGTACGGCAACGCTTTAGGGGGAGCGTGCGTGTGAGGGCGCGGGTTAGTGTTAGCGTACGGGTTAGGATTAGGGGACGGGTGAGGGTCAGGCTTCGGGGAAGCGTTAGGGTTAGGGTTCGGGCTAGGGTAAGGGTTAAGGGACGGGGACGGTTTAGGTCCAGGTGAGGGTACGGCAACGCTTTAGGGGGAGCGTGCGTGTGAGGACGCGGGTTAGTGTTAGCGTACGGGTTAGGATTAGGGGACGGGTGAGGGTCAGGCATCGGGGAAGGGTTAGGGTTAGGGTTCGGGCTAGGGTTAGGGTTAGGGGACGGGGACGGTTTAGTGTCCAGGTGAGGGTACGGCAAGGCTTTAGGGGGAGCGTACGTGTGAGGGCGCGGGTTAGTGTTAGCGTACGGGTTAGGATTAGGGGACGGGTGAGGGTCAGGCTTCGGGGAAGGGTTAGGGTTAGGGTTCGGGCTAGGGTTAGGGTTAGGGGACGGGGACGGTTTCGGGTCCAGGTGAGGGTACGGCAACGCTTTAGGGGGAGCGTGCGTGTGAGGGTGCGGGTTAGTGTTAGCGTACGGCTTAGGATTAGGGGACGGGTGAGGGTCAGGCTTCGGGGAAGGGTTAGGGTTAGGTTTCGGGCTAGGGTTAGGGTTAGGGGACGGGGACGGTTTCGGGTCCAGCTGAGGGTACGGCAACGCTTTAGGGGGAGCGTGCGTGTGAGGGCGCGGGTTAGTGTTAGCGTACGGGTTAGGATTAGGGGACGGGTGAGGGTCAGGCTTCGGGGAAGGGTTAGGGTTAGGGTTCGGGCTAGGGTTAGGGTTAGGGGACGGGGATGGTTTAGGGTCCAGGTGAGGGTACAGCAACGCTTTATGGGGAGCGTGCGTGTGAGGGCGCGGGTTAGTGTTAGCATACGGGTTAGGATTAGGGGACGGGTGAGGGTCAGGCTTCGGGGAAGGGTTAGGGTTAGGGTTCGGGCTAGGGTTAGGGTTAGGGGACGGGGACGGTTTCGGGTCCAGGTGAGGGTACGGCAACGCTTTAGGGGGAGCGTGCGTGTGAGGGCGCGGGTTAGTGTTAGCGTACGGGTTAGGATTAGGGGACGGGTGAGGGTCAGGCTTCGGGGAAGGGTTAGGGTTAGGGTTCGGGCTAGGGTTAGGGTTAGGGGACGGGGATGGTTTATGGTCCAGGTGAGGGTACGGCAACGCTTTAGGGGGAGCGTGCGTGTGAGGGCGCGGGTTAGTGTTAGCGTACGGGTTAGGATTAGGGGACGGGTAAGGGTCAGGCTTCGGGGAAGGGTTAGGGTTAGGGTTCGGGCTAGGGTTAGGGTTAGGGGACGGGGACGGTTTAGGGTCCAGGTGAGGGTACGGCAACGCTTTAGGGGGAGCGTGCGTGTGAGGGCGCGGGTTAGTGTTAGCGTACGGCTTAGGATTAGGGGACGGGTGAGGGTCAGGCTTCGGGAAAGGGTTAGGGTTAGGGTTCGGGCTAGGGTTAGGGTTAGGGGACAGGGACGGTTTAGGGTCCAGGTGAGGGTACGGCAACGCTTTAGGGGGAGCGTGCATGTGAGGGCGCGGGTTAGTCTTAGCGTACGGGTTAGGATTAGGGGACGGGTGAGGGTCAGGCTTCTGGGAAGGGTTAGGGTTAGGGTTCGGGCTAGGGTTAGGTTAGGGGACGGGGACGGTTTAGGGTCCAGGTGAGGGTACGGCAACGCTTTAGGGGGAGCGTGCGTGTGAGGGTGCGGGTTAGTGTTAGCGAACGGCTTAGGATTAGAGGACGGGTGAGGGTCAGGCTTCGGGGAAGGGTTAGGGTTAGGGTTCGGGCTAGGGTTAGGGTTAGGGGACGGGGACGGTTTAGGGTCCAGGTGAGGGTACGGCAACGCTTTAGGGGGAGCGTGCGTGTGAGGGCGCGGGTTAGTGTTAGCGTTCGGCTTAGGATTAGGGGACGGGTGAGGGTCAGGCTTCGGGGAAGGGTTAGGGTTAGGGTTCGGGCTAGGGTTAGGGTTAGGGGATTGGGACGGTTTAGGGTCCAGGTGAGGGTACGGCAACGCTTTAGGGGGAGCGTGCGTGTGAGGGCGCGCGTTAGTGTTAGTGTACGGCTTAGGATTAGGGGACGGGTGAGGGTCAGGCTTCGGGGAAGGGTTAGGGTTAGGGTTCGGGCTAGGGTTAGGGTTAGGGGACGGGGACGGTTTAGGGTCCAGGTGAGGGTCTGGCAACGCTTTAGGGGGAGCGTGCATGTGAGGGCGCGGGTTAGTGGTAGCGTACGGCTTAGGATTAGGGGACGGGTGAGGGTCCGGCTTCGGGGAAGGGTTAGGGTTAGGGTTCGGGCTAGGGTTAGGGTAAGGGTACGGGGACGGTTTAGGGTCCAGGTGAGGGTACGGCAACGCTTTAGGGGGAGCGTGCGTGTGAGGGCGCGGGTTAGTGTTAGCGTACGGGTTAGGATTAGGGGACGGGTGAGGGTCCGGCTTCGGGGAAGGGTTAGGGTTAGGGTTTGGGCTAGGGTTAGGGTTAGGGGACGGGGACGGTTTAGGGTCCAGGTGAGGGTACGGCAACGCTTTAGGGGGAGCGTGCATGTGAGGGCGCGGGTTAGTGTTAGCATACGGGTTAGGATTAGGGGACGGGTGAGGGTCAGGCTTCGGGGATGGGTTAGGGTTAGGGTTCGGGCTAGGGTTAGGGTTAGGGGACGGGGACGGTTTAGGGTCCAGGTGAGGGTACGGCAACGCTTTAGGGGGAGCGTGCATGTGAGGGCGCGGGTTAGTGTTAGCGTACGGGTTAAGATTAGGGGACGGTTGAGGGTCAGGCTTCGGGGAAGGGTTAGGGTTAGGGTTCGGGCTAGGGTTAGGGTTAGGGGACGGGGACGGTTTCAGGTCCAGGTGAGGGTACGGCAACGCTTTAGGGGGAGCGTGCGTGTGAGGGCGCGGGTTAGTGTTAGCGTACGGGTTAGGATTAGGGCACGGGTGAGGGTCAGGCTTCGGGGAAGGGTTAGGGTTAGGGTTCGGGCTAGGGGTAGGGTTAGGGGACGGGGACGGTTTCAGGTCCAGGTGAGGGTACGGCAACGCTTTAGGGGGAGCGTGCGTGTGAGGGCACGGGTTACTGTTAGCGTACGGGTTAGGATTAGGGGACGGGTGAGGGTCAGGCTTCGGGGAAGGGTTAGAGTTAGGGTTCGGGCTAGGGTTAGGGTTAGGGGACGGGGACGGTATAGGGTCTAGGTGAGGGTACGGCAACGCTTTAGGGGGAGCGTACGTGTGAGGGCGCGGGTTAGTGTTAGCGTACGGGTTAGGATTAGGGCACGGGTGAGGGTCAGGCTTCGGGGAAGGGTTAGGGTTAGGGTTCGGGCTAGGGTTAGGGTTAGGGGACGGGGACGGTTTCGGGTCCAGGTGAGGGTACGGCAACGCTTTAGGGGGAGCGTGCGTGTGAGGGTGTGGGTTAGTGTTAGCGTACGGCTTAGGATTAGGGGACGGGTGAGGGTCAGGCTTCGGGGAAGGGTTAGGGTTAGGGTTCGGGCTAGGGTTAGGGTTAGGGGACGGGGACGGTTTCGGGTCCAGGTGAGGGTACGGCAACGCTTTAGGGGGAGCGTGCGTGTGAGGGCGCGGGTTAGTGTTAGCGTACGGGTTAGGATTAGGGGACGGGTGAGGGTCAGGGTTCGGGGAAGGGTTAGGGTTAGGGTTCGGGCTAGGGTTAGGGTTAGGGGACGGGGATGGTTTAGGGTCCAGGTGAGGGTACGGCAACGCTTTAGGGGGAGCGTGCGTGTGAGGGCGCGGGTTAGTGTTAGCGTACGGGTTAGGATTACGGGACGGGTGAGGGTCAGGCTTCGGGGAAGGGTTAGGGTTAGGGTTCGGGCTAGGGTTAGGGTTAGGGTTAGGGGACGGTTTAGGGTCCAGGTGAGGGTACGGCAACGCTTTAGGGGGAGCGTGCGTGTGAGGGCGCGGGTTAGTGTTAGCGTACGGCTTAGGATTAGGGGACGGGTGAGGGTCAGGCTTCGGGAAAGGGTTAGGGTTAGGGTTCGGGCTAGGTTTAGGGTTAGGGGACAGGGACGGTTTAGGGTCCAGGTGAGGGTACGGCAACGCTTTAGGGGGAGCGTGCATGTGAGGGCGCGGGTTAGTGTTAGCGTACGGGTTAGGATTAGGGGACGGGTGAGGGTCAGGCTTCTGGGAAGGGTTAGGGTTAGGGTTCGGGCTAGGGTTAGGGTTAGGGGACGGGGACGGTTTAGGGTCCAGGTGAGGGTACGGCAACGCTTTAGGGGGAGAGTGCGTGTGAGGTTGCGGGTTAGTGTTAGCGAACGGCTTAGGATTAGGGGACGGGTGAGGGTCAGGCTTCGGGGAAGGGTTAGGGTTAGGGTTCGGGCTAGGGTTAGGGTTAGGGGACGGGGACGTTTTAGGGTCCAGGTGAGGGTACGGCAACGCTTTAGGGGGAGCGTGCGTGTGAGGGCGCGGGTTAGTGTTAGCGTTCGGCTTAGGATTAGGGGACGGGTGAGGGTCAGGCTTCGGGGAAGGGTTAGGGTTAGGGTTCGGGCTAGGGTTAGGGTTAGGGGACGGGGACGGTTTAGGGTCCAGGTGAGGGTACGGCAACGCTTTAGGGGGAGCGTGCATGTGAGGGCGCGCGTTAGTGTTAGCGTACGGCTTAGGATTAGGGGACGGGTGAGGGTCAGGCTTCGGGGAAGGGTTAGGGTTAGGGTTCGGGCTAGGGTTAGGGTTAGGGGACGGGGACGGTTTAGGGTCCAGGTGAGGGTACGGCAACGCTTTAGGGGGAGCATGCGTGTGAGGGCGCGGGTTAGTGTTAGCGTCCGGCTTAGGATTAGGGGACGGGTGAGGGTCAGGCTTCGGGGAAGGGTTAGGGTTAGGGTTCGGGCTAGGGTTAGGGTTAGGGGACGGGGATGGTTTCGGGTCCAGGTGAGGGTACGGCAACGCTTTAGGGGGAGCGTGCGTGTGAGGGCGCGGGTTAGTGTTAGCGTACGGGTTAGGATTAAGGGACGGGTGAGGGTCCGGCTTCGGGGAAGGGTTAGGGTTAGGGTTCGGGCTAGGGTTAGGGTTAGGGGACGGGGACGGTTTAGGGTCCAGGTGAGGGTACGGCAACGCTTTAGGGGGAGCGTGCGTGTGAGGGCGCGGGTTAGTGTTAGCGTACGGGTTAGGATTAGGGGACGGGTGAGGGTCAGGCTTCGGGGAAGGGTTAGGGTTAGGGTTCGGGCTAGGGTTAGGGTTAGGGGACGGGGTCGGTTTAGGGTCCAAGTAAGGGTACGGCAACGCTTTAGGGGGAGCGTGCGTGTGAGGACGCGCGTTAGTGTTAGCGTGCGGCTTAGGATTAGGGGACGGGTGAGGGTCAGGCTTCGGGGAAGGGTTAGGGTTAGGGTTCGGGCTAGGGTTAGGGTTAGGGGACGGGGACGGTTTAGGGTCCAGGTGAGGGTACGGCAACGCTTTAGGGGGAGCGTGCGTGTGAGGGCGCGGGTTAGTGTTAGCGTACGGGTTAGGATTAGGGGACGGGTGAGGGTCAGGCTTCGGGGAAGGGTTAGGGTTAGGGTTCGGGCTAGGGTTAGGGTTAGGGGACGGGGACGGTTTAGGGTCCAGGTGAGGGTACGGCAACGCTTTAGGGGGAGCATGCGTGTGAGGGCGCGGGTTAGTGTTAGCGTACGGCTTAGGATTAGGGGACGGGTGAGGGTCAGGCTTCGGGAAAGGGTTAGGGTTAGGGTTCGGGCTAGGGTTAGGGTTAGGGGACAGGGACGGTTTAGGGTCCAGGTGAGGGTACGGCAACGCTTTAGGGGGAGCGTGCATGTGAGGGCGCGGGTTAGTGTTAGCGTACGGGTTAGGACTAGGGGACGGGTGAGGGTCAGGCTTCTGGGAAGGGTTAGGGTTAGGGTTCGGGCTAGGGTTAGGGTTAGGGGACGGGGACGGTTTAGGGTCCAGGTGAGGGTATGGCAACGCTTTAGGGGGAGCGTGCGTGTGAGGGTGCGGGTTAGTGTTAGCGAACGGCTTAGGATTAGGGGACGGGTGAGGGTCAGGCTTCGGGGAAGGGTTAGGGTTAGGGTTCGGGCTAGGGTTAGGGTTAGGGGACGGGGACGGTTTAGGGTCCAGGTGAGGGTACGGCAACGCTTTAGGGGGAGCGTGCGTGTGAGGGCGCGGGTTAGTGTTAGCGTACGGGTTAGGATTAGGGGACGGGTGAGGGTCAGGCTTCGGGGAAGGGTTAGGGTTAGGGTTCGGGCTAGGGTAAGGGTTAAGGGACGGGGACGGTTTAGGTCCAGGTGAGGGTACGGCAACGCTTTAGGGGGAGCGTGCGTGTGAGGATGCGGGTTAGTGTTAGCGTACGGGTTAGGATTAGGGGACGGGTGAGGGTCAGGCATCGGGGAAGGGTTAGGGTTAGGGTTCGGGCTAGGGTTAGGGTTAGGGGACGGGGACGGTTTAGTGTCCAGGTGAGGGTACGGCAAGGCTTTAGGGGGAACGTACGTGTGAGGGCGCGGGTTAGTGTTAGCGTACGGGTTAGGATTAGGGGACGGGTGAGGGTCAGGCTTCGGGGAAGGGTTAGGGTTAGGGTTCGGGCTAGGGTTAGGGTTAGGGGACGGGGACGGTTTCGGGTCCAGGTGAGGGTACGGCAACGCTTTAGGGGGAGCGTGCGTGTGAGGGTGCGGGTTAGTGTTAGCGTACGGCTTAGGATTAGGGGACGGGTGAGGGTCAGGCTTCGGGGAAGGGTTAGGGTTAGGTTTCGGGCTAGGGTTAGGGTTAGGGGACGGGGACGGTTTCGGGTCCAGCTGAGGGTACGGCAACGCTTTAGGGGGAGCGTGCGTGTGAGGGCGCGGGTTAGTGTTAGCGTACGGGTTAGGATTAGGGGACGGGTGAGGGTCAGGCTTCGGGGAAGGGTTAGGGTTAGGGTTCGGGCTAGGGTTAGGGTTAGGGGACGGGGATGGTTTAGGGTCCAGGTGAGGGTACAGCAACGCTTTATGGGGAGCGTGCGTGTGAGGGCGCGGGTTAGTGTTAGCATACGGGTTAGGATTAGGGGACGGGTGAGGGTCAGGCTTCGGGGAAGGGTTAGGGTTAGGGTTCGGGCTAGGGTTAGGGTTAGGGGACGGGGACGGTTTCGGGTCCAGGTGAGGGTACGGCAACGCTTTAGGGGGAGCGTGCGTGTGAGGGCGCGGGTTAGTGTTAGCGTACGGGTTAGGATTAGGGGACGGGTGAGGGTCAGGCTTCGGGGAAGGGTTAGGGTTAGGGTTCGGGCTAGGGTTAGGGTTAGGGGACGGGGATGGTTTATGGTCCAGGTGAGGGTACGGCAACGCTTTAGGGGGAGCGTGCGTGTGAGGGCGCGGGTTAGTGTTAGCGTACGGGTTAGGATTAGGGGACGGGTAAGGGTCAGGCTTCGGGGAAGGGTTAGGGTTAGGGTTCGGGCTAGGGTTAGGGTTAGGGGACGGGGACGGTTTAGGGTCCAGGTGAGGGTACGGCAACGCTTTAGGGGGAGCGTGCGTGTGAGGGCGCGGGTTAGTGTTAGCGTACGGCTTAGGATTAGGGGACGGGTGAGGGTCAGGCTTCGGGAAAGGGTTAGGGTTAGGGTTCGGGCTAGGGTTAGGGTTAGGGGACAGGGACGGTTTAGGGTCCAGGTGAGGGTACGGCAACGCTTTAGGGGGAGCGTGCATGTGAGGGCGCGGGTTAGTCTTAGCGTACGGGTTAGGATTAGGGGACGGGTGAGGGTCAGGCTTCTGGGAAGGGTTAGGGTTAGGGTTCGGGCTAGGGTTAGGGTTAGGGGACGGGGACGGTTTAGGGTCCAGGTGAGGGTACGGCAACGCTTTAGGGGGAGCGTGCGTGTGAGGGTGCGGGTTAGTGTTAGCGAACGGCTTAGGATTAGGGGACGGGTGAGGGTCAGGCTTCGGGGAAGGGTTAGGGTTAGGGTTCGGGCTAGGGTTAGGGTTAGGGGACGGGGACGGTTTAGGGTCCAGGTGAGGGTACGGCAACGCTTTAGGGGGAGCGTGCGTGTGAGGGCGCGGGTTAGTGTTAGCGTTCGGCTTAGGATTAGGGGACGGGTGAGGGTCAGGCTTCGGGGAAGGGTTAGGGTTAGGGTTCGGGCTAGGGTTAGGGTTAGGGGATTGGGACGGTTTAGGGTCCAGGTGAGGGTACGGCAACGCTTTAGGGGGAGCGTGCGTGTGAGGGCGCGCGTTAGTGTTAGTGTACGGCTTAGGATTAGGGGACGGGTGAGGGTCAGGCTTCGGGGAAGGGTTAGGGTTAGGGTTCGGGCTAGGGTTAGGGTTAGGGGACGGGGACGGTTTAGGGTCCAGGTGAGGGTACGGCAACGCTTTAGGGGGAGCGTGCATGTGAGGGCGCGGGTTAGTGGTAGCGTACGGCTTAGGATTAGGGGACGGGTGAGGGTCCGGCTTCGGGGAAGGGTTAGGGTTAGGGTTCGGGCTAGGGTTAGGGTAAGGGTACGGGGACGGTTTAGGGTCCAGGTGAGGGTACGGCAACGCTTTAGGGGGAGCGTGCGTGTGAGGGCGCGGGTTAGTGTTAGCGTACGGGTTAGGATTAGGGGACGGGTGAGGGTCCGGCTTCGGGGAAGGGTTAGGGTTAGGGTTCGGGCTAGGGTTAGGGTTAGGGGACGGGGACGGTTTAGGGTCCAGGTGAGGGTACGGCAACGCTTTAGGGGGAGCGTGCATGTGAGGGCGCGGGTTAGTGTTAGCGTACGGGTTAGGATTAGGGGACGGTTGAGGGTCAGGCTTCGGGGATGGGTTAGGGTTAGGGTTCGGGCTAGGGTTAGGGTTAGGGGACGGGGACGGTTTAGGGTCCAGGTGAGGGTACGGCAACGCTTTAGGGGGAGCGTGCGTGTGAGGGCGCGGGTTAGTGTTAGCGTACGGGTTAAGATTAGGGGACGGTTGAGGGTCAGGCTTCGGGGAAGGGTTAGGGTTAGGGTTCGGGCTAGGGTTAGGGTTAGGGGACGGGGACGGTTTCAGGTCCAGGTGAGGGTACGGCAACGCTTTAGGGGGAGCGTGCGTGTGAGGGCGCGGGTTAGTGTTAGCGTACGGGTTAGGATTAGGGCACGGGTGAGGGTCAGGCTTCGGGGAAGGGTTAGGGTTAGGGTTCGGGCTAGGGTTAGGGTTAGGGGACGGGGACGGTTTCGGGTCCAGGTGAGGGTACGGCAACGCTTTAGGGGGAGCGTGCGTGTGAGGGCACGGGTTACTGTTAGCGTACGGGTTAGGATTAGGGGACGGGTGAGGGTCAGGCTTCGGGGAAGGGTTAGAGTTAGGGTTCGGGCTAGGGTTAGGGTTAGGGGACGGGGACGGTATAGGGTCTAGGTGAGGGTACGGCAACGCTTTAGGGGGAGCGTACGTGTGAGGGCGCGGGTTAGTGTTAGCGTACGGGTTAGGATTAGGGCACGGGTGAGGGTCAGGCTTCGGGGAAGGGTTAGGGTTAGGGTTCGGGCTAGGGTTAGGGTTAGGGGACGGGGACGGTTTCGGGTCCAGGTGAGGGTACGGCAACGCTTTAGGGGGAGCGTGCGTGTGAGGGTGTGGGTTAGTGTTAGCGTACGGCTTAGGATTAGGGGACGGGTGAGGGTCAGGCTTCGGGGAAGGGTTAGGGTTAGGGTTCGGGCTAGGGTTAGGGTTAGGGGACGGGGACGGTTTCGGGTCCAGGTGAGGGTACGGCAACGCTTTAGGGGGAGCGTGCGTGTGAGGGCGCGGGTTAGTGTTAGCGTACGGGTTAGGATTAGGGGACGGGTGAGGGTCAGGGTTCGGGGAAGGGTTAGGGTTAGGGTTCGGGCTAGGGTTAGGGTTAGGGGACGGGGATGGTTTAGGGTCCAGGTGAGGGTACGGCAACGCTTTAGGGGGAGCGTGCGTGTGAGGGCGCGGGTTAGTGTTAGCGTACGGGTTAGGATTAGGGGACGGGTGAGGGTCAGGCTTCGGGGAAGGGTTAGTGTTAGGGTTCGGGCTAGGGTTAGGGGTAGGGGACGGGGACGGTTTCGGGTCCAGGTGAGGGTACGGCAACGCTTTAGGGGGAGCGTGCGTGTGAGGGCGCGGGTTAGTGTTAGCGTACGGGTTAGGATTAGGGGACGGGTGAGGGTCAGGCTTCGGGGAAGGGTTAGGGTTAGGGTTCGGGCTAGGGTTAGGGTTAGGGGACGGGGATGGTTTAGGGTCCAGGTGAGGGTACGGCAACGCTTTAGGGGGA
The DNA here is from genome assembly GCF_949987515.2 of Delphinus delphis. Classification (NCBI taxonomy): domain Eukaryota; kingdom Metazoa; phylum Chordata; class Mammalia; order Artiodactyla; family Delphinidae; genus Delphinus; species Delphinus delphis. Next base: position 59,895,896 of record NC_082701.1, read on the forward strand.
GCGTGCGTGTGAGGGCGCGGGTTAGTGTTAGCGTACGGGTTAGGATTAGGGGACGGGTAAGGGTCAGGCTTCGGGGAAGGGTTAGGGTTAGGGTTCGGGCTAGGGTTAGGGTTAGGGTTAGGGGACGGTTTAGGGTCCAGGTGAGGGTACGGCAACGCTTTAGGGGGAGCGTGCGTGTGAGGGCGCGGGTTAGTGTTAGCGTACGGCTTAGGATTAGGGGACGGGTGAGGGTCAGGCTTCGGGGAAGGGTTAGGGTTAGGGTTCGGGCTAGGGTTAGGGTTAGGGGACGGGGACGGTTTAGTGTGCAGGTGAGGGTACAGCAACGCTTTAGGGGGAGCGTGCGTGTGAGGGCGCGTGTTAGTGTTAGCGTACGGGTTAGGATTAGGGGACGGGTGAGGGTCAGGCTTCGGGGAAGGGTTAGGGTTAGGGTTCGGGCTAGGGTTAGGGTTAGGGGATGGGGACGGTTTAGGGTCCAGGTGAGGGTACGGCAACGCTTTAGGGGGAGCGTGCGTGTGAGGGCGCGGGTTAGTGTTAGCGTACGGGTTAGGATTAGGGGACGGGTGAGGGTCAGGCTTCGGGGAATGGTTAGGGTTAGGGTTCGGGCTAGGGTTAGGGTTAGGGGATGGGGAAGGTTTAGGGTCCAGGTGAGGGAACGGCAACGATTTAAGCGGAGCGTGCGTGTGAGGGCGCGGGTTAGTGTTAGCGTACGGGTTAGGATTAGGGGACGGGTGAGGGTCAGGCTTCGGGGAAGGGTTAGGGTTAGGGTTCGGGCTAGGGTTAGGGTTAGGGGACGGGGACGGTTTCGGGTCCAGGTGAGGGTACGGCAACGCTTTAGGGGGAGCGTGCGTGTGAGGGCGCGGGTTAGTGTTAGCGTACGGGTTAGGATTAGGGGACGGGTGAGAATCAGGCTTCGGGGAAGGGTTAGGGTTAGTGCTCGGGCTAGGGTTAGGGTTAGGGGACGGGGACGGTTTAGGGTCCAGGTGAGGGTACGGCAACGCTTTAGGGGGAGCGTGCGTGTGAGGGCGCGGGTTAGTGTTAGCGTACGGGTTAGGATTAGGGGACGGGTGGGGGTCAGGCTTCGGGGAAGGGTTAGGGTTAGGGTTCGGGCTAGTGTTAGGGTTAGGGGACGGGGACGGTTTAGGGTCCAGGTGAGGGTACGGCAACGCTTTAGGGGGAGCATGCGTGTGAGGGCGCGGGTTAGTGTTAGCGTACGGGTTAGGATTAGGGGACGGGTGAGGGTCAGGCTTCGGGGAAGGGTTAGGGTTAGGGTTTGGGCTAGGGTTAGGGTTAGGGTACGGGGACGGTTTAGGGTCCAGGTGAGGGTACGGCAACGCTTTAGGGGGAGCGTGCGAGTGAGGGCGCGGGTTAGTGTTATCGTACGGGTTAGGATTAGGGGACGGGTGAGGGTCAGGCTTCGGGGAAGGGTTAGGGTTAGGGTTCGGGCTAGGGTTAGGGTTAGGGGACGGGGACGGTTTAGGGTCCAGGTGAGGGTACGGCAACGCTTTAGGGGGAGCGTGCGTGTGAGGGCGCGGGTTAGTGTTAGCGTACGGGTTAGGATTAGGGGACGGGTGAGGGTCAGGCTTCGGGGAAGGGTTAGGGTTAGGGTTCGGGCTAGGGTTAGGGTTAGGGGACGGGGACGGTTTAGGGTCCAGGTGAGGGTACGGCAACGCTTTAGGGGGAGCGTGCGTGTGAGGGCGCGGGTTAGTTTTAGCGTACGGGTTAGGATTAGGGGACGGGTGAGGGTCAGGCTTCGGGGATGGGTTAGGGTTAGGGTTCGGGCTAGGGTTAGGGTTAGGGGACGGGGACGGTTTAGGGTCCAGGTGAGGGTACGGCAACGCTTTAGGGGGAGCGTGCGTGTGAGGGCGTGGGTTAGTGTTAGCGTACGGGTTAAGATTAGGGGACGGTTGAGGGTCAGGCTTCGGGGAAGGGTTAGGGTTAGGGTTCGGTCTAGGGTTAGGGTTAGGGGACGGGGACGGTTTCGGGTCCAGGTGAGGGTACGGCAACGCTTTAGGGGGAGCGTGCGTGTGAGGGCGCGGGTTAGTGTTAGCGTACGGGTTAGGATTAGGGGACGGGTGAGGGTCAGGCTTCGGGGAAGGGTTAGGGTTAGGGTTCGGGCTAGGGTTAGGGTTAGGGGACGGGGACGGTTTAGGGTCCAGGTGAGGGTACGGCAACGCTTTAGGGGGAGCGTGCGTGTGAGGGCGCGGGTTAGTGTTAGCGTACGGGTTAGGATTAGGGGACGGGTGAGGGTCAGGCTTCGGGGAAGGGTTAGGGTTAGGGTTCGGGCTAGGGTTAGGGTTAGGGGACGGGGACGGTTTAGGGTCCAGGTGAGGGTACGGCAACGCTTTAGGGGGAGCGTGCGTGTGAGGGCGCGCGTTAAAGTTAGCGTATGGCTTAGGATTAGGGGACGGGTGAGGGTCAGGCTTCGGGGAAGGGTTAGGGTTAGGGTTCGGGCTAGGGTTAGGGTTAGGGGACGGGGACGGTTTAGGGTCCAGGTGAGGGTACGGCAACGCTTTAGGGGGAGCGTGCGTGTGAGGGCGCGGGTTAGTGTTAGCGTATGGCTTAGGATTAGGGGACGGGTGAGGGTCAGGCTTCGGGGAAGGGTTAGGGTCAGGGTTCGGGCTAGGGTTAGGGTTAGGGGACGGGGACGGTTTTGGGTCCAGGTGAGGGTACGGCAACGCTTTAGGGGGAACGTGCGTGTGAGGGCGCGGGTTAGTGTTAGCGTACGGGTTAGGATTAGGGGACGGGTGAGGGTCAGGCTTCGGGGAAGGGTTAGGGTTAGGGTTCGGGCTAGGGTTAGGGTTAGGGGACGGGGACGGTTTAGGGTCCAGGTGAGGGTACGGCAACGCTTTAGGGGGAGCGTGCGTGTGAGGGCGCGCGATAATGTTAGCGTATGGCTTAGGATTAGGGGACGGGTGAGGGTCAGGCTTCGGGGAAGGGTTAGGGTTAGGGTTCGGGCTAGGGTTAGGGTTAGGGGACGGGGACGGTTTAGGGTCCAGGTGAGGGTACGGCAACGCTTTAGGGGGAGCGTGCGTGTGAGGGCGCGGGTTAGTGTTAGCGTATGGCTTAGGATTAGGGGACGGGTGAGGGTCAGGCTTCGGGGAAGGGTTAGGGTCAGGGTTCGGGCTAGGGTTAGGGTTAGGGGACGGGGACGGTTTAGGGTCCAGGTGAGGGTACGGCAACGCTTTAGGGGGAGCGTGCGTGTGAGGGCGTGGGTTAGTGTTAGCGTACGGGTTAGGATTAGGGGACGGGTGAGGGTCAGGCTTCTGGGAAGGGTTAGGGTTAGGGTTCGGGCTAGGGTTAGGGTTAGGGGACGGGGACGGTTTAGGGTCCAGGTGAGGGTACGGCAACGCTTTAGGGGGAGCGTGCATGTGAGGGCGCGGGTTAGTGTTAGCGTACGGGTTAGGATTAGGGGACGGGTGAGGGTCAGGCTTCGGGGAAGGGTTAGGGTTAGGGTTCGGGCTAGGGTTAGGGTTAGGGGACGGGGACGGTTTAGGGTCCAGGAGAGGGTACGGCAACGCTTTAGGGGGAGCGTGCGTCTGAGGGCGCGGGTTAGTGTTAGCGTACGGGTTAGGATTAGGGGACGGGTGAGGGTCAGGCTTCGGGGATGGGTTAGGGTTAGGGTTCGGGCTAGGGTTAGGGTTAGGGGACGGGGACGGTTTAGGGTCCAGGTGAGGGTACGGCAACGCTTTAGGGGGAGCGTGCGTGTGAGGGCGTGGGTTAGTGTTAGCGTACGGGTTAAGATTAGGGGACGGTTGAGGGTCAGGCTTCGGGGAAGGGTTAGGGTTAGGGTTCGGTCTAGGGTTAGGGTTAGGGGACGGGGACGGTTTCGGGTCCAGGTGAGGGTACGGCAACGCTTTAGGTGGAGCGTGCGTGTGAGGGCGCGGGTTAGTGTTAGCGTACGGCTTAGGATTAGGGGACGGGTGAGGGTCAGGCTTCGGGGAAGGGTTAGGGTTAGGGTTCGGGCTAGGGTTAGGGTTAGGGGACGGGGACGGTTTAGGGTCCAGGTGAGGGTACGGCAACACTTTAGGGGGAGCGTGCGTGTGAGGGCGCGTGTTAGTGTTAGCGTACGGGTTAGGATTAGGGGACGGGTGAGGGTCAGGCTTCGGGGAAGGGTTAGGGTTAGGGTTCGGGCTAGGGTTAGGGTTAGGGGACGTGGACGGTTTAGGGTCCAGGTGAGGGTACGGCAACGCTTTAGGGGGAGCGTGCGTGTGAGGGTGCGCGTTAAAGTTAGCGTATGGCTTAGGATTAGGGGACGGGTGAGGGTCAGGCTTCGGGGAAGGGTTAGGGTTAGGGTTCGGGCTAGGGTTAGGGTTAGGGGACGGGGACGGTTTAGGGTCCAGGTGAGGGTACGGCAACGCTTTAGGGGGAGCGTGCGTGTGAGGGCGCGGGTTAGTGTTAGCGTATGGCTTAGGATTAGGGGACGGGTGAGGGTCAGGCTTCGGGGAAGGGTTAGGGTCAGGGTTCGGGCTAGGGTTAGGGTTAGGGGACGGGGACGGTTTAGGGTCCAGGTGAGGGTACGGCAACGCTTTAGGGGGAGCGTGCGTGTGAGGGCGCGGGTTAGTGTTAGCGTACGGGTTAGGATTAGGGGACGGGTGAGGGTCAGGCTTCGGGGAAGGGTTAGGGTTAGGGTTCGGGCTAGGGTTAGGGTTAGGGGACGGGGACGGTTTAGGGTCCAGGTGAGGGTACGGCAACGCTTTAGGGGGAGCGTGCGTGTGAGGGCGCGCGATAATGTTAGCGTATGGCTTAGGATTAGGGGACGGGTGAGGGTCAGGCTTCGGGGAAGGGTTAGGGTTAGGGTTCGGGCTAGGGTTAGGGTTAGGGGACGGGGACGGTTTAGGGTCCAGGTGAGGGTACGGCAACGCTTTAGGGGGAGCGTGCGTGTGAGGGCGCGGGTTAGTGTTAGCGTATGGCTTAGGATTATGGGACGGGTGAGGGTCAGGCTTCGGGGAAGGGTTAGGGTCAGGGTTCGGGCTAGGGTTAGGGTTAGGGGACGGGGACGGTTTAGGGTCCAGGTGAGGGTACGGCAACGCTTTAGGGGGAGCGTGCGTGTGAGGGCGTGGGTTAGTGTTAGCGTACGGGTTAGGATTAGGGGACGGGTGAGGGTCAGGCTTCGGGGAAGGGTTAGGGTTAGGGTTTGGGCTAGGGTTAGGGTTAGGGGACGGGGACGGTTTAGGGTCCAGTTGAGGGTACGGCAACGCTTTAGGGGGAGCGTGCGTGTGAGGGTGCGGGTTAGTGTTAGCGTACGGGTTAGGATTAGGGGACGGGTGAGGGTCAGGCTTCGGGGAAGGGTTAGGGTTAGGGTTCAGGCTAGGGTTAGGGTTAGGGGACGGTTACGGTTTAGGGTTCAGGTGAGGGTACGGCAACGCTTTAGGGGGAGCGTGCGTGTGAGGGCGCGCGTTAGTGTTAGCGTACGGGTTAGGATTAGGGGACGGGTGAGGGTCAGGCTTCGGGGAAGGGTTAGGGTTAGGGTTCGGGCTAGGGTTAGGGTTAGGGGACGGGGACGGTTTCGGGTCCAGGTGAGGGTACGGCAACGCTTTAGGGGGAGCGTGCGTGTGAGGGCGCGGGTTAGTGTTAGCGTACGGGTTAGGATTAGGGGACGGGTGAGGGTCAGGCTTCGGGGAAGGGTTAGGGTTAGGGTTCAGGCTAGGGTTAGGGTTAGGGGACGGTTACGGTTTAGGGTTCAGGTGAGGGTACGGCAACGCTTTAGGGGGAGCGTGCGTGTGAGGGCGCGCGTTAGTGTTAGCGTACGGCTTAGGATTAGGGGACGGGTGAGGGTCAGGCTTCGGGGAAGGGTTAGGGTTAGGGTTCGGGCTACGGTTAGGGTTAGGGGACGGGGACGGTTTAGGGTCCAGGTGAGGGTACGGCAACGCTTTAGGGGGAGCGTGCGTGTGAGGGCGCGGGTTAGTTTTAGCGTACGGGTTAGGATTAGGGGACGGGTGAGGGTCAGGCTTCGGGGAAGGGTTAGGGTTAGGGTTCGGGCTAGGGTTAGGGTTAGGGGACGGGGACAGTTTAGGGTCCAGGTGAGGGTACGGCAACGCTTTAGGGGGAGCGTGCGTGTGAGGGCGCGGGTTAGTGTTAGCGTACGGGTTAGGATTAGGGGACGGGTGAGGGTCAGGCTTCGGGGAAGTGTTAGGGTTAGGGTTCGGGCTAGGGTTAGGGTTAGGGGACGGGGATGGTTTCGGGTCCAGGTGAGGAAACGGCAACGCTTTAGGGGGAGTGTGCGTGTGAGGGCACGCGTTAGTGTTAGCGTACGGGTTAGGATTAGGGGACGGGTGAGGGTCAGGCTTCGGGGAAGGCTTAGGGTTAGGGTTCGGGCTAGGGTTAGGGTTAGGGTACGGGGACGGTTTAGGGTCCAGGAGAGGGTACGGCAACGCTTTAGGGGGAGCGTGCGTGTGAGGGCGCGCGTTAGTGTTATCGTACGGCTTAGGATTAGGGGACGGGTGAGGGTCAGGCTTCGGGGAAGCGTTAGGGTTAGGGTTCGGGCTAGGGTTAGGGTTAGGGGACGGGGACGGTTTAGGGTCCAAGTGAGGGTATGGCAACGCTTTAGGGGGAGCGTGCGTGTGAGGGCGCGCGTTAGTGTTAGCGTGCGGCTTAGGATTAGGGGACGGGTGAGGGTCAGGCTTCGGGGAAGGGTTAGGGTTAGGGTTCGGGCTAGGGTTAGGGTTAGGGGACGGGGACGGTTTAGGGTCCAGGTGAGGGTACGGCAACGCTTTAGGGGGAGCGTGCGTGTGAGGGCGCGGGTTAGTGTTAGCGTACGGCTTAGGATTAGGGGACGGGTGAGGGTCAGGCTTCGGGGAAGGGATAGGGTTAGGGTTTGGGCTAGGGTTAGGGTTAGGGGACGGGGACGGTTTAAGGTCCAGGTGAGGGTACGGCAACGCTTTAGGGGGAGCGTGCGTGTGAGGGCGCGGGTTAGTGTTAGCGTACGGCTTAGGATTAGGGGATGGGTGAGGGTCAGGCTTCGGGGAAGGGTTAGGGTTAGGGTTCGGGCTAGGGTTAGGGTTAGGGGACGGGGACGGTTTAGGGTCCAGGTGAGGGTACGGCAACGCTTTAGGGGGAGCGTGCGTGTGAGGGCGCGGGTTAGTGTTAGCGTACGGGTTAGGATTAGGGGACGGGTGAGGGTCAGGCTTCGGGGAAGGGTTAGGGTTAGGGTTCGGGCTAGGGTTAGGGTTAGGGGATGGGGACGGTTTCGGGTCCAGGTGAGGGTACGGCAACGTTTTAGGGGGAGCGTGCGTGTGAGGGCGCGGGTTAATGATAGCGTACGGGTTAGGATTAGGGGACGGGTGAGGGTCAGGCTTCGGGGAAGGGTTAGGGTTAGGGTTCGGGCTAGGGTTAGGGTTAGAGGACGGGGACGGTTTAGGGTCCAGGTGAGGGTACGGCAACGCTTTATGGGGAGCGTGCGTGTGAGGGCGCAGGTTAGTGTTAGCATACGGGTTAGGATAAGGGGACGGGTGAGGGTCAGGCTTCGGGGAAGGGTTAGGGTTAGGGTTCGGGCTAGGGTTAGGGTTAGGGGACGGGGACAGTTTAGGGTCCAGGTGAGGGTACGGCAACGCTTTAGGGGGAGCGTGCGTGTGAGGGCGCGGGTTAGTGTTAGCGTACGGGTTAGGATTAGGGGACGGGTGAGGGTCAGGCTTCGGGGAAGTGTTAGGGTTAGGGTTCGGGCTAGGGTTAGGGTTAGGGGACGGGGACGGTTTCGGGTCCAGGTGAGGAAACGGCAACGCTTTAGGGGGAGTGTGCGTGTGAGGGCACGCGTTAGTGTTAGCGTACGGGTTAGGATTAGGGGACGGGTGAGGGTCAGGCTTCGGGGAAGGCTTAGGGTTAGGGTTCGGGCTAGGGTTAGGGTTAGGGTACGGGGACGGTTTAGGGTCCAGGAGAGGGTACGGCAACGCTTTAGGGGGAGCGTGCGTGTGAGGGCGCGCGTTAGTGTTATCGTACGGCTTAGGATTAGGGGACGGGTGAGGGTCAGGCTTCGGGGAAGCGTTAGGGTTAGGGTTCGGGCTAGGGTTAGGGTTAGGGGACGGGGACGGTTTAGGGTCCAAGTGAGGGTACGGCAACGCTTTAGGGGGAGCGTGCGTGTGAGGGCGCGCGTTAGTGTTAGCGTGCGGCTTAGGATTAGGGGACGGGTGAGGGTCAGGCTTCGGGGAAGGGTTAGGGTTAGGGTTCGGGCTAGGGTTAGGGTTAGGGGACGGGGACGGTTTAGGGTCCAGGTGAGGGTACGGCAACGCTTTACGGGGAGCGTGCGTGTGAGGGCGCGGGTTAGTGTTAGCGTACGGCTTAGGATTAGGGGACGGGTGAGGGTCAGGCTTCGGGGAAGGGTTAGGGTTAGGGTTTGGGCTAGGGTTAGGGTTAGGGGACGGGGACGGTTTAAGGTCCAGGTGAGGGTACGGCAACGCTTTAGGGGGAGCGTGCGTGTGAGGGCGCGGGTTAGTGTTAGCGTACGGCTTAGGATTAGGGGATGGGTGAGGGTCAGGCTTCGGGGAAGGGTTAGGGTTAGGGTTCGGGCTAGGGTTAGGGTTAGGGGACGGGGACGGTTTAGGGTCCAGGTGAGGGTACGGCAACGCTTTAGGGGGAGCGTGCGTGTGAGGGCGCGGGTTAGTGTTAGCGTACGGGTTAGGATTAGGGGACGGGTGAGGGTCAGGCTTCGGGGAAGGGTTAGGGTTAGGGTTCGGGCTAGGGTTAGGGTTAGGGGATGGGGACGGTTTCGGGTCCAGGTGAGGGTACGGCAACGTTTTAGGGGGAGCGTGCGTGTGAGGGCGCGGGTTAATGATAGCGTACGGGTTAGGATTAGGGGACGGGTGAGGGTCAGGCTTCGGGGAAGGGTTAGGGTTAGGGTTCGGGCTAGGGTTAGGGTTAGAGGACGGGGACGGTTTAGGGTCCAGGTGAGGGTACGGCAACGCTTTATGGGGAGCGTGCGTGTGAGGGCGCAGGTTAGTGTTAGCGTACGGGTTAGAATTAGGGGATGGGTGAGGGTCAGGCTTCGGGGAAGGGTTAGGGTTAGGGTTCGGGCTAGGGTTAAGGTTAGGGGACGGTTACGGTTTAGGGTTCAGGTGAGGGTACGGCAACGCTTTAGGGGGAGCGTGCGTGTGAGGGCGCGGGTTAGTGTTAGCGTACGGCTTAGGATTAGGGGACGGGTGAGGGTCAGGCTTCGGGGAAGGGTTAGGGTTAGGGTTCGGACTACGGTTAGGGTTAGGGGACGGGGACGGTTTAGGGTCCAGGTGAGGGTACGGCAACACTTTAGGGGGAGCGTGCGTGTGAGGGCACGCATTAGTGTTAGCGTACGGGTTAGGATTAGGGGACGGGTGAGGGTCAGGCTTCGGGGAAGGGTTAGGGTTAGGGTTCGAGCTAGGGTTAGGGTTAGGGGACGGGTACGGTTTAGGGTCCAGGAGAGGGTACGGCAACGCTTTAGGGGGAGCGTGCGTGTGAGGGCGCGCGTTAGTGTTAGCGTACGGCTTAGGATTAGGGGACGGGTGAGGGTCAGGCTTCGGGGAAGGGTTAGGGTTAGGGTTCGGTCTAGGGTTACGGTTAGGGGACGGGGACGGTTTAGGGTCCAAGTGAGGGTACGGCAACGCTTTAGGGGGAGCGTGCGTGTGAGGGCGCGCGTTAGTGTTAGCGTGCGGCTTAGGATTAGGGGACGGGTGAGGGTCAGGCTTCGGGGAAGGGTTAGGGTTAGGGTTCGGGCTAGGGTTAGGGTTAGGGGACGGGGACGGTTTAGGGTCCAGGTGAGTGTACGGCAACGCTTTAGGGGGAGCGTGCGTGTGAGGGCGTGGGTTAGTGTTAGCGTACGGCTTAGGATTAGGGGACGGGTGAGGGTCAGGCTTCGGGGAAGGGTTAGGGTTAGGGTTTGGGCTAGGGTTAGGGTTAGGGGACGGGGACGGTTTAGGGTCCAGGTGAGGGTACGGCAACGCTTTAGGGGGAGCGTGCGTGTGAGGGTGCGGGTTAGTGTTAGCGTACGGGTTAGGATTAGGGAACGGGTGAGGGTCAGGCTTCGGGGAAGGGTTAGGGTTAGGGTTCGGGCTAGGGTTAGGGTTAGGGGATGGGGACGGTTTAGGGTCCAGGTGAGGGTACGGCAACGCTTTAGGGGGAGCGTGCGTGTGAGGGCGCGTGTTAGTGTTAGCGTACGGGTTAGGATTAGGGGACGGGTGAGGGTCAGGCTTCGGGGAAGGGTTAGGGTTAGGGTTCGGGCTAGGGTTAGGGTTAGGGGACGGGGACGGTTTAGGGTCCAGGTGAGGGTACGGCAACGCTTTAGGGGGAGCATGCGTGTGAGGGCGCGGGTTAGTGTTAGCGTACGGGTTAGGATTAGGGGACGGGTGAGGGTCAGGCTTCAGGGAAGGCTTAGGGTTAGGGTTCGGGCTAGGGTTAGGGTTAGGGTACGGGGACGGTTTAGGGTCCAGGAGAGGGTACGGCAACGCTTTAGGGGGAGCGTGCGTGTGAGGGCGCGCGTTAGTGTTATCGTACGGCTTAGGATTAGGGGACGGGTGAGGGTCAGGCTTCGGGGAAGCGTTAGGGTTAGTGTTCGGTCTAGGGTTAGGGTTAGGGGACGGGGACGGTTTAGGGTCCAGGTGAGGGTACGGCAACGCTTTAGGGGGAGCGTGCGTGTGAGGGCGCGGGTTAGTGTTAGCGTACGGCTTAGGATTAGGGGACGGGTGAGGGTCAGGCTTCGGGGAAGGGTTAGGGTTAGGGTTTGGGCTAGGGTTAGGGTTAGGGGACGGGGACGGTTTAAGGTCCAGGTGAGGGTACGGCAACGCTTTAGGGGGAGCGTGCGTGTGAGGGCGCGGGTTAGTGTTAGCGTACGGCTTAGGATTAGGGGATGGGTGAGGGTCAGGCTTCGGGGAAGGGTTAGGGTTAGGGTTCGGGCTAGGGTTAGGGTTAGGGGACGGGGACGGTTTAGGGTCCAGGTGAGGGTACGGCAACGCTTTAGGGGGAGCGTGCGTGTGAGGGCGCGGGTTAGTGTTAGCGTACGGGTTAGGATTAGGGGACGGGTGAGGGTCAGGCTTCGGGGAAGGGTTAGGGTTAGGGTTCGGGCTAGGGTTAGGGTTAGGGGATGGGGACGGTTTCGCGTCCAGGTGAGGGTACGGCAACGTTTTAGGGGGAGCGTGCGTGTGAGGGCGCGGGTTAATGATAGCGTACGGGTTAGGATTAGGGGACGGGTGAGGGTCAGGCTTCGGGGAAGGGTTAGGGTTAGGGTTCGGGCTAGGGTTAGGGTTAGAGGACGGGGACGGTTTAGGGTCCAGGTGAGGGTACGGCAACGCTTTATGGGGAGCGTGCGTGTGAGGGCGCAGGTTAGTGTTAGCGTACGGGTTAGAATTAGGGGATGGGTGAGGGTCAGGCTTCGGGGAAGGGTTAGGGTTAGGGTTCGGGCTAGGGTTAAGGTTAGGGGACGGTTACGGTTTAGGGTTCAGGTGAGGGTACGGCAACGCTTTAGGGGGAGCGTGCGTGTGAGGGCGCGGGTTAGTGTTAGCGTACGGCTTAGGATTAGGGGACGCGTGAGGGTCAGGCTTCGGGGAAGGGTTAGGGTTAGGGTTCGGACTACGGTTAGGGTTAGGGGACGGGGACGGTTTAGGGTCCAGGTGAGGGTACGGCAACGCTTTAGGGGGAGCGTGCGTGTGAGGGTGCGGGTTAGTGTTAGCGTACGGGTTAGGATTAGGGGACGGGTGAGGGTCAGGCTTCGGGGAAGGGTTAGGGTTAGGGTTCGGGCTAGGGTTAGGGTTAGGGGATGGGGAAGGTTTAGGGTCCAGGTGAGGGTACGGCAACGCTTTAGGGGGAGCGTGCGTGTGAGGGCGCGCGTTAGTGTTAGCGTGCGGCTTAGGATTAGGGGACGGGTGAGGGTCAGGCTTCGGGGAAGGGTTAGGGTTAGGTTTCGGGCTAGGGTTAGGGTTAGGGGACGGGGACGGTTTAGGGTCCAGGTGAGGGTACGGCAACGCTTTAGGGGGAGTGTGCGTGTGAGGGCGCGGGTTAGTGTTAGCGTACGGGTTAGGATTAGGGGACGGGTGAGGGTCAGGCATCGGGGAAGGGTTAGGGTTAGGGTTCGGGCTAGGGTTAGGGTTAGGGGACGGGGACGGTTTAGGGACCAGGTGAGGGTACGGCAACGCTTTAGGGGGAGTGTGCGTGTGAGGGCGCGGGTTAGTGTTAGCGTACGGGTTAGGATTAGGGTACGGGTGAGGGTCAGGCTTCTGGGAAGGGTTAGGGTTAGGCTTCGGGCTAGGGTTAGGGTTAGGGGACGGGGACGGTTTAGGGTCCAGGTGAGGGTACGGCAACGCTTTAGGGGGATCGTGCGTGTGAGGGCACGGGTTAGTCTTAGCGTAGGGGTTAGGATTAGGGGACGGGTGAGGGTCAGGCTTCGGGGAAGGGTTAGGGTTAGGCTTCGGGTTAGGGTTAGGGTTAGGGGACGGGGACGGTTTAGGGTCCAGGTGAGGGTACGGCAACGCTTTAGGGGGAGCGTGCGTGTGAGGGCACGGGTTAGTGTTAGCGTACGGGTTAGGATTAGGGGACGGGTGAGGATCAGGCTTCGGGGAAGGGTTAGGGTTAGGGTTCGGGCTAGGGTTAGGGTTAGGGGACGGGGACGGTTTAGGGTCCAGGTGAGGGTACGGCAACGCTTTAGGGGGAGCGTGCGTGTGAGGGCGCGGGTTAGTGTTAGCGTACGGGTTAGGATTAGGGGACGGGTGAGGGTCAGGCTTCGGGGAAGGGTTAGGGTTAGGGTTCGGGCTAGGGTTAGGGTTAGGGGACGGGGACGGTTTCGGGTCCAGGTGAGGGTACGGCAACGCTTTAGGGGGAGCGTGCGTGTGAGGGCGCGGGTTAGTGTTAGCGTACGGGTTAGGTTTAGGGGACGGGTGAGGGTCAGGCTTCGGGGAAGGGTTAGGGTTAGGGTTCAGGCTAGGGTTAGGGTTAGGGGACGGTTACGGTTTAGGGTTCAGGTGAGGGTACGGCAACGCTTTAGGGGGAGCGTGCGTGTGAGGGCGCGGGTTAGTGTTAGCGTACGGCTTAGGATTAGGGGACGGGTGAGGGTCAGGCTTCGGGGAAGGGTTAGGGTTATGGTTCGGGCTACGGTTAGGGTTAGGGGACGGGGACGGTTTAGGGTCCAGGTGAGGGTACGGCAACGCTTTAGGGGGAGCGTGCGTGTGAGGGCGCGGGTTAGTGTTAGCGTACGGGTTAGGATTAGGGGACGGGTGAGGGTCAGGCTTCGGGGAAGGGTTAGGGTTAGGGTTCGGGCTAGGGTTAGGATTAGGGGACGGGGACAGTTTAGGGTCCAGGTGAGGGTACGGCAACGCTTTAGGGGGAGCGTGCGTGTGAGGGCGCGGGTTAGTGTTAGCGTACTGGTTAGGATTAGGGGACGGGTGAGGGTCAGGCTTCGGGGAAGTGTTAGGGTTAGGGTTCGGGCTAGGGTTAGGGTTAGGGGACGGTTACGGTTTCGGGTCCAGGTGAGGGTACGGCAACGCTTTAGGGGGAGCGTGCGTGTGAGGGCACGCGTTAGTGTTAGCGTACGGGTTAGGATTAGGGGACGGGTGAGGGTCAGGCTTCGGGGAAGGGTTAGGGTTAGGGTTCGGGCTAGGGTTAGGGTTAGGGTACGGGGACGGTTTAGGGTCCAGGATAGGGTACGGCAACGCTTTAGGGGGAGCGTGCGTGTGAGGGCGCGCGTTAGTGTTATCGTACGGCTTAGGATTAGGGGACGGGTGAGGGTCAGGCTTCGGGGAAGGGTTAGGGTTAGGGTTCGGGCTAGGGTTAGGGTTAGGGGACGGGGACGGTTTAGGGTCCAAGTGAGGGTACGGCAACGCTTTAGGGGGAGCGTGCGTGTGAGGGCGCGGGTTAGTGTTAGCGTACGGCTTAGGATTAGGGGATGGGTGAGCGTCAGGCTTCGGGGAAGGGTTAGGGTTAGGGTTCGGGCTAGGGTTAGGGTTAGGGGACGGGGACGGTTTAGGGTCCAGGTGAGGGTACGGCAACGCTTTAGGGGGAGCGTGCGTGTGAGGGCGCGGGTTAGTGTTAGCGTACGGGTTAGGATTAGGGGACGGGTGAGGGTCAGGCTTCGGGGAAGGGTTAGGGTTAGGGTTCGGGCTAGGGTTAGGGTTAGGGGATGGGGACGGTTTCGGGTCCAGGTGAGGGTACGGCAACGTTTTAGGGGGAGCGTGCGTGTGAGGGCGCGGGTTAATGATAGCGTACGGGTTAGGATTAGGGGACGGGTGAGTGTCAGGCTTCGGGGAAGGGTTAGGGTTAGGGTTCGGGCTAGGGTTAGGGTTAGGGGACGGGGACGGTTTAGGGTCCAGGTGAGGGTACGGCAACGCTTTAGGGGGAGCGTGCGTGTGAGGGCCCGGGTTAGTGTTAGCGTACGGGTTAGGATTAGGGGATGGGTGAGGGTCAGGCTTCGGGGAAGGGTTAGGGTTAGGGTTCGGGCTAGGGTTAGGGTTAGGGGACGGGGACGGTTTAGGGTCCAGGTGAGGGTACGGCAACGCTTTAGGGGGAGCGTGCGTGTGAGGGCGCAGGTTAGTGTTAGCGTACGGGTTAGAATTAGGGGACGGGTGAGGGTCAGCCTTCGGGGAAGGGTTAGGGTTAGGGTTCGGGCTAGGGTTAAGGTTAGGGGACGGTTACGGTTTAGGGTTCAGGTGAGGATACGGCAACGCTTTAGGGGGAGCGTGCGTGTGAGGGCGCGCGTTAGTGTTAGCGTGCGGCTTAGGATTAGGGGACGGGTGAGGGTCAGGCTTCGGGGAAGCGTTAGGGTTAGGGTTCGGGCTAGGGTTAGGGTTAGGGGACGGGGACGGTTTAGGGTCCAAGTGAGGGTACGGCAACGCTTTAGGGGGAGCGTGCGTGTGAGGGCGCGCGTTAGTGTTAGCGTGCGGCTTAGGATTAGGGGACGGGTGAGGGTCAGGCTTCGGGGAAGGGTTAGGGTTAGGGTTCGGGCTAGGGTTAGGGTTAGGGGACGGGGACGGTTTAGGGTCCAGGTGAGGGTACGGCAACGCTTTAGGGGGAGCGTGCGTGTGAGGGCGCGGGTTAGTGTTAGCGTACGGCTTAGGATTAGGGGACGGGTGAGGGTCAGGCTTCGGGGAAGGGTTAGGGTTAGGGTTTGGGCTAGGGTTAGGGTTAGGGGACGGGGACGGTTTAAGGTCCAGGTGAGGGTACGGCAACGCTTTAGGGGGAGCGTGCGTGTGAGGGCGCGGGTTAGTGTTAGCGTACGGCTTAGGATTAGGGGATGGGTGAGGGTCAGGCTTCGGGGAAGGGTTAGGGTTAGGGTTCGGGCTAGGGTTAGGGTTAGGGGACGGGGACGGTTTAGGGTCCAGGTGAGGGTACGGCAACGCTTTAGGGGGAGCGTGCGTGTGAGGGCGCGGGTTAGTGTTAGCGTACGGGTTAGGATTAGGGGACGGGTGAGGGTCAGGCTTCGGGGAAGGGTTAGGGTTAGGGTTCGGGCTAGGGTTAGGGTTAGGGGATGGGGACGGTTTCGGGTCCAGGTGAGGGTACGGCAACGTTTTAGGGGGAGCGTGCGTGTGAGGGCGCGGGTTAATGATAGCGTACGGGTTAGGATTAGGGGACGGGTGAGGGTCAGGCTTCGGGGAAGGGTTAGGGTTAGGGTTCGGGCTAGGGTTAGGGTTAGAGGACGGGGACGGTTTAGGGTCCAGGTGAGGGTACGGCAACGCTTTATGGGGAGCGTGCGTGTGAGGGCGCAGGTTAGTG
The DNA here is from genome assembly GCF_949987515.2 of Delphinus delphis. Taxonomy (NCBI): domain Eukaryota; kingdom Metazoa; phylum Chordata; class Mammalia; order Artiodactyla; family Delphinidae; genus Delphinus; species Delphinus delphis. The sequence continues at coordinate 59,911,547 of NC_082701.1, forward strand.
TTAGCGTACGGGTTAGAATTAGGGGATGGGTGAGGGTCAGGCTTCGGGGAAGGGTTAGGGTTAGGGTTCGGGCTAGGGTTAAGGTTAGGGGACGGTTACGGTTTAGGGTTCAGGTGAGGGTACGGCAACGCTTTAGGGGGAGCGTGCGTGTGAGGGCGCGGGTTAGTGTTAGCGTACGGCTTAGGATTAGGGGACGGGTGAGGGTCAGGCTTCGGGGAAGGGTTAGGGTTAGGGTTCGGACTACGGTTAGGGTTAGGGGACGGGGACGGTTTAGGGTCCAGGTGAGGGTACGGCAACACTTTAGGGGGAGCGTGCGTGTGAGGGCACGCGTTAGTGTTAGCGTACGGGTTAGGATTAGGGGACGGGTGAGGGTCAGGCTTCGGGGAAGGGTTAGGGTTAGGGTTCGGGCTAGGGTTAGGGTTAGGGGATGGGGAAGGTTTAGGGTCCAGGTGAGGGTACGGCAACGCTTTAGGGGGAGCGTGCGTGTGAGGGCGCGCGTTAGTGTTAGCGTGCGGCTTAGGATTAGGGGACGGGTGAGGGTCAGGCTTCGGGGAAGGGTTAGGGTTAGGTTTCGGGCTAGGGTTAGGGTTAGGGGACGGGGACGGTTTAGGGTCCAGGTGAGGGTACGGCAACGCTTTAGGGGGAGTGTGCGTGTGAGGGCGCGGGTTAGTGTTAGCGTACGGGTTAGGATTAGGGGACGGGTGAGGGTCAGGCATCGGGGAAGGGTTAGGGTTAGGGTTCGGGCTAGGGTTAGGGTTAGGGGACGGGGACGGTTTAGGGACCAGGTGAGGGTACGGCAACGCTTTAGGGGGAGTGTGCGTGTGAGGGCGCGGGTTAGTGTTAGCGTACGGGTTAGGATTAGGGTACGGGTGAGGGTCAGGCTTCTGGGAAGGGTTAGGGTTAGGCTTCGGGCTAGGGTTAGGGTTAGGGGACGGGGACGGTTTAGGGTCCAGGTGAGGGTACGGCAACGCTTTAGGGGGATCGTGCGTGTGAGGGCACGGGTTAGTCTTAGCGTAGGGGTTAGGATTAGGGGACGGGTGAGGGTCAGGCTTCGGGGAAGGGTTAGGGTTAGGCTTCGGGTTAGGGTTAGGGTTAGGGGACGGGGACGGTTTAGGGTCCAGGTGAGGGTACGGCAACGCTTTAGGGGGAGCGTGCGTGTGAGGGCACGGGTTAGTGTTAGCGTACGGGTTAGGATTAGGGGACGGGTGAGGGTCAGGCTTCGGGGAAGGGTTAGGGTTAGGGTTCGGGCTAGGGTTAGGGTTAGGGGACGGGGACGGTTTAGGGTCCAGGTGAGGGTACGGCAACGCTTTAGGGGGAGCGTGCGTGTGAGGGCGCGGGTTAGTGTTAGCGTACGGGTTAGGATTAGGGGACGGGTGAGGGTCAGGCTTCGGGGAAGGGTTAGGGTTAGGGTTCGGGCTAGGGTTAGGGTTAGGGGACGGGGACGGTTTCGGGTCCAGGTGAGGGTACGGCAACGCTTTAGGGGGAGCGTGCGTGTGAGGGCGCGGGTTAGTGTTAGCGTACGGGTTAGGTTTAGGGGATGGGTGAGGGTCAGGCTTCGGGGAAGGGTTAGGGTTAGGGTTCAGGCTAGGGTTAGGGTTAGGGGACGGTTACGGTTTAGGGTTCAGGTGAGGGTACGGCAACGCTTTAGGGGGAGCGTGCGTGTGAGGGCGCGGGTTAGTGTTAGCGTACGGCTTAGGATTAGGGGACGGGTGAGGGTCAGGCTTCGGGGAAGGGTTAGGGTTATGGTTCGGGCTACGGTTAGGGTTAGGGGACGGGGACGGTTTAGGGTCCAGGTGAGGGTACGGCAACGCTTTAGGGGGAGCGTGCGTGTGAGGGCGCGGGTTAGTGTTAGCGTACGGGTTAGGATTAGGGGACGGGTGAGGGTCAGGCTTCGGGGAAGGGTTAGGGTTAGGGTTCGGGCTAGGGTTAGGATTAGGGGACGGGGACAGTTTAGGGTCCAGGTGAGGGTACGGCAACGCTTTAGGGGGAGCGTGCGTGTGAGGGCGCGGGTTAGTGTTAGCGTACTGGTTAGGATTAGGGGACGGGTGAGGGTCAGGCTTCGGGGAAGTGTTAGGGTTAGGGTTCGGGCTAGGGTTAGGGTTAGGGGACGGTTACGGTTTCGGGTCCAGGTGAGGGTACGGCAACGCTTTAGGGGGAGCGTGCGTGTGAGGGCACGCGTTAGTGTTAGCGTACGGGTTAGGATTAGGGGACGGGTGAGGGTCAGGCTTCGGGGAAGGGTTAGGGTTAGGGTTCGGGCTAGGGTTAGGGTTAGGGGACGGGGACGGTTTAGGGTCCAAGTGAGGGTACGGCAACGCTTTAGGGGGAGCGTGCGTGTGAGGGCGCGCGTTAGTGTTATCGTACGGCTTAGGATTAGGGGACGGGTGAGGGTCAGGCTTCGGGGAAGGGTTAGGGTTAGGGTTCGGGCTAGGGTTAGGGTTAGGGGACGGGGACGGTTTAGGGTCCAAGTGAGGGTACGGCAACGCTTTAGGGGGAGCGTGCGTGTGAGGGCACGGGTTAGTGTTAGCGTACGGGTTAGGATTAGGGGATGGGTGAGGGTCAGGCTTCGGGGAAGGGTTAGGGTTAGGCTTCGGGCTAGGGTTAGGGTTAGGGGACGGGGACGGTTTAGGGTCCAGGTGAGGGTACGGCAACGCTTTAGGGGGAGCGTGCGTGTGAGGGCACGCGTTAGTGTTAGCGTACGGGTTAGGATTAGGGGACGGGTGAGGGTCAGGCTTCGGGGAAGGGTTAGGGTTAGGGTTCGGGCTAGGGTTAGGGTTAGGGGACGGGGACGGTTTAGGGTCCAGGTGAGGGTACGGCAACGCTTTAGGGGGAGCGTGCGTGTGAGGGCGCGGGTTAGTGTTAGCGTACGGGTTAGGATTAGGGGACGGGTGAGGGTCAGGCTTCGGGGAAGGGTTAGGGTTAGGGTTCGGGCTAGGGTTAGGGTTAGGGGACGGGGACGGTTTCGGGTCCAGGTGAGGGTACGGCAACGCTTTAGGGGGAGCGTGCGTGTGAGGGCGCGGGTTAGTGTTAGCGTACGGGTTAGTATTAGGGGACGGGTGAGGGTCAGGCTTCGGGGAAGGGTTAGGGTTAGGGTTCAGGCTAGGGTTAGGGTTAGGGGACGGTTATGGTTTAGGGTTCAGGTGAGGGTACGGCAACGCTTTAGGGGGAGCGTGCGTGTGAGGGCGCGGGTTAGTGTTAGCGTACGGCTTAGGATTAGGGGACGGGTGAGGGTCAGGCTTCGGGGAAGGGTTAGGGTTAGGGTTCGGGCTACGGTTAGGGTTAGGGGACGGGGACGGTTTAGGGTCCAGGTGAGGGTACTGCAACGCTTTAGGGGGAGCGTTCGTGTGAGGGCGCGGGTTAGTGTTAGCGTACGGGTTAGGATTAGGGGACGGGTGAGGGTCAGGCTTCGGGGAAGGGTTAGGGTTAGGGTTCGGGCTAGGGTTAGGGTTAGGGGACGGGGACAGTTTAGGGTCCAGGTGAGGGTACGGCAACGCTTTAGGGGGAGCGTGCGTGTGAGGGCGCGGGTTAGTGTTAGCGTACTGGTTAGGATTAGGGGACGGGTGAGGGTCAGGCTTCGGGTAAGTGTTAGGGTTAGGGTTCGGGCTAGGGTTAGGGTTAGGGGACGGGGACGGTTTCGGGTCCAGGTGAGGGTACGGCAACGCTTTAGGGGGAGCGTGCGTGTGAGGGCACGCGTTAGTGTTAGCGTACGGGTTAGGATTAGGGGACGGGTGAGGGTCAGGCTTCGGGGAAGGGTTAGGGTTAGGGTTCGGGCTAGGGTTAGGGTTAGGGTACGGGGACGGTTTAGGGTCCAGGAGAGGGTACGGCAACGCTTTAGGGGGAGCGTGCGTGTGAGGGCGCGCGTTAGTGTTATCGTACGGCTTAGGATTAGGGGACGGGTGAGGGTCAGGCTTCGGGGAAGGGTTACGGTTAGGGTTCGGGCTAGGGTTAGGGTTAGGGGACGGGGACGGTTTAGGGTCCAGGTGAGGGTTCGGCAACGCTTTAGGGGGAGCGTGCGTGTGAGGGCGCGGGTTAGTGTTAGCGTACGGGTTAGGATTAGGGGACGGGTGAGGGTCAGGCTTCGGGGAAGGGTTAGGGTTAGGGTTTGGGCTAGGGTTAGGGTTAGGGGACGGGGACGGTTTAGGGTCCAGGTGAGGGTACGGCAACGCTTTAGGGGGACCGTGCGTGTGAGGGCGCGGGTTAGTGTTAGCGTACGGGTTAGGATTAGGGTACGGGTGAGGGTCAGGCTTCGGGGAAGGGTTAGGGTTAGGGTTCGGGCTAGGGTTAGGGTTAGGGGATGGGGACGGTTTAGGGTCCAGGTGAGGGTACGGCAACGCTTTAGGGGGAGCGTGCGTGTGAGGGCGCGGGTTAGTGTTAGGGTACGGGTTAGGATTAGGGGACGGGTGAGTGTCAGGCTTCGGGGAAGGGTTAGGTTTAGGGTTCGGTCTAGGGTTAGGGTTAGGGGATGGGGACGGTTTCGGGTCCAGGTGAGGGTACGGCAACGTTTTAGGGAGAGCGTGCGTGTGAGGGCGCGGGTTAATGATAGAGTTCGGGTTAGGATTATTGGACGGGTGAGGGTCAGGCTTCGGGGAAGGGTTAGGGTTAGGGTTCGGGCTAGGGTTAGGGTTAGGGGACGGGGACGGTTTAGGGTCCAGGTGAGGGTACGGCAACGCTTTAGGGGGAGCGTGCGTGTGAGGGCGTGGGTTAGTGTTAGCGTACGTGTTAGGATTAGGGGACGGGTGAGGGTCAGGCTTCTGGGAAGGGTTAGGGTTAGGGTTCGGGCTAGGGTTAGGGTTAGGGGACGGGGACGGTTTAGGGTCCAGGTGAGGGTACGGCAACGTTTTAAGGGGAGCGTGCGTGTGAGGGCGCGGGTTAGTGTTAGAGTACGGGTTAGGATTAGGGGACGGGTGAGGGTCAGGCTTCGGGGAAGGGTTAGGGTTAGGGTTCGGGCTAGGGTTAGGGTTAGGGGATGGGGACGGTTTAGGGTCCAGGTGAGGGTACGGCAACGCTTTAGGGGGAGCGTGCGTGTGAGGGCGCGTGTTAGTGTTAGCGTACGGGTTAGGATTAGGGGACGGGTGAGGGTCAGGCTTCGGGGAAGGGTTAGGGTTAGGGTTCGGGCTAGGGTTAGGGTTAGGGTACGGGGACGGTTTAGGGTCCAGGTGAGGGTACGGCAACGCTTTAGGGGGAGCGTGCGTGTGAGGGCGCGGGTTAGTGTTAGCGTACGGGTTAGGATTAGGGGACGGGTGAGGGTCAGGCTTCGGGGAAGGGTTAGGGTTAGGGTTCGGGCTAGGGTTAGGGTTAGGGGACGGGGACGGTTTAGGGTCCAAGTGAGGGTACGGCAACGCTTTAGGGGGAGCGTGCGTGTGAGGGCGCGCGTTAGTGTTAGCGTGCGGCTTAGGATTAGGGGACGGGTGAGGGTCAGGCTTCGGGGAAGGGTTAGGGTTAGGGTTCGGGCTAGGGTTAGGGTTAGGGGACGGGGACGGTTTAGGGTCCAGGTGAGGGTACGGCAACGCTTTAGGGGGAGCGTGCGTGTGAGGGCGCGGGTTAGTGTTAGCGTACGGGGTAGGATTAGGGGACGGGTGAGGTTTAGGCTTCTGGGAAGGGTTAGGGTTAGGGTTCGGGCTAGGGTTAGGGTTAGGGGACGGGGACGGTTTAGGGTCCAGGTGAGGGTATGGCAACGCTTTAGGGGGAGCGTGCATGTGAGGGCGCGGGTTAGTGTTAGCGTACGGGTTAGGATTAGGGGACGGGTGAGGGTCAGGCTTCGGGGAAGGGTTAGGGTTAGGGTACGGCCTAGGGTTAGGGTTAGGGGACGGGGACGGTTTAGGGTCCAGGTGAGGGTACGGCAACGCTTTAGGGGGAGCGTGCGTGTGAGGGCGCGGGTTAGTGTTAGCGTACGGGTTAGGATTAGGGGACGGGTGAGGGTCAGGCTTCGGGGAAGTGTTAGGGTTAGGGTTCGGGCTAGGGATAGGGTTAGGGGACGGGGACGGTTTAGGGTTCAGGTGAGGGTACGGCAACGCTTTAGGGGGAGCGTGCGTGTGAGGGCGTGGGTTAGTGTTAGCGTACGGCTTAGGATTAGGGGACGGGTGAGGGTCAGGCTTCGGGAAAGTGTTAGGGTTAGGGTTCGGGCTACGGTTAGGGTTAGGGGACGGGGAAGGTTTAGGGTCCAGGTGAGGGTACGGCAACGCTTTAGGGGGAGCGTGCGTGTGAGGGCACGGGTTAGTGTTAGCGTACGGGTTAGGATTAGGGGAGGGGTGAGGGTCAGGCATCGGGGAAGGGTTAGGGTTAGGGTTCGGGCTAGGGTTAGGGTTAGGGGACGGGGACGGTTTAGGGTCCAGGTGAGGGTACGGCAACGCTTTAGGGGGAGCGTGCGTGTGAGGGCGTGTGTTAGTGTTAGCGTACGGGTTAGGATTAGGGGACGGGTGAGGGTCAGGCTTCGGGGAAGGGTTAGGGTTAGGGTTCGGGCTAGGGTTAGGGTTAGGGGACGGGGACGGTTTCGGGTCCAGGTGAGGGTACGGCAACGCTTTAGGGGGAGCGTGCGTGTGAGGGCGCGGGTTAGTGTTAGCGTATGGGTTAGGATTAGGGGACGGGTGAGGGTCAGGCTTCGGGGAAGGGTTAGGGTTAGGGTTCGGGCTAGGGTTAGGGTTAGGGGACGGGGACGGTTTCGGGTCCAGGTGAGGGTACGGCAACGCTTTAGGGGGAGCGTGCGTGTGAGGGCACGCGTTAGTTTTAGCGTACGGGTTAGGATTAGGGGACGGGTGAGGGTCAGGCTTCGGGGAAGGGTTAGGGTTAGGGTTCGGGCTAGGGTTAGGGTTAGGGTACGGGGACGGTTTAGGGTCCAGGAGAGGGTACGGCAACGCTTTAGGGGGAGCGTGCGTGTGAGGGCGCGCGTTAGTGTTAGCCTACGGCTTAGGATTAGGGGACGGGTGAGGGTCAGGCTTCGGGGAAGGGTTAGGGTTAGGGTTCGGGCTAGGGTTAGGGTTAGGGGACGGGGACGGTTTAGGGTCCAAGTGAGGGTACGGCAACGCTTTAGGGGGAGCGTGCGTGTGAGGGCGCGGGTTAGTGTTAGCGTACGGCTTAGGATTAGGGGACGGGTGAGGGTCAGGCTTCGGGGAAGGGTTAGGGTTAGGGTTTGGGCTAGGGTTAGGGTTAGGGGACGGGGACGGTTTAGGGTCCAGGTGAGGGTACGGCAACGCTTTAGGGGGAGCGTGCGGGTGAGGGCGCGGGTTAGTGTTAGGGTACGGGTTAGGATTAGGGGACGGGTGAGGGTCAGGCTTCGGGGAAGGGTTAGGGTTAGGGTACGGCCTAGGGTTAGGGTTAGGGGACGGGGACGGTTTAGGGTCCAGGTGAGGGTACGGCAACGCTTTAGGGGGAGCGTGCGTGTGAGGGCGCGGGTTAGTGTTAGCGTACGGGTTAGGATTAGGGGACGGGTGAGGGTCAGGCTTCGGGGAAGTGTTAGGGTTAGGGTTCGGGCTAGGGATAGGGTTAGGGGACGGGGACGGTTTAGGGTTCAGGTGAGGGTACGGCAACGCTTTAGGGGGAGCGTGCGTGTGAGGGCGTGGGTTAGTGTTAGCGTACGGCTTAGGATTAGGGGACGGGTGAGGGTCAGGCTTCGGGAAAGTGTTAGGGTTAGGGTTCGGGCTACGGTTAGGGTTAGGGGACGGGGAAGGTTTAGGGTCCAGGTGAGGGTACGGCAACGCTTTAGGGGGAGCGTGCGTGTGAGGGCACGGGTTAGTGTTAGCGTACGGGTTAGGATTAGGGGAGGGGTGAGGGTCAGGCATCGGGGAAGGGTTAGGGTTAGGGTTCGGGCTAGGGTTAGGGTTAGGGGACGGGGACGGTTTAGGGTCCAGGTGAGGGTACGGCAACGCTTTAGGGGGAGCGTGCGTGTGAGGGCGTGTGTTAGTGTTAGCGTACGGGTTAGGATTAGGGGACGGGTGAGGGTCAGGCTTCGGGGAAGGGTTAGGGTTAGGGTTCGGGCTAGGGTTAGGGTTAGGGGACGGGGACGGTTTCGGGTCCAGGTGAGGGTACGGCAACGCTTTAGGGGGAGCGTGCGTGTGAGGGCGCGGGTTAGTGTTAGCGTATGGGTTAGGATTAGGGGACGGGTGAGGGTCAGGCTTCGGGGAAGGGTTAGGGTTAGGGTTCGGGCTAGGGTTAGGGTTAGGGGACGGGGACGGTTTCGGGTCCAGGTGAGGGTACGGCAACGCTTTAGGGGGAGCGTGCGTGTGAGGGCACGCGTTAGTTTTAGCGTACGGGTTAGGATTAGGGGACGGGTGAGGGTCAGGCTTCGGGGAAGGGTTAGGGTTAGGGTTCGGGCTAGGGTTAGGGTTAGGGTACGGGGACGGTTTAGGGTCCAGGAGAGGGTACGGCAACGCTTTAGGGGGAGCGTGCGTGTGAGGGCGCGCGTTAGTGTTAGCCTACGGCTTAGGATTAGGGGACGGGTGAGGGTCAGGCTTCGGGGAAGGGTTAGGGTTAGGGTTCGGGCTAGGGTTAGGGTTAGGGGACGGGGACGGTTTAGGGTCCAAGTGAGGGTACGGCAACGCTTTAGGGGGAGCGTGCGTGTGAGGGCGCGCGTTAGTGTTAGCGTGCGGCTTAGGATTAGGGGACGGGTGAGGGTCAGGCTTCGGGGAAGGGTTAGGGTTAGGGTTCGGGCTAGGGTTAGGGTTAGGGGATGGGGACGGTTTAGGGTCCAGGTGAGGTTACGGCAACGCTTTAGGGGGAGCGTGCGTGTGAGGGCGCGGGTTAGTGTTAGCGTACGGCTTAGGATTAGGGGACGGGTGAGGGTCAGGCTTCGGGGAAGGGTTAGGGTTAGGGTTTGGGCTAGGGTTAGGGTTAGGGGACGGGGACGGTTTAGGGTCCAGGTGAGGGTACGGCAACGCTTTAGGGGGAGCGTGCGGGTGAGGGCACGGGTTAGTGTTAGGGTACGGGTTAGGATTAGGGGACGGGTGAGGGTCAGGCTTCGGGGAAGGGTTAGGGTTAGGGTTCGGGCTAGGGTTAGGGTTAGGGGACGGGGACGGTTTCGGGTCCAGGTGAGGGTACGGCAACGTTTTAGGGGGACAGTGCGTGTGAGGGCGTGGGTTAATGATAGCGTACGGGTTAGGATTAGGGGACGGGTGAGGGTCAGGCTTCGGGGAAGGGTTAGGGTTAGGGTTCGGGCTAGGGTTAGGGTTAGGGGACGGGGACGGTTTAGGGTCCAGGTGAGGGTACGGCAACGCTTTAGGGGGAGCGTGCGTGTGAGGGCGCGGGTTAGTGTTAGCGTACGGGTTAGGATTAGGGGACGGGTGAGGGTCAGGCTTCTGGGAAGGGTTAGGGTTAGGGTTCGGGCTAGGGTTAGGGTTAGGGGACGGGGACGGTTTAGGGTCCAGGTGAGGGTACGGCAACGCTTTAGGGGGAGCGTGCGTGTGAGGACGCGGGTTAGTGTTAGCGTACGGGTTAGGATTAGGGGACGGGTGAGGGTCAGGCTTCGGGGAAGGGTTAGGGTTAGGGTTCGGGCTAGGGTTAGGGTTAGGGGATGGGGAAGGTTTAGGGTCCAGGTGAGGGTACGGCAACGCTTTAGGGGGAGCGTCCGTGTGAGGGCGCGGGTTAGTGTTAGCGTACGGGTTAGGATTAGGGGACGGGTGAGGGTCAGGCTTCGGGGAAGGTTTAGGGTTAGGGTTCGGGCTAGGGTAGGGGTTAAGGGCCGGGGACGGTTTAGGGTCCAGGTGAGGGTACGGCAACGCTTTAGGGGGAGCGTGCGTGTGAGGACGCGGGTTAGTGTTAGCGTACGGGTTAGGATTAGGGGACGGGTGAGGGTCAGGCATCGGGGAAGGGTTAGGGTTAGGGTTCGGGCTAGGGTTAGGGTTAGGGGACGGGGACGGTTTAGGGTCCAGGTGAGGGTACGGCAACGCTTTAGGGGGAGCGTACGTGTGAGGGCGCGGGTTACTGTTAGCGTACGGGTTAGGATTAGGGGACGGGTGAGGGTCAGGCTTCGGGGAAGGGTTAGGGTTAGGGTTCGGGCTAGGGTTAGGGTTAGGGGACGGGGACGGTTTCGGGTCCAGGTGAGGTTACGGCAACGCTTTAGGGGGAGCGTGCGTGTGAGGGCGCGGGTTAGTGTTAGAGTACGGGTTAGGATTAGGGGATGGGTGAGGGTCAGGCTTCGGGGAAGGGTTAGGGTTAGCGTTCGGGCTAGGGTTAGGGTTAGGGGACGGTTACGGTTTAGGGTTCAGGTGAGGGTACGGCAACGCTTTAGGGGGAGCGTGCGTGTGAGGGCGCGGGTTAGTGTTAGCGTACGGCTTAGGATTAGGGGATGGGTGAGGGTCAGGCTTCGGGGAAGGGTTAGGGTTAGGGTTCGGGCTACGGTTAGGGTTAGGGGACGGGGAAGGTTTAGGGTCCAGGTGAGGGTACGGCAACGCTTTAGGGGGAGCGTGCGTGTGAGGGCGCGGGTTAGTGTTAGCGTACGGGTTAGGATTAGGGGACGGGTGAGGGTCAGGCTTCGGGGAAGGGTTAGGGTTAGGGTTCGGGCTAGGGTTAGGGTTAGGGGACGGGGACGGTTTAGGGTCCAGGTGAGGGTACGGCAACTCTTTAGGGGGAGCGTGCGTGTGAGGGCGCAGGTTAGTGTTAGCGTACGGGTTAGGATTAGGGGACGGGTGAGGGTCAGGCTTCGGGGAAGGGTTAGGGTTAGGGTTCGGGCTAGGGTTAGGGTTAGGGGACGGGGACGGTTTCGGGTCCAGGTGAGGGTACGGCAACGCTTTAGGGGGAGCGTGCGTGTGAGGGCACGCGTTAGTGTTAGCGTACGGGTTAGGATTAGGGGACGGGTGAGGGTCAGGCTTCGGGGAAGGGTTAGGGTTAGGGTTCGGGCTAGGGTTAGGGTTAGGGTACGGGGACGGTTTAGGGTCCAGGAGAGGGTACGGCAACGCTTTAGGGGGAGCGTGCGTGTGAGGGCGCGCGTTAGTGTTATCGTACGGCTTAGGATTAGGGGACGGGTGAGGGTCAGGCTTCGGGGAAGGGTTAGGGTTAGGGTTCGGGCTAGGGTTAGGGTTAGGGGACGGGGACGGTTTAGGGTCCAAGTGAGGGTACGGCAACGCTTTAGGGGGAGCGTGGGTGTGAGAGCGTGCGTTAGTGTTAGCGTGCGGCTTAGGATTAGGGGACGGGTGAGGGTCAGGCTTCGGGGAAGGGTTAGGGTTAGGGTTCGGGCTAGGGTTAGGTTTAGGGGACTGGGACGGTTTAGGGTCCAGGTGAGGGTACGGCAACGCTTTAGGGGGAGCGTGCGTGTGAGGGCGCGGGTTAGTGTTAGCGTACGGCTTAGGATTAGGGGACGGGTGAGGGTCAGGCTTCGGGGAAGGGTTAGGGTTAGGGTTTGGGCTAGGGTTAGGGTTAGGGGACGGGGACGGTTTAGGGTCCAGGTGAGGGTACGGCAACGCTTTAGGGGGAGCGTGCGTGTGAGGGCGCGGGTTAGTGTTAGCGTACGGGTTAGGATTAGGGGACGGGTGAGGGTCAGGCTTCGGGGAAGGGTTAGGGTTAGGATTCGGGCTAGGGTTAGGGTTAGGGGACGGAGACGGTTTAGGGTCCAGGTGAGGGTACGGCAACGCTTTAGGGGGAGCGTGCGTGTGAGGGCGCGGGTTAGTGTTAGCGTACGGTTAGGATTAGGGGACGGGTGAGGGTCAGGCTTCGGGGAAGGGTTAGGGTTAGGGTTCGGGCTAGGGTTAGGGTTAGGGGACGGGGATGGTTTCGGGTCCAGGTGAGGGTACGGCAACGCTTTAGGGGGAGCGTGCGTGTGAGGGCGCGGGTTAGTGTTAGCGTACGGGTTAGGATTAGGGGACGGGTGAGGGTCAGGCTTCGGGGAAGTGTTAGGGTTAGGGTTCGGGCTAGGGTTAGGGTTAGGGGACGGGGACGGTTTCGGGTCCAGGTGAGGGTACGGCAACGTTTTAGGGGGAGCGTGCGTGTGAGGGCGCGGGTTAATGATAGCGTACGGGTTAGGATTAGGGGACGGGTGAGGGTCAGGCTTCGGGGAAGGGTTAGGGTTAGGGTTCGGGCTAGGGTTAGGGTTAGGGGACGGGGACGGTTTAGGGTCCAGGTGAGGGTACGGCAACGCTTTAGGGGGAGCGTGCGTGTGAGGGCGCGGGTTAGTGTTAGCGTACGGGTTAGGATTAGGGGACGGGTGACGGTCAGGCTTCTGGGAAGGGTTAGGGTTAGGGTTCGGGCTAGGGTTAGGGTTAGGGGACGGGGACGGTTTAGGGTCCAGGTGAGGGTACGGCATCGTTTTAGGGGGAGCGTGCGTGTGAGGGCGCGGGTTAGTGTTAGCGTACGGGTTAGGATTAGGGGACGGGTGAGGGTCAGGCTTCGGGGAAGGGTTAGGGTTAGGGTTCGGGCTAGGGTTAGGGTTAGGGGACGGGGACGGTTTAGGGTCCAGGTGAGGGTACGGCAACGCTTTAGGGGGAGCGTACGTGTGAGGGCGCGGGTTACTGTTAGCGTACGGGTTAGGATTAGGGGACGGGTGAGGGTCAGGCTTCGGGGAAGGGTTAGGGTTAGGGTTCGGGCTAGGGTTAGGGTTAGGGGACAGGGACGGTTTCGGGTACAGGTGAGGGTACGGCAACGCTTTAGGGGGAGCGTGCGTGTGAGGGCGCGGGTTAGTGTTAGAGTACGGGTTAGGATTAGGGGATGGGTGAGGGTCAGGCTTCGGGGAAGGGTTAGGGTTAGGGTTCGGGCTAGGGTTAGGGTTAGGGGACGGTTACGTTTTAGGGTTCAGGTGAGGGTATGGCAACGCTTTAGGGGGAGCGTGCGTGTGAGGGCGCGGGTTAGTGTTAGCGTACGGCTTAGGATTAGGGGACGGGTGAGGGTCAGCCTTCGGGGAAGGGTTAGGGTTAGGGTTCGGGCTACGGTTAGGGTTAGGGGACGGGGAAGGTTTAGGGTCCAGGTGAGGGTACGGCAACGCTTTAGGGGGATCGTGCGTGTGAGGGCGCGGGTTAGTGTTAGCGTACGGGTTAGGATTAGGGGACGGGTGAGGGTCAGGCTTCGGGGAAGGGTTAGGGTTAGGGTTCGGGCTAGGGTTAGGGTTAGGGGACGGGGACGGTTTAGGGTCCAGGTGAGGGTACGGCAACGCTTTAGGGGGAGCGTGCGTGTGAGGGCGCAGGTTAGTGTTAGCGTACGGGTTAGGATTAGGGGACGGGTGAGGGTCAGGCTTCGGGGAAGGGTTAGGGTTAGGGTTCGGGCTAGGGTTAGGGTTAGGGGACGGGGACGGTTTCGGGTCCAGGTGAGGGTACGGCAACGCTTTAGGGGGAGCGTGCGTGTGAGGGCGCACGTTAGTGTTAGCGTACGGGTTAGGATTAGGGGACGGGTGAGGGTCAGGCTTCGGGGAAGGGTTAGGGTTAGGGTTCGGGCTAGGGTTAGGGTTAGGGGACGGGGACGGTTTAGGGTCCAGGAGAGGGTACGGCAACGCTTTAGGGGGAGCGTGCGTGTGAGGGCGCGCGTTAGTGTTATTGTACGGCTTAGGATTAGGGGACGGGTGAGGGTCAGGCTTCGGGGAAGGGTTAGGGTTAGGGTTCGGGCTAGGGTTAGGGTTAGGGGATGGGGACGGTTTAGGGTCCAAGTGAGGGTACGGCAACGCTTTAGGGGGAGCGTGCGTGTGAGAGCGTGCGTTAGTGTTAGCGTGCGGCTTAGGATTAGGGGACGGGTGAGGGTCAGGCTTCGGGGAAGGGTTAGGGTTAGGGTTCGGGCTAGGGTTAGGGTTAGGGGACGGGGACAGTTTAGGGTCCAGGTGAGGGTACGGCAACGCTTTAGGGGGAGCGTGCGTGTGAGGGCGCGGGTTAGTGTTAGCGTACGGCTTAGGATTAGGGGACGGGTGAGGGTCAGGCTTCGGGAAAGGGTTAGGGTTAGGGTTTGGGCTAGGGTTAGGGTTAGGGGACGGGGACGGTTTAGGGTCCAGGTGAGGGTACGGCAACGCTTTAGGGGGAGCGTGCGTGTGAGGGCGCGGGTTAGTGTTAGCGTACGGGTTAGGATTAGGGGACGGGTGAGGGTCAGGCTTCGGGGAAGGGTTAGGGTTAGGATTCGGGCTAGGGTTAGGGTTAGGGGACGGGGACGGTTTAGGGTCCAGGTGAGGGTACGGCAACGCTTTAGTGGGAGCATGCGTGTGAGGGCGCGGGTTAGTGTTAGCGTACGGTTAGGATTAGGGGACGGGTGAGGGTCAGGCTTCGGGGAAGGGTTAGGGTTAGGGTTCGGGCTAGGGTTAGGGTTAGGGGACGGGGACGGTTTCGGGTCCAGGTGAGGGTACGGCAACGTTTTAGGGGGAGCGTGCATGTGAGGGCGCGGGTTAGTGTTAGCGTACGGGTTAGGATTAGGGGACGGGTGAGGGTCAGGCTTCGGGGAAGGGTTAGGGTTAGGGTTCGGGCTAGGGTTAGGGTTAGGGGACGGGGACGGTTTAGGGTCCAGGTGAGGGTACGGAAACGCTTTAGGGGGAGCGTGCGTGTGAGGGCGCGTGTTAGTGTTAGCGTACGGGTTAGGATTAGGGGACGGGTGAGGGTCAGGCTTCGGGGAAGGGTTAGGGTTAGGGTTCGGGCTAGGGTTAGGTTTAGGGGATGGGGACGGTTTTGGGTCCAGGTGAGGGTACGGCAACGCTTTAGGGGGAGCGTGCGTGTGAGGGCGCGGGTTAGTGTTAGCGTACGGGTTAGGATTAGGGGACGGGTGAGTGTCAGGCTTCGGGGAAGGGTTAGGGTTAGGGTTCGGGCTAGGGTTAGGGTTAGGGGACGGGGACGGTTTAGGGTCCAGCTGAGTGTACGGCAACGCTTTACGGGGAGCGTGCATGTGAGGGCGCGGGTTAGTGTTAGCGTACGGGTTAGGATTAGGGGACGGGTGAGGGTCAGGCTTCGGGGAAGGGTTAGGGTTAGGGTTCGGGCTAGGGTTAGGGTTAGGGGACGGGGACGGTTTAGGGTCCAGGTGAGGGTACGGCAACGCTTTAGGGGGAGCGTGCGTGTGAGGGCGCAGCTTAGTGTTAGCGTACGGGTTAGGATTAGGGGACGGGTGAGGGTCAGGCTTCGGGGAAGGGTTAGGGTTAGGGTTCGGGCTAGGGTTAGGGTTAGGGGACGGGGACGGTTTAGGGTCCAGGTGAGGGCACGGCAACGCTTTAGGGGGAGCGTGCGTGTGAGGGCGCGGGTTAGTGTTAGCGTACGGGTTAGGATTAGGGGACGGGTGAGGGTCAGGCTTCGGGGAAGGGTTAGGGTTAGGGTTCGGGCTAGGGTTAGGGTTAGGGGACGGGGACGGTTTAGGGTCCAGGTGAGGGTACGGCAACGCTTTAGGGGGAGCGTGCGTGTGAGGGCGCGGGTTAGTGTTAGCGTACGGGTTAGGATTAGGGGACGGGTGAGGGTCAGGCTTCGGGGAAGGGTTAGGGTTAGGGTTCAGGCTAGGGTTAGGGTTAGGGGATGGGGAAGGTTTAGGGTCCAGGTGAGGGTACGGCAACGCTTTAGGGGGAGCGTCCGTGTGAGGGCGCGGGTTAGTGTTAGCGTACGGGTTAGGATTAGGGGACGGGTGAGGGTCAGGCTTCGGGGAAGGTTTAGGGTTAGGGTTCGGGCTAGGGTAGGGGTTAAGGGACGGGGACGGTTTAGGGTCCAGGTGAGGGTACGGCAACGCTTTAGGGGGAGCGTGCGTGTGAGGACGCGGGTTAGTGTTAGCGTACGGGTTAGGATTAGGGGACGGGTGAGGGTCAGGCTTCGGGGAAGGTTTAGGGTTAGGGTTCGGGCTAGGGTAGGGGTTAAGGGACGGGGACGGTTTAGGGTCCAGGTGAGGGTACGGCAACGCTTTAGGGGGAGCGTGCGTGTGAGGGCGCGGGTTAGTGTTAGCGTACGGCTTAGGATTAGGGGACGGGTGAGGGTCAGGCTTCGGGGAAGGGTTAGGGTTAGGGTTCGGGCTACGGTTAGGGTTAGGGGACGGGGAAGGTTTAGGGTCCAGGTGAGGGTACAGCAACGCTTTAGGGGGATCGTGCGTGTGAGGGCGCGGGTTAGTGTTAGCGTACGGGTTAGGATTAGGGGACGGGTGAGGGTCAGGCTTCGGGGAAGGGTTAGGGTTAGGGTTCGGGCTAGGGTTAGGGTTAGGGGACGGGGACGGTTTAGGGTCCAGGTGAGGGTACGGCAACGCTTTAGGGGGAGCGTGCGTGTGAGGGCGCAGGTTAGTGTTAGCGTACGGGTTAGGATTAGGGGACGGGTGAGGGTCAGGCTTCGGGGAAGGGTTAGGGTTAGGGTTCGGGCTAGGGTTAGGGTTAGAGGACGGGGACGGTTTCGGGTCCAGGTGAGGGTACGGCAACGCTTTAGGGGGAGCGTGCGTGTGAGGGCGCGCGTTCGTGTTAGCGTACGGGTTAGGATTAGGGGACGGGTGAGGGTCAGGCTTCGGGGAAGGGTTAGGGTTAGGGTTCGGGCTAGGGTAAGGGTTAAGGGACGGGGACGGTTTCGGGTCCAGGTGAGGGTACGGCAACGCTTTAGGGGGAGCGTGCGTGTGAGGGCGCGGGTTAGTGTTAGCGTACGGGTTAGGATTAGGGGACGGGTGAGGGTCAGGCTTCGGGGAAGGGTTAGGGTTAGGGTTCGGGCTAGGGTTAGGGTTAGGGGACGGGGACGGTTTAGGGTCCAGGTGAGGGTACGACAACGCTTTAGGGGGAGTGTGCGTGTGAGGGCGCAGGTTAGTGTTAGCGTACGGGTTAGGATTAGGGGACGGGTGAGGGTCAGGCTTTGGGGAAGGGTTAGGGTTAGGGTTCGGGCTAGGGTTAGGGTTAGGGGACGGGGACGGTTTAGGGTCCAGGTGAGGGTTCGGCAACGCTTTAGGGGGAGCGTGCGTGTGAGGGCGCGGGTTAGTGTTAGCGTACGGGTTAGGATTAGGGGACGGGTGAGGGTCAGGCTTCGGGGAAGGGTTAGGGTTAGGGTTCAGGCTAGGGTTAGGGTTAGGGGACGGGGACGGTTTAGGGTCCAGGTGAGGGTACGGCAACGCTTTAGGGGGAGCGTGCGTGTGAGGGCGCGGGTTAGTGTTAGCGTACGGGTTAGGATTAGGGGACGGGTGAGGGTCAGGCTTCGGGGAAGGGTTAGGGTTAGGGTTCGGGCTAGGGTTAGGGTTAGGGGACGGGGACGGTTTAGGGTCCAGGTGAGGGTACGGCAACGCTTTAGGGGGAGCGTGCGTGTGAGGGCGCGGGTTAGTGTTAGCGTACGTGTTAGGATTAGGGGACGGGTGAGTGTCAGGCTTCGGGGAAGGGTTAGGGTTAGGGTTCGGGCTAGGGTTAGGGTTAGGGGACGGGGACGGTTTAGGGTCCAGGTGAGGGTACGGCAACGCTTTAGGGGGAGCGTGCGTGTGAGGGCGCAGGTTAGTGTTAGCGTACGGGTTAGGATTAGGGGACGGGTGAGGGTCAGGCTTTGGGGAAGGGTTAGGTTTAGGGTTCGGGCTAGGGTTAGGGTTAGGGGACGGGGACGGTTTCGGGTCCAGGTGAGGGTACGGCAACGCTTTAGGGGGAGCGTGCGTGTGAGGGCGCGGGTTAGTGTTAGCGTACGGGTTAGGATTAGGGGACGGGTGAGGGTCAGGCTTCGGGGAAGGGTTAGGGTTAGGGTTCAGGCTAGGGTTAGGGTTAGGGGACGGGGACGGTTTAGGGTCCAGGTGAGGGTACGGCAACGCTTTAGGGGGAGCGTGCGTGTGAGGGCGCGGGTTAGTGTTAGAGTACGGGGTAGGATTAGGGGATGGGTGAGGGTCAGGCTTCGGGGAAGGGTTAGGGTTAGGGTTCGGGCTAGGGTTAGGGTTAGGGGACGGTTACGGTTTAGGGTCCAGGTGAGGGTACGGCAACGCTTTAGGGGGAGCGTGCGTGTGAGGGCACGGGTTAGTGTTAGCGTACGGGTTAGGATTAGGGGACGGGTGAGGGTCAGGCTTCGGGGAAGGGTTACGGTTAGGGTTCGGGCTACGGTTAGGGTTAGGGGACGGGGAAGGTTTAGGGTCCAGGTGAGGGTACGGCAACGCTTTAGGGGGATCGTGCGTGTGAGGGCGCGGGTTAGTGTTAGCGTACGGGTTAGGATTAGGGGACGGGTGAGGGTCAGGCTATGGGAAGGGTTAGGGTTAGGGTTCGGGCTAGGGTTAGGGTTAGGGGACGGGGACGGTTTAGGGTCCAGGTGAGGGTACGGTAACCCTTTAGGGGGAGCGTGCGTGTGAGGGCGCGGGTTAGTGTTAGCGTACGGGTTAGGATTAGGGGACGGGTGAGGGTCTGGTTTCGGGGAAAGGTTAGGGTTAAGGTTTGGGCTAGGGTTAGGGTTAGGGGACGGGGACGGTTTAGGGTCCAGGTGAGGGTACGGCAACGCTTTAGGGGGAGCGTGCGTGTGAGGGCACGGGTTAGTGTTAGCGTACGGGTTAGGATTAGGGGACGGGTGAGGGTCAGGCTTCGGGGAAGGGTTAGGGTTAGGGTTCGGGCTAGGGTTAGGGTTAGGGGATGGGGACGGTTTAGGGTCCAGGTGAGGGTACGGCAACGCTTTAGGGGGAGCGTGCGTGTGAGGGCGCGGGTTAGTGTTAGCGTACGGGTTAGGATTAGGGGACGGGTGAGGGTCAGGCTTCGGGGAAGGGTTAGGGTTAGGGTTCGGGCTAGGGTAAGGGTTAAGGGACGGGGACGGTTTCGGGTCCAGGTGAGGGTACGGCAACGCTTTAGGGGGAGCGTGCGTGTGAGGGCGTGGGTTAGTGTTAGCGTACGTGTTAGGATTAGGGTACGGGTGAGGGTCAGGCTTCGGGGAAGGGTTAGGTTTAGGGTTCGGACTAGGGATAGGTTTAGGGGACGGGGACGGTTTAGGGTCCAGGTGAGGGTACGGCAACGCTTTAGGGGGAGCGTGCGTGTGAGGGCGCGGGTTAGTGTTAGCGTACGGGTTAGGATTAGGGGACGGGTGAGTGTCAGGCTTCGGGGAAGGGTTAGGGTTAGGGTTCGGGCTAGGGTTAGGGTTAGGGGACGGGGACGGTTTAGGGTCCAGGTGAGGGTACGGCAACGCTTTAGGGGGAGCGTGCGTGTGAGGGCGCAGGTTAGTGTTAGCGTACGGGTTAGGATTAGGGGACGGGTGAGGGTCAGGCTTCGGGGAAGGGTTAGGGTTAGGGTTCGGGCTAGGGTTAGGGTTAGGGGACGGGGACGGTTTAGGGTCCAGGTGAGGGTACGGCAACGATTTAGGGGGAGCGTGCGTGTGAGGGCGCGGGTTAGTGTTAGCGTACGGGTTAGGATTAGGGGACGGGTGAGGGTCAGGCTTCGGGGAAGGGTTAGGGATAGGGTTCAGGCTAGGGTTAGGGTTAGGGGACGGGGACGGTTTAGGGTCCAGGTGAGGGTACGGCAACGCTTTAGGGGGAGCGTGCGTGTGAGGGCGCGGGTTAGTGTTAGAGTACGGGTTAGGATTAGGGGATGGGTGAGGGTCAGGCTTCGGGGAAGGGTTAGGGTTAGGGTTCGGGCTAGGGTTAGGGTTAGGGGACGGTTACGGTTTAGGGTTCAGGTGAGGGTACGGCAACGCTTTAGGGGGAGCGTGCGTGTGAGGGCGCGGGTTAGTGTTAGCGTACGGGTTAGGATTAGGGGACGGGTGAGGGTCAGGCTTCGGGGAAGGGTTAGGGATAGGGTTCAGGCTAGGGTTAGGGTTAGGGGACGGGGACGGTTTAGGGTACAGGTGAGGGTACGGCAACACTTTAGGGGGAGCGTGCGTGTGAGGGCGCGGGTTAGTGTTAGAGTACGGGTTAGGATTAGGGGATGGGTGAGGGTCAGGCTTCGAGGAAGGGTTAGGGTTAGGGTTCGGGCTAGGGTTAGGGTTAGGGGACGGTTACGGTTTAGGGTTCAGGTGAGGGTACGGCAACGCTTTAGGGGGAGCGTGCGTGTGAGGGCACGGGTTAGTGTTAGCGTACGGCTTAGGATTAGGGGACGGGTGAGGGTCAGGCTTCGGGGAAGGGTTAGGGTTAGGGTTCGGGCTACGGTTAGGGTTAGGGGACGGGGAAGGTTTAGGGTCCAGGTGAGGGTACGGCAACGCTTTAGGGGGATCGTTCGTGTGAGGGCGCGGGTTAGTGTTAGCGTACGGGTTAGGATTAGGGGACGGGTGAGGATCAGGCTTCGGGGAAGGGTTAGGGTTAGGGTTCGGGCTAGGGTTAGGGTTAGGGGACGGGGACGGTTTAGGGTCCAGGTGAGGGTACGGCAACGCTTTAGGGGGAGCGTGCGTGTGAGGGCGCAGGTTAGTGTTAGCGTACGGGTTAGGATTAGGGGACGGGTGAGGGTCAGGCTTCAGGGAAGGGTTAGGGTTAGGGTTCGGGCTAGGGTTAGGGTTAGGGGACGGGGACGGTTTAGGGTCCAGGTGAGGGTACGGCAACGCTTTAGGGGGAGCGTGCGTGTGAGGGCGCGGGTTAGTGTTAGCGTACGGGTTAGGATTAGGGGACGGGTGAGGGTCAGGCTTCGGGGAAGGGTTAGGGTTAGGGTTCGGGCTAGGGTTAGGGTTAGGGGACGGGGACGGTTTAGGGTCCAGGTGAGGGTACGGCAACGCTTTAGGGGGAGCGTGCGTGTGAGGGCGCGGGTTAGTGTTAGCGTACGGGTTAGGATTAGGGGACGGGTGAGGGTCAGGCTTCGGGGAAGGGTTAGGGTTAGGGTTCGGGCTAGGGTTAGGGTTAGGGGACGGGGACGGTTTAGGGTCCAGGTGAGGGTACGGCAACGCTTTAGGGGGAGCGTGCGTGTGAGGGCGCGGGTTAGTGTTAGCGTACGGGTTAGGATTAGGGGACGGGTGAGGGTCTGGCTTCGGGGAAAGGTTAGGGTTAGGGTTTGGGCTAGGGTTAGGGTTAGGGGACGGGGACGGTTTAGGGTCCAGGTGAGGGTACGGCAACGCTTTAGGGGGAGCGTGCGTGTGAGGGCGCGGGTTAGTGTTAGCGTACGGGTTAGGATTAGGGGACGGGTGAGGGTCAGGCTTCGGGGAAGGTTTAGGGTTAGGGTTCGGGCTAGGGTTAGGGTTAAGGGACGGGGACGGTTTCGGGTCCAGGTGAGGGTACGGCAACGCTTTAGGGGGAGCGTGCGTGTGAGGGCGCGGGTTAGTGTTAGCGTACGGGTTAGGATTAGGGGACGGGTGAGGGTCAGGCTTCGGGGAAGGGTTAGGGTTAGGGTTCGGGCTAGGGTAAGGGTTAAGGGACGGGGACGGTTTCGGGTCCAGGTGAGGGTACGGCAACGCTTTAGGGGGAGCGTGCGTGTGAGGGCGCGGGTTAGTGTTAGCGTACGGGTTAGGATTAGGGTACGGGTGAGGGTCAGGCTTCGGGGAAGGGTTAGGGTTAGGGTTCGGGCTAGGGTTAGGGTTAGGGGACGGGGACGGTTTAGGGTCCAGGTGAGGGTACGGCAACGCTTTAGGGGGAGCGTGCGTGTGAGGGCGCGGGTTAGTGTTAGCGTACGGGTTAGGATTAGGGGACGGGTGAGTGTCAGGCTTCGGGGAAGGTTTAGGATTAGGGTTCGGGCTAGGGTTAGGGTTAGGGGACGGGGACGGTTTAGGGTCCAGGTGAGGGTACGGCAACGCTTTAGGGGGAGCGTGCGTGTGAGGGCGCGGGTTAGTGTTAGCGTACGGGTTAGGATTAGGGGACGGGTGAGTGTCAGGCTTCGGGGAAGGGTTAGGGTTAGGGTTCGGGCTAGGGTTAGGGTTAGGGGACGGGGACGGTTTAGGGTCCAGGTGAGGGTACGGCAACGCTTTAGGGGGAGCGTGCGTGTGAGGGCGCAGGTTAGTGTTAGCGTACGGGTTAGGATTAGGGGACGGGTGAGGGTCAGGCTTTGGGGAAGGGTTAGGGTTAGGGTTCGGGCTAGGGTTAGTTTTAGGGGACGGGGACGGTTTAGGGTCCAGGTGAGGGTACGGCAACGCTTTAGGGGGAGCGTGCGTGTGAGGGCGCGGGTTAGTGTTAGCGTACGGGTTAGGATTAGGGGACGGGTGAGGGTCAGGCTTCGGGGAAGGGTTAGGGTTAGGGTTCAGGCTAGGGTTAGGGTTAGGGGACGGGGACGGTTTAGGGTCCAGGTGAGGGTACGGCAACGCTTTAGGGGGAGCGTGCGTGTGAGGGCGCGGGTTAGTGTTAGCGTACGGGTTAGGATTAGGGGACGGGTGAGGGTCAGGCTTCGGGGAAGGGTTAGGGTTAGGGTTTGGGCTAGGGTTAGGGTTAGGGGACGGGGACGATTTAGGGTCCAGGTGAGGGTACGGCAACGCTTTAGGGGGAGCGTGTGTGTGAGGGCGCGGGTTAGTGTTAGCGTACGGGTTAGGATTAGGGGACGGGTGAGGTTCAGGCTTCGGGGAAGGGTTAGGGTTAGGGTTAGGGTTCGGGCTAGGGTTAGGGTTAGGGGACGGGGATGGTTTAGGGTCCAGGTGAGGGTACGGCAACGCTTTAGGGGGAGCGTGCGTGTGAGGGCGCGGGTTAGTGTTAGCGTACGTGTTAGGATTAGGGGACGGGTGAGGGTCAGGCTTCGGGGAAGGGTTAGGGTTAGGGTTCGGGCTAGGGTTAGGGTTAGGGGACGGGGACGGTTTAGGGTCCAGGTGAGGGTACGGCAACGCTTTAGGGGGAGTGTACGTGTGAGGGCGCAGGTTAGTGTTAGCGTACGGGTTAGGATTAGGGGACGGGTGAGGGTCAGGCTTCGGGGAAGGGTTAGGGTTAGGGTTCGGGCTAGGGTTAGGGTTAGGGGACGGGGATGGTTTAGGGTCCAGGTGAGGGTACGGCAACGCTTTAGGGGGAGCGTGCGTGTGAGGGCACGGGTTAGTGTTAGCGTACGGGTTAGGATTAGGGGACGGGTGAGGGTCAGGCTTCGGGGAAGGGTTAGGGTTAGGGTTTGGGCTAGGGTTAGGGTTAGGGGATGGGGACGGTTTCGGGTCCAGGTGAGGGTACGGGAACGCTTTAGGGGGAGCGTGCATGTGAGGGCGCGGGTTAGTGTTAGCGTACGGGTTAGGATTAGGGGACGGGTGAGGGTCAGGCTTCGGGGAAGGGTTAGGGTTAGGGTTCGGGCTAGGGTTAGGGTTAGGGGACGGGGACGGTTTAGGGTCCAGGTGAGGGTACGGCAACGCTTTAGGGGGAGCGTGCGTGTGAGGGCGCGGGTTAGTGTTAGCGTACGGGTTAGGATTAGGGGACGGGTGAGGGTCAGGCTTCGGGGAAGGGTTAGGGTTAGGGTTCGGGCTAGGGTTAGGGTTAGGGGACGCGGACGGTTTAGGGTCCAGGTGAGGGTACGGCAACGCTTTAGGGGGAGCGTGCGTGTGAGGGCGCGGGTTAGTGTTAGCGTACGGGTTAGGATTAGGGGACGGGTGAGGGTCAGGCTTCTGGGAAGGGTTAGGGTTAGGGTTCGGGCTAGGGTTAGGGTTAGGGGACGGGGACGGTTTAGGGTCCAGGTGAGGGTACGGCAACGTTTTAGGGGGAGCGTGCGTGTGAGGGCACGGGTTAGTGTTAGCGTACGGGTTAGGATTAGGGGACGGGTGAGGGTCAGGCTTCGGGGAAGGGTTAGGGTTAGGGTTCGGGCTAGGGTTAGAGTTAGGGGATGGGGACGGTTTAGGGTCCAGGTGAGGGTACGGCAACGCTTTAGGGGGAGCGTGCGTGTGAGGGCGTGTGTTAGTGTTAGCGTACGGGTTAGGATTAGGGGACGGGTGAGGGTCAGGCTTCGGGGAAGGGTTAGGGTTAGGGTTCGGGCTAGGGTTAGGGTTAGGGTTAGGGGACGGGGACGGTTTAGGGTCCAGGTGAGGGTACGGCAACGCTTTAGGGGGAGCGTGCGTGTGAGGGCGCGGGTTAGTGTTAGCGTACGGGTTAGGATTAGGGGACGGGTGAGGGTCAGGCTTCGGGGAAGGGTTAGGGTTAGGGTTCGGGCTAGGGTTAGGGTTAGGGGATGGGGAAGGTTTGGGTCCAGGTGAGGGTACGGCAACGCTTTAGGGGGAGCGTCCGTGTGAGGGCGCGGGTTAGTGTTAGCGTACGGGTTAGGATTAGGGGACGGGTGAGGGTCAGGCTTCGGGGAAGGTTTAGGGTTAGGGTTCGGGCTAGGGTAGGGGTTAAGGGACGGGGACGGTTTAGGGTCCAGGTGAGGGTACGGCAACGCTTTAGGGGGAGCGTGCGTGTAAGGACGCGGGTTAGTGTTAGCGTACGGGTTAGGATTAGGGGACGGGTGAGGGTCAGGCATCGGGGAAGGGTTAGGGTTAGGGTTCGGGCTAGGGTTAGGGTTAGGGGACGGGGACGGTTTAGGGTCCAGGTGAGGGTACGGCAACGCTTTAGGGGGAGCGTACGTGTGAGGGCGCGGGTTACTGTTAGCGTACGGGTTAGGATTAGGGGACGGGTGAGGGTCAGGCTTCGGGGAAGGGTTAGGGTTAGGGTTCGGGCTAGGGTTAGGGTTAGGGGACGGGGACGGTTTCAGGTCCAGGTGAGGGTACGGCAACGCTTTAGGGGGAGCGTGCTTGTGAGGGCGCGGGTTAGTGTTAGAGTACGGGTTAGGATTAGGGGATGGGTGAGGGTCAGGCTTCGGTGAAGGGTTAGGGTTAGGGTTCGGGCTAGGGTTAGGGTTAGGGGACGGTTACGGTTTAGGGTTCAGGTGAGGGTCCGGCAACGCTTTAGGGGGAGCGTGCGTGTGAGGGCGCGGGTTAGTGTTAGCGTACGGCTTAGGATTAGGGGACGGGTGAGGGTCAGGCTTCGGGGAAGGGTTAGGGTTAGGGTTCGGGCTACGGTTAGGGTTAGGGGACGGGGAAGGTTTAGGGTCCAGGTGAGGGTACGGCAATGCTTTAGGGGGATCGTTCGTGTGAGGGCGCGGGTTAGTGTTAGCGTACGGGTTAGGATTAGGGGACGGGTGAGGGTCAGGCTTCGGTGAAGGGTTAGGGTTAGGGTTCGGGCTAGGGTTAGGTTTAGGGGACGGGGACGGTTTAGGGTCCACGTGAGGGTACGGCAACGCTTTAGGGGGAGCGTGCGTGTGAGGGCGCTGGTTAGTGTTAGCGTACGGGTTAGGATTAGGGGACGGGTGAGGGTCAGGCTTCGGGGAAGGGTTAGGGTTAGGGTTCGGGCTAGGGTTAGGGTTAGGGGACGGGGACGGTTTCGGGTCCAGGTGAGGGTACGGCAACGCTTTAGGGGGAGCGTGCGTGTGAGGGCACGCGTTAGTGTTAGCGTACGGGTTAGGATTAGGGGACGGGTGAGGGTCAGGCTTCGGGGAAGGGTTAGGGTTAGGGTTCGGGCTAGGGTTAGGGTTAGGGGACGGGGACGGTTTAGGGTCCAGGAGGGGGTACGGCAACGCTTTAGGGGGAGCGTGCGTGTGAGGGCGCGCGTTAGTGTTATCGTACGGCTTAGGATTAGGGGACGGGTGAGGGTCAGGCTTCGGGGAAGGGTTAGGGTTAGGGTTCGGGCTAGGGTTAGGGTTAGGGGACGGGGACGGTTTAGGGTCCAAGTGAGGGTACGGCAACGCTTTAGGGGGAGCGTGCGTGTGAGAGCGTGCGTTAGTGTTAGCGTGCGGCTTAGGATTAGGGGACGGGTGAGGGTCAGGCTTCGGGGAAGGGTTAGGGTTAGGGTTCGGGCTAGGGTTAGGGTTAGGGGACGGGGACGGTTTAGGGTCCAGGTGAGGGTACGGCAACGCTTTAGGGGGAGCGTGCGTGTGAGGGCGCGTGTTAGTGTTAGCGTACGGGTTAGGATTAGGGGACGGGTGAGGGTCAGGCTTCGGGGAAGGGTTAGGTTTAGGGTTCGGGCTAGGGTTAGGGTTAGGGGACGGGGACGGTTTAGGGTCCAGGTGAGGGTACGGCAACGCTTTAGGGGGAGCGTGCGTGTGAGGGCGCGGGTTAGTGTTAGCGTACGGGTTAGGATTAGGGGACGGGTGAGGGTCAGGCTTCGGGGAAGGGTTAGGGTTAGGGTTCGGGCTAGGGTTAGGGTTAGGGGACGGGGACGGTTTCGGGTCCAGCTGAGGGTACGGCAACGCTTTACGGGGAGCGTGCATGTGAGGGCGCGGGTTAGTGTTAGCGTACGGGTTAGGATTAGGGGACGGGTGAGGGTCAGGCTTCGGGGAAGGGTTAGGGTTAGGGTTCGGGCTAGGGTTAGGGTTAGGGGACGGGGACGGTTTAGGGTCCAGGTGAGGGTACGGCAACGCTTTAGGGGGAGCGTGCGTGTGACGGCGCGGCTTAGTGTTAGCGTACGCGTTAGGATTAGGGGACGGGTGAGGGTCAGGCTTCGGGGAAGGGTTAGGGTTAGGGTTCGGGCTAGGGTTAGGGTTAGGGGACGGGGACGGTTTAGAGTCCAGGTGAGGGTACGGCAACGCTTTAGGGGGAGCGTGCGTGTGAGGGCGCGGGTTAGTGTTAGCGTACGGCTTAGGATTAGGGGACGGGTGAGGGTCAGGCTTCGGGGAAGGGTTAGGGTTAGGGTTCGGGCTAGGGTTAGGGTTAGGGGACGGGGACGGTTTAGGGTCCAGGTGAGGGTACGGCAACGCTTTAGGGGGAGCGTGCGTGTGAGGGCGCGGGTTAGTGTTAGCGTACGGGTTAGGATTAGGGGACGGGTGAGGGTCAGGCTTCGGGGAAGGGTTAGGGTTAGGGTTCGGGCTAGGGTTAGGGTTAGGGGACGGGGACGGTTTAGGGTCCAGGTGAGGGTACGGCAACGCTTTAGGGGGAGCGTGCGTGTGAGGGCGCGGGTTAGTGTTAGCGTACGGGTTAGGATTAGGGGACGGGTGAGGGTCAGGCTTCGGAGAAGGGTTAGGGTTAGGGTTCGGGCTAGGGTTAGGGTTAGGGGACGCGGACGGTTTAGGGTCCAGGTGAGGGTACGGCAACGCTTTAGGGGGAGCGTGCGTGTGAGGGCGCGGGTTAGTGTTAGCGTATGGGTTAGGATTAGGGGACGGATGAGGGTCTGGCTTCGGGGAAAGGTTAGGGTTAGGGTTCGGGCTAGGGTTAGGGTTAGGGGACGGGGACGGTTTAGAGTCCAGGTGAGGGTACGGCAACGCTTTAGGGGGAGCGTGCGTGTGAGGGCGCGGGTTAGTGTTAGCGTACGGGTTAGGATTAGGGGACGGGTGAGGGTCAGGCTTCGGGGAAGGGTTAGGGTTAGGGTTCGGGCTAGGGTTAGGGTTAGGGGACGGGGACGGTTTAGGGTCCAGGTGAGGGTACGGCAACGCTTTAGGGGGAGCGTGCGTGTGAGGGCGCGGGTTAGTGTTAGCGTACGGGTTAGGATTAGGGGACGGGTGAGGGTCAGGCTTCGGGGAAGGGTTAGGGTTAGGATTCGGGCTAGGGTAAGGGTTAAGGGACAGGGACGGTTTCGGGTCCAGGTGAGGGTACGGCAACGCTTTAGGGGGAGCGTGCGTGTGAGGGCGCGGGTTAGTGTTAGCGTACGGGTTAGGATTAGGGTACGGGTGAGGGTCAGGCTTCGGGGAAGGGTTAGGGTTAGGGTTCGGGCTAGGGTTAGGTTTAGGGGACGGGGACGGTTTAGGGTCCAGGTGAGGGTACGGCAACGCTTTAGGGGGATCGTGCGTGTGAGGGCGCGGGTTAGTGTTAGCGTACGGGTTAGGATTAGGGGACGGGTGAGTGTCAGGCTTCGGGGAAGGGTTAGGGTTAGGGTTCGGGCTAGGGTTAGGGTTAGGAGACGGGGACGGTTTAGGGTCCAGGTGAGGGTACGGCAACGCTTTAGGGGGAGCGTGCGTGTGAGGGCGCGGGTTAGTGTTAGCGTACGGGTTAGGATTAGGGGACGGGTGAGTGTCAGGCTTCGGGGAAGGGTTAGGTTTAGGGTTCGGGCTAGGGTTAGGGTTAGGGGACGGGGACGGTTTAGGGTCCAGGTGAGCGTACGGCAACGCTTTAGGGGGAGCGTGCGTGTGAGGGCGCGGGTTAGTGTTAGCGTACGGGTTAGGATTAGGGGACGGGTGAGGGTCAGGCTTCGGGGAAGGGTTAGGGTTAGGGTTCAGGCTAGGGTTAGGGTTAGGGGACGGGGACGGTTTAGGGTCCAGGTGAGGGTACGGCAACGCTTCAGGGGGAGCGTGCGTGTGAGGGCGCGGGTTAGTGTTAGCGTACGGGTTAGGATTAGGGGACGGGTGAGGGTCAGGCTTCGGGGAAGGGTTAGGGTTAGGGTTCGGGCTAGGGTTAGGGTTAGGGGACGGGGACGGTTTAGGGTCCAGGTGAGGGTACGGCAACGCTTCAGGGGGAGCGTGCGTGTGAGGGCGCGGGTTAGTGTTAGCGTACGGGTTAGGATTAGGGGACGGGTGAGGGTCGGGCTTCGGGGAAGGGTTAGGGTTAGGGTTAGGGTTCGGGCTAGGGTTAGGGTTAGGGGACGGGGATGGTTTAGGGTCCAGGTGAGGGTACGGCAACGCTTTAAGGGGAGCGTGCGTGTGAGGGCGCGGGTTAGTGTTAGCGTACGGGTTAGGATTAGGGGATGGGTGAGGGTCAGGCTTCGGGGAAGGGTTAGGGTTAGGGTTCGGGCTAGGGTTAGGGTTAGGGGACGGGGACGGTTTAGGGTCCAGGTGAGGGTACGGCAACGCTTTAGGGGGAACGTGCGTGTGAGGGCGCGGGTTAGTGTTAGCGTACGGGTTAGGATTAGGGGACGGGTGAGGGTCAGGCTTCGGGGAAGGGTTAGGGTTAGGGTTCGGGCTAGGGTTAGGGTTAGGGGACGGGGACGGTTTAGGGTCCAGGTTAGGGTACGGCAACGCTTTATGGGGAGTGTACGTGTGAGGGCGCGGGTTAGTGTTAGCGTACTGGTTAGGATTAGGGGACGGGTGAGGGTCAGGCTTCGGGGAAGGGTTAGGGTTAGGGTTCGGGCTAGGGTTAGGGTTAGGGGACGGGGATGGTTTAGGGTCCAGGTGAGGGTACGGCAACGCTTTAGGGGGAGCGTGCGTGTGAGGGCACGGGTTAGTGTTAGCGTACGGGTTAGGATTAGGGGACGGGTGAGGGTCAGGCTTCGGGGAAGGGTTAGGGTTAGGGTTCGGGCTAGGGTTAGGGTTAGGGGACGGGGACGGTTTCGGGTCCAGGTGAGGGTACGGCAACGCTTTAGGGGGAGCGTGCATGTGAGGGCGCGGGTTAGTGTTAGCGTACGGGTTAGGATTAGGGGACGGGTGAGGGTCAGGCTTCGGGGAAGGGTTAGGGTTAGGGTTCGGGCTAGGGTTAGGGTTAGGGGACGGGGACGGTTTAGGGTCCAGGTGAGGGTACGGCAACGCTTTAGGGGGAGCGTGCGTGTGAGGGCGCGGGTTAGTGTTAGCGTACGGGTTAGGATTAGGGGACGGGTGAGGGTCAGGCTTCGGGGAAGGGTTAGGGTTAGGGTTCGTGCTAGGGTTAGGGTTAGGGGACGGGGACGGTTTAGGGTCCAGGTGAGGGTACGGCAACGCTTTAGGTGGAGCGTGCGTGTGAGGGCGCGGGTTAGTGTTAGCGTACGGTTTAGGATTAGGGGACGGGTGAGGGTCAGGCTTCGGGGAAGGGTTAGGGTTAGGGTTCGGGCTAGGGTTAGGGTTAGGGGACGGGGACGGTTTAGGGTCCAGGTGAGGGTACGGCAATGCTTTAGGGGGAGCGTGCGTGTGAGGGCGCGGGTTAATGTTAGCGTACGGCTTAGGATTAGGGGATGGGTGAGGGTCAGGCTTCGGGGAAGGGTTAGGGTTAGGGTTCGGTCTAGGGTTAGGGTTAGGGGACGGGGACGGTTTAGGGTCCAGGTGAGGGTACGGCAACGCTTTAGGGGGAGCGTGCGTGTGAGGGCGTGGGTTAGTGTTAGCGTACGGGTTAGGATTAGGGGACGGGTGAGGGTCAGGCTTCGGGGAAGGGTTAGGGTTAGGGTTCGGGCTAGGGTTAGGGTTAGGGGACGGGGACGGTTTAGGGTCCAGGTGAGGGTACGGCAACGCTTTAGGGGGAGCGTACGTGTGAGGGTGCGTGTTAGTGTTAGCGTACGGGTTAGGATTAGGGGACGGGTGAGGGTCAGGCTTCGGGGAAGGGTTAGGGTTAGGGTTCGGGCTAGGGTTAGGGTTAGGGGACGGGGACTGTTCAGGGTCCAGGTGAAGGTACGGCAACGCTTTAGAGGGAGCGAGCGTGTGAGGGCGCAGGTTAGTGTTAGCGTACGGGTTAGGATTAGGGGACGGGTGAGGGTCAGGCTTCGGGGAAGGGTTAGGGTTAGGGTTCGGGCTAGGGTTAGGGTTAGGGGACGGGGACGGTTTAGGGTCCAGGTGAGGGTACGGCAACGCTTTAGGGGGAGTGTGCGTGTGAGGGCGCGGGTTAGTGTTAGCGTACGGGTTAGGATTAGGGGACGGGTGAGGGTCAGGCTTTGGGGAAGGGTTAGGGTTAGGGTTCGGGCTAGGGTTAGGGTTAGGGGACGGGGACGGTTTAGGGTCCAGGTGAGGGTACGGCAACGCTTTAGGGGGAGCGTGCGTGTGAGGGCGCGGGTTAGTGTTAGTGTACGGTTTAGGATTAGGGGACGGGTGAGGGTCAGGCTTCGGGGAAGTGTTAGGGTTAGGGTTCGGGCTAGGGTTAGGGTTAGGGGACGGGGACGGTTTCGGGTCCAGGTGAGGGTACGGCAACGCTTTAGGGGGAGCGTGCGTGTGAGGGCGCGGTTTAGTGTTAGCGTACGGGTTAGGATTAGGGGACGGGTGAGGGTCAGGCTTCGGGGAAGGGTTAGGGTTAGGGTTCAGGCTAGGGTTAGGGTTAGGGGACGGGGACGGTTTAGGGTCCAGGTGAGGGTACGGCAACGCTTTAGGGGGAGCGTGTGTGTGAGGGCGCGGGTTAGTGTTAGCGTACGGGTTAGGATTAGGGGACGGGTGAGGTTCAGGCTTCGGGGAAGGGTTAGGGTTAGGGTTCGGGCTAGGGTTAGGGTTAGGGGACGGGGATGATTTAGGGTCCAGGTGAGGGTACGGCAACGCTTTAGGGGGAGCGTGCGTGTGAGGGCGCGGGTTAGTGTTAGCGTACGGGTTAGGATTAGGGGATGGGTGAGGGTCAGGCTTCGGGGAAGGGTTAGGGTTAGGGTTAGGGTTCGGGCTAGGGTTAGGGTTAGGGGACGGGGACGGTTTAGGGTCCAGGTGAGGGTACGGCAATGCTTTAGGGGGAGCGTGCGTGTGAGGGCGCGGGTTAGTGTTAGCGTACGGGTTAGGATTAGGGGACGGGTGAGGGTCAGGCTTCGGGGAAGGGTTAGGGTTAGGGTTCGGGCTAGGGTTAGGGTTAGGGGACGGGGACGGTTTAGGGTCCAGGTGAGGGTACGGCAACGCTTTAGGGGGAGCGTGCGTGTGAGGGCGCGGGTTAGTGTTAGCGTACGGGTTAGGATTAGGGGACGGGTGAGGGTCAGGCTTCGGGGAAGGGTTAGGGTTAGGGTTCGGGCTAGGGTTAGGGTTAGGGGACGGGGACGGTTTAGGGTCCAGGTGAGGGTACGGCAACGCTTTAGGGGGAGCGTGCGTGTGAGGGCACGGGTTAGTGTTAGCGTACGGGTTAGGATTAGGGGACGGGTGAGGGTCAGGCTTCGGGGAAGGGTTAGGGTTAGGGTTTGGGCTAGGGTTAGGGTTAGGGGATGGGGACGGTTTCGGGTCCAGATGAGGGTACGGCAACGCTTTAGGGGGAGCGTGCATGTGAGGGCGCGGGTTAGTGTTAGCGTACGGGTTAGGATTAGGGGACGGGTGAGGGTCAGGCTTCGGGGAAGGGTTAGGGTTAGGGTTCGGGCTAGGGTTAGGGTTAGGGGACGGGGACGGTTTAGGGTCCAGGTGAGGGTACGGCAACGCTTTAGGGGGAGGGTGCGTGTGAGGGCGCGGGTTAGTGTTAGCGTACGGGTTAGGATTAGGGGACGGGTGAGGGTCAGGCTTCTGGGAAGGGTTAGGGTTAGGGTTCGGGCTAGGGTTAGGGTTAGGGGACGGGGACGGTTTAGGGTCCAGGTGAGGGTACGGCAACGTTTTAGGGGGAGCGTGCGTGTGAGGGCGCGGGTTAGTGTTAGCGTACGGCTTAGGATTAGGGGACGGGTGAGGGTCAGGCTTCGGGGAAGGGTTAGGGTTAGGGTTCGGGCTAGGGTTAGAGTTAGGGGATGGGGACGGTTTAGGGTCCAGGTGAGGGTACGGCAACGCTTTAGGGGGAGCGTGCGTGTGAGGGCGTGTGTTAGTGTTAGCGTACGGGTTAGGATTAGGGGACGGGTGAGGGTCAGGCTTCGGGGAAGGGTTAGGGTTAGGGTTCGGGCTAGGGTTAGGGTTAGGGGACGGGGACGGTTTAGGGTCCAGGTGAGGGTACGGCAACGCTTTAGGGGGAGCGTGCGTGTGAGGGCGCGGGTTAGTGTTAGCGTACGGGTTAGGATTCGGGACGGGTGAGGGTCAGGCTTCGGGGAAGGGTTAGGGTTAGGGTTCGGGCTAGGGTTAGGGTTAGGGGATGGGGAAGGTTTAGGGTCCAGGTGAGGGTACGGCAACGCTTTAGGGGGAGCGTCCGTGTGAGGGCGCGGGTTAGTGTTAGCGTACGGGTTAGGATTAGGGGACGGGTGAGGGTCAGGCTTCGGGGAAGGTTTAGGGTTAGGGTTCGGGCTAGGGTAGGGGTTAAGGGACGGGGACGGTTTAGGGTCCAGGTGAGGGTACGGCAACGCTTTAGGGGGAGCGTGCGTGTAAGGACGCGGGTTAGTGTTAGCGTACGGGTTAGGATTAGGGGACGGGTGAGGGTCAGGCATCGGGGAAGGGTTAGGGTTAGGGTTCGGGCTAGGGTTAGGGTTAGGGGACGGGGACGGTTTAGGGTCCAGGTGAGGGTACGGCAACGCTTTAGGGGGAGCGTACGTGTGAGGGCGCGGGTTACTGTTAGCGTACGGGTTAGGATTAGGGGACGGGTGAGGGTCAGGCTTCGGACAAGGGTTAGGGTTAGGGTTCGGGCTAGGGTTAGGGTTAGGGGACGGGGACGGTTTCAGGTCCAGGTGAGGGTACGGCAACGCTTTAGGGGGAGCGTGCGTGTGAGGGCGCGGCTTAGTGTTAGAGTACGGGTTAGGATTAGGGGATGGGTGAGGGTCAGGCTTCGGTGAAGGGTTAGGGTTAGGGTTCGGGCTAGGGTTAGGGTTAGGGGACGGTTACGGTTTAGGGTTCAGGTGAGGGTCCGGCAACGCTTTAGGGGGAGCGTGCGTGTGAGGGCGCGGGTTAGTGTTAGCGTACGGCTTAGGATTAGGGGACGAGTGAGGGTCAGGCTTCGGGGAAGGGTTAGGGTTAGGGTTCGGGCTACGGTTAGGGTTAGGGGACGGGGAAGGTTTAGGGTCCGGGTGAGGGTACGGCAATGCTTTAGGGGGATCGTTCGTGTGAGGGCGCGGGTTAGTGTTAGCGTACGGGTTAGGATTAGTGGACGGGTGAGGGTCAGGCTTCGGGGAAGTGTTAGGGTTAGGGTTCGGGCTACGGTTAGGGTTAGGGGACGGGGACGGTTTAGGGTCCAAGTGAGGGTACGGCAACGCTTTAGGGGGAGCGTGCGTGTGAGAGCGTGCGTTAGTGTTAGCGTGCGGCTTAGGATTAGGGGACGGGTGAGGGTCAGGCTTCGGGGAAGGGTTAGGGTTAGGGTTCGGGCTAGGGTTAGGGTTAGGGGACGGGGACGGTTTAGGGTCCAGGTGAGGGTACGGCAACGCTTTAGGGGGAGCGTGCGTGTGAGGGCGCGGGTTAGTGTTAGCGTACGGCTTAGGATTAGGGGACGGGTGAGGGTCAGGCTTCGGGGAAGGGTTAGGGTTAGGGTTTGGGCTAGGGTTTGGGTTAGGGGACGGGGACGGTTTCGGGTCCAGGTGAGGGTACGGCAACGCTTTAGGGGGAGCGTGCATGTAAGGGCGCGGGTTAGTGTTAGCGTACGGGTTAGGATTAGGGGACGGGTGAGGGTCAGGCTTCGGGGAAGGGTTAGGGTTAGGGTTCGGGCTAGGGTTAGGGTTAGGGGACGGGGACGGTTTAGGGTCCAGGTGAGGGTACGGCAACGCTTTAGGGGGAGCGTGCGTGTGAGGGCGCAGGTTAGTGTTAGCGTACGGGTTAGGATTAGGGGACGGGTGAGGGTCAGGCTTTGGGGAAGGGTTAGGGTTAGGGTTCGGGCTAGGGTTAGGGTTAGGGGACGGGGACGGTTTAGGGTCCAGGTGAGGGTACGGCAACGCTTTAGGGGGAGCGTGCGTGTGAGGGCGCGGGTTAGTGTTAGCGTACGGGTTAGGATTAGGGGACGGGTGAGGGTCAGGCTTCGGGGAAGGGTTAGGGTTAGTGTTCAGGCTAGGGTTAGGGTTAGGGGACGGGGACGGTTTAGGGTCCAGGTGAGGGTACGGCAACGCTTTAGGGGGAGCGTGCGTGTGAGGGCGCGGGTTAGTGTTAGCGTACGGGTTAGGATTAGGGGACGGGTGAGGGTCAGGCTTCGGGGAAGGGTTAGGGTTAGGGTTTGGGCTAGGGTTAGGGTTAGGGGACGGGGACGATTTAGGGTCCAGGTGAGGGTACGGCAACGCTTTAGGGGGAGCGTGTGTGTGAGGGCGCGGGTTAGTGTTAGCGTACGGGTTAGGATTAGGGGACGGGTGAGGTTCAGGCTTCGGGGAAGGGTTAGGGTTAGGGTTAGGGTTCGGGCTAGGGTTAGGGTTAGGGGACGGGGATGGTTTAGTGTCCAGGTGAGGGTACGGCAACGCTTTAGGGGGAGCGTGCGTGTGAGGGCGCGGGTTAGTGTTAGCGTACGGGTTCGGATTAGGGGATGGGTGAGGGTCAGGCTTCGGGCAAGGGTTAGGGTTAGGGTTCGGGCTAGGGTTAGGGTTAGGGGACGGGGACGGTTTAGGGTCCAGGTGAGCGTACGGCAACGCTTTAGGGGGAGTGTACGTGTGAGGGCGCAGGTTAGTGTTAGCGTACGGGTTAGGATTAGGGGACGGGTGAGGGTCAGGCTTCGGGGAAGGGTTAGGGTTAGGGTTCGGGCTAGGGTTAGGGTTAGGGGACGGGGATGGTTTAGGGTCCAGGTGAGGGTACGGCAACGCTTTAGGGGGAGCGTGCGTGTGAGGGCACGGGTTAGTGTTAGCGTACGGGTTAGGATTAGGGGACGGGTGAGGGTCAGGCTTCGGGGAAGGGTTAGGGTTAGGGTTTGGGCTAGGGTTAGGGTTAGGGGATGGGGACGGTTTCGGGTCCAGGTGAGGGTACGGCAACGCTTTAGGGGGAGCGTGCATGTGAGGGCGCGGGTTAGTGTTAGCGTACGGGTTAGGATTAGGGGACGGGTGAGGGTCAGGCTTCGGGGAAGGGTTAGGGTTAGGGTTCGGGCTAGGGTTAGGGTTAGGGGACGGGGACGGTTTAGGGTCCAGGTGAGGGTACGGCAACGCTTTAGGGGGAGGGTGCGTGTGAGGGCGCGGGTTAGTGTTAGCGTACGGGTTAGGATTAGGGGACGGGTGAGGGTCAGGCTTCGGGGAAGGGTTAGGGTTAGGGTTCGGGCTAGGGTTAGGGTTAGGGGACGCGGACGGTTTAGGGTCCAGGTGAGGGTACGGCAACGCTTTAGGGGGAGCGTGCGTGTGAGGGCGCGGGTTAGTGTTAGCGTACGGGTTAGGATTAGGGGACGGGTGAGGGTCAGGCTTCTGGGAAGGGTTAGGGTTAGGGTTCGGGCTAGGGTTAGGGTTAGGGGACGGGGACGGTTTAGGGTCCAGGTGAGGGTACGGCAACGTTTTAGGGGGAGCGTGCGTGTGAGGGCGCGGGTTAGTGTTAGCGTACGGGTTAGGATTAGGGGACGGGTGAGGGTCAGGCTTCGGGGAAGTGTTAGGGTTAGGGTTCGGGCTAGGGTTAGAGTTAGGGGATGGGGACGGTTTAGGGTCCAGGTGAGGGTACGGCAACGCTTTAGGAGGAGCGTGCGTGTGAGGGCGTGTGTTAGTGTTAGCGTACGGGTTAGGATTAGGGGACGGGTGAGGGTCAGGCTTCGGGGAAGGGTTAGGGTTAGGGTTCGGGCTAGGGTTAGGGTTAGGGGACGGGGACGGTTTAGGGTCCAGGTGAGGGTACGGCAACGCTTTAGGGGGAGCGTGCGTGTGAGGGCGCGGGTTAGTGTTAGCGTACGGGTTAGGATTAGGGGACGGGTGAGGGTCAGGCTTCGGGGAAGGGTTAGGGTTAGGGTTCGGGCTAGGGTTAGGGTTAGGGGATGGGGAAGGTTTAGGGTCCAGGTGAGGGTACGGCAACGCTTTAGGGGGAGCGTCCGTGTGAGGGCGCGGGTTAGTGTTAGCGTACGGGTTAGGATTAGGGGACGGGTGAGGGTCAGGCTTCGGGGAAGGTTTAGGGTTAGGGTTCGGGCTAGGGTAGGGGTTAAGGGACGGGGACGGTTTAGGGTCCAGGTGAGGGTACGGCAACGCTTTAGGGGGAGCGTGCGTGTAAGGACGCGGGTTAGTGTTAGCGTACGGGTTAGGATTAGGGGACGGGTGAGGGTCAGGCATCGGGGAAGGGTTAGGGTTAGGGTTCGGGCTAGGGTTAGGGTTAGGGGACGGGGACGGTTTAGGGTCCAGGTGAGGGTACGGCAACGCTTTAGGGGGAGCGTACGTGTGAGGGCGCGGGTTACTGTTAGCGTACGGGTTAGGATTAGGGGACGGGTGAGGGTCAGGCTTCGGGGAAGGGTTAGGGTTAGGGTTCGGGCTAGGGTTAGGGTTAGGGGACGGGGACGGTTTCAGGTCCAGGTGAGGGTACGGCAACGCTTTAGGGGGAGCGTGCGTGTGAGGGCGCGGGTTAGTGTTAGAGTACGGGTTAGGATTAGGGGATGGGTGAGGGTCAGGCTTCGGTGAAGGGTTAGGGTTAGGGTTCGGGCTAGGGTTAGGGTTAGGGGACGGTTACGGTTTAGGGTTCAGGTGAGGGTCCGGCAACGCTTTAGGGGGAGCGTGCGTGTGAGGGCGCGGGTTAGTGTTAGCGTACGGCTTAGGATTAGGGGACGGGTGAGGGTCAGGCTTCGGGGAAGGGTTAGGGTTAGGGTTCGGGCTACGGTTAGGGTTAGGGGACGGGGAAGGTTTAGGGTCCAGGTGAGGGTACGGCAATGCTTTAGGGGGATCGTTCGTGTGAGGGCGCGGGTTAGTGTTAGCGTACGGGTTAGGATTAGGGGACGGGTGAGGGTCAGGCTTCGGGGAAGGGTTAGGGTTAGGGTTCGGGCTAGGGTTAGGGTTAGGGGACGGGGACGGTTTAGGGTCCACGTGAGGGTACGGCAACGCTTTAGGGGGAGCGTGCGTGTGAGGGCGCAGGTTAGTGTTAGCGTACGGGTTAGGATTAGGGGACGGGTGAGGGTCAGGCTTCGGGGAAGGGTTAGGGTTAGGGTTCGGGCTAGGGTTAGGGTTAGGGGACGGGGACGGTTTCGGGTCCAGGTGAGGGTACGGCAACGCTTTAGGGGGAGCGTGCGTGTGAGGGCACGCGTTAGTGTTAGCGTACGGGTTAGGATTAGGGGACGGGTGAGGGTCAGGCTTCGGGGAAGGGTTAGGGTTAGGGTTCGGGCTAGGGTTAGGGTTAGGGGACGGGGACGGTTTCAGGTCCAGGTGAGGGTACGGCAACGCTTTAGGGGGAGCGTGCGTGTGAGGGCGCGGGTTAGTGTTAGAGTACGGGTTAGGATTAGGGGATGGGTGAGGGTCAGGCTTCTGGGAAGGGTTAGGGTTAGGGTTCGGGCTAGGGTTAGGGTTAGGGGACGGTTACGGTTTAGGGTTCAGGTGAGGGTCCGGCAACGCTTTAGGGGGAGCGTGCGTGTGAGGGCGCGGGTTAGTGTTAGCGTACGGCTTAGGATTAGGGGACGGGTGAGGGTCAGGCTTCGGGGAAGGGTTAGGGTTAGGGTTCGGGCTACGGTTAGGGTTAGGGGACGGGGAAGGTTTAGGGTCCAGGTGAGGGTACGGCAACGCTTTAGGGGGAGCGTGCGTGTGAGGGCACGCGTTAGTGTTAGCGTACGGGTTAGGATTAGGGGACGGGTGAGGGTCAGGCTTCGGGGAAGGGTTAGGGTTAGGGTTCGGGCTAGGGTTAGGGTTAGGGGACGGGGACGGTTTCAGGTCCAGGTGAGGGTACGGCAACGCTTTAGAGGGAGCGTGCGTGTGAGGGCGCGGGTTAGTGTTAGAGTACGGGTTAGGATTAGGGGATGGGTGAGGGTCAGGCTTCGGTGAAGGGTTAGGGTTAGGGTACGGGCTAGGGTTAGGGTTAGGGGACGGTTACGGTTTAGGGTTCAGGTGAGGGTCCGGCAACGCTTTAGGGGGAGCGTGCGTGTGAGGGCGCGGGTTAGTGTTAGCGTACGGCTTAGGATTAGGGGACGGGTGAGGGTCAGGCTTCGGGGAAGGTTTAGGGTTAGGGTTCGGGCTACGGTTAGGGTTAGGGGACGGGGAAGGTTTAGGGTCCAGGTGAGGGTACGGCAATGCTTTAGGGGGATCGTTCGTGTGAGGGCGCGGGTTAGTGTTAGCGTACGGGTTAGGATTAGGGGACGGGTGAGGGTCAGGCTTCGGGGAAGGGTTAGGGTTAGGGTTCGGGCTAGGGTTAGGGTTAGGGGACGGGGACGGTTTAGGGTCCACGTGAGGGTACGGCAACGCTTTAGGGGGAGCGTGCGTGTGAGGGCGCAGGT
Source organism: Delphinus delphis (assembly GCF_949987515.2). NCBI lineage: Eukaryota > Metazoa > Chordata > Mammalia > Artiodactyla > Delphinidae > Delphinus > Delphinus delphis. The sequence continues at coordinate 59,949,871 of NC_082701.1, forward strand.
TAGTGTTAGCGTACGGGTTAGGATTAGGGGACGGGTGAGGGTCAGGCTTCGGGGAAGGGTTAGGGTTAGGGTTCGGGCTAGGGTTAGGGTTAGGGGACGGGGACGGTTTCGGGTCCAGGTGAGGGTACGGCAACGCTTTAGGGGGAGCGTGCGTGTGAGGGCACGCGTTAGTGTTAGCGTACGGGTTAGGATTAGGGGACGGGTGAGGCTCAGGCTTCGGGGAAGGGTTAGGGTTAGGGTTCGGGCTAGGGTTAGGGTTAGGGGACGGGGACGGTTTAGGGTCCAGGAGGGGGTACGGCAACGCTTTAGGGGGAGCGTGCGTGTGAGGGCGCGCGTTAGTGTTATCGTACGGCTTAGGATTAGGGGACGGGTCAGGGTCAGGCTTCGGGGAAGGGTTAGGGTTAGGGTTCGGGCTACGGTTAGGGTTAGGGGACGGGGACGGTTTAGGGTCCAAGTGAGGGTACGGCAACGCTTTAGGGGGAGCGTGCGTGTGAGAGCGTGCGTTAGTGTTAGCGTGCGGCTTAGGATTAGGGGACGGGTGAGGGTCAGGCTTCGGGGAAGGGTTAGGGTTAGGGTTCGGGCTAGGGTTAGGGTTAGGGGACGGGGACGGTTTAGGGTCCAGGTGAGGGTACGGCAACGCTTTAGGGGGAGCGTGCGTGTGAGGGCGCGGGTTAGTGTTAGCGTACGGCTTAGGATTAGGGGACGGGTGAGGGTCAGGCTTCGGGGAAGGGTTAGGGTTAGGGTTTGGGCTAGGGTTAGGGTTAGGGGACGGGGACGGTTTAGGGTCCAGGTGAGGGTACGGCAACGCTTTAGGGGGGCGTGCGTGTGAGGGCCCGGGTTAGTGTTAGCGTACGGGTTAGGATTAGGGGACGGGTGAGGGTCAGGCTTCGGGGAAGGGTTAGGGTTAGGATTCGGGCTAGGGTTAGGGATAGGGGACGGGGACGGTTTAGGGTCCAGGTGAGGGTACGGCAACGCTTTAGTGGGAGCGTGCGTGTGAGGGCGCGGGTTAGTGTTAGCGTACGGTTAGGATTAGGGGACGGGTGAGGGTCAGGCTTCGGGGAAGGGTTAGGGTTAGGGTTGGGCTAGGGTTAGGGTTAGGGGACGGGGACGGTTTCGGGTCCAGGTGAGGGTTCGGCAACGCTTTAGGGGGAGCGTGCGTGTGAGGGCGCGGGTTAGTGTTAGCGTACGGGTTAGGATTAGGGGACGGGTGAGGGTCAGGCTTCTGGGAAGGGTTAGGGTTAGGGTTCGGGCTAGGGTTAGGGTTAGGGGACGGGGACGGTTTAGGGTCCAGGTGAGGGTACGGCAACGTTTTAGGGGGAGCGTGCGTGTGAGGGCGCGGGTTAGTGTTAGCGTACGGGTTAGGATTAGGGGACGGGTGAGGGTCAGGCTTCGGGGAAGTGTTAGGGTTAGGGTTCGGGCTAGGGTTAGAGTTAGGGGATGGGGACGGTTTAGGGTCCAGGTGAGGGTACGGCAACGCTTTAGGGGGAGCGTGCGTGTGAGGGCGTGTGTTAGTGTTAGCGTACGGGTTAGGATTAGGGGACGGGTGAGGGTCAGGCTTCGGGGAAGGGTTAGGGTTAGGGTTCGGGCTAGGGTTAGGGTTAGGGGACGGGGACGGTTTAGGGTCCAGGTGAGGGTACGGCAACGCTTTAGGGGGAGCGTGCGTGTGAGGGCGCGGGTTAGTGTTAGCGTACGGGTTAGGATTAGGGGACGGGTGAGGGTCAGGCTTCGGGGAAGGGTTAGGGTTAGGGTTCGGGCTAGGGTTAGGGTTAGGGGATGGGGAAGGTTTAGGGTCCAGGTGAGGGTACGGCAACGCTTTAGGGGGAGCGTCCGTGTGAGGGCGCGGGTTACTGTTAGCGTACGGGTTAGGATTAGGGGACGGGTGAGGGTCAGGCTTTGGGGAAGGGTTAGGGTTAGGGTTCGGGCTAGGGTTAGGGTTAGGGGACGGGGACGGTTTCAGGTCCAGGTGAGGGTACGGCAACGCTTTAGGGGGAGCGTGCGTGTGAGGGCGCGGGTTAGTGTTAGAGTACGGGTTAGGATTAGGGGATGGGTGAGGGTCAGGCTTCGGTGAAGGGTTAGGGTTAGGGTTCGGGCTAGGGTTAGGGTTAGGGGACGGTTACGGTTTAGGGTTCAGGTGAGGGTCCGGCAACGCTTTAGGGGGAGCGTGCGTGTGAGGGCGCGGGTTAGTGTTAGCGTACGGCTTAGGATTAGGGGACGGGTGAGGGTCAGGCTTCGGGGAAGGGTTAGGGTTAGGGTTCGGGCTACGGTTAGGGTTAGGGGACGGGGAAGGTTTAGGGTCCAGGTGAGGGTACGGCAATGCTTTAGGGGGATCGTTCGTGTGAGGGCGCGGGTTAGTGTTAGCGTACGGGTTAGGATTAGGGGACGGGTGAGGGTCAGGCTTCGGGGAAGGGTTAGGGTTAGGGTTCGGGCTAGGGTTAGGGTTAGGGGACGGGGACGGTTTAGGGTCCACGTGAGGGTACGGCAACGCTTTAGGGGGAGCGTGCGTGTGAGGGCGCAGGTTAGTGTTAGCGTACGGGTTAGGATTAGGGGACGGGTGAGGGTCAGGCTTCGGGGAAGGGTTAGGGTTAGGGTTCGGGCTAGGGTTAGGGTTAGGGGACGGTTACGGTTTAGGGTTCAGGTGAGGGTCCGGCAACGCTTTAGGGGGAGCGTGCGTGTGAGGGCGTGGGTTAGTGTTAGCGTACGGCTTAGGATTAGGGGACGGGTGAGGGTCAGGCTTCGGGGAAGGGTTAGGGTTAGGGTTCGGGCTACGGTTAGGGTTAGGGGACGGGGAAGGTTTAGGGTCCAGGTGAGGGTACGGCAATGCTTTAGGGGGAGCGTACGTGTGAGGGCGCGGGTTACTGTTAGCGTACGGGTTAGGATTAGGGGACGGGTGAGGGTCAGGCTTCTGGGAAGGGTTAGGGTTAGGGTTCGGGCTAGGGTTAGGGTTAGGGGACGGGGACGGTTTAGGGTCCAGGTGAGGGTACGGCAACGTTTTAGGGGGAGCGTGCGTGTGAGGGCGCGGGTTAGTGTTAGCGTACGGGTTAGGATTAGGGGACGGGTGAGGGTCAGGCTTCGGGGAAGTGTTAGGGTTAGGGTTCGGGCTAGGGTTAGAGTTAGGGGATGGGGACGGTTTAGGGTCCAGGTGAGGGTACGGCAACGCTTTAGGGGGAGCGTGCGTGTGAGGGCGTGTGTTAGTGTTAGCGTACGGGTTAGGATTAGGGGACGGGTGAGGGTCAGGCTTCGGGGAAGGGTTAGGGTTAGGGTTCGGGCTAGGGTTAGGGTTAGGGGACGGGGACGGTTTAGGGTCCAGGTGAGGGTACGGCAACGCTTTAGGGGGAGCGTGCGTGTGAGGGCGCGGGTTAGTGTTAGCGTACGGGTTAGGATTAGGGGACGGGTGAGGGTCAGGCTTCGGGGAAGGGTTAGGGTTAGGGTTCGGGCTAGGGTTAGGGTTAGGGGATGGGGAAGGTTTAGGGTCCAGGTGAGGGTACGGCAACGCTTTAGGGGGAGCGTGCGTGTGAGGGCGCGGGTTAGTGTTAGCGTACGGGTTAGGATTAGGGGACGGGTGAGGGTCAGGCTTCGGGGAAGGTTTAGGGTTAGGGTTCGGGCTAGGGTAGGGGTTAAGGGACGGGGACGGTTTAGGGTCCAGGTGAGGGTACGGCAACGCTTTAGGGGGAGCGTGCGTGTAAGGACGCGGGTTAGTGTTAGCGTACGGGTTAGGATTAGGGGACGGGTGAGGGTCAGGCATCGGGGAAGGGTTAGGGTTAGGGTTCGGGCTAGGGTTAGGGTTAGGGGACGGGGACGGTTTAGGGTCCAGGTGAGGGTACGGCAACGCTTTAGGGGGAGCGTACGTGTGAGGGCGCGGGTTACTGTTAGCGTACGGGTTAGGATTAGGGGACGGGTGAGGGTCAGGCTTCGGGGAAGGGTTAGGGTTAGGGTTCGGGCTAGGGTTAGGGTTAGGGGACGGGGACGGTTTCAGGTCCAGGTGAGGGTACGGCAACGCTTTAGGGGGAGCGTGCGTGTGAGGGCGCGGGTTAGTGTTAGAGTACGGGTTAGGATTAGGGGATGGGTGAGGGTCAGGCTTCGGTGAAGGGTTAGGGTTAGGGTTCGGGCTAGGGTTAGGGTTAGGGGACGGTTACGGTTTAGGGTTCAGGTGAGGGTCCGGCAACGCTTTAGGGGGAGCGTGCGTGTGAGGGCGCGGGTTAGTGTTAGCGTACGGCTTAGGATTAGGGGACGGGTGAGGGTCAGGCTTCGGGGAAGGGTTAGGGTTAGGGTTTGGGCTAGGGTTAGGGTTAGGGGACGGGGACGGTTTAGGGTCCAGGTGAGGGTACGGCAACGCTTTAGGGGGGCGTGCGTGTGAGGGCGCGGGTTAGTGTTAGCATACGGGTTAGGATTAGGGGACGGGTGAGGGTCAGGCTTCGGGGAAGGGTTAGGGTTAGGATTCGGGCTAGGGTTAGGGATAGGGGACGGGGACGGTTTAGGGTCCAGGTGAGGGTACGGCAACGCTTTAGTGGGAGCGTGCGTGTGAGGGCGCGGGTTAGTGTTAGCGTACGGTTAGGATTAGGGGACGGGTGAGGGTCAGGCTTCGGGGAAGGGTTAGGGTTAGGGTTCGGGCTAGGGTTAGGGTTAGGGGACGGGGACGGTTTCGGGTCCAGGTGAGGGTACGGCAACGTTTTAGGGGGAGCGTGCATGTGAGGGCGCGGGTTAGTGTTAGCGTACGGGTTAGGATTAGGGGACGTGTGAGGGTCAGGCTTCGGGGAAGGGTTAGGGTTAGGGTTCGGGCTAGGGTTAGGGTTAGGGGACGGGGACGGTTTAGGGTCCAGGTGAGGGTACGGCAACGCTTTAGGGGGAGCGTGCGTGTGAGGGCGCGTGTTAGTGTTAGCGTACGGGTTAGGATTAGGGGACGGGTGAGGGTCAGGCTTCGGGGAAGGGTTAGGGTTAGGGTTCGGGCTAGGGTTAGGGTTAGGGGACGGGGACGGTTTAGGGTCCAGGTGAGGGTACGGCAACGCTTTAGGGGGAGCGTGCGTGTGAGGGCGCGGGTTAGTGTTAGCGTACGGGTTAGGATTAGGGGACGGGTGAGGGTCAGGCTTCGGGGAAGGGTTAGGGTTAGGGTTCGGGCTAGGGTTAGGGTTAGGGGACGGGGACGGTTTAGGGTCCAGGTGAGGGTATGGCAACGCTTTAGGGGGAGTGTACGTGTGAGGGCGCAGGTTAGTGTTAGCGTACGGGTTAGGATTAGGGGACGGGTGAGGGTCAGGCTTCGGGGAAGGGTTAGGGTTAGGGTTCGGGCTAGGGTTAGGGTTAGGGGACGGGGATGGTTTAGGGTCCAGGTGAGGGTACGGCAACGCTTTAGGGGGAGCGTGCGTGTGAGGGCACGGGTTAGTGTTAGCGTACGGGTTAGGATTAGGGGACGGGTGAGGGTCAGGCTTCGGGGAAGGGTTAGGGTTAGGGTTTGGGCTAGGGTTAGGGTTAGGGGATGGGGACGGTTTCGGGTCCAGGTGAGGGTACGGCAACGCTTTAGGGGGAGCGTGCATGTGAGGGCGCGGGTTAGTGTTAGCGTACGGGTTAGGATTAGGGGACGGGTGAGGGTCAGGCTTCGGGGAAGGGTTAGGGTTAGGGTTCGGGCTAGGGTTAGGGTTAGGGGACGGGGACGGTTTAGGGTCCAGGTGAGGGTACGGCAACGCTTTAGGGGGAGGGTGCGTGTGAGGGCGCGGGTTAGTGTTAGCGTACGGGTTAGGATTAGGGGACGGGTGAGGGTCAGGCTTCGGGGAAGGGTTAGGGTTAGGGTTCGGGCTAGGGTTAGGGTTAGGGGACGCGGACGGTTTAGGGTCCAGGTGAGGGTACGGCAACGCTTTAGGGGGAGCGTGCGTGTGAGGGCGCGGGTTAGTGTTAGCGTACGGGTTAGGATTAGGGGACGGGTGAGGGTCAGGCTTCTGGGAAGGGTTAGGGTTTGGGTTCGGGCTAGGGTTAGGGTTAGGGGACGGGGACGGTTTAGGGTCCAGGTGAGGGTACGGCAACGTTTTAGGGGGAGCGTGCGTGTGAGGGCGCGGGTTAGTGTTAGCGTACGGGTTAGGATTAGGGGACGGGTGAGGGTCAGGCTTCGGGGAAGTGTTAGGGTTAGGGTTCGGGCTAGGGTTAGAGTTAGGGGATGGGGACGGTTTAGGGTCCAGGTGAGGGTACGGCAACGCTTTAGGGGGAGCGTGCGTGTGAGGGCGTGTGTTAGTGTTAGCGTACGGGTTAGGATTAGGGGACGGGTGAGGGTCAGGCTTCGGGGAAGGGTTAGGGTTAGGGTTCGGGCTAGGGTTAGGGTTAGGGGACGGGGACGGTTTAGGGTCCAGGTGAGGGTACGGCAACGCTTTAGGGGGAGCGTGCGTGTGAGGGCGCGGGTTAGTGTTAGCGTACGGGTTAGGATTAGGGGACGGGTGAGGGTCAGGCTTCGGGGAAGGGTTAGGGTTAGGGTTCGGGCTAGGGTTAGGGTTAGGGGATGGGGAAGGTTTAGGGTCCAGGTGAGGGTACGGCAACGCTTTAGGGGGAGCGTCCGTGTGAGGGCGCGGGTTAGTGTTAGCGTACGGGTTAGGATTAGGGGACGGGTGAGGGTCAGGCTTCGGGGAAGGTTTAGGGTTAGGGTTCGGGCTAGGGTAGGGGTTAAGGGACGGGGACGGTTTAGGGTCCAGGTGAGGGTACGGCAACGCTTTAGGGGGAGCGTGCGTGTAAGGACGCGGGTTAGTGTTAGCGTACGGGTTAGGATTAGGGGACGGGTGAGGGTCAGGCATCGGGGAAGGGTTAGGGTTAGGATTCGGGCTAGGGTTAGGGTTAGGGGACGGGGACGGTTTAGGGTCCAGGTGAGGGTACGGCAACGCTTCAGGGGGAGCGTACGTGTGAGGGCGCGGGTTACTGTTAGCGTACGGGTTAGGATTAGGGGACGGGTGAGGGTCAGGCTTCGGGGAAGGGTTAGGGTTAGGGTTCGGGCTAGGGTTAGGGTTAGGGGACGGGGACGGTTTCATGTCCAGGTGAGGGTACGGCAACGCTTTAGGGGGAGCGTGCGTGTGAGGGCGCGGGTTAGTGTTAGTGTACGGGTTAGGATTAGGGGATGGGTGAGGGTCAGGCTTCGGTGAAGGGTTAGGGTTAGGGTTCGGGCTAGGGTTAGGGTTAGGGGACGGTTACGGTTTAGGGTTCAGGTGAGGGTCCGGCAACGCTTTAGGGGGAGCGTGCGTGTGAGGGCGCGGGTTAGTGTTAGCGTACGGCTTAGGATTAGGGGACGGGTGAGGGTCAGGCTTCGGGGAAGGGTTAGGGTTAGGGTTCGGGCTACGGTTAGGGTTAGGGGACGGGGAAGGTTTAGGGTCCAGGTGAGGGTACGGCAATGCTTTAGGGGGATCGTTCGTGTGAGGGCGCGGGTTAGTGTTAGCGTACGGGTTAGGATTAGGGGACGGGTGAGGGTCAGGCTTCGGGGAAGGGTTAGGGTTAGGGTTCGGGCTAGGGATAGGGTTAGGGGACGGGGACGGTTTAGGGTCCACGTGAGGGTACGGCAACGCTTTAGGGGGAGCGTGCGTGTGAGGGCGCAGGTTAGTGTTAGCGTACGGGTTAGGATTAGGGGACGGGTGAGGGTCAGGCTTCGGGGAAGGGTTAGGGTTAGGGTTCGGGCTAGGGTTAGGGTTAGGGGACGGGGACGGTTTCGGGTCCAGGTGAGGGTACGGCAACGCTTTAGGGGGAGTGTTCGTGTGAGGGCACGCGTTAGTGTTAGCGTACGGGTTAGGATTAGGGGACGGGTGAGGGTCAGGCTTCGGGGAAGGGTTAGGGTTAGGGTTCGGGCTAGGGTTAGGGTTAGGGGACGGGGACGGTTTAGGGTCCAGGAGGGGGTACGGCAACGCTTTAGGGGGAGCGTGCGTGTGAGGGCGCGCGTTAGTGTTATCGTACGGCTTAGGATTAGGGGACGGGTCAGGGTCAGGCTTCGGGGAAGGGTTAGGGTTAGGGTTCGGGCTACGGTTAGGGTTAGGGGACGGGGACGGTTTAGGGTCCAAGTGAGGGTACGGCAACGCTTTAGGGGGAGCGTACGTGTGAGAGCGTGCGTTAGTGTTAGCGTGCGGCTTAGGATTAGGGGACGGGTGAGGGTCAGGCTTCGGGGAAGGGTTAGGGTTAGGGTTCGGGCTAGGGTTAGGGTTAGGGGACGGGGACGGTTTAGGGTCCAGGTGAGGGTACGGCAACGCTTTAGGGGGAGCGTGCGTGTGAGGGCGCGGGTTAGTGTTAGCGTACGGCTTAGGATTAGGGGACGGGTGAGGGTCAGGCTTCGGGGAAGGGTTAGGGTTAGGGTTTGGGCTAGGGTTAGGGTTAGGGGACGGGGACGGTTTAGGGCCCAGGTGAGGGTACGGCAACGCTTTAGGGGGGCGTGCGTGTGAGGGCGCGGGTTAGTGTTAGCGTACGGGTTAGGATTAGGGGACGGGTGAGGGTCAGGCTTCGGGGAAGGGTTAGGGTTAGGATTCGGGCTAGGGTTAGGGATAGGGGACGGGGACGGTTTAGGGTCCAGGTGAGGGTACGGCAACGCTTTAGTGGGAGCGTGCGTGTGAGGGCGCGGGTTAGTGTTAGCGTACGGTTAGGATTAGGGGACGGGTGAGGGTCAGGCTTCGGGGAAGGATTAGGGTTAGGGTTCGGGCTAGGGTTAGGGTTAGGGGACGGGGACGGTTTCGGGTCCAGGTGAGGGTACGGCAACGCTTTAGGGGGAGCGTGCGTGTGAGGGCGCGGGTTAGTGTTAGCGTACGGGTTAGGATTAGGGGACGGGTGAGGGTCAGGCTTCTGGGAAGGGTTAGGGTTAGGGTTCGGGCTAGGGTTAGGGTTAGGGGACGGGGACGGTTTAGGGTCCAGGTGAGGGTACGGCAACGTTTTAGGGGGAGCGTGCGTGTGAGGGCGCGGGTTAGTGTTAGCGTACGGGTTAGGATTAGGGGACGGGTGAGGGTCAGGCTTCGGGGAAGTGTTAGGGTTAGGGTTCGGGCTAGGGTTAGAGTTAGGGGATGGGGACGGTTTAGGGTCCAGGTGAGGGTACGGCAACGCTTTAGGGGGAGCGTGCGTGTGAGGGCGTGTGTTAGTGTTAGCGTACGGGTTAGGATTAGGGGACGGGTGAGGGTCAGGCTTCGGGGAAGGGTTAGGGTTAGGGTTCGGGCTAGGGTTAGGGTTAGGGGACGGGGACGGTTTAGGGTCCAGGTGAGGGTACGGCAACGCTTTAGGGGGAGCGTGCGTGTGAGGGCGCGGGTTAGTGTTAGCGTACGGGTTAGGATTAGGGGACGGGTGAGGGTCAGGCTTCGGGGAAGGGTTAGGGTTAGGGTTCGGGCTAGGGTTAGGGTTAGGGGATGGGGAAGGTTTAGGGTCCAGGTGAGGGTACGGCAACGCTTTAGGGGGAGCGTCCGTGTGAGGGCGCGGGTTAGTGTTAGCGTACGGGTTAGGATTAGGGGACGGGTGAGGGTCAGGCTTCGGGGAAGGTTTAGGGTTAGGGTTCGGGCTAGGGTAGGGGTTAAGGGACGGGGACGGTTTAGGGTCCAGGTGAGGGTACGGCAACGCTTTAGGGGGAGCGTGCGTGTAAGGACGCGGGTTAGTGTTAGCGTACGGGGTAGGATTAGGGGACGGGTGAGGGTCAGGCATCGGGGAAGGGTTAGGGTTAGGGTTCGGGCTAGGGTTAGGGTTAGGGGACGGGGACGGTTTAGGGTCCAGGTGAGGGTACGGCAACGCTTTAGGGGGAGCGTACGTGTGAGGGCGCGGGTTACTGTTAGCGTACGGGTTAGGATTAGGGGACGGGTGAGGGTCAGGCTTCGGGGAAGGGTTAGGGTTAGGGTTCGGGCTAGGGTTAGGGTTAGGGGACGGGGACGGTTTCAGGTCCAGGTGAGGGTACGGCAACGCTTTAGGGGGAGCGTGCGTGTGAGGGCGCGGGTTAGTGTTAGAGTACGGGTTAGGATTAGGGGATGGGTGAGGGTCAGGCTTTGGTGAAGGGTTAGGGTTAGGGTTCGGGCTAGGGTTAGGGTTAGGGGACGGTTACGGTTTAGGGTTCAGGTGAGGGTCCGGCAACGCTTTAGGGGGAGCGTGCGTGTGAGGGCGCGGGTTAGTGTTAGCGTACGGCTTAGGATTAGGGGACGGGTGAGGGTCAGGCTTCGGGGAAGGGTTAGGGTTAGGGTTCGGGCTACGGTTAGGGTTAGGGGACGGGGAAGGTTTAGGGTCCAGGTGAGGGTACGGCAATGCTTTAGGGGGATCGTTCGTGTGAGGGCGCGGGTTAGTGTTAGCGTACGGGTTAGGATTAGGGGACGGGTGAGGGTCAGGCTTCGGGGAAGGGTTAGGGTTAGGGTTCGGGCTAGGGTTAGGGTTAGGGGACGGGGACGGTTTAGGGTCCACGTGAGGGTACGGCAACGCTTTAGGGGGAGCGTGCGTGTGAGGGCGCAGGTTAGTGTTAGCGTACGGGTTAGGATTAGGGGACGGGTGAGGGTCAGGCTTCGGGGAAGGGTTAGGGTTAGGGTTCGGGCTAGGGTTAGGGTTAGGGGACGGTTACGGTTTAGGGTTCAGGTGAGGGTCCGGCAACGCTTTAGGGGGAGCGTGCGTGTGAGGGCGCGGGTTAGTGTTAGCGTACGGCTTAGGATTAGGGGACGGGTGAGGGTCAGGCTTCGGGGAAGGGTTAGGGTTAGGGTTCGGGCTACGGTTAGGGTTAGGGGACGGGGAAGGTTTAGGGTCCAGGTGAGGGTACGGCAATGCTTTAGGGGGAGCGTACGTGTGAGGGCGCGGGTTACTGTTAGCGTACGGTTTAGGATTAGGGGACGGGTGAGGGTCAGGCTTCTGGGAAGGGTTAGGGTTAGGGTTCGGGCTAGGGTTAGGGTTAGGGGACGGGGACGGTTTAGGGTCCAGGTGAGGGTACGGCAACGTTTTAGGGGGAGCGTGCGTGTGAGGGCGCGGGTTAGTGTTAGCGTACGGGTTAGGATTAGGGGACAGGTGAGGGTCAGGCTTCGGGGAAGTGTTAGGGTTAGGGTTCGGGCTAGGGTTAGAGTTAGGGGATGGGGACGGTTTAGGGTCCAGGTGCGGGTACGGCAATGCTTTAGGGGGATCGTTCGTGTGAGGGCGCCGGTTAGTGTTAGCGTACGGGTTAGGATTAGGGGACGGGTGAGGGTCAGGCTTCGGGGAAGGGTTAGGGTTAGGGTTCGGGCTAGGGTTAGGGTTAGGGGACGGGGACGGTTTAGGGTCCACGTGAGGGTACGGCAACGCTTTAGGGGGAGCGTGCGTGTGAGGGCGCAGGTTAGTGTTAGCGTACGGGTTAGGATTAGGGGACGGGTGAGGGTCAGGCTTCGGGGAAGGGTTAGGGTTAGGGTTCGGGCTAGGGTTAGGGTTAGGGGACGGGGACGGTTTCGGGTCCAGGTGAGGGTACGGCAACGCTTTAGGGGGAGCGTGCGTGTGAGGGCACGCGTTAGTGTTAGCGTACGGGTTAGGATTAGGGGACGGGTGAGGGTCAGGCTTCGGGGAAGGGTTAGGGTTAGGGTTCGGGCTAGGGTTAGGGTTAGGGGACGGGGACGGTTTAGGGTCCAGGAGGGGGTACGGCAACGCTTTAGGGGGAGCGTGCGTGTGAGGGCGCGCGTTAGTGTTATCGTACGGCTTAGGATTAGGGGACGGGTCAGGGTCAGGCTTCGGGGAAGGGTTAGGGTTAGGGTTCGGGCTACGGTTAGGGTTAGGGGACGGGGACGGTTTAGGGTCCAAGTGAGGGTACGGCAACGCTTTAGGGGGAGCGTGCGTGTGAGAGCGTGCGTTAGTGTTAGCGTGCGGCTTAGGATTAGGGGACGGGTGAGGGTCAGGCTTCGGGGAAGGGTTAGGGTTAGGGTTCGGGCTAGGGTTAGGGTTAGGGGACGGGGACGGTTTAGGGTCCAGGTGAGGGTACGGCAACGCTTTAGGGGGAGCGTGCGTGTGAGGGCGCGGGTTAGTGTTAGCGTACGGTTAGGATTAGGGGACGGGTGAGGGTCAGGCTTCGGGGAAGGGTTAGGGTTAGGGTTCGGGCTAGGGTTAGGGTTAGGGGACGGGGACGGTTTCGGGTCCAGGTGAGGGTACGGCAACGTTTTAGGGGGAGCGTGCATGTGAGGGCGCGGGTTAGTGTTAGCGTACGGGTTAGGATTAGGGGACGTGTGAGGGTCAGGCTTTGGGGAAGGGTTAGGGTTAGGGTTCGGGCTAGGGTTAGGGTTAGGGGACGGGGACGGTTTAGGGTCCAGGTGAGGGTACGGCAACGCTTTAGGGGGAGCGTGCGTGTGAGGGCGCGTGTTAGTGTTAGCGTACGGGTTAGGATTAGGGGACGGGTGAGGGTCAGGCTTCGGGGAAGGGTTAGGGTTAGGGTTCGGGCTAGGGTTAGGGTTAGGGGACGGGGACGGTTTAGGGTCCAGGTGAGGGTACGGCAACGCTTTAGGGGGAGCGTGCGTGTGAGGGCGCGGGTTAGTGTTAGCGTACGGGTTAGGATTAGGGGACGGGTGAGGGTCAGGCTTCGGGGAAGGGTTAGGGTTAGGGTTCGGGCTAGGGTTAGGGTTAGGGGACGGGGACGGTTTAGGGTCCAGGTGAGGGTACGGCAACGCTTTAGGGGGAGTGTACGTGTGAGGGCGCAGGTTAGTGTTAGCGTACGGGTTAGGATTAGGGGACGGGTGAGGGTCAGGCTTCGGGGAAGGGTTAGGGTTAGGGTTCGGGCTAGGGTTAGGGTTAGGGGACGGGGATGGTTTAGGGTCCAGGTGAGGGTACGGCAACGCTTTAGGGGGAGCGTGCGTGTGAGGGCACGGGTTAGTGTTAGCGTACGGGTTAGGATTAGGGGACGGGTGAGGGTCAGGCTTCGGGGAAGGGTTAGGGTTAGGGTTTGGGCTAGGGTTAGGGTTAGGGGATGGGGACGGTTTCGGGTCCAGGTGAGGGTACGGCAACGCTTTAGGGGGAGCGTGCATGTGAGGGCGCGGGTTAGTGTTAGCGTACGGGTTAGGATTAGGGGACGGGTGAGGGTCAGGCTTCGGGGAAGGGTTAGGGTTAGGGTTCGGGCTAGGGTTAGGGTTAGGGGACGGGGACGGTTTAGGGTCCAGGTGAGGGTACGGCAACGCTTTAGGGGGAGGGTGCGTGTGAGGGCGCGGGTTAGTGTTAGCGTACGGGTTAGGATTAGGGGACGGGTGAGGGTCAGGCTTCGGGGAAGGGTTAGGGTTAGGGTTCGGGCTAGGGTTAGGGTTAGGGGACGCGGACGGTTTAGGGTCCAGGTGAGGGTACGGCAACGCTTTAGGGGGAGCGTGCGTGTGAGGGCGCGGGTTAGTGTTAGCGTACGGGTTAGGATTAGGGGACGGGTGAGGGTCAGGCTTCTGGGAAGGGTTAGGGTTAGGGTTCGGGCTAGGGTTAGGGTTAGGGGACGGGGACGGTTTAGGGTCCAGGTGAGGGTACGGCAACGTTTTAGGGGGAGCGTGCGTGTGAGGGCGCGGGTTAGTGTTAGCGTACGGGTTAGGATTAGGGGACGGGTGAGGGTCAGGCTTCGGGGAAGTGTTAGGGTTAGGGTTCGGGCTAGGGTTAGAGTTAGGGGATGGGGACGGTTTAGGGTCCAGGTGAGGGTACGGCAACGCTTTAGGGGGAGCGTGCGTGTGAGGGCGTGTGTTAGTGTTAGCGTACGGGTTAGGATTAGGGGACGGGTGAGGGTCAGGCTTCGGGGAAGGGTTAGGGTTAGGGTTCGGGCTAGGGTTAGGGTTAGGGGACGGGGACGGTTTAGGGTCCAGGTGAGGGTACGGCAACGCTTTAGGGGGAGCGTGCGTGTGAGGGCGCGGGTTAGTGTTAGCGTACGGGTTAGGATTAGGGGACGGGTGAGGGTCAGGCTTCGGGGAAGGGTTAGGGTTAGGGTTCGGGCTAGGGTTAGGGTTAGGGGATGGGGAAGGTTTAGGGTCCAGGTGAGGGTACGGCAACGCTTTAGGGGGAGCGTCCGTGTGAGGGCGCGGGTTAGTGTTAGCGTACGGGTTAGGATTAGGGGACGGGTGAGGGTCAGGCTTCGGGGAAGGTTTAGGGTTAGGGTTCGGGCTAGGGTAGGGGTTAAGGGACGGGGACGGTTTAGGGTCCAGGTGAGGGTACGGCAACGCTTTAGGGGGAGCGTGCGTGTAAGGACGCGGGTTAGTGTTAGCGTACGGGTTAGGATTAGGGGACGGGTGAGGGTCAGGCATCGGGGAAGGGTTAGGGTTAGGGTTCGGGCTAGGGTTAGGGTTAGGGGACGGGGAAGGTTTAGGGTCCAGGTGAGGGTACGGCAACGCTTTAGGGGGAGCGTACGTGTGAGGGCGCGGGTTACTGTTAGCGTACGGGTTAGGATTAGGGGACGGGTGAGGGTCAGGCTTCGGGGAAGGGTTAGGGTTAGGGTTCGGGCTAGGGTTAGGGTTAGGGGACGGGGACGGTTTCAGGTCCAGGTGAGGGTACGGCAACGCTTTAGGGGGAGCGTGCGTGTGAGGGCGCGGGTTAGTGTTAGTGTACGGGTTAGGATTAGGGGATGGGTGAGGGTCAGGCTTCGGTGAAGGGTTAGGGTTAGGGTTCGGGCTAGGGTTAGGGTTAGGGGACGGTTACGGTTTAGGGTTCAGGTGAGGGTCCGGCAACGCTTTAGGGGGAGCGTGCGTGTGAGGGCGCGGGTTAGTGTTAGCGTACGGCTTAGGATTAGGGGACGGGTGAGGGTCAGGCTTCGGGGAAGGGTTAGGGTTAGGGTTCGGGCTACGGTTAGGGTTAGGGGACGGGGAAGGTTTAGGGTCCAGGTGAGGGTACGGCAATGCTTTAGGGGGATCGTTCGTGTGAGGGCGCGGGTTAGTGTTAGCGTACGGGTTAGGATTAGGGGACGGGTGAGGGTCAGGCTTCGGGGAAGGGTTAGGGTTAGGGTTCGGGCTAGGGTTAGGGTTAGGGGACGGGGACGGTTTAGGGTCCAGGAGGGGGTACGGCAACGCTTTAGGGGGAGCGTGCGTGTGAGGGCGCGCGTTAGTGTTATCGTACGGCTTAGGATTAGGGGACGGGTCAGGGTCAGGCTTCGGGGAAGGGTTAGGGTTAGGGTTCGGGCTACGGTTAGGGTTAGGGGACGGGGACGGTTTAGGGTCCAAGTGAGGGTACGGCAACGCTTTAGGGGGAGCGTGCGTGTGAGAGCGTGCGTTAGTGTTAGCGTGCGGCTTAGGATTAGGGGACGGGTGAGGGTCAGGCTTCGGGGAAGGGTTAGGGTTAGGGTTCGGGCTAGGGTTAGGGTTAGGGGACGGGGACGGTTTAGGGTCCAGGTGAGGGTACGGCAACGCTTTAGGGGGAGCGTGCGTGTGAGGGCGCGGGTTAGTGTTAGCGTACGGCTTAGGATTAGGGGACGGGTCAGGGTCAGGCTTCGGGGAAGGGTTAGGGTTAGGGTTTGGGCTAGGGTTAGGGTTAGGGGACGGGGACGGTTTAGGGCCCAGGTGAGGGTACGGCAACGCTTTAGGGGGGCGTGCGTGTGAGGGCGCGGGTTAGTGTTAGCGTACGGGTTAGGATTAGGGGACGGGTGAGGGTCAGGCTTCGGGGAAGGGTTAGGGTTAGGATTCGGGCTAGGGTTAGGGATAGGGGACGGGGACGGTTTAGGGTCCAGGTGAGGGTACGGCAACGCTTTAGTGGGAGCGTGCGTGTGAGGGCGCGGGTTAGTGTTAGCGTACGGTTAGGATTAGGGGACGGGTGAGGGTCAGGCTTCGGGGAAGGGTTAGGGTTAGGGTTCGGGCTAGGGTTAGGGTTAGGGGACGGGGACGGTTTCGGGTCCAGGTGAGGGTACGGCAACGCTTTAGGGGGAGCGTGCGTGTGAGGGCGCGGGTTAGTGTTAGCGTACGGGTTAGGATTAGGGGACGGGTGAGGGTCAGGCTTCTGGGAAGGGTTAGGGTTAGGGTTCGGGCTAGGGTTAGGGTTAGGGGACGGGGACGGTTTAGGGTCCAGGTGAGGGTACGGCAACGTTTTAGGGGGAGCGTGCGTGTGAGGGCGCGGGTTAGTGTTAGCGTACGGGTTAGGATTAGGGGACGGGTGAGGGTCAGGCTTCGGGGAAGTGTTAGGGTTAGGGTTCGGGCTAGGGTTAGAGTTAGGGGATGGGGACGGTTTAGGGTCCAGGTGAGGGTACGGCAACGCTTTAGGGGGAGCGTGCGTGTGAGGGCGTGTGTTAGTGTTAGCGTACGGGTTAGGATTAGGGGACGGGTGAGGGTCAGGCTTCGGGGAAGGGTTAGGGTTAGGGTTCGGGCTAGGGTTAGGGTTAGGGGACGGGGACGGTTTAGGGTCCAGGTGAGGGTACGGCAACGCTTTAGGGGGAGCGTGCGTGTGAGGGCGCGGGTTAGTGTTAGCGTTCGGGTTAGGATTAGGGGACGGGTGAGGGTCAGGCTTCGGGGAAGGGTTAGGGTTAGGGTTCGGGCTAGGGTTAGGGTTAGGGGATGGGGAAGGTTTAGGGTCCAGGTGAGGGTACGGCAACGCTTTAGGGGGAGCGTCCGTGTGAGGGCGCGGGTTAGTGTTAGCGTACGGGTTAGGATTAGGGGACGGGTGAGGGTCAGGCTTCGGGGAAGGTTTAGGGTTAGGGTTCGGGCTAGGGTAGGGGTTAAGGGACGGGGACGGTTTAGGGTCCAGGTGAGGGTACGGCAACGCTTTAGGGGGAGCGTGCGTGTAAGGACGCGGGTTAGTGTTAGCGTACGGGTTAGGATTAGGGGACGGTTGAGGGTCAGGCATCGGGGAAGGGTTAGGGTTAGGGTTCGGGCTAGGGTTAGGGTTAGGGGACGGGGACGGTTTAGGGTCCAGGTGAGGGTACGGCAACGCTTTAGGGGGAGCGTACGTGTGAGGGCGCGGGTTACTGTTAGCGTACGGGTTAGGATTAGGGGACGGGTGAGGGTCAGGCTTCGGGGAAGGGTTAGGGTTAGGGTTCGGGCTAGGGTTAGGGTTAGGGGACGGGGACGGTTTCAGGTCCAGGTGAGGGTACAGCAACGCTTTAGGGGGAGCGTGCGTGTGAGGGCGCGGGTTAGTGTTAGAGTACGGGTTAGGATTAGGGGATGGGTGAGGGTCAGGCTTCGGTGAAGGGTTAGGGTTAGGGTTCGGGCTAGGGTTAGGGTTAGGGGACGGTTACGGTTTAGGGTTCAGGTGAGGGTCCGGCAACGCTTTAGGGGGAGCGTGCGTGTGAGGGCGTGGGTTAGTGTTAGCGTACGGCTTAGGATTAGGGGACGGGTGAGGGTCAGGCTTCGGGGAAGGGTTAGGGTTAGGGTTCGGGCTACGGTTAGGGTTAGGGGATGGGGAAGGTTTAGGGTCCAGGTGAGGGTACGGCAATGCTTTAGGGGGATCGTTCGTGTGAGGGCGCGGGTTAGTGTTAGCGTACGGGTTAGGATTAGGGGACGGGTGAGGGTCAGGCTTCGGGGAAGGGTTAGGGTTAGGGTTCGGGCTAGGGTTAGGGTTAGGGGACGGGGACGGTTTAGGGTCCACGTGAGGGTACGGCAACGCTTTAGGGGGAGCGTGCGTGTGAGGGCGCAGGTTAGTGTTAGCGTACGGGTTAGGATTAGGGGACGGGTGAGGGTCAGGCTTCGGGGAAGGGTTAGGGTTAGGGTTCGGGCTAGGGTTAGGGTTAGGGGACGGTTACGGTTTAGGGTTCAGGTGAGGGTCCGGCAACGCTTTAGGGGGAGCGTGCGTGTGAGGGCGCGGGTTAGTGTTAGCGTACGGCTTAGGATTAGGGGACGGGTGAGGGTCAGGCTTCGGGGAAGGGTTAGGGTTAGGGTTCGGGCTACGGTTAGGGTTAGGGGACGGGGACGGTTTAGGGTCCAGGTGAGGGTACGGCAACGCTTTAGGGGGAGCGTGCGTGTGACGGCGCGGCTTAGTGTTAGCGTACGGGTTAGGATTAGGGGACGGGTGAGGGTCAGGCTTCGGGGAAGGGTTAGGGTTAGGGTTCGGGCTAGGGTTAGGGTTAGGGGACGGGGACGGTTTAGAGTCCAGGTGAGGGTACGGCAACGCTTTAGGGGGAGCGTGCGTGTGAGGGCGCGGGTTAGTGTTAGCGTACGGCTTGGGATTAGGGGACGGGTGAGGGTCAGGCTTCGGGGAAGGGTTAGGGTTAGGGTTCGGGCTAGGGTTAGGCTTAGGGGACGGGGACGGTTTAGGGTCCAGGTGAGGGTACGGCAACGCTTTAGGGGGAGCGTGCGTGTGAGGGCGCGGGTTAGTGTTAGCGTACGGGTTAGGATTAGGGGACGGGTGAGGGTCAGGCTTCGGGGAAGGGTTAGGGTTAGGGTTCGGGCTAGGGTTAGGGTTAGGGGACGGGGACGGTTTAGGGTCCAGGTGAGGGTACAGCAACGCTTTAGGGGGAGCGTGCGTGTGAGGGCGCGGGTTAGTGTTAGCGTACGGGTTAGGATTAGGGGACGGGTGAGGGTCAGGCTTCGGGGAAGGGTTAGGGTTAGGGTTCGGGCTAGGGTTAGGGTTAGGGGACGCGGACGGTTTAGGGTCCAGGTGAGGGTACGGCAACGCTTTAGGGGGAGCGTGCGTGTGAGGGCGCGGGTTAGTGTTAGCGTACGGGTTAGGATTAGGGGACGGGTGAGGGTCTGGCTTCGGGGAAAGGTTAGGGTTAGGGTTCAGGCTAGGGTTAGGGGACGGGGACGGGGACGGTTTAGAGTCCAGGTGAGGGTACGGCAACGCTTTAGGGGGAGCGTGCGTGTGAGGGCGCGGGTTAGTGTTAGCGTACGGGTTAGGATTAGGGGACGGGTGAGGGTCAGGCTTCGGGGAAGGGTTAGGGTTAGGGTTCGGGCTAGGGTTAGTGTTAGGGGACGGGGACGGTTTAGGGTCAGGTGAGGGTACGGCAACGCTTTAGGGGGAGCGTGCGTGTGAGGGCGCGGGTTAGTGTTAGCGTACGGGTTAGGATTGGGGACGGGTGAGGGTCAGGCTTCGGGGAAGGGTTAGGGTTAGGGTTCGGGCTAGGGTAAGGGTTAAGGGACGGGGACGGTTTCGGGTCCAGGTGAGGGTACGGAAACGCTTTAGGGGGAGCGTGCGTGTGAGGGCGCGGGTTAGTGTTAGCGTACGGGTTAGGATTAGGGTACGGGTGAGGGTCAGGCTTCGGGGAAGGGTTAGGGTTAGGGTTCGGGCTAGGGTTAGGTTTAGGGGACGGGGACGGTTTAGGGTCCAGGTGAGGGTACGGCAACGCTTTAGGGGGATCGTGCGTGTGAGGGCGCGGGTTAGTGTTAGCGTACGGGTTAGGATTAGGGGACGGGTGAGTGTCAGGCTTCGGGGAAGGGTTAGGGTTAGGGTTCGGGCTAGGGTTAGGGTTAGGAGACGGGGACGGTTTAGGGTCCAGGTGAGGGTACGGCAACGCTTTAGGGGGAGCGTGCGTGTGAGGGCGCGGGTTAGTGTTAGCGTACGGGTTAGGATTAGGGGACGGGTGAGTGTCAGGCTTCGGGGAAGGGTTAGGGTTAGGGTTCGGGCTAGGGTTAGGGTTGGGGGACGGGGACGGTTTAGGGTCCAGGTGAGGGTACGGCAACGCTTTAGGGGGAGCGTGCGTGTGAGGGCGCGGGTTAGTGTTAGCGTACGGGTTAGGATTAGGGGACGGGTGAGGGTCAGGCTTCGGGGAAGGGTTAGGGTTAGGGTTCGGGCTAGGGTTAGGGTTAGGGGACGGGGACGGTTTAGGGTCCAGGTGAGGGGACGGCAACGCTTTATGGGGAGTGTACGTGTGAGGGCGCGGGTTAGTGTTAGCGTACTGGTTAGGATTAGGGGACGGGTGAGGGTCAGGCTTCGGGGAAGGGTTAGGGTTAGGGTTCGGGCTAGGGTTAGGGTTAGGGGACGGGGATGGTTTAGGGTCCAGGTGAGGGTACGGCAACGCTTTAGGGGGAGCGTGCGTGTGAGGGCACGGGTTAGTGTTAGCGTACGGGTTAGGATTAGGGGACGGGTGAGGGTCAGGCTTCGGGGAAGGGTTAGGGTTAGGGTTCGGGCTAGGGTTAGGGTTAGGGGACGGGGACGGTTTCGGGTCCAGGTGAGGGTACGGCAACGCTTTAGGGGGAGCGTGCGTGTGAGGGCGCGGGTTAGTGTTAGCGTACGGGTTAGGATTAGGGGACGGGTGAGGGTCAGGCTTCGGGGAAGGGTTAGGGTT
Source organism: Delphinus delphis (assembly GCF_949987515.2). Classification (NCBI taxonomy): domain Eukaryota; kingdom Metazoa; phylum Chordata; class Mammalia; order Artiodactyla; family Delphinidae; genus Delphinus; species Delphinus delphis. Next base: position 59,969,918 of record NC_082701.1, read on the forward strand.
AGGGTTCGGGCTAGGGTTAGGGTTAGGGGACGGGGACGGTTTAGGGTCCAGGTGAGGGTACGGCAACGCTTTAGGTGGAGCGTGCGTGTGAGGGCGCGGGTTAGTGTTAGCGTACGGTTTAGGATTAGGGGACGGGTGAGGGTCAGGCTTCGGGGAAGGGTTAGGGTTAGGGTTCGGGCTAGGGTTAGGGTTAGGGGACGGGGATGGTTTAGGGTCCAGGTGAGGGTACGGCAATGCTTTAGGGGGAGCGTGCGTGTGAGGGCGCGGGTTAGTGTTAGCGTACGGCTTAGGATTAGGGGATGGGTGAGGGTCAGGCTTCGGGGAAGGGTTAGGGTTAGGGTTCGGTCTAGGGTTAGGGTTAGGGGACGGGGACGGTTTAGGGTCCAGGTGAGGGTACGGCAACGCTTTAGGGGGAGCGTGCGTGTGAGGGCGCGGGTTAGTGTTAGCGTACGGGTTAGGATTAGGGGACGGGTGAGGGTCAGGCTTCGGGGAAGGGTTAGGGTTAGGGTTCAGGCTAGGGTTAGGGTTAGGGGACGGGGACGGTTTAGGGTCCAGGTGAGGGTACGGCAACGCTTTAGGGGGAGCGTACGTGTGAGGGTGCGTGTTAGTGTTAGCGTACGGGTTAGGATTAGGTGACGGGTGAGGGTCAGGCTACGGGGAAGGGTTAGGGTTAGGGTTCGGGCTAGGGTTAGGGTTAGGGGACGGGGACGGTTCAGGGTCCAGGTGAAGGTACGGCAACGCTTTAGGGGGAGCGAGCGTGTGAGGGCGCGGGTTAGTGTTAGCGTACGGGTTAGGATTAGGGGACGGGTGAGGGTCAGGCTTCGGGGAAGGGTTAGGGTTAGGGTTCGGGCTAGGGTTAGGGTTAGGGGACGGGGACGGTTTAGGGTCCAGGTGAGGGTACGGCAACGCTTTAGGGGGAGTGTGCGTGTGAGGGCGCGGGTGAGTGTTAGCGTACGGGTTAGGATTAGGGGACGGGTGAGGGTCAGGCTTTGGGGAAGGGTTAGGGTTAGGGTTCGGGCTAGGGTTAGGGTTAGGGGACGGGGACGGTTTAGGGTCCAGGTGAGGGTACGGCAACGCTTTAGGGGGAGCGTGCGTGTGAGGGCGCGGGTTAGTGTTAGTGTACGGTTTAGGATTAGGGGACGGGTGAGGGTCAGGCTTCGGGGAAGTGTTAGGGTTAGGGTTCGGGCTAGGGTTAGGGTTAGGGGACGGGGACGGTTTCGGGTCCAGGTGAGGGTACGGCAACGCTTTAGGGGGAGCGTGCATGTAAGGGCGCGGGTTAGTGTTAGCGTACGGGTTAGGATTAGGGGACGGGTGAGGGTCAGGCTTCGGGGAAGGGTTAGGGTTAGGGTTCGGGCTAGGGTTAGGGTTAGGGGACGGGGACGGTTTAGGGTCCAGGTGAGGGTACGGCAACGCTTTAGGGGGAGCGTGCGTGTGAGGGCGCGGGTTAGTGTTAGCGTACGGGTTAGGATTAGGGGACGGGTGAGGGTCAGGCTTCGGGGAAGGGTTAGGGTTAGGGTTCGGGCTAGGGTTAGGGTTAGGGGACGGGGACGGTTTAGGGTCCAGGTGAGGGTACGGCAATGCTTTAGGGGGAGCGTGCGTGTGAGGGCGCGGGTTAGTGTTAGCGTACGGCTTAGGATTAGGGGATGGGTGAGGGTCAGGCTTCGGGGAAGTGTTAGGGTTAGGGTTCGGTCTAGGGTTAGGGTTAGGGGACGGGGACGGTTTAGGGTCCAGGTGAGGGTACGGCAACGCTTTAGGGGGAGCGTGCGTGTGAGGGCGCGGGTTAGTGTTAGCGTACGGGTTAGGATTAGGGGACGGGTGAGGGTCAGGCTTCGGGGAAGGGTTAGGGTTAGGGTTCGGGCTAGGGTTAGGGTTAGGGGACGGGGACGGTTTAGGGTCCAGGTGAGGGTACGGCAACGCTTTAGGGGGAGCGTACGTGTGAGGGTGCGTGTTAGTGTTAGCGTACGGGTTAGGATTAGGTGACGGGTGAGGGTCAGGCTTCGGGGAAGGGTTAGGGTTAGGGTTCGGGCTAGGGTTAGGGTTAGGGGACGGGGACGGTTCAGGGTCCAGGTGAAGGTACGGCAACGCTTTAGGGGGAGCGAGCGTGTGAGGGCGCGGGTTAGTGTTAGCGTACGGGTTAGGATTAGGGGACGGGTGAGGGTCAGGCTTCGGGGAAGGGTTAGGGTTAGGGTTCGGGCTAGGGTTAGGGTTAGGGGACGGGGACGGTTTAGGGTCCAGGTGAGGGTACGGCAACGCTTTAGGGGGAGTGTGCGTGTGAGGGCGCGGGTGAGTGTTAGCGTACGGGTTAGGATTAGGGGACGGGTGAGGGTCAGGCTTTGGGGAAGGGTTAGGGTTAGGGTTCGGGCTAGGGTTAGGGTTAGGGGACGGGGACGGTTTAGGGTCCAGGTGAGGGTACGGCAACGCTTTAGGGGGAGCGTGCGTGTGAGGGCGCGGGTTAGTGTTAGTGTACGGTTTAGGATTAGGGGACGGGTGAGGGTCAGGCTTCGGGGAAGTGTTAGGGTTAGGGTTCGGGCTAGGGTTAGGGTTAGGGGACGGGGACGGTTTCGGGTCCAGGTGAGGGTACGGCAACGCTTTAGGGGGAGCGTGCATGTAAGGGCGCGGGTTAGTGTTAGCGTACGGGTTAGGATTAGGGGACGGGTGAGGGTCAGGCTTCGGGGAAGGGTTAGGGTTAGGGTTCGGGCTAGGGTTAGGGTTACGGGACGGGGACGGTTTAGGGTCCAGGTGAGGGTACGGCAACGCTTTAGGGGGAGCGTGCGTGTGAGGGCGCGGGTTAGTGTTAGCGTACGGGTTAGGATTAGGGGACGGGTGAGGGTCAGGCTTCGGGGAAGGGTTAGGGTTAGGGTTCGGGCTAGGGTTAGGGTTAGGGGACGGGGACGGTTTAGGGTCCAGGTGAGGGTACGGCAACGCTTTAGGGGGAGCGTGCGTGTGAGGGCGCGGGTTAGTGTTAGCGTACGGGTTAGGATTAGGGGACGGGTGAGGGTCAGGCTTCGGGGAAGGGTTAGGGTTAGGGTTCGGGCTAGGGTTAGGGTTAGGGGACTGGGACGGTTTAGGGTCCAGGTGAGGGTACGGCAACGCTTTAGGGGGAGCGTGCGTGTGAGGGCGCGGGTTAGTGTTAGCGTACGGGTTAGAATTAGGGGACGGGTGAGGGTCAGGCTTCTGGGAAGGGTTAGGGTTAGGGTTCGGGCTAGGGTTAAGGTTAGGGTACGGGGACGGTTTAGGGTCCAGGTGAGGGTACGGCAACGCTTTAGGGGGAGCGTGCGTGTGAGGGCGCGGGTTAGTGTTAGCGTACGGGTTAGGATTAGGGGACGGGTGAGGGTCCGGCTTCGGGGAAGGGTTAGGGTTAGGGTTCGGGCTAGGGTTAGGGTTAGGGGACGGGGACGGTTTAGGGTCCAGGTGAGGGTACGGCAACGCTTTAGGGGGAGCGTGCGTGTGAGGGCGCGGGTTAGTGTTAGCGTACGGGTTAGGATTAGGGGACGGGTGAGGGTCCGGCTTCGGGGAAGGGTTAGGGTTAGGGTTCGGGCTAGGGTTAGGGTTAGGGGACGGGGACGGTTTAGGGTCCAGGTGAGGGTACGGCAACGCTTTATGGGGAGCGTGTGTGTGAGGGCGCGGGTTAGTGTTAGCGTACGGGTTAAGATTGGGGACGGGTGAGGGTCAGGCTTCGGGGAAGGGTTAGGGTTAGGGTTCGGGCTAGGGTTAGGGTTAGGGGACGGGGACGGTTTCGGGTCCAGGTGAGGGTACGGCAACGCTTTAGGGGGAGCGTGCGTGTGAGGGCGCGGGTTAGTGTTAGCGTACGGGTTAGGATTAGGGGACGGGTGAGGGTCAGGCTTCGGGGAAGGGTTAGGGTTAGGGTTCGGGCTAGGGTTAGGGTTAGGGGACGGGGACGGTTTCGGGTCCAGGTGAGGGTACGGCAACGCTTTAGGGGGAGCGTGCGTGTGAGGGCGCGGGTTAGTGTTAGCGTACGGGTTAGGATTAGGGGACGGGTGAGGGTCAGGCTTCGGGGAAGGGTTAGGGTTAGGGTTCGGGCTAGGGTTAGGGTTAGGGGACGGTTACGGTGTAGGGTTCAGGTGAGGGTACGGCAACGCTTTAGGGGGAGCGTGCGTGTGAGGGCGCGGGTTAGTGTTAGCGTACGGCTTAGGATTAGGGGACGGGTGAGGGTCAGGCTTCGGGGAAGGGTTAGGGTTAGGTTTCGGGCTACGGTTAGGGTTAGGGGACGGGGCCGGTTTAGGGTCCAGGTGAGGGTACGGCAACGCTTTAGGGGGAGCGTGCGTGTGAGGGCGCGGGTTAGTGTTAGCGTACGGGTTAGGATTAGGGGACGGGTGAGGGTCAGGTTTCGGGGAAGGTTTAGGGTTAGGGTTCGGGCTAGGGTTAGGGTTAGGGGACGGGGACGGTTTAGGGTCCAGGTGAGGGTACGGCAACGCTTTAGGGGGAGCGTGCATGTGAGGGCGCGGGTTAGTGTTAGCGTACGGGTTAGGATTAGGGGACGGGTGAGGGTCAGGCTTCGGGGAAGGGTAGGGTTAGGGTTCGGGCTAGGGTTAGGGTTAGGGGACGGGGACGGTTTCGGGTCCAGGTGAGGGTACGGCAACGCTTTAGGGGGAGCGTGCGTGTGAGGGCACGCGTTAGTTTTAGCGTACGGGTTAGGATTAGGGGACGGGTGAGGGTCAGGCTTCGGGGAAGGGTTAGGGTTAGGGTTCGGGCTAGGGTTAGGGTTAGGGGACGGGGACGGTTTAGGGTCCAGGAGAGGGTACGGCAACGCTTTAGGGGGAGCGTGCGTGTGAGGGCGCGCGTTAGTGTTAGCGTACGGCTTAGGATTAGGGGACGGGTGAGGGTCAGGCTTCGGGGAAGGGTTAGGGTTAGGGTTCGGGCTAGGGTTAGGGTTAGGGGACGGGGACGGTTTAGGGTCCAGGTGAGGGTACGGCAACGCTTTAGGGGGAGCGTGCGTGTGAGGGCGCGGGTTAGTGTTAGCGTACGGGTTAGGATTAGGGGACGGGTGAGGGTCAGGCTTCGGGGAAGGGTTAGGGTTAGGGTTCGGGCTAGGGTTAGGGTTAGTAGACGGGGACGGTTTCGGGTCCAGGTGAGGGTACGGCAACGTTTTAGGGGGAGCGTGCGTGTGAGGGCACGGGTTAATGATAGCGTACGGGTTAGGATTAGGGGACGGGTGGGGGTCAGGCTTCGGGGAAGGGTTAGGGTTAGGGTTCGGGCTAGGGTTAGGGTTAGGGGACGGGGACGGTTTCGGGTCCAGGTGAGGGTACGGCAACGCTTTAGGGGGAGCGTGCGTGTGAGGGCGCGGGTTAGTGTTAGCGTACGGCTTAGGATTAGGGGACGGGTGAGGGTCAGGCTTCGGGGAAGGGTTAGGGTTAGGGTTCGGGCTAGGGTTAGGGTTAGGGGACGGGGACGGTTTAGGGTCCAGGTGAGGGTACGGCAACGCTTTAGGGGGAGCGTGCGTGTGAGAGCGCGGGTTAGTGTTAGCGTACGGGTTAGGATTAGGGGACGGGTGAGGGTCAGGCTTCGGGGAAGGGTTAGGGTTAGGGTTCGGGCTAGGGTTAGGGTTAGGGGACGGGGACGGTTTAGGGTCCAGGTGAGGGTACGGCAACGCTTTAGGGGGAGCGTGCGTGTGAGGGCGCGGGTTAGTGTTAGCGTACGGGTTAGGATTAGGGGACGGGTGAGGGTCAGGCTTCGGGGAAGGGTTAGGGTTAGGGTTCAGGCTAGGGTTAGGGTTAGGGGACGGGGACGGTTTAGGGTCCAGGTGAGGGTACGGCAACGCTTTAGGGGGAGCGTGCGTGTTAGGGCGCGGGTTAGTGTTAGCGTACGGATTAGGATTAGGTGATGGGTGAGGGTCTGGCTTCGGGGAAAGTTTAGGTTTAGGGTTCGGGCTAGGGTTAGGGTTAGGGGACGGGGACGGTTTAGGGTCCAGGTGAGGGTACGGCAACGCTTTAGGGGGAGCGTGCGTGTGAGGGCGCGGGTTAGTGTTAGCGTACGGGTTAGGATTAGGGGACGGGTGAGGGTCAGGCTTCGGGGAAGGGTTAGGGTTAGGGTTCGGGCTAGGGTTAGGGTTAGGGGACGGGGACGGTTTAGGGTCCAGGTGAGGGTACGGCAACGCTTTAGGGGGAGCGTGCGTGTGAGGGCGCTGGTTAGTGTTAGCGTACGGGTTAGGATTAGGGGACGGGTGAGGGTCAGGCTTCAGGGAAGTGTTAGGGTTAGGGTTCGGGCTAGGGTAAGGGTTAAGGGACGGGGACGGTTTCGGGTCCAGGTGAGGGTACGGCAACGCTTTAGGGGGAGCGTGCGTGTGAGGGCGCGGGTTAGTGTTAGCGTACGGGTTAGGATTAGGGTACGGGTGAGGTTCAGGCTTCGGGGAAGGGTTAGGGTTAGGGTTCGGGCTAGGGTTAGGGTTAGGGAATGGGGACGGTTTAGGGTCCAGGTGAGGGTACGGCAACGCTTTAGGGGGAGCGTGCGTGTGAGGGCGCGGGTTAGTGTTAGCGTACGGGTTAGGATTAGGGGACGGGTGAGGGTCAGGCTTCGGGGAAGGGTTAGGGTTAGGGTTCGGGCTAGGGTTAGGGTTAGGGGACGGGGACGGTTTAGGGTCCAGGTGAGGGTATGGCAACGCTTTAGGGGGAGCGTGCGTGTGAGGGCGCGGGTTAGTGTTAGCGTACGGGTTAGGATTAGGGGACGGGTGAGGGTCAGGCTTCGGGGAAGGGTTAGGGTTAGGGTTCGGGCTAGGGTTAGGGTTAGGGGACGGGGACGGTTTAGGGTCCAGGTGAGGGTACGGCAACGCTTTAGGGGGAGCGTGCGTGTGAGGTCGCGGGTTAGTGTTAGCGTACGGGTTAGGATTAGGGGATGGGTGAGGGTCAGGCTTCGGGGAAGGGTTAGGGTTAGGGTTCGGGCTACGGTTAGGGTTAGGGGACGGGGACGGTTTAGGGTCCAGGTGAGGGTACGGCAACGCTTTAGGGGGAGCGTGCGTGTGAGGGCGCGGGTTAGTGTTAGCGTACGGTTTAGGATTAGGGGACGGGTGAGGGTCAGGCTTCGGGGAAGTGTTAGGGTTAGGGTTCGGGCTAGGGTTAGGGTTAGGGGACGGGGACGGTTTAGGGTCCAGGTGAGGGTACGGCAACGCTTTAGGGGGAGCGTGCGTGTGAGGGCGCGAGTTAGTGTTAGCGTACGGGTTAGAATTAGGGGACGGGTGAGGGTCAGGCTTCGGGGAAGGGTTAGGGTTAGGGTTCGGGCTAGGGTTAGGGTTAGGGGATGGGGACGGTTTAGGGTCCAGGTGAGGGTACGGCAACTCTTTAGGGGGAGCGTGCGTGTGAGGGCGCGGGTTAGTATTAGCGTACGGGTTAGGATTAGGGGACGGGTGAGGGTCAGGCTTCGGGGAAGTGTTAGGGTTAGGGTTCGGGCTAGGGTAAGGGTTAAGGGACGGGGACGGTTTCGGGTCCAGGTGAGGGTACGGCAACGCTTTAGGGGGAGCGTGCGTGTGAGGGCGCGGGTTAGTGTTAGCGTACGGGTTAGGATTATGGTACGGGTGAGGGTCAGGCTTCGGGGAAGTGTTAGGGTTAGGGTTCGGGCTAGGGTTAGGGTTAGGGGACGGGGACGGTTTCGGGTCCAGGTGAGGGTACGACAACGCTTTAGGGGGAGCGTGCGTGTGAGGGCGCGGGTTAGTGTTAGCGTACGGGTTAGGATTAGGGGACGGGTGAGGTTCAGGCTTCGGGGAAGGGTTAGGGTTAGGGTTCGGGCTAGGGTTAGGGTTAGGGGACGGGGACGGTTTAGGGTCCAGGTGAGGGTACGGCAACGCTTTAGGGGGAGCGTGCGTGTGAGGGCGCGGGTTAGTGTTAGCGTACGGGTTAGGATTAGGGGACGGGTGAGGGTCAGGCTTCGGGGAAGGGTTAGGGTTAGGGTTCGGGCTAGGGTTAGGGTTAGGGGACGGGGACGGTTTAGGGTCCAGGTGAGGGTACGGCAACGCTTTAGGGTGAGCGTGCGTGTGAGGGCGCGGGTTAGTGTTAGCGTACGGGTTAGGATTATGGTACGGGTGAGGGTCAGGCTTCGGGGAAGTGTTAGGGTTAGGGTTCGGGCTAGGGTTAGGTTTAGGGGACGGGCACGGTTTAGGGTCCAGGTGAGGGTACGGCAACGCTTTAGGGGGAGCGTGCGTGTGAGGGCGCGGGTTAGTGTTAGCGTACGGGTTAGGATTAGGGGACGGGTGAGGGTCAGGCTTCGGGGAAGGGTTAGGGTTAGGGTTCGGGCTAGGGTTAGGGTTAGGGGACGGGGACGGTTTAGGGTCCAGGTGAGGGTACGGCAACGCTTTAGGGGGAGCGTGCGTGTGAGGGCGTGGGTTAGTGTTAGCGTACGGGTTAGGATTAGGGGACGGGTGAGGGTCAGGCTTCGGGGAAGGGTTAGGGTTAGGGTTCGGCCTAGGGTTAGGGTTAGGGGACGGGGACGGTTTAGGGTCCAGGTGAGGGTACGGCAACGCTTTAGGGGGAGCGTGCGTGTGAGGGCGCGGGTTAGTGTTAGCGTACGGGTTAGGATTAGGGGACGGGTGAGGGTCAGGCTTCGGGGAAGGGTTAGGGTTAGGGTTCGGGCTAGGGTTAGGGTTAGGGGACGGGGACGGTTTCGGTTCCAGGTGAGGGTACGGCAACGCTTTAGGGGGAGCGTGCGTGTGAGGGCGCGGGTTAGTGTTAGCGTACGGGTTAGGATTAGGGGACGGGTGAGTGTCAGGCTTCGGGGAAGGGTTAGGGTTAGGGTTCGGGCTAGGGTTAGGGTTAGGGGACGGGGACGGTTTAGGGTCCAGGTGAGGGTACGGCAACGCTTTAGGGGGAGCGTGCATGTGAGGGCGCGGGTTAGTGTTAGCGTACGGGTTAGGATTAGGGGACGGGTGAGGGTCCGGCTTCGGGGAAGGGTTAGTGTTAGGGTTCAGGCTAGGGTTAGGGTTAGGGGACGGGGAAGGTTTAGGGTCCAGGTGAGGGTACGGCAACGCTTTAGGGGGAGCGTGCGTGTGAGGGCGCGGGTTAGTGTTAGCGTACGGGTTAGGATTAGGGGACGGGTGAGGTTCAGGCTTCGGGGAAGGGTTAGGGTTAGGGTTCGGGCTAGGGTTAGGGTTAGGGGACGGGGACGGTTTAGGTTCCAGGTGAGGGTACGGCAACGCTTTAGGGGGAGCGTGCGTGTGAGGGCGCGGGTTAGTGTTAGCGTACGGGTTAGGATTAGGGGACGGGTGAGGGTCAGGCTTCGGGGAAGGGTTAGGGTTAGGGTTCGGGCTAGGGTTAGGGTTAGGGGACGGGGACGGTTTAGGGTCCAGGTGAGGGTACGGCAACGCTTTAGGGTGAGCGTGCGTGTGAGGGCGTGGGTTAGTGTTAGCGTACGGGTTAGGATTAGGGGACGGGTGAGGGTCAGGCTTCGGGGAGGGTTAGGGTTAGGGTTCGGGCTAGGGTTAGGGTTAGGGGACGGGGACGGTTTAGGGTCCAGGTGAGGGTACGGCAACGCTTTAGGGGGAGCGTGCGTGTGAGGGCGCGGGTTATTGTTAGCGTACGGGTTAGGATTAGGGGACGGGTGAGGGTCAGGCTTCGGGGAAGGGTTAGGGTTAGGGTTCGGGCTAGGGTTAGGGTTAGGGGACGGGGACGGTTTAGGGTCCAGGTGAGGGTACGGCAACGCTTTAGGGGGAGCGTGCATGTGAGGGCGCGGGTTAGTGTTAGCGTACGGCTTAGGATTAGGGGACGGGTGAGGGTCAGGCTTCGGGGAAGGGTTAGGGTTAGGGTTCGGGCTAGGGTTAGGGTTAGGGGACGGGGACGGTTTAGGGTCCAGGTGAGGGTACTGCAACGCTTTAGGAGGAGCGTGCGTGTGAGGGCGCGGGTTAGTGTTAGCGTACGGGTTAGGAATAGGGGACGGGTGAGGGTCCGGCTTCGGGGAAGGGTTAGGGTTAGGGTTCGGGCTAGGGTTAGGGTTAGGGGACGGGGACGGTTTAGGGTCCAGGTGAGGGTACGGCAACGCTTTAGGGGGAGCGTGCGTGTGAGGGCGCGGGTTAGTGTTAGCGTACGGGTTAGGATTAGGGGACGGGTGAGGGTCAGGCTTCGGGGAAGGGTTAGGGTTAGGGTTCGGGCTAGGGTTAGGGTTAGGGGACGGGGACGGTTTAGGGTCCAGGTGAGGGTACGGCAACGCTTTAGGGGGAACGTGCGTGTGAGGGCGCGGGTTAATGTTAGCGTACGGGTTAGGATTAGGGGACGAGTGAGGGTCAGGCTTCGGGGAAGGGTTAGGGTTAGGGTTCTGGCTAGGGTTATGGTTAGGGGACGGGGACGGTTTAGGGTCCAGGTGAGGGTACGGCAACGCTTTAGGGGGAGCGTGCGTGTGAGGGCACGCTATAGCATTAGTGTATGGGTTAGGATTAGGGGACGGGTGAGGGTCAGGCTTCGGGGAAGGCTTAGGGTAAAGTTCGGGCTAGGGTTAGGGTTAGGGGACGGGGTCGGTTTAGGGTCCAGGTGAGGGTATGGCAACGCTTTAGGGGGAGCGTGCGTGTGAGGGCGCGGGTTAGTGTTAGCGTACGGGTTAGGATTAGGGGACGGGTGAGGGTCAGGCTTCGGGGAAGGGTTAGGGTTAGGGTTCGGGCTAGGGTTAGGGTTAGGGGACGGGGACGGTTTAGGGTCCAGGTGAGGGTACGGCAACGCTTTAGGGGGAGCGTGCGTGTGAGGGCGCGGGTTAGTGTTAGCGTACGGGTTAGGATTAGGGGACGGGTGAGGGTCAGGCTTCGGGGAAGGGTTAGGGTTAGGGTTCGGGCTAGGGTTAGGGTTAGGGGACGGGGACGGTTTAGGGTCCAGGTGAGGGTACGGCAACGCTTTAGGGGGAGCGTGCGTGTGAGGGCGCGGGTTAGTGTTAGCGTACGGGTTAGGATTAGAGGACGGGTGAGGGTCAGGCTTCGGGGAATGGTTAGGGTTAGGGTTCGGGCTAGGGTTAGGGTTAGGGGATGGGGAAGGTTTAGGGTCCAGGTGAGGGAACGGCAACGATTTAGGGGGAGCGTGCGTGTGAGGGCGCGGGTTAGTGTTAGCGTACGGGTTAGGATTAGGGGACGGGTGAGGGTCAGGCTTCGGGGAAGGGTTAGGGTTAGGGTTCGGGCTAGGGTTAGGGTTAGGGGACGGGGACGGTTTCGGGTCCAGGTGAGGGTACGGCAACGCTTTAGGGGGAGCGTGCGTGTGAGGGCGTGGGTTAGTGTTAGCATACGGCTTAGGATTAGGGGACGGGTCAGGGTCAGGCTTCGGGGAAGGGTTAGGGTTAGGGTTCGGGCTAGGGTTAGGGTTAGGGGACGGGGACGGTTTAGGGTCCAGGTGAGGGTACGGCAACGCTTTAGGGGGAGCGTGCGTGTGAGGGCGCGGGTTAGTGTTAGCGTACGGGTTAGGATTAGGGGACGGGTCAGGGTCAGGCTTCGGGGAAGGGTTAGGGTTAGGGTTCGGGCTAGGGTTAGGGTTAGGGGACGGGGACGGTTTAGGGTCCAGGTGAGGGTACGGCAACGCTTTAGGGGGAGCGTGCGTGTGAGGGCGCGGGTTAGTGTTAGCGTACGGGTTAGAATTAGGGGACGGGTGAGGGTCAGGCTTCTGGGAAGGGTTAGGGTTAGGGTTCGGGTTAGGGTTAGGGTTAGGGTACGGGGACGGTTTAGGGTCCAGGTGAGGGTATGGCAACGCTTTAGGGGGAGCGTGCGTGTGAGGGCGCGGGTTAGTGTTAGCGTACGGGTTAGGATTAGGAGACGGGTGAGGGTCAGGCTTCGGGGAAGGGTTAGGGTTAGGGTTCGGGCTAGGGTTAGGGTTAGGGGACGGGGACGGTATAGGGTCCAGGTGAGGGTACGGCAACGCTTTAGGGGGAGCGTGCGTGTGAGGGCGCGGGTTAGTGTTAGCGTACGGGTTAGGATTAGGGGACGTGTGAGGGTCCGGCTTCGGGGAAGGGTTAGGGTTAGGGTTCGGGCTAGGGTTAGGGTTAGGGGACGGGGACGGTTTAGGGTCCAGGTGAGGGTACGGCAACGCTTTAGGGGGAGCTTGCGTGTGAGGGCGCGGGTTAGTGTTAGCGTACGGGTTAGGATTAGGGGACGGGTGAGGGTCAGGCTTCGGGGATGGGTTAGGGTTAGGGTTCGGGCTAGGGTTAGGGTTAGGGGACGGGGACGGTTTAGGGTCCAGGTGAGGGTACGGCAACGCTTTAGGGGGAGCGTGCGTGTGAGGGCGCGGGTTAGTGTTAGCGTACGGGTTAAGATTGGGGACGGGTGAGGGTCAGGCTTCGGGGAAGGGTTAGGGTTAGGGTTCGGGCTAGGGTTAGGGTTAGGGGACGGGGACGGTTTAGGGTCCAGGTGAGGGTACGGTAACGCTTTAGGGGGAGCGTGCATGTGAGGGCGCGGGTTAGTGTTAGCGTACGGGTTAGGATTAGGGGACGGGTGAGGGTCAGGCTTCGGGGAAGGGTTAGGGTTAGGGTTCGGGCTAGGGTTAGGGTTAGGGGACGGGGACGGTTTAGGGTCCAGGTGAGGGTACGGCAACGCTTTAGGGGGAGCGTGCGTGTGAGGGCGCGGGTTAGTGTTAGCGTACGGGTTAGGATTAGGGGACGGGTGAGGGTCAGGCTTCGGGGAAGGGTTAGGGTTAGGGTTCGGGCTAGGGTTAGGGTTAGGGGACGGGGACGGTTTAGGGTTCAGGTGAGGGTACGGCAATGCTTTAGGTGTAGCGTGCGTGTGAGAGCGCGGGTTAGTGTTAGCGTACGGCTTAGGATTAGGGGACGGGTGAGGGTCAGGCTTCGGGGAAGGGTTAGGGTTAGGGTTCGGGCTACGGTTAGGGTTAGGGGACGGGGAAGGTTTAGGGTCCAGGTGAGGGTACGGCAACGCTTTAGGGGGAGCGTGCATGTGAGGGCGCGGGTTAGTGTTAGCGTACGGCTTAGGATTAGGGGACGGGTGAGGGTCAGGCTTCGGGGAAGGGTTAGGGTTAGGGTTCGGGCTAGGGTTAGGGTTAGGGGACGGGGACTGTTTCGGGTCCAGGTGAGGGTACGGCAACGCTTTAGGGGGAGCGTGCGTGTGAGGGCGCGGGTTAGTGTTAGCGTACGGGTTAGGATTAGGGGACGGGTGAGGGTCAGGCTTCGGGGAAGGGTTAGGGTTAGGGTTCGGGCTAGGGTTAGGGTTAGGGGACGGTTACGGTTTAGGGTTCAGGTGAGGGTACGGCAACGCTTTAGGGGGAGCGTGCGTGTGAGGGCGCGGGTTAGTGTTAGCGTACGGCTTAGGATTAGGAGACGGGTGAGGGTCAGGGTTCGGGGAAGGGTTAGGGTTAGGGTTCGGGCTAGGGTTAGGGTTAGGGGACGGGGACGGTTTCGGGTCCAGGTGAGGGTACGGCAACGCTTTAGGGGGAGCGTGCGTGTGAGGGCGCGGGTTAGTGTTAGCGTACGGGTTAGGATTAGGGGACGGGTGAGGGTCAGGCTTCGGGGAAGGGTTAGGGTTAGGGTTCGGGCTAGGGTTAGGGTTAGGGTACGGGGACGGTTTAGGGTCCAGGAGAGGGTACGGCAACGCTTTAGGGGGAGCGTGCGTGTGAGGTCGCGCGTTAGTGTTAGCGTACGGCTTAGGATTAGGGGACGGGTGAGGGTCAGGCTTCGGGGAAGGGTTAGGGTTAGGGTTCGGGCTAGGGTTAGGGTTAGGGGACGGGGACGGTTTAGGGTCCAAGTGAGGGTACGGCAACGCTTTAGGGGGAGCGTGCGTGTGAGGGCGCGGGTTAGTGTTAGCGTACGGGTTAGGATTAGGGGACGGGTGAGGGTCAGGCTTCGGGGAAGGGTTAGGGTTAGGGTTCGGGCTAGGGTTAGGGTTAGGGGACGGGGACGGTTTAGGGTCCAGGAGAGGGTACGGCAACGCTTTAGGGGGAGCTTGCGTGTGAGGGCGCGGGTTAGTGTTAGCGTACGGGTTAGGATTAGGGGACGGGTGAGGGTCAGGCTTCGGGGATGGGTTAGGGTTAGGGTTCGGGCTAGGGTTAGGGTTAGGGGACGGGGACGGTTTAGGGTCCAGGTGAGGGTACGGCAACGCTTTAGGGGGAGCGTGCGTGTGAGGGCGCGGGTTAGTGTTAGCGTACGGGTTAAGATTGGGGACGGGTGAGGGTCAGGCTTCGGGGAAGGGTTAGGGTTAGGGTTCGGGCTAGGGTTAGGGTTAGGGGACGGGGACGGTTTAGGGTCCAGGTGAGGGTACGGTAACGCTTTAGGGGGAGCGTGCATGTGAGGGCGCGGGTTAGTGTTAGCGTACGGGTTAGGATTAGGGGACGGGTGAGGGTCAGGCTTCGGGGAAGGGTTAGGGTTAGGGTTCGGGCTAGGGTTAGGGTTAGGGGACGGGGACGGTTTAGGGTCCAGGTGAGGGTACGGCAACGCTTTAGGGGGAGCGTGCGTGTGAGGGCGCGGGTTAGTGTTAGCGTACGGGTTAGGATTAGGGGACGGGTGAGGGTCAGGCTTCGGGGAAGGGTTAGGGTTAGGGTTCGGGCTAGGGTTAGGGTTAGGGGACGGGGACGGTTTAGGGTTCAGGTGAGGGTACGGCAATGCTTTAGGTGTAGCGTGCGTGTGAGAGCGCGGGTTAGTGTTAGCGTACGGCTTAGGATTAGGGGACGGGTGAGGGTCAGGCTTCGGGGAAGGGTTAGGGTTAGGGTTCGGGCTACGGTTAGGGTTAGGGGACGGGGAAGGTTTAGGGTCCAGGTGAGGGTACGGCAACGCTTTAGGGGGAGCGTGCATGTGAGGGCGCGGGTTAGTGTTAGCGTACGGCTTAGGATTAGGGGACGGGTGAGGGTCAGGCTTCGGGGAAGGGTTAGGGTTAGGGTTCGGGCTAGGGTTAGGGTTAGGGGACGGGGACTGTTTCGGGTCCAGGTGAGGGTACGGCAACGCTTTAGGGGGAGCGTGCGTGTGAGGGCGCGGGTTAGTGTTAGCGTACGGGTTAGGATTAGGGGACGGGTGAGGGTCAGGCTTCGGGGAAGGGTTAGGGTTAGGGTTCGGGCTAGGGTTAGGGTTAGGGGACGGTTACGGTTTAGGGTTCAGGTGAGGGTACGGCAACGCTTTAGGGGGAGCGTGCGTGTGAGGGCGCGGGTTAGTGTTAGCGTACGGCTTAGGATTAGGAGACGGGTGAGGGTCAGGGTTCGGGGAAGGGTTAGGGTTAG
The DNA here is from genome assembly GCF_949987515.2 of Delphinus delphis. Taxonomy (NCBI): domain Eukaryota; kingdom Metazoa; phylum Chordata; class Mammalia; order Artiodactyla; family Delphinidae; genus Delphinus; species Delphinus delphis. Next base: position 59,985,034 of record NC_082701.1, read on the forward strand.
GGTTCGGGCTAGGGTTAGGGTTAGGGGACGGGGACGGTTTCGGGTCCAGGTGAGGGTACGGCAACGCTTTAGGGGGAGCGTGCGTGTGAGGGCGCGGGTTAGTGTTAGCGTACGGGTTAGGATTAGGGGACGGGTGAGGGTCAGGCTTCGGGGAAGGGTTAGGGTTAGGGTTCGGGCTAGGGTTAGGGTTAGGGTACGGGGACGGTTTAGGGTCCAGGAGAGGGTACGGCAACGCTTTAGGGGGAGCGTGCGTGTGAGGTCGCGCGTTAGTGTTAGCGTACGGCTTAGGATTAGGGGACGGGTGAGGGTCAGGCTTCGGGGAAGGGTTAGGGTTAGGGTTCGGGCTAGGGTTAGGGTTAGGGGACGGGGACGGTTTAGGGTCCAAGTGAGGGTACGGCAACGCTTTAGGGGGAGCGTGCGTGTGAGGGCGCGGGTTAGTGTTAGCGTACGGGTTAGGATTAGGGGACGGGTGAGGGTCAGGCTTCGGGGAAGGGTTAGGGTTAGGGTTCGGGCTAGGGTTAGGGTTAGGGGACGGGGACGGTTTAGGGTCCAGGAGAGGGTACGGCAACGCTTTAGGGGGAGCGTGCGTGTGAGGTCGCGCGTTAGTGTTAGCGTACGGCTTAGGATTAGGGGACGGGTGAGGGTCAGGCTTCGGGGAAGGGTTAGGGTTAGGGTTCGGGCTAGGGTTAGGGTTAGGGGACGGGGACGGTTTAGGGTCCAAGTGAGGGTACGGCAACGCTTTAGGGGGAGCGTGCGTGTGAGGGCGCGGGTTAGTGTTAGCGTACGGGTTAGGATTAGGGGACGGGTGAGGGTCAGGCTTCGGGGAAGGGTTAGGGTTAGGGTTCGGGCTAGGGTTAGGGTTAGGGGACGGGGACGGTTTAGGGTCCAGGTGAGGGTACGGCAACGCTTTAGGGGGAGCGTGCGTGTGAGGGCGCGGGTTAGTGATAGCGTACGGGTTAGGATTAGGGGACGGGTGAGGGTCAGGCTTCGGGGAAGGGTTAGGGTTAGGGTTCGGGCTAGGGTTAGGGTTAGGGGACGGGGACGGTTTAGGGTCCAGGTGAGGGTACGGAAACGCTTTAGGGGGAGCGTGCGTGTGAGGGCGCGGGTTAGTGTTAGCGTACGGGTTAGGATTAGGGGACGGGTGAGGGTCAGGCTTCGGGGAAGGGTTAGGGTTAGGGTTCGGGCTAGGGTTAGGGTTAGGGGATGGGGAAGGTTTAGGGTCCAGGTGAGGGTACGGCAACGCTTTAGGGGGAGCGTGCGTGTGAGGGCGCGGGTTAGTGTTAGCGTACGGGTTAGGATTAGGGGACGGGTGAGGGTCAGGCTTCGGGGAAGGGTTAGGGTTAGGGTTCGGGCTAGGGTAAGGGTTAAGGGACGGGGACGGTTTAGGGTCCAGGTGAGGGTACAGCAACGCTTTAGGGGGAGCGTGCGTGTGAGGATGCGGGTTAGTGTTAGCGTACGGGTTAGGATTAGGGGACGGGAGAGGGTCAGGCATCGGGGAAGGGTTAGGGTTAGGGTTCGGGCTAGGGTTAGGGTTAGGGGACGGGGACGGTTTAGGGTCCAGGTGAGGTTACGTCTACGCTTTAGGGGGAGCGTACGTGTGAGGGCGCGGGTTAGTGTTAGCGTACGGGTTACGATTAGGGGACGGGTGAGGGTCAGGCTTCGGGGAAGGGTTAGGGTTAGGGTTCGGGCTAGGGTTAGGGTTAGGGGACGGGGACGGTTTCGGGTCCAGGTGAGGCTACGGCAACGCTTTAGGGGGAGCATGCATGTGAGGGTGCGGGTTAGTGTTAGCGTACGGCTTAGGATTAGGGGACGGGTGAGGGTCAGGCTTCGGGGAAGGGTTAGGGTTAGGGTTCGGGCTAGGGTTAGGGTTAGGGGACTGGGACGGTTTCAGGTCCAGGTGAGGGTACGGCAACGCTTTAGGGGGAGCGTGCGTGTGAGGGCGCGGGTTAGTGTTAGCGTACGGGTTAGGATTAGGGGACGGGTGAGGGTCAGGCTTCGGGGAAGGGTTAGGGTTAGGGTTCGGGCTAGGGTTAGGGTTAGGGGACGGGGATGGTTTAGGGTCCAGGTGAGGGTACGGCAACGCTTTAGGGGGAGCGTGCATGTGAGGGCGCGGGTTAGTGTTAGCGTACGGGTTAGGATTATGGGACGGGTGAGGGTCAGGTTTCGGGGAAGGGTTAGGGTTAGGGTTCGGGCTAGGGTTAGGGTTAGGGGACGGGGACGGTTTCGGGTCCAGGTGAGGGTACGGCAACGCTTTAGGGGGAGAGTGCGTGTGAGGGCGCGGGTTAGTGTTAGCGTACGGGTTAGGATTACGGGACGGGTGAGGGTCAGGCTTCGGGGAAGGTTTAGGGTTAGGGTTCGGGCTAGGGTTAGGGTTAGGGGACGGGGATGGTTTAGGGTCCATGTGAGGGTACGGCAACGCTTTAGGGGGAGCGTGCGTGTGAGGGCGCGGGTTAGTGTTAGCGTACGGGTTAGGATTAGGGGACGGGTGAGGGTCAGGCTTCGGGGAAGGGTTAGGGTTAGGGTTCGGGCTAGGGTTAGGGTTAGGGGACGGGGACGGTTTAGGCTCCAGGTGAGGGTACGGCAACGCTTTAGGGGGAGCGTGCGTGTGAGGGTGCGGGTTAGTGTTAGCGTACGGCTTAGGATTAGGGGACGGGTGAGGGTCAGGCTTCGGGAAAGGGTTAGGGTTAGGGTTCGGGCTAGGGTTAGGGTTAGGGGACAGGGACGGTTTAGGGTCCAGGTGAGGGTACGGCAACGCTTTAGGGGGAGCGTGTATGTGAGGGCGCGGGTTAGTGTTAGCGTACGGGTTAGGATTAGGGGACGGGTGAGGGTCAGGCTTCTGGGAAGGGTTAGGGTTAGGGTTCGGGCTAGGGTTAGGGTTAGGGGACGGGGACGGTTTAGGGTCCAGGTGAGGGTACGGCAACGCTTTAGGGGGAGCGTGCGTGTGAGGGTGCGGGTTAGTGTTAGCGAACGGCTTAGGATTAGGGGACGGGTGAGGGTCAGGCTTCGGGGAAGGGTTAGGGTTAGGGTTCGGGCTAGGGTTAGGGTTAGGGGACGGGGACGGTTTAGGGTCCAGGTGAGGGTACGGCAACGCTTTAGGGGGAGCGTGCGTGTGAGGGCGCGGGTTAGTGTTATTGTTCGGCTTAGGATTAGGGGACGGGTGAGGGTCAGGCTTCGGGGAAGGGTTAGGGTTAGGGTTCGGGCTAGGGTTAGGGTTAGGGGACGGGGACGGTTTAGGGTCCATGTGAGGGTACGGCAACGCTTTACGGGGAGCGTGCGTGTGAGGGCGCGGGTTAGTGTTAGCGTACGGGTTAGGATTAGGAGACGGGTGAGGGTCAGGCTTCGGGGAAGTGTTAGGGTTAGGGTTCGGGCTAGGGTTAGGTTTAGGGGACGGGCACGGTTTAGGGTCCAGGTGAGGGTACGGCAACGCTTTAGGGGGAGCGTGCGTGTGAGGGCGCGGGTTAGTGTTAGCGTACGGGTTAGGATTAGGGGACGGGTGAGGTTCAGGCTTCGGGGAAGGTTAGGGTTAGGGTTCGGGCTAGGGTTAGGGTTAGGGGACGGGGACGGTTTAGGGTCCAGGTGAGGGTACGGCAACGCTTTAGGGGGAGCGTGCGTGTGAGGGTGCGGGTTAGTGTTAGCGTACGGGTTAGGATTAGGGGACGGGTGACGGTCAGGCTTCGGGGAAGGGTTAGGCTTAGGGTTCGGGCTAGGGTTAGGGTTAGGGGACGGGGACGGTTTAGGGTCCAGGTGAGGGTACGGCAACGCTTTAGGGGGAGCGTGCGTGTGAAGGCACGGGTTAGTGTTAGCGTACGGCTTAGGATTAGGGGACGGGTGAGGGTCAGGCTTCGGGGAAGGGTTAGGGTTAGGGTTCGGGCTAGGGTTAGGGTTAGGGGACAGGGTCGGTTTCGGGTCCAGGTGAGGGTACGGCAACGCTTTAGGGGGAGCGTGCGTGTGAGGGCGCGGGTTAGTGTTAGCGTACGGGTTAGGATTAGGGGACGGGTGAGGGTCAGGCTTCGGGGAATGGTTAGGGTTAGGGTTCGGGCTAGGGTTAGGGTTAGGGGATGGGGAAGGTTTAGGGTCCAGGTGAGGGAACGGCAACGATTTAGGGGGAGCGTGCGTGTGAGGGCGCGGGTTAGTGTTAGCGTACGGGTTAGGATTAGGGGACGGGTGAGGGTCAGGCTTCGGGGAAGGGTTAGGGTTAGGGTTCGGGCTAGGGTTAGGGTTAGGCGACGGGGACGGTTTCGGGTCCAGGTGAGGGTACGGCAACGCTTTAGGGGGAGCGTGCGTGTGAGGGCGTGGGTTAGTGTTAGCATACGGCTTAGGATTAGGGGACGGTTGAGGGTCAGGCTTCGGGGAAGGGTTAGGGTTAGGGTTCGGGCTAGGGTTAGGGTTAGGGGACGGGGACGGTTTAGGGTCCAGGTGAGGGTACGGCAACGCTTTAGGGGGAGCGTGCGTGTGAGGGCGCGGGTTAGTGTTAGCGTACGGGTTAGGATTAGGGGACGGGTCAGGGTCAGGCTTCGGGGAAGGGTTAGGGTTAGGGTTCGGGCTAGGGTTAGGGTTAGGGGACGGGGACGGTTTAGGGTCCAGGTGAGGGTACGGCAACGCTTTAGGGGGAGCGTGCGTGTGAGGGCGCGGGTTAGTGTTAGCGTACGGGTTAGAATTAGGGGACGGGTGAGGGTCAGGCTTCTGGGAACGGTTAGGGTTAGGGTTCGGGCTAGGGTTAGGGTTAGGGTACGGGGACGGTTTAGGGTCCAGGTGAGGGTATGGCAACGCTTTAGGGGGAGCGTGCGTGTGAGGGCGCGGGTTAGTGTTAGCGTACGGGTTAGGATTAGGAGACGGGTGAGGGTCAGGCTTCGGGGAAGGGTTATGGTTAGGGTTCGGGCTAGGGTTAGGGTTAGGGGACGGGGACGGTTTCGGGTCCAGGTGAGGGTACGGCAACGCTTTAGGGGGAGCGTGCGTGTGAGGGCGCGGGTTAGTGTTAGCGTACGGGTTAGGATTAGGGGACGGGTGAGGGTCAGGCTTCTGGGAAGGGTTAGGGTTAGGGTTCGGGCTAGGGCTGGGTTAGGGGACGGGGACGGTTTAGGGTCCAGGTGAGGGTACGGTAACGCTTTAGGGGGAGCGTGCATGTGAGGGCGTGGGTTAGTGTTAGCGTACGGGTTAGGATTAGGGGACGGGTGAGGGTCAGGCTTCGGGGAAGGGTTAGGGTTAGGGTTCGGGCTAGGGTTAGGGTTAGGGGACGGGGACGGTTTATGGTCCAGGTGAGGGTACGGCAACGCTTTAGGGGGAGCGTGCGTGTGAGGGCGCGGGTTAGTGTTAGCGTACGGGTTAGGATTAGGGGACGGGTGAGGGTCAGGCTTCGGGGAAGGGTTAGGGTTAGGGTTCGGGCTAGGGTTAGGGTTAGGGGACGGGGACGGTTTAGGGTTCAGGTGAGGGTACGGCAATGCTTTAGGTGTAGCGTGCGTGTGAGAGCGCGGGTTAGTGTTAGCGTACGGCTTAGGATTAGGGGACGGGTGAGGGTCAGGCTTCGGGGAAGGGTTAGGGTTAGGGTTCGGGCTACGGTTAGGGTTAGGGGACGGGGAAGGTTTAGGGTCCAGGTGAGGGTACGGCAACGCTTTAGGGGGAGCGTGCGTGTGAGGGCGCGGGTTAGTGTTAGCGTACGGGTTAGGATTAGGGGACGGGTGAGGGTCAGGCTTCGGGGAAGGGTTATGGTTAGGGTTCGGGCTAGGGTTAGGGTTAGGGGACGGGGACGGTTTCGGGTCCAGGTGAGGGTACGGCAACGCTTTAGGGGGAGCGTGCGTGTGAGGGCGCGGGTTAGTGTTAGCGTACGGGTTAGGATTAGGGGACGGGTGAGGGTCAGGCTTCTGGGAAGGGTTAGGGTTAGGGTTCGGGCTAGGGCTGGGTTAGGGGACGGGGACGGTTTAGGGTCCAGGTGAGGGTACGGTAACGCTTTAGGGGGAGCGTGCATGTGAGGGCGTGGGTTAGTGTTAGCGTACGGGTTAGGATTAGGGGACGGGTGAGGGTCAGGCTTCGGGGAAGGGTTAGGGTTAGGGTTCGGGCTAGGGTTAGGGTTAGGGGACGGGGACGGTTTATGGTCCAGGTGAGGGTACGGCAACGCTTTAGGGGGAGCGTGCGTGTGAGGGCGCGGGTTAGTGTTAGCGTACGGGTTAGGATTAGGGGACGGGTGAGGGTCAGGCTTCGGGGAAGGGTTAGGGTTAGGGTTCGGGCTAGGGTTAGGGTTAGGGGACGGGGACGGTTTAGGGTTCAGGTGAGGGTACGGCAATGCTTTAGGTGTAGCGTGCGTGTGAGAGCGCGGGTTAGTGTTAGCGTACGGCTTAGGATTAGGGGACGGGTGAGGGTCAGGCTTCGGGGAAGGGTTAGGGTTAGGGTTCGGGCTACGGTTAGGGTTAGGGGACGGGGAAGGTTTAGGGTCCAGGTGAGGGTACGGCAACGCTTTAGGGGGAGCGTGCGTGTGAGGGCTCGGGTTAGTGTTAGCGTACGGGTTAGGATTAGGGGACGGGTGAGGGTCAGGCTTCGGGGAAGGGTTAGGGTTAGGGTTCGGGCTAGGGTTAGGGTTAGGGGACGGGGACGGTTTCGGGTCCAGGTGAGGGTACGGCAACGCTTTAGGGGGAGCGTGCGTGTGAGGGCGCGGGTTAGTGTTAGCGTACGGTTTAGGATTAGGGGACGGGTGAGGGTCAGGCTTCGGGGAAGGGTTAGGGTTAGGGTTCGGGCTAGGGTTAGGGTTAGGGGACGGTTACGGTTTAGGGTTCAGGTGAGGGTACGGCAACGCTTTAGGGGGAGCATGCGTGTGAGGGCGCGGGTTAGTGTTAGCGTACGGCTTAGAATTAGGGGACGGGTGAGGGTCAGGCTTCGGGGAAGGGTTAGGGTTAGGTTTCGGGCTACGGTTAGGGTTAGGGGACGGGGAAGGTTTAGGGTCCAGGTGAGGGTACGGCAACGCTTTAGGGGGAGCGTGCGTGTGAGGGCGCGGGTTAGTGTTAGCGTACGGGTTAGGATTAGGGGACGGGTGAGGGTCAGGCTTCGGGGAAGGGTTAGGGTTAGGGTTCGGGCTAGGGTTAGGGTTAGGTGACGGGGACGGTTTAGGGTCCATGTGAGGGTACGGCAACGCTTTAGGGGGAGCATGCGTGTGAGGGCGCGAGTTAGTGTTAGCGTACGGGTTAGGATTAGGGGACGGGTGAGGGTCAGGCTTCGGGGAAGGGTTAGGGTTAGGGTTCGGGCTAGGGTTAGGGTTAGGGGACGGAACGGTTTCGGGTCTAGGTGAGGGTACGGCAACGCTTTAGGGGGAGCGTGCGTGTGAGGGCGCGGGTTAGTGTTAGCGTACGGGTTAGGATTAGGGGACGGGTGAGGGTCAGGCTTCGGGGAAGAGTTAGGGTTAGGGTTCGGGCTAGGGTTAGGGTTAGGGTACGGGGACGGTTTAGGGTCCAGGTGAGGGTACGGCAACGCTTTAGGTGGAGCGTGCGTGTGAGGATGCGGGTTAGTGTTAGCGTACGGGTTAGGATTAGGGGACGGGTGAGGGTCAGGCTTCGGGGAAGGGTTAGGGTTAGGGTTCGGGCTAGGGTTAGGGTTAGGCGACGGGGACGGTTTAGGGTCCAGGTGAGGGTACGGCAACGCTTTAGGGGGAGCGTGCGTGTGAGGGCGCGGGTTAGTGTTAGCGTACGGGTTAGGATTAGGGGACGGGTGAGGGTCAGGCTTCGGGGAAGTGTTAGGGTTAGGGTTCGGGCTAGGGTTAGAGTAAGGGTATGGGGACGGTTTAGGGTCCAGGTGAGGGTACGGCAACGCTTTAGGGGGAGCGTGCGTGTGAGGGCGCGGGTTAGTGTTAGCGTACGGCTTAGGATTAGGGGACGGGTGAGGGTCAGGCTTCGGGGAAGGGTTAGGGTTAGGGTTCGGGCTAGGGTTAGGGTTAGGGGACGGGGACGGTTTAGGGTCCAGGTGAGGGTACGGCAACGCTTTAGGGGGAGCGTGCGTGTGAGGGCGCGGGTTAGTGTTAGCGTACGGGTTAGGATTCGGGGACGGGTGAGGGTCAGGCTTCGAGGAAGGGTTAGGGTTAGGGTTCGGGCTAGGGTTAGTGTTAGGGGACGGGGACGGTTTCGGGTCCAGGTGAGGGTACGGCAACGCTTTAGGGGGAGCGTGCGTGTGAGGGCGCGTGTTAGTGTTAGCGTACGGGTTAGGATTAGGGGACGGGTGAGGGTCAGGCTTCGGGGAAGGGTTACGGTTAGGGTTCGGGCTAGGGTCAGGGTTAGGGGCCGGGGACGGTTTAGGGTCCAGGTGAGGGTACGGCAACGCTTTAGGGGGAGCGTGCGTGTGAGGGCGCGGGTTAGTGTTAGACTACGGGTTAGGATTAGGGGACGGGTGAGGGTCAGGCTTCGGGGAATGGTTAGGGTTAGGGTTCCGGCTAGGGTTAGGGTTAGGGGATGGGGAAGGTTTAGGGTCCAGGTGAGGGAACGGCAACGAATTAGGGGGAGCGTGCGTGTGAGGGCGCGGGTTAGTGTTAGCGTACGGGTTAGGATTAGGGGACGGGTGAGGGTCAGGCTTCGGGGAAGGGTTAGGGTTAGGGTTCGGGCTAGGGTTAGGGTTAGGGGACGGGGACGGTTTCGGTCCAGGTGAGGGTACGGCAACGCTTTAGGGGGAGCGTGCGTGTGAGGGCGCGGGTTAGTGTTAGCGTACGGCTTAGGATTAGGGGACGGGTGAGGGTCAGGCTTCGGGGAAGGGTTAGGGTTAGGGTTCGGGCTAGGGTTAGGGTTAGGGGACGGGGACGGTTTAGGGTCCAGGTGAGGGTACGGCAACGCTTTAGGGGGAGCGTGCGTGTGAGGGTGCGGGTTAGTGTTAGCGTACGGGTTAGGATTAGGGGACGGGTGAGGGTCAGGCTTCGGGGAAGGGTTAGGGTTAGGGTTCGGGCTAGGGTTAGGGTTAGGGGACGGGGACGGTTTAGGGTCCAGGTGAGGGTACGGCAACGCTTTAGGGGGAGCGTGCGTGTGAGGGCGCGGGTTAGTGTTAGCGTACGGGTTAGGATTAGGGGACGGGTGAGGGTCAGGCTTCGGGGAAGTGTTAGGGTTCGGGCTAGGGTTAGAGTAAGGGTACGGGGACGGTTTAGGGTCCAGGTGAGGGTACGGCAACGCTTTAGGGGGAGCGTGCGTGTGAGGGCGCGGGTTAGTGTTAGCGTACGGCTTAGGATTAGGGGACGCGTGAGGTTCAGGCTTCGGGGAAGGGTTAGGGTTAGGGTTCGGGCTAGGGTTAGGGTTAGGGGACGGGGACGGTTTAGGGTCCAGGTGAGGGTACGGCAACGCTTTAGGGGGAGCGTGCGTGTGAGGGCGCGGGTTAGTGTTAGCGTACGGCTTAGGATTAGGGGACGGGTGAGGGTCAGGCTTCGGGGAAGGGTTAGGGTTAGGATTCGGGCTAGGGTTAGGGTTAGGGGACGGGGACGGTTTAGGGTCCAGGTGAGGGTACGGCAACGCTTTAGGGGGAGCGTGCGTGTGAGGGCGCGGGTTAGTGTTAGCGTACGGTTAGGATTAGGGGACGGGTGAGGGTCAGGCTTCTGGGAAGGGTTAGGGTTAGGGTTCGGGCTAGGGTTAGGGTTAGGGGACGGGGACGGTTTCGGGTCCGGGTGAGGGTACGGCAACGTTTTAGGGGGAGCGTGCATGTGAGGGCGCGGGTTAGTGTTAGCGTACGGGTTAGGATTAGGGGACGGGTGAGGGTCAGGCTTCGGGGAAGGGTTAGGGTTAGGGTTCGGGCTAGGGTTAGGGTTAGGGGACGGAGACGGTTTAGGGTCCAGGTGAGGGTACGGCAACGCTTTAGGGGTAGCGTGCGTGTGAGGGCGCGGGTTAGTGTTAGCGTACGGGTTAGGATTAGGGGACGGGTGAGGGTCAGGCTTCGGGGAAGGGTTAGGGTTAGGGTTCGGGCTAGGGTTAGGGTTAGGGGACGGGGACGGTTTCGGGTCCAGCTGAGGGTACGGCAACGCTTTACGGGGAGCGTGCATGTGAGGGCGCGGGTTAGTGTTAGCGTACGGGTTAGGATTAGGGGACGGGTGAGGGTCAGGCTTCGGGGAAGGGTTAGGGTTAGGGTTCGGGCTAGGGTTAGGGTTAGGGGACGGGGACGGTTTAGGGTCCAGGTGAGGGTACGGCAACGCTTTAGGGGGAGCGTGCGTGTGAGGGCGCGGCTTAGTGTTAGCGTACGGGTTAGGATTAGGGGACGGGTGAGGGTCAGGCTTCGGGGAAGGGTTAGGGTTAGGGTTCGGGCTAGGGTTAGGGTTAGGGGACGGGGACGGTTTAGAGTCCAGGTGAGGGTACGGCAACGCTTTAGGGTGAGCGTGCGTGTGAGGGCGCGGGTTAGTGTTAGCGTACGGCTTAGGATTAGGGGACGGGTGAGGGTCAGGCTTCGGGGAAGGGTTAGGGTTAGGGTTCGGGCTAGGGTTAGGGTTAGGGGACGGGGACGGTTTAGGGTCCAGGTGAGGGTACGGCAACGCTTTAGGGGGAGCGTGCGTGTGAGAGCGCGGGTTAGTGTTAGCGTACGGGTTAGGATTAGGGGACGGGTGAGGGTCAGGCTTCGGGGAAGGGTTAGGGTTAGGGTTCGGGCTAGGGTTAGGGTTAGGGGACGGGGACGGTTTAGGGTCCAGGTGAGGGTACGGCAACGCTTTAGGGGGAGCGTGCGTGTGAGGGCGCGGGTTAGTGTTAGCGTACGGCTTAGGATTAGGGGACGCGTGAGGGTCAGGCTTCGGGGAAGGGTTAGGGTTAGGGTTCGGGCTAGGGTTAGGGTTAGGGGACGGGGACGGTTTAGGGTCCAGGTGAGGGTACGGCAACGCTTTAGGGGGAGCGTGCGTGTGAGGGCGCGGGTTAGTGTTAGCGTACGGCTTAGGATTAGGGGACGGGTGAGGGTCAGGCTTCGGGGAAGGGTTAGGGTTAGGATTCGGGCTAGGGTTAGGGTTAGGGGACGGGGACGGTTTAGGGTCCAGGTGAGGGTACGGCAACGCTTTAGGGGGAGCGTGCGTGTGAGGGCGCGGGTTAGTGTTAGCGTACGGTTAGGATTAGGGGACGGGTGAGGGTCAGGCTTCGGGGAAGGGTTAGGGTTAGGGTTCGGGCTAGGGTTAGGGTTAGGGGACGGGGACGGTTTCGGGTCCGGGTGAGGGTACGGCAACGTTTTAGGGGGAGCGTGCATGTGAGGGCGCGGGTTAGTGTTAGCGTACGGGTTAGGATTAGGGGACGGGTGAGGGTCAGGCTTCGGGGAAGGGTTAGGGTTAGGGTTCGGGCTAGGGTTAGGGTTAGGGGACGGAGACGGTTTAGGGTCCAGGTGAGGGTACGGCAACGCTTTAGGGGTAGCGTGCGTGTGAGGGCGCGGGTTATTGTTAGCGTACGGGTTAGGATTAGGGGACGGGTGAGGGTCAGGCTTCGGGGAAGGGTTAGGGTTAGGGTTCGGGCTAGGGTTAGGGTTAGGGGACGGGGACGGTTTCGGGTCCAGCTGAGGGTACGGCAACGCTTTACGGGGAGCGTGCATGTGAGGGCGCGGGTTAGTGTTAGCGTACGGGTTAGGATTAGGGGACGGGTGAGGGTCAGGCTTCGGGGAAGGGTTAGGGTTAGGGTTCGGGCTAGGGTTAGGGTTAGGGGACGGGGACGGTTTAGGGTCCAGGTGAGGGTACGGCAACGCTTTAGGGGGAGCGTGCGTGTGAGGGCGCGGCTTAGTGTTAGCGTACGGGTTAGGATTAGGGGACGGGTGAGGGTCAGGCTTCGGGGAAGGGTTAGGGTTAGGGTTCGGGCTAGGGTTAGGGTTAGGGGACGGGGACGGTTTAGAGTCCAGGTGAGGGTACGGCAACGCTTTAGGGTGAGCGTGCGTGTGAGGGCGCGGGTTAGTGTTAGCGTACGGCTTAGGATTAGGGGACGGGTGAGGGTCAGGCTTCGGGGAAGGGTTAGGGTTAGGGTTCGGGCTAGGGTTAGGGTTAGGGGACGGGGACGGTTTAGGGTCCAGGTGAGGGTACGGCAACGCTTTAGGGGGAGCGTGCGTGTGAGAGCGCGGGTTAGTGTTAGCGTACGGGTTAGGATTAGGGGACGGGTGAGGGTCAGGCTTCGGGGAAGGGTTAGGGTTAGGGTTCGGGCTAGGGTTAGGGTTAGGGGACGGGGACGGTTTAGGGTCCAGGTGAGGGTACGGCAACGCTTTAGGGGGAGCGTGCGTGTGAGGGCGCGGGTTAGTGTTAGCGTACGGGTTAGGATTAGGGGACGGGTGAGGGTCAGGCTTCGGGGAAGGGTTAGGGTTAGGGTTCGGGCTAGGGTTAGGGTTGGGGACGGGGACGGTTTAGGGTCCAGGTGAGGGTACGGCAACGCTTTAGGGGGAGCGTGCGTGTGAGGGCGCGGGTTAGTGTTAGCGTACGGGTTAGGATTAGGGGACGGGTGAGGGTCAGGCTTCGGGGAAGGGTTAGGGTTAGGGTTCAGGCTAGGTTTAGGGTTAGGGGACGGGGACGGTTTAGGGTCCAGGTGAGGGTACGGCAACGCTTTAGGGGGAGCGTGCGTGTGAGGGCGCGGGTTAGTGTTAGCGTACGGGTTAGGATTAGGGGACGGGTGAGGGTCAGGCTTCGGGGAAGGTTTAGGGTTAGGGTTCGGGCTAGGGTTAGGGTTAGGGGACGGGGACGGTTTAGGGTCCAGGTGAGGGTACGGCAACGCTTTAGGGGGAGCGTGTGTGTGAGGGCGCGGGTTAGTGTTAGCGTACGGGTTAGGATTAGGGGACGGGTGAGGTTCAGGCTTCGGGGAAGGGTTAGGGTTAGGGTTAGGGTTCGGTCTAGGGTTAGGGTTAGGGGACGGGGACGGTTTAGGGTCCAGGTGAGGGTACGGCAACGCTTTAGGGGGAGCGTGCGTGTGAGGGCACGGGTTAGTGTTAGCGTACGGGTTAGGATTAGGGGACGGGTGAGGGTCAGGCTTCGGGGAAGGGTTAGGGTTAGGGTTCGGGCTAGGGTTAGGGTTAGGGGACGGGGACGGTTTAGGGTCCAGGTGAGGGTACGGCAACGCTTTAGGGGGAGCGTGCGTGTGAGGGCGCGGGTTAGTGTTAGCGTACGGGTTAGGATTAGGGGATGGGTGAGGGTCAGGCTTCGGGGAAGGGTTAGGGTTAGGGTTCGGGCTAGGGTTAGGGTTAGGGGACGGGGACGGTTTAGGGTCCAGGTGAGGGTACGGCAACGCTTTAGGGGGAGCGTGCGTGTGAGGGCGCGGGTTAGTGTTAGCGTACGGGTTAGGATTAGGGGACGGGTGAGGGTCAGGCTTCGGAGAAGGGTTAGGGTTAGGGTTCGGGCTAGGGTTAGGGTTAGGGGACGGGGACGGTTTAGGGTCCAGGTGAGGGTACGGCAACGCTTTAGGGGGAGTGTACGTGTGAGGGCGCGTTTTAGTGTTAGCGTACGGGTTAGGATTAGGGGACGGGTGAGGGTCAGGCTTCGGGGAAGGGTTAGGGTTAGGGTTCGGGCTAGGGTTAGGGTTAGGGGACGGGGACGGTTTAGGGTCCAGGTGAGGGTACGGGAACGCTTTAGGGGGAGCGTGCGTGTGAGGGCACGGGTTAGTGTTAGCGTACGGGTTAGGATTAGGGGACGGGTGAGGGTCAGGCTTCGGGGAAGGGTTAGGGTTAGGGTTCGGGCTAGGGTTAGGGTTAGGGGACGGGGACGGTTTCGGGTCCAGGTGAGGGTACAGCAACGCTTTAGGGGGAGCGTGCATGTGAGGGCGCGGGTTAGTGTTAGCGTACGGGTTAGGATTAGGGGACGGGTGAGGGTCAGGCTTCGGGGAAGGGTTAGGGTTAGGGTTCGGGCTAGGGTTAGGGTTAGGGGACGGGGACGGTTTAGGGTTCAGGTGAGGGTACGGCAACGCTTTAGGGGGAGCGTGCGTGTGAGGGCGCAGCTTAGTGTTAGCGTACGGGTTAGGATTAGGGGACGGGTGAGGGTCAGGCTTCGGTGAAGAGTTAGGGTTAGGGTTCGGGCTAGGGTTAGGGTTAGGGGATGGGGACGGTTTAGAGTCCAGGTGAGGGTACGGCAACACTTTAGGGAGAGCGTGCGTGTGAGGGCGTGGGTTAGTGTTAGCGTACGGGTTAGGATTAGGGGACGGGTGAGGTTCAGGCTTCGGGGAAGGGTTAGGGTTAGGGTTCGGGCTAGGGTTAGGGTTAGGGGACGGGGACGGTTTAGGGTCCAGGTGAGGGTACGGCAACGCTTTAGGGAGAGCGTGCGTGTGAGGGCGTGGGTTAGTGTTAGCGTACGGGTTAGGATTAGGGGACGGGTGAGGGTCAGGCTTCAGGGAAGGGTTAGGGTTAGGGTTCGGGCTAGGGTTAGGGTTAGGGGACGGGGACGGTTTAGGGTCCAGGTGAGGGTACGGCAACGCTTTAGGGGGAGCGTGCGTGTGAGGGCGCGGGTTAGTGTTAGCGTACGGGTTAGGATTAGGGGACGGGTGAGGGTCAGGCTTCGGGGAAGGGTTAGGGTTAGGGTTCGGGCTAGGGTTAGGGTTAGGGGACGGGGACGGTTTAGGGTCCAGGTGAGGGTACGGCAACGCTTTAGGGGGAGCGTGCGTGTGAGGGCGCGGGTTAGTGTTAGCGTACGGTTTAGGATTAGGGGACGGGTGAGGGTCAGGCTTCGGGGAAGGGTTAGCGTTAGGGTTCGGGCTAGGGTTAGGGTTAGGGGACGGGGACGGTTTAGGGTCCAGGTGAGGGTACGGCAATGCTTTACGGGGAGCATGCGTGTGAGGGCGCGGGTTAGTGTTCGCGTACGGGTTAGGATTAGGGGATGGGTGAGGGTCAGGCTTCGGGGAAGGGTTAGGGTTAGGTTTCGGGCTAGGGTTAGGGTTAGGGGACGGGGACGGTTTAGGGTCCAGGTGAGGGTACGGCAACGCTTTAGGGGGAGCGTGCGTGTGAGGGCGCGGGTTAGTGTTAGCGTAAGGGTTAGGATTAGGGGACGGGTGAGGGTCAGGCTTCGGGGAAGGGTTAGGGTTAGGGTTCGGGCTAGGGTTAGTGTTAGGGGACGGGGACGGTTTAGGGTCCAGGTGAGGGTACGGCAACGCTTTAGGAGGAGCGTGCGTGTGAGGGCGCGGCTTAGTTTTAGCGTACGGGTTAGGATTAGGGGACGGGTGAGGGTCAGGCTTCGGGGAAGGGTTAGGGTTAGGGTTCGGGCTAGGGTTAGGGTTAGGGGATGGGGACGGTTTAGAGTCCAGGTGAGGGTACGGCAACGCTTTAGGGGGAGCGTGCGTGTGAGGGCGCGGGTTAGTGTTAGCGTACGGGTTAGGATTATGGGACGGGTGAGGTTCAGGCTTCGGGGAAGGGTTAGGGTTAGGGTTCGGGCTAGGGTTAGGGTTAGGGGATGGGGACGGTTTAGGGTCCAGGTGAGGGTACGGCAACGCTTTAGGGGGAGCGTGCGTGTGAGGGCGCGGGTTAGTGTTAGCGTACGGGTTAGGATTAGGGGACGGGTGAGGGTCAGGCTTCGGAGAAGGGTTAGGGTTAGGGTTCGGGCTAGGGTTAGGGTTAGGGGACGGGGACGGTTTAGGGTCCAGGTGAGGGTATGGCAACGCTTTAGGGGGAGCGTGCGTGTGAGGGCGCGGGTTAGTGTTAGCGTACGGGTTAGGATTAGGGGACGGGTGAGGGTCAGGCTTCGGGGAAGGGTTAGGGTTAGGGTTCGGGCTAGGGTTAGGGTTAGGGGACGGGGACGGTTTAGGGTCCAGGTGAGGGTACGGCAACGCTTTAGGGGGAGCGTGCGTGTGAGGTCGCGGGTTAGTGTTAGCGTACGGGTTAGGATTAGGGGATGGGTGAGGGTCAGGCTTCGGGGAAGGGTTAGGGTTAGGGTTCGGGCTACGGTTAGGGTTAGGGGACGGGGACGGTTTAGGGTCCAGGTGAGGGTACGGCAACGCTTTAGGGGGAGCGTGCGTGTGAGGGCGCGGGTTAGTGTTAGCGTACGGTTTAGGATTAGGGGACGGGTGAGGGTCAGGCTTCGGGGAAGTGTTAGGGTTAGGGTTCGGGCTAGGGTTAGGGTTAGGGGACGGGGACGGTTTAGGGTCCAGGTGAGGGTACGGCAACGCTTTAGGGGGAGCGTGCGTGTGAGGGCGCGAGTTAGTGTTAGCGTACGGGTTAGGATTAGGGGACGGGTGAGGGTCAGGCTTCGGGGAAGGGTTAGGGTTAGGGTTCGGGCTAGGGTTAGGGTTAGGGGATGGGGACGGTTTAGGGTCCAGGTGAGGGTACGGCAACGCTTTAGGGGGAGCGTGCGTGTGAGGGCGCGGGTTAGTATTAGCGTACGGGTTAGGATTAGGGGACGGGTGAGGGTCAGGCTTCGGGGAAGGGTTAGGGTTAGGGTTCGGGCTAGGGTAAGGGTTAAGGGACGGGGACGGTTTCGGGTCCAGGTGAGGGTACGGCAACGCTTTAGGGGGAGCGTGCGTGTGAGGGCGCGGGTTAGTGTTAGCGTACGGGTTAGGATTATGGTACGGGTGAGGGTCAGGCTTCGGGGAAGTGTTAGGGTTAGGGTTCGGGCTAGGGTTAGGGTTAGGGGACGGGGACGGTTTCGGGTCCAGGTGAGGGTACGACAACGCTTTAGGGGGAGCGTGCGTGTGAGGGCGCGGGTTAGTGTTAGCGTACGGGTTAGGATTAGGGGACGGGTGAGGTTCAGGCTTCGGGGAAGGGTTAGGGTTAGGGTTCGGGCTAGGGTTAGGGTTAGGGGACGGGGACGGTTTAGGGTCCAGGTGAGGGTACGGCAACGCTTTAGGGGGAGCGTGCGTGTGAGGGCGCGGGTTAGTGTTAGCGTACGGGTTAGGATTAGGGGACGGGTGAGGGTCAGGCTTCGGGGAAGGGTTAGGGTTAGGGTTCGGGCTAGGGTTAGGGTTAGGGGACGGGGACGGTTTAGGGTCCAGGTGAGGGTACGGCAACGCTTTAGGGTGAGCGTGCGTGTGAGGGCGCGGGTTAGTGTTAGCGTACGGGTTAGGATTATGGTACGGGTGAGGGTCAGGCTTCGGGGAAGTGTTAGGGTTAGGGTTCGGGCTAGGGTTAGGTTTAGGGGACGGGCACGGTTTAGGGTCCAGGTGAGGGTACGGCAACGCTTTAGGGGGAGCGTGCGTGTGAGGGCGCGGGTTAGTGTTAGCGTACGGGTTAGGATTAGGGGACGGGTGAGGGTCAGGCTTCGGGGAAGGGTTAGGGTTAGGGTTCGGGCTAGGGTTAGGGTTAGGGGACGGGGACGGTTTAGGGTCCAGGTGAGGGTACGGCAACGCTTTAGGGGGAGCGTGCGTGTGAGGGCGTGGGTTAGTGTTAGCGTACGGGTTAGGATTAGGGGACGGGTGAGGGTCAGGCTTCGGGGAAGGGTTAGGGTTAGGGTTCGGCCTAGGGTTAGGGTTAGGGGACGGGGACGGTTTAGGGTCCAGGTGAGGGTACGGCAACGCTTTAGGGGGAGCGTGCGTGTGAGGGCGCGGGTTAGTGTTAGCGTACGGGTTAGGATTAGGGGACGGGTGAGGGTCAGGCTTCGGGGAAGGGTTAGGGTTAGGGTTCGGGCTAGGGTTAGGGTTAGGGGACGGGGACGGTTTCGGTTCCAGGTGAGGGTACGGCAACGCTTTAGGGGGAGCGTGCGTGTGAGGGCGCGGGTTAGTGTTAGCGTACGGGTTAGGATTAGGGGACGGGTGAGTGTCAGGCTTCGGGGAAGGGTTAGGGTTAGGGTTCGGGCTAGGGTTAGGGTTAGGGGACGGGGACGGTTTAGGGTCCAGGTGAGGGTACGGCAACGCTTTAGGGGGAGCGTGCATGTGAGGGCGCGGGTTAGTGTTAGCGTACGGGTTAGGATTAGGGGACGGGTGAGGGTCCGGCTTCGGGGAAGGGTTAGTGTTAGGGTTCGGGCTAGGGTTAGGGTTAGGGGACGGGGAAGGTTTAGGGTCCAGGTGAGGGTACGGCAACGCTTTAGGGGGAGCGTGCGTGTGAGGGCGCGGGTTAGTGTTAGCGTACGGGTTAGGATTAGGGGACGGGTGAGGTTCAGGCTTCGGGGAAGGGTTAGGGTTAGGGTTCGGGCTAGGGTTAGGGTTAGGGGACGGGGACGGTTTAGGTTCCAGGTGAGGGTACGGCAACGCTTTAGGGGGAGCGTGCGTGTGAGGGCGCGGGTTAGTGTTAGCGTACGGGTTAGGATTAGGGGACGGGTGAGGGTCAGGCTTCGGGGAAGGGTTAGGGTTAGGGTTCGGGCTAGGGTTAGGGTTAGGGGACGGGGACGGTTTAGGGTCCAGGTGAGGGTACGGCAACGCTTTAGGGTGAGCGTGCGTGTGAGGGCGTGGGTTAGTGTTAGCGTACGGGTTAGGATTAGGGGACGGGTGAGGGTCAGGCTTCGGGGAGGGTTAGGGTTAGGGTTCGGGCTAGGGTTAGGGTTAGGGGACGGGGACGGTTTAGGGTCCAGGTGAGGGTACGGCAACGCTTTAGGGGGAGCGTGCGTGTGAGGGCGCGGGTTATTGTTAGCGTACGGGTTAGGATTAGGGGACGGGTGAGGGTCAGGCTTCGGGGAAGGGTTAGGGTTAGGGTTCGGGCTAGGGTTAGGGTTAGGGGACGGGGACGGTTTAGGGTCCAGGTGAGGGTACGGCAACGCTTTAGGGGGAGCGTGCATGTGAGGGCGCGGGTTAGTGTTAGCGTACGGCTTAGGATTAGGGGACGGGTGAGGGTCAGGCTTCGGGGAAGGGTTAGGGTTAGGGTTCGGGCTAGGGTTAGGGTTAGGGGACGGGGACGGTTTAGGGTCCAGGTGAGGGTACTGCAACGCTTTAGGAGGAGCGTGCGTGTGAGGGCGCGGGTTAGTGTTAGCGTACGGGTTAGGAATAGGGGACGGGTGAGGGTCCGGCTTCGGGGAAGGGTTAGGGTTAGGGTTCGGGCTAGGGTTAGGGTTAGGGGACGGGGACGGTTTAGGGTCCAGGTGAGGGTACGGCAACGCTTTAGGGGGAGCGTGCGTGTGAGGGCGCGGGTTAGTGTTAGCGTACGGGTTAGGATTAGGGGACGGGTGAGGGTCAGGCTTCGGGGAAGGGTTAGGGTTAGGGTTCGGGCTAGGGTTAGGGTTAGGGGACGGGGACGGTTTAGGGTCCAGGTGAGGGTACGGCAACGCTTTAGGGGGAACGTGCGTGTGAGGGTGCGGGTTAATGTTAGCGTACGGGTTAGGATTAGGGGACGAGTGAGGGTCAGGCTTCGGGGAAGGGTTAGGGTTAGGGTTCTGGCTAGGGTTATGGTTAGGGGACGGGGACGGTTTAGGGTCCAGGTGAGGGTACGGCAACGCTTTAGGGGGAGCGTGCGTGTGAGGGCACGCTATAGCGTTAGTGTATGGGTTAGGATTAGGGGACGGGTGAGGGTCAGGCTTCGGGGAAGGCTTAGGGTTAAAGTTCGGGCTAGGGTTAGGGTTAGGGGACGGGGTCGGTTTAGGGTCCAGGTGAGGGTATGGCAACGCTTTAGGGGGAGCGTGCGTGTGAGGGCGCGGGTTAGTGTTAGCGTACGGGTTAGGATTAGGGGACGGGTGAGGGTCAGGCTTCGGGGAAGGGTTAGGGTTAGGGTTCGGGCTAGGGTTAGGGTTAGGGGACGGGGACGGTTTAGGGTCCAGGTGAGGGTACGGCAACGCTTTAGGGGGAGCGTGCGTGTGAGGGCGCGGGTTAGTGTTAGCGTACGGGTTAGGATTAGGGGACGGGTGAGGGTCAGGCTTCGGGGAAGGGTTAGGGTTAGGGTTCGGGCTAGGGTTAGGGTTAGGGGACGGGGACGGTTTAGGGTCCAGGTGAGGGTACGGCAACGCTTTAGGGGGAGCGTGCGTGTGAGGGCGCGGGTTAGTGTTAGCGTACGGGTTAGGATTAGAGGACGGGTGAGGGTCAGGCTTCGGGGAATGGTTAGGGTTAGGGTTCGGGCTAGGGTTAGGGTTAGGGGATGGGGAAGGTTTAGGGTCCAGGTGAGGGAACGGCAACGATTTAGGGGGAGCGTGCGTGTGAGGGCGCGGGTTAGTGTTAGCGTACGGGTTAGGATTAGGGGACGGGTGAGGGTCAGGCTTCGGGGAAGGGTTAGGGTTAGGGTTCGGGCTAGGGTTAGGGTTAGGGGACGGGGACGGTTTCGGGTCCAGGTGAGGGTACGGCAACGCTTTAGGGGGAGCGTGCGTGTGAGGGCGTGGGTTAGTGTTAGCATACGGCTTAGGATTAGGGGACGGGTGAGGGTCAGGCTTCGGGGAAGGGTTAGGGTTAGGGTTCGGGCTAGGGTTAGGGTTAGGGGACGGGGACGGTTTAGGGTCCAGGTGAGGGTACGGCAACGCTTTAGGGGGAGCGTGCGTGTGAGGGCGCGGGTTAGTGTTAGCGTACGGGTTAGGATTAGGGGACGGGTCAGGGTCAGGCTTCGGGGAAGGGTTAGGGTTAGGGTTCGGGCTAGGGTTAGGGTTAGGGGACGGGGACGGTTTAGGGTCCAGGTGAGGGTACGGCAACGCTTTAGGGGGAGCGTGCGTGTGAGGGCGCGGGTTAGTGTTAGCGTACGGTTTAGAATTAGGGGACGGGTGAGGGTCAGGCTTCTGGGAAGGGTTAGGGTTAGGGTTCGGGTTAGGGTTAGGGTT
The DNA here is from genome assembly GCF_949987515.2 of Delphinus delphis. Classification (NCBI taxonomy): domain Eukaryota; kingdom Metazoa; phylum Chordata; class Mammalia; order Artiodactyla; family Delphinidae; genus Delphinus; species Delphinus delphis. The sequence goes on from NC_082701.1 coordinate 60,005,543, forward strand.
AGGGTACGGGGAAGGTTTAGGGTCCAGGTGAGGGTATGGCAACGCTTTAGGGGGAGCGTGCGTGTGAGGGCGCGGGTTAGTGTTAGCGTACGGGTTAGGATTAGGAGACGGGTGAGGGTCAGGCTTCGGGGAAGGGTTAGGGTTAGGGTTCGGGCTAGGGTTAGGGTTAGGGGACGGGGACGGTATAGGGTCCAGGTGAGGGTACGGCAACGCTTTAGGGGGAGCGTGCGTGTGAGGGCGCGGGTTAGTGTTAGCGTACGGGTTAGGATTAGGGGACGTGTGAGGGTCCGGCTTCGGGGAAGGGTTAGGGTTAGGGTTCGGGCTAGGGTTAGGGTTAGGGGACGGGGACGGTTTAGGGTCCAGGTGAGGGTACGGCAACGCTTTAGGGGGAGCTTGCGTGTGAGGGCGCGGGTTAGTGTTAGCGTACGGGTTAGGATTAGGGGACGGGTGAGGGTCAGGCTTCGGGGATGGGTTAGGGTTAGGGTTCGGGCTAGGGTTAGGGTTAGGGGACGGGGACGGTTTAGGGTCCAGGTGAGGGTACGGCAACGCTTTAGGGGGAGCGTGCGTGTGAGGGCGCGGGTTAGTGTTAGCGTACGGGTTAAGATTGGGGACGGATGAGGGTCAGGCTTCGGGGAAGGGTTAGGGTTAGGGTTCGGGCTAGGGTTAGGGTTAGGGGACGGGGACGGTTTCGAGTCCAGGTGAGGGTACGGCAACGCTTTAGGGGGAGCGTGCGTTTGAGGGCGCGGGTTAGTGTTAGCGTACGGGTTAGGATTAGGGGAAGGGTGAGGGTCAGGCTTCGGGGAAGGGTTATGGTTAGGGTTCGGGCTAGGGTTAGGGTTAGGGGACGGGGACGGTTTCGGGTCCAGGTGAGGGTACGGCAACGCTTTAGGGGGAGCGTGCGTGTGAGGGCGCGGGTTAGTGTTAGCGTACGGGTTAGGATTAGGGGACGGGTGAGGGTCAGGCTTCTGGGAAGGGTTAGGGTTAGGGTTCGGGCTAGGGTTAGGGTTAGGGGACGGGGACGGTTTAGGGTCCAGGTGAGGGTACGGTAACGCTTTAGGGGGAGCGTGCATGTGAGGGCGCGGGTTAGTGTTAGCGTACGGGTTAGGATTAGGGGACGGGTGAGGGTCAGGCTTCGGGGAAGGGTTAGGGTTAGGGTTCGGGCTAGGGTTAGGGTTAGGGGACGGGGACGGTTTAGGGTCCAGGTGAGGGTACGGCAACGCTTTAGGGGGAGCGTGCGTGTGAGGGCGCGGGTTAGTGTTAGCGTACGGGTTAGGATTAGGGGACGGGTGAGGGTCAGGCTTCGGGGAAGGGTTAGGGTTAGGGTTCGGGCTAGGGTTAGGGTTAGGGGACGGGGACGGTTTAGGGTTCAGGTGAGGGTACGGCAATGCTTTAGGTGTAGCGTGCGTGTGAGAGCGCGGGTTAGTGTTAGCGTACGGCTTAGGATTAGGGGACGGGTGAGGGTCAGGCTTCGGGGAAGGGTTAGGGTTAGGGTTCGGGCTACGGTTAGGGTTAGGGGACGGGGAAGGTTTAGGGTCCAGGTGAGGGTACGGCAACGCTTTAGGGGGAGCGTGCGTGTGAGGGCGCGGGTTAGTGTTAGCGTACGGCTTAGGATTAGGGGACGGGTGAGGGTCAGGCTTCGGGGAAGGGTTAGGGTTAGGGTTCGGGCTAGGGTTAGGGTTAGGGGACGGGGACGGTTTCGGGTCCAGGTGAGGGTACGGCAACGCTTTAGGGGGAGCGTGCGTGTGAGGGCGCGGGTTAGTGTTAGCGTACGGGTTAGGATTAGGGGACGGGTGAGGGTCAGGCTTCGGGGAAGGGTTAGGGTTAGGGTTCGGGCTAGGGTTAGGGTTAGGGGACGGTTACGGTTTAGGGTTCAGGTGAGGGTAAGGCAACGCTTTAGGGGGAGCGTGCGTGTGAGGGCGCGGGTTAGTGTTAGCGTACGGGTTAGGATTAGGGGACGGGTGAGGGTCAGGCTTCGGGGAAGGGTTAGGGTTAGGGTTCGGGCTAGGGTTAGGGTTAAGGTACGGGGACGGTTTAGGGTCCAGGAGAGGGTACGGCAACGCTTTAGGGGGAGCGTGCGTGTGAGGTCGCGCGTTAGTGTTAGCGTACGGCTTAGGATTAGGGGACGGGTGAGGGTCAGGCTTCGGGGAAGGGTTAGGGTTAGGGTTCGGGCTAGGGTTAGGGTTAGGGGACGGGGACGGTTTAGGGTCCAAGAGAGGGTACGGCAACGCTTTAGGGGGAGCGTGCGTGTGAGGGCGCGGGTTAGTGTTAGTGTACGGGTTAGGATTAGGGGACGGGTGAGGGTCAGGCTTCGGGGAAGGGTTAGGGTTAGGGTTCGGGCTAGGGTTAGGGTTAGGGGTCGGGGACGGTTTAGGGTCCAGGAGAGGGTACGGCAACGCTTTAGGGGGAGCGTGCGTGTGAGGTCGCGCGTTAGTGTTAGCGTACGGCTTAGGATTAGGGGACGGGTGAGGGTCAGGCTTCGGGGAAGGGTTAGGGTTAGGGTTCGGGCTAGGGTTAGGGTTAGGGGACGGGGACGGTTTAGGGTCCAAGTGAGGGTACGGCAACGCTTTAGGGGGAGCGTGCGTGTGAGGGCGCGGGTTAGTGTTAGCGTACGGGTTAGGATTATGGGACGGGTGAGGGTCAGGCTTCGGGGAAGGGTTAGGGTTAGGGTTCGGGCTAGGGTTAGGGTTAGGGGACGGGGACGGTTTAGGGTCCAGGTGAGGGTACGGCAACGCTTTAGGGGGAGCGTGCGTGTGAGGGCGCGGGTTAGTGATAGCGTACGGGTTAGGATTAGGGGACGGGTGAGGGTCAGGCTTCGGGGAAGGGTTAGGGTTAGGGTTCGGGCTAGGGTTAGGGTTAGGGGACGGGGACGGTTTAGGGTCCAGGTGAGGGTACGGAAACGCTTTAGGGGGAGCGTGCGTGTGAGGGCGCGGGTTAGTGTTAGCGTACGGGTTAGGATTAGGGGACGGGTGAGGGTCAGGCTTCGGGGAAGGGTTAGGGTTAGGGTTCGGGCTAGGGTTAGGGTTAGGGGATGGGGAAGGTTTAGGGTCCAGGTGAGGGTACGGCAACGCTTTAGGGGGAGCGTGCGTGTGAGGGCGCGGGTTAGTGTTAGCGTACGGGTTAGGATTAGGGGACGGGTGAGGGTCAGGCTTCGGGGAAGGGTTAGGGTTAGGGTTCGGGCTAGGGTAAGGGTTAAGGGACGGGGACGGTTTAGGGTCCAGGTGAGGGTACAGCAACGCTTTAGGGGGAGCGTGCGTGTGAGGACGCGGGTTAGTGTTAGCGTACGGGTTAGGATTAGGGGACGGGAGAGGGTCAGGCATCGGGGAAGGGTTAGGGTTAGGGTTCGGGCTAGGGTTAGGGTTAGGGGACGGGGACGGTTTAGGGTCCAGGTGAGGTTACGTCTACGCTTTAGGGGGAGCGTACGTGTGAGGGCGCGGGTTAGTGTTAGCGTACGGGTTACGATTAGGGGACGGGTGAGGGTCAGGCTTCGGGGAAGGGTTAGGGTTAGGGTTCGGGCTAGGGTTAGGGTTAGGGGACGGGGACGGTTTCGGGTCCAGGTGAGGCTACGGCAACGCTTTAGGGGGAGCATGCGTGTGAGGGTGCGGGTTAGTGTTAGCGTACGGCTTAGGATTAGGGGACGGGTGAGGGTCAGGCTTCGGGGAAGGGTTAGGGTTAGGGTTCGGGCTAGGGTTAGGGTTAGGGGACTGGGACGGTTTCAGGTCCAGGTGAGGGTACGGCAACGCTTTAGGGGGAGCGTGCGTGTGAGGGCGCGGGTTAGTGTTAGCGTACGGGTTAGGATTAGGGGACGGGTGAGGGTCAGGCTTCGGGGAAGGGTTAGGGTTAGGGTTCGGGCTAGGGTTAGGGTTAGGGGACGGGGATGGTTTAGGGTCCAGGTGAGGGTACGGCAACGCTTTAGGGGGAGCGTGCATGTGAGGGCGCGGGTTAGTGTTAGCGTACGGGTTAGGATTATGGGACGGGTGAGGGTCAGGTTTCGGGGAAGGGTTAGGGTTAGGGTTCGGGCTAGGGTTAGGGTTAGGGGACGGGGACGGTTTCGGGTCCAGGTGAGGGTACGGAAACGCTTTAGGGGGAGCGTGCATGTGAGGGCGCGGGTTAGTGTTAGCGTACGGGTTAGGATTACGGGACGGGTGAGGGTCAGGCTTCGGGGAAGGGTTAGGGTTAGGGTTCGGGCTAGGGTTAGGGTTAGGGGACGGGGATGGTTTAGGGTCCAGGTGAGGGTACGGCAACGCTTTAGGGGGAGCGTGCGTGTGAGGGCGCGGGTTAGTGTTAGCGTACGGGTTAGGATTAGGGGACGGGTGAGGGTCAGGCTTCGGGGAAGGGTTAGGGTTAGGGTTCGGGCTAGGGTTAGGGTTAGGGGACGGGGACGGTTTAGGGTCCAGGTGAGGGTACGGCAACGCTTTAGGGGGAGCGTGCGTGTGAGGGTGCGGGTTAGTGTTAGCGTACGGCTTAGGATTAGGGGACGGGTGAGGGTCAGGCTTCGGGAAAGGGTTAGGGTTAGGGTTCGGGCTAGGGTTAGGGTTAGGGGACGGGGACGGTTTAGGGTCCAGGTGAGGGTACGGCAACGCTTTAGGGGGAGCGTGCGTGTGAGGGTGCGGGTTAGTGTTAGCGTACGGCTTAGGATTAGGGGACGGGTGAGGGTCAGGCTTCGGGAAAGGGTTAGGGTTAGGGTTCGGGCTAGGGTTAGGGTTAGGGGACAGGGACGGTTTAGGGTCCAGGTGAGGGTACGGCAACGCTTTAGGGGGAGCGTGTATGTGAGGGCGCGGGTTAGTGTTAGCGTACGGGTTAGGATTATGGGACGGGTGAGGGTCAGGCTTCGGGGAAGGGTTAGGGTTAGGGTTCGGGCTAGGGTTAGGGTTAGGGGACGGGGACGGTTTAGGGTCCAGGTGAGGGTACGGCAACGCTTTAGGGGGAGCGTGCGTGTGAGGGCGCGGGTTAGTGATAGCGTACGGGTTAGGATTAGGGGACGGGTGAGGGTCAGGCTTCGGGGAAGGGTTAGGGTTAGGGTTCGGGCTAGGGTTAGGGTTAGGGGACGGGGACGGTTTAGGGTCCAGGTGAGGGTACGGAAACGCTTTAGGGGGAGCGTGCGTGTGAGGGCGCGGGTTAGTGTTAGCGTACGGGTTAGGATTAGGGGACGGGTGAGGGTCAGGCTTCGGGGAAGGGTTAGGGTTAGGGTTCGGGCTAGGGTTAGGGTTAGGGGATGGGGAAGGTTTAGGGTCCAGGTGAGGGTACGGCAACGCTTTAGGGGGAGCGTGCGTGTGAGGGCGCGGGTTAGTGTTAGCGTACGGGTTAGGATTAGGGGACGGGTGAGGGTCAGGCTTCGGGGAAGGGTTAGGGTTAGGGTTCGGGCTAGGGTTAGGGTTAGGGGACGGGGACGGTTTAGGGTCCAGGTGAGGGTACGGCAACGCTTTAGGGGGAGCGTGCGTGTGAGGGCGCGGGTTAGTGTTAGCGTACGGGTTAGGATTAGGGGACGGGTGAGGGTCAGGCTTCGGGGAAGGGTTAGGGTTAGGGTTCGGGCTAGGGTTAGGGTTAGGGGACGGGGACGGTTTCGGGTCCAGGTGAGGGTACGGCAACGCTTTAGGGGGAGCGTGCGTGTGAGGGCGCGGGTTAGTGTTAGCGTACGGGTTAGGATTAGGTGACGGGTGAGGGTCAGGCTTCGGGGAAGGGTTAGGGTTAGGGTTCGGGTTAGGGTTAGGGTTAGGGGACGGGGACAGTTTAGGGTCCAGGTGAGGGTACGGCAACGCTTTAGGGGGAGCGTGCATGTGAGGGCGCGGGTTAGTGTTAGCGTACGGGTTAGGATTAGGGGACGGGTGAGGGTCCGGCTTCGGGGAAGGGTTAGGGTTAGGGTTCGGGCTAGGGTTAGGGTTAGGGGACGGGGACGGTTTAGGGTCCAGGTGAGGGTACGGCAACGCTTTAGGGGGAGCGTGCGTGTGAGGGCGCGGGTTAGTGTTAGCGTACGGGTTAGGATTAGGGGACGGGTGAGGTTCAGGCTTCGGGGAAGGTTTAGGGTTAGGGTTCGGGCTAGGGTTAGGGTTAGGGGACGGGGACGGTTTAGGGTCCAGGTGAGGGTACGGCAACGCTTTAGGGGGAGCGTGCGTGTGAGGGTGCGGGTTAGTGTTAGCGTACGGGTTAGGATTAGGGGACGGGTGACGGTCAGGCTTCGGGGAAGGGTTAGGCTTAGGGTTCGGGCTAGGGTTAGGGTTAGGGGACGGGGACGGTTTAGGGTCCAGGTGAGGGTACGGCAACGCTTTAGGGGGAGCGTGCGTGTGAGGGCACGGGTTAGTGTTAGCGTACGGCTTAGGATTAGGGGACGGGTGAGGGTCAGGCTTCGGGGAAGGGTTAGGGTTAGGGTTCGGGCTAGGGTTAGGGTTAGGGGACAGGGTCGGTTTCGGGTCCAGGTGAGGGTACGGCAACGCTTTAGGGGGAGCGTGCGTGTGAGGGCGCGGGTTAGTGTTAGCGTACGGGTTAGGATTAGGGGACGGGTGAGGGTCAGGCTTCGGGGAATGGTTAGGGTTAGGGTTCGGGCTAGGGTTAGGGTTAGGGGATGGGGAAGGTTTAGGGTCCAGGTGAGGGAACGGCAACGATTTAGGGGGAGCGTGCGTGTGAGGGCGCGGGTTAGTGTTAGCGTACGGGTTAGGATTAGGGGACGGGTGAGGGTCAGGCTTCGGGGAAGGGTTAGGGTTAGGGTTCGGGCTAGGGTTAGGGTTAGGCGACGGGGACGGTTTCGGGTCCAGGTGAGGGTACGGCAACGCTTTAGGGGGAGCGTGCGTGTGAGGGCGTGGGTTAGTGTTAGCATACGGCTTAGGATTAGGGGACGGGTGAGGGTCAGGCTTCGGGGAAGGGTTAGGGTTAGGGTTCGGGCTAGGGTTAGGGTTAGGGGACGGGGACGGTTTAGGGTCCAGGTGAGGGTACGGCAACGCTTTAGGGGGAGCGTGCGTGTGAGGGCGCGGGTTAGTGTTAGCGTACGGGTTAGGATTAGGGGACGGGTCAGGGTCAGGCTTCGGGGAAGGGTTAGGGTTAGGGTTCGGGCTAGGGTTAGGGTTAGGGGACGGGGACGGTTTAGGGTCCAGGTGAGGGTACGGCAACGCTTTAGGGGGAGCGTGCGTGTGAGGGCGCGGGTTAGTGTTAGCGTACGGGTTAGAATTAGGGGACGGGTGAGGGTCAGGCTTCTGGGAACGGTTAGGGTTAGTGTTCGGGCTAGGGTTAGGGTTAGGGTACGGGGACGGTTTAGGGTCCAGGTGAGGGTATGGCAACGCTTTAGGGGGAGCGTGCGTGTGAGGGCGCGGGTTAGTGTTAGCGTACGGGTTAGGATTAGGAGACGGGTGAGGGTCAGGCTTCTGGGAAGGGTTAGGGTTAGGGTTCGGGCTAGGGCTAGGGTTAGGGGACGGGGACGGTTTAGGGTCCAGGTGAGGGTACGGCAACGCTTTAGGGGGAGCGTGCGTGTGAGAGCGAGGGTTAGTGTTAGCGTACGGGTTAGGATTAGGGGACGGGTGAGGGTCCGGCTTCGGGGAAGGGTTAGGGTTAGGGTTCGGGCTAGGGTTAGGGTTAGGGGACAGGGACGGTTTAGGGTCCAGGTGAGGGTACGGCAACGCTTTAGGGGGAGCTTGCGTGTGAGGGCGCGGGTTAGTGTTAGCGTACGGGTTAGGATTAGGGGACGGGTGAGGGTCAGGCTTCGGGGATGGGTTAGGGTTAGGGTTCGGGCTAGGTTTAGGGTTAGGGGACGGGGACGGTTTCGAGTCCAGGTGAGGGTACGGCAACGCTTTAGGGGGAGCGTGCGTGTGAGGGCGCGGGTTAGTGTTAGCGTACGGGTTAGGATTAGGGGACGGGTGAGGGTCAGGCTTCGGGGAAGGGTTATGGTTAGGGTTCGGGCTAGGGTTAGGGTTAGGGGACGGGGACGGTTTCGGGTCCAGGTGAGGGTACGGCAACGCTTTAGGGGGAGCGTGCGTGTGAGGGCGCGGGTTAGTGTTAGCGTACGGGTTAGGATTAGGGGACGGGTGAGGGTCAGGCTTCTGGGAAGGGTTAGGGTTAGGGTTCGGGCTAGGGTTAGGGTTAGGGGACGGGGACGGTTTAGGGTTCAGGTGAGGGTACGGCAATGCTTTAGGTGTAGCGTGCGTGTGAGAGCGAGGGTTAGTGTTAGCGTACGGCTTAGGATTAGGGGACGGGTGAGGGTCAGGCTTCGGGGAAGGGTTAGGGTTAGGGTTCGGGCTACGGTTAGGGTTAGGGGACGGGGAAGGTTTAGGGTCCAGGTGAGGGTACGGCAACGCTTTAGGGGGAGCGTGCGTGTGAGGGCGCGGGTTAGTGTTAGCGTACGGGTTAGGATTAGGGGACGGGTGAGGGTCAGGCTTCGGGGAAGGGTTAGGGTTAGGGTTCGGGCTAGGGTTAGGGTTAGGGGACGGGGACGGTTTCGGGTCCAGGTGAGGGTACGGCAACGCTTTAGGGGGAGCGTGCGTGTGAGGGCACGGGTTAGTGTTAGCGTACGGTTTAGGATTAGGGGACGGGTGAGGGTCAGGCTTCGGGGAAGGGTTAGGGTTAGGGTTCGGGCTAGGGTTAGGGTTAGGGGACGGTTACGGTTTAGGGTTCAGGTGAGGGTACGGCAACGCTTTAGGGGGAGCATGCGTGTGAGGGCGCGGGTTAGTGTTAGCGTACGGCTTAGAATTAGGGGACGGGTGAGGGTCAGGCTTCGGGGAAGGGTTAGGGTTAGGTTTCGGGCTACGGTTAGGGTTAGGGGACGGGGAAGGTTTAGGGTCCAGGTGAGGGTACGGCAACGCTTTAGGGGGAGCGTGCGTGTGAGGGCGCGGGTTAGTGTTAGCGTACGGGTTAGGATTAGGGGACGGGTGAGGGTCAGGCTTCGGGGAAGGGTTAGGGTTAGGGTTCGGGCTAGGGTTAGGGTTAGGTGACGGGGACGGTTTAGGGTCCATGTGAGGGTACGGCAACGCTTTAGGGGGAGCATGCGTGTGAGGGCGCGAGTTAGTGTTAGCGTACGGGTTAGGATTAGGGGACGGGTGAGGGTCAGGCTTCGGGGAAGGGTTAGGGTTAGGGTTAGGGCTAGGGTTAGGGTTAGGGGACGGAACGGTTTCGGGTCCAGGTGAGGGTACGGCAACGCTTTAGGGGGAGCGTGCGTGTGAGGGCGCGGGTTAGTGTTAGCGTACGGGTTAGGATTAGGGGACGGGTGAGGGTCAGGCTTCGGGGAAGGGTTAGGGTTAGGGTTCGGGCTAGGGTTAGGGTTAGGGTACGGGGACGGTTTAGGGTCCAGGAGAGGGTACGGCAACGCTTTAGGTGGAGCGTGCGTGTGAGGATGCGGGTTAGTGTTAGCGTACGGGTTAGGATTAGGGGACGGGTGAGGGTCAGGCTTCGGGGAAGGGTTAGGGTTAGGGTTCGGGCTAGGGTTAGGGTTAGGCGACGGGGACGGTTTAGGGTCCAGGTGAGGGTACGGCAACGCTTTAGGGGGAGCGTGCGTGTGAGGGCGCGGGTTAGTGTTAGCCTACGGGTTAGGATTAGGGGACGGGTGAGGGTCAGGCTTCGGGGAAGTGTTAGGGTTAGGGTTCGGGCTAGGGTTAGAGTAAGGGTATGGGGACGGTTTAGGGTCCAGGTGAGGGTACGGCAACGCTTTAGGGGGAGCGTGCGTGTGAGGGCGCGGGTTAGTGTTAGCGTACGGCTTAGGATTAGGGGACGGGTGAGGGTCAGGCTTCGGGGAAGGGTTAGGGTTAGGGTTCGGGCTAGGGTTAGGGTTAGGGGACGGGGACGGTTTAGGGTCCAGGTGAGGGTACGGCAACGCTTTAGGGGGAGCGTGCGTGTGAGGGCGCGGGTTAGTGTTAGCGTACGGGTTAGGATTCGGGGACGGGTGAGGGTCAGGCTTCGAGGAAGGGTTAGGGTTAGGGTTCGGGCTAGGGTTAGTGTTAGGGGACGGGGACGGTTTCGGGTCCAGGTGAGGGTACGGCAACGCTTTAGGGGGAGCGTGCGTGTGAGGGCGCGTGTTAGTGTTAGCGTACGGGTTAGGATTAGGGGACGGGTGAGGGTCAGGCTTCGGGGAAGGGTTACGGTTAGGGTTCGGGCTAGGGTCAGGGTTAGGGGCCGGGGACGGTTTAGGGTCCAGGTGAGGGTACGGCAACGCTTTAGGGGGAGCGTGCGTGTGAGGGCGCGGGTTAGTGTTAGAGTACGGGTTAGGATTAGGGGACAGGTGAGGGTCAGGCTTCGGGGAATGGTTAGGGTTAGGGTTCCGGCTAGGGTTAGGGTTAGGGGATGGGGAAGGTTTAGGGTCCAGGTGAGGGAACGGCAACGAATTAGGGGGAGCGTGCGTGTGAGGGCGCGGGTTAGTGTTAGCGTACGGGTTAGGATTAGGGGACGGGTGAGGGTCAGGCTTCGGGGAAGGGTTAGGGTTAGGGTTCGGGCTAGGGTTAGGGTTAGGGGACGGGGACGGTTTCGGTCCAGGTGAGGGTACGGCAACGCTTTAGGGGGAGCGTGCGTGTGAGGGCGCGGGTTAGTGTTAGCGTACGGCTTAGGATTAGGGGACGGGTGAGGGTCAGGCTTCGGGGAAGGGTTAGGGTTAGGGTTCGGGCTAGGGTTAGGGTTAGGGGACGGGGACGGTTTAGGGTCCAGGTGAGGGTACGGCAACGCTTTAGGGGGAGCGTGCGTGTGAGGGTGCGGGTTAGTGTTAGCGTACGGGTTAGGATTAGGGGACGGGTGAGGGTCAGGCTTCGGGGAAGGGTTAGGGTTAGGGTTCGGGCTAGGGTTAGGGTTAGGGGACGGGGACGGTTTAGGGTCCAGGTGAGGGTACGGCAACGCTTTAGGGGGAGCGTGCGTGTGAGGGCGCGGGTTAGTGTTAGCGTACGGGTTAGGATTAGGGGACGGGTGAGGGTCATGCTTCGGGGAAGTGTTAGGGTTAGGGTTCGGGCTAGGGTTAGAGTAAGGGTACGGGGACGGTTTAGGGTCCAGGTGAGGGTACGGCAACGCTTTAGGGGGAGCGTGCGTGTGAGGGCGCGGGTTAGTGTTAGCGTACGGCTTAGGATTAGGGGACGCGTGAGGGTCAGGCTTCGGGGAAGGGTTAGGGTTAGGGTTCGGGCTAGGGTTAGGGTTAGGGGACGGGGACGGTTTAGGGTCCAGGTGAGGGTACGGCAACGCTTTAGGGGGAGCGTGCGTGTGAGGGCGCGGGTTAGTGTTAGCGTACGGCTTAGGATTAGGGGACGGGTGAGGGTCAGGCTTCGGGGAAGGGTTAGGGTTAGGGTTCGGGCTAGGGTTAGGGTTAGGGGACGGGGACGGTTTAGGGTTCAGGTGAGGGTACGGCAACGCTTTAGGGGGAGCGTGCGTGTGAGGGCGCGGGTTAGTGTTAGCGTACGGCTTAGGATTAGGGGACGGGTGAGGGTCAGGCTTCGGGGAAGGGTTAGGGTTAGGGTTCGGGCTACGGTTAGGGTTAGGGGACGGGGAAGGTTTAGGGTCCAGGTGAGGGTACGGCAACGCTTTAGGGGGAGCGTGCGTGTGAGGGCGCGGGTTAGTGTTAGCGTACGGGTTAGGATTAGGGGACGGGTGAGGGTCAGGCTTCGGGGAAGGGTTAGGGTTAGGGTTCGGGCTAGGGTTAGGGTTAGGGGACAGGGACGGTTTTGGGTCCAGGTGAGGGTACGGCAACGCTTTAGGGGGAGCGTGCGTGTGAGGGCGCGGGTTAGTGTTAGCGTACGGGTTAGGATTAGGGGACGGGTGAGGGTCAGGCTTCGGGGAAGGGTTAGGGTTAGGGTTCGGGCTAGGGTTAGGGTTAGGGGATGGGGACGGTTTAGGGTCCAGGTGAGGGTACGGCAACGCTTTAGGGGGAGCGTGCGTGTGAGGGCGCGGGTTAGTGTTAGCGTACGGGTTAGGATTAGGGGACGGGTGAGGGTCAGGCTTCGGGGAAGGGTTAGGGTTAGGGTTTGGGCTAGGGTTAGGGTTAGGGGACGGGGACGGTTTAGGGTCCAGGTGAGGGTACGGCAACGCTTTAGGGGGAGCGTGCGTGTGAGGGCGCGGGTTAGTGTTAGCGTACGGGTTAGGATTATGGGACGGGTGAGGGTCAGGCTTCGGGGAAGGGTTAGGGTTAGGGTTCGGGCTAGGGTTAGAGTTAGGGGATGGGGACGGTTTAGGGTCCAGGTGAGGGTACGGCAACGCTTTAGGGGGAGCGTGCGTGTGAGGGCGCGGGTTAGTGTTAGCGTACGGGTTAGGATTAGGGGACGGGTGAGGGTCAGGCTTCTGGGAAGGGTTAGGGTTAGGGTTCGGGCTAGGGTTAGGGTTAGGGGACGGGGACGGTTTAGGGTCCAGGTGAGGGTACGGCAACGCTTTAGAGGGAGCGTGCATGTGAGGGCGCGGGTTAGTGTTAGCGTACGGGTTAGGATTAGGGGACGGGTGAGGGTCAGGCTTCGGGGAAGGGTTAGGGTTAGGGTTCGGGCTAGGGTTAGGGTTAGGGGACGGGGACGGTTTAGGGTCCAGGTGAGGGTACGGCAACGCTTTAGGGGGAGCGTGCGTGTGAGGGCGCGGGTTAGTGTTAGCGTACGGGTTAGGATTAGGGGACGGGTGAGGGTCAGGCTTCGGGGAAGTGTTAGGGTTAGGGTTCGGGCTAGGGTTAGGGTTAGGGGACGGGGACGGTTAGGGTTCAGGTGAGGGTACGGCAACGCTTTAGGAGGAGCGTGCGTGTGAGGGCGCGGGTTAGTGTTAGCGTACGGCTTAGGATTAGGGGACGGGTGAGGGTCAGGCTTCGGGGAAGGGTTAGGGTTAGGGTTCGGGCTACGGTTAGGGTTGGGGACGGGGAAGGTTTAGGGTCCAGGTGAGGGTACGGCAACGCTTTAGGGGGAGCGTGCGTGTGAGGGCGCGGGTTAGTGTTAGCGTACGGGTTAGGATTAGGGGACGGGTGAGGGTCAGGCTTCGGGGAAGGGTTAGGGTTAGGGTTCGGGCTAGGGTTAGGGTTAGGGGACGGGGACGGTTTAGGGTCCAGGTGAGGGTACGGCAACGCTTTAGGGGGAGCGTGCGTGTGAGGGCGCGGGTTAGTGTTAGCGTACGGGTTAGGATTAGGGGATGGGTGAGGGTCAGGCTTCGGGGAAGGGTTAGGGTTAGGGTTCGGGCTAGGGTTAGTGTTAGGGGACGGGGACGGTTTAGGGTCCAGGTGAGGGTACGGCAACGCTTTAGGGGGAGCGTGCGAGTGAGGGCGCGGGTTAGTGTTAGCGTACGGGTTAGGATTAGGGGACGGGTGAGGGTCAGGCTTCGGGGAAGGGTTAGGGTTAGGGTTCGGGCTAGGGTTAAGGTTAGGGGACGGTTACGGTTTAGGGTTCAGGTGAGGGTACGGCAACGCTTTAGGGGGAGCGTGCGTGTGAGGGCGCGGGTTAGTGTTAGCGTACGGCTTAGGATTAGGGGACGGGTGAGGGTCAGGCTTCGGGGAAGGGTTAGGGTTAGGGTTCGGGCTACGGTTATGGTTAGGGGACGGGGAAGGTTTAGGGTCCAGGTGAGGGTACGGCAACGCTTTAGGGGGAGCGTGCGTGTGAGGGCGCCGGTTAGTGTTAGCCTACGGGTTAGGATTAGGGGACGGGTGAGGGTCAGGCTTCGGGGAAGGGTTAGGGTTAGGGTTCGGGCTAGGGTTAGGGTTAGGGGACGGGGACGGTTTAGGGTCCAGGTGAGGGTACGGCAACGCTTTAGGGGGAGCGTGCATGTGAGGGCGCGGGTTAGTGTTAGCTTACGGGTTAGGATTAGGGGACGGGTGAGGGTCAGGCTTCGGGGAAGGGTTAGGGTTAGGGTTCGGGCTAGGGTTAGGGTTAGGGGACAGGGACGGTTTAGGGTCCAGGTGAGGGTACGGCAACGCTTTAGGGGGAGCGTGCGTGTGAGGGCACGCGTTAGTGTTAGCGTATGGGTTAGGATTAGGGGACGGGTGAGGGTCAGGCTTCGGGGAAGGGTTAGGGTTAGGGTTCGGGCTAGGGTTAGGGTTAGGGGACGGGGACGGTTTAGGGTCCAGGAGAGGGTACGGCAACGCTTTAGGGGGAGCGTGCGTGTGAGGGCGCGCGTTAGTGTTAGCGTACGGCTTAGGATTAGGGGACGGGTGAGGGTCAGGCTTCGGGGAAGGGTTAGGGTTAGGGTTCGGCCTAGGGTTAGGGTTAGGGGACGGGGACGGTTTAGGGTCCAAGTGAGGGTACGGCAACGCTTTAGGGGGAGCGTGCGTGTGAGGGCGCGCGTTAGTGTTAGCGTGCGGCTTAGGATTAGGGGACGGGTGAGGGTCAGGCTTCGGGGAAGGGTTAGGGTTAGGGTTCGGGCTAGGGTTAGGGTTAGGGGACGGGGACGGTTTAGGGTCCAGGTGAGGGTACGGCAACGCTTTAGGGGGAGCGTGCGTGTGAGGGCGCGGGTTAGTGTTAGCGTACGGGTTAGGATTAGGGGACGGGTGAGGGTCAGGCTTCTGGGAAGGGTTAGGTTTAGGGTTCGGGCTAGGGTTAGGGTTAGGGGACGGGGACGGTTTAGGGTCCAGGTGAGGGTACGGCAATGCTTTAGGGGGAGCGTGCGTGTGAGAGCACGGGTTAGTGTTAGCGTACGGGTTAGGATTAGGGGATGGGTGAGGGTCAGGCTTCGGGGAAGGGTTAGGGTTACGGTTCGGGCTAGGGTTAGGGTTAGGGGACGGGGACGGTTTAGGGTCCAGGTGAGGGTACGGCAACGCTTTAGGGGGAGCGAGCGTGTGAGGGCGCGGGTTAGTGTTAGCGTACGGCTTAGGATTAGGGGACGGGTGAGGGTCAGGCTTCGGGGAAGGGTTAGGGTTAGGGTTCGGGCTAGGGTTAGGGTTAGGGGACGGGGACGGTTTAGGGTCCAGGTGAGGGTACGGCAACGCTTTAGGGGGAGCGTGCGTGTGAGTGCGCGGGTTAGTGTTAGCGTACGGGTTAGGATTAGGGGACGGGTGAGGGTCAGGCTTCGGGGAAGGGTTAGGGTTAGGGTTCGGGCTAGGGTTAGGGTTAGGGGACGGGGACGGTTTCGGGTCCAGGTGAGGGTACGGCAACGCTTTAGGGGGAGCGTGCGTGTGAGGGCACGCGTTAGTGTTAGCGTACGGGTTAGGATTAGGGGACGGGTGAGGGTCAGGCTTCTGGGAAGGGTTAGGGTTAGGGTTCGGGCTAGGGTTAGGGTTAGGGGACGGGGACGGTTTAGGGTCCAGGTGAGGGTACGGCAACGCTTTAGGGGGAGCGTGCATGTGAGGGCGCGGGTTAGTGTTAGCGTACGGGTTAGGATTAGGGGACGGGTGAGGGTCAGGCTTCGGGGAAGGGTTAGGGTTAGGGTTCGGGCTAGGGTTAGGGTTAGGGGACGGGGACGGTTTAGGGTCCAGGTGAGGGTACGGCAACGCTTTAGGGGGAGCGTGCGTGTGAGGGCGCGGGTTAGTGTTAGGCTACGGGTTAGGATTAGGGGACGGGTGAGGGTCAGGCTTCGGGGAAGGGTTAGGGTTAGGGTTCGGGCTAGGGTTAGGGTTAGGGGACGGGGACGGTTTCGGGTCCAGGTGAGGGTACGGCAACGCTTTAGGGGGAGCGTGCGTGTGAGGGCACGCGTTAGTGTTAGCGTACGGGTTAGGATTAGGGGACGGGTGAGGGTCAGGCTTCTGGGAAGGGTTAGGGTTAGGGTTCGGGCTAGGGTTAGGGTTAGGGTACGGGGACGGTTTAGGGTCCAGGTGAGGGTACGGCAACGCTTTAGGGGGAGCGTGCGTGTGAGGGCGCGGGTTAGTGTTAGCGTACGGCTTAGGATTAGGGGACGGGTGAGGGTCAGGCTTCGGGGAAGGGTTAGGGTTAGGGTTCGGGCTAGGGTTAGGGTTAGGGGACGGGGACGGTTTAGGGTCCAGGTGAGGGTACGGCAACGCTTTAGGGGGAGCGTGCGTGTGAGGGCGCGGGTTAGTGTTAGCGTACGGCTTAGGATTAGGGGACGGGTGAGGGTCAGGCTTCGGGGAAGGGTTAGGGTTAGGGTTCGGGCTAGGGTTAGGGTTAGGGGACGGGGACGGTTTAGGGTCCAGGTGAGGGTACGGCAACGCTTTAGGGGGAGCGTGCGTGTGAGGGCGCGGGTTAGTGTTAGCGTACGGGTTAGGATTAGGGGACGGGTGAGGGTCAGGCTTCGGGGAAGGTTTAGGGTTAGGGTTCGGGCTAGGGTTAAGGTTAGGGGATGGTTACGGTTTAGGGTTCAGGTGAGGGTACGGCAACGCTTTAGGGGGAGCGTGCGTGTGAGGGCACGGGTTAGTGTTAGCGTACGGCTTAGGATTAGGGGACGGGTGAGGGTCAGGCTTCGGGGAAGGGTTAGGGTTAGGGTTCGGGCTACGGTTAGGGTTAGGGGACGGGGAAGGTTTAGGGTCCAGGTGAGGGTACGGCAACGCTTTAGGGGGAGCGTGCGTGTGAGGGCGCCGGTTAGTGTTAGCGTACGGGTTAGGATTAGGGGACGGGTGAGGGTCAGGCTTCGGGGAAGGGTTAGGGTTAGGGTTCGGGCTAGGATTAGGGTTAGGGGATGGGGAAGGTTTAGGGTCCAGGTGAGGGTACGGCAACGCTTTAGGGGGAGCGTGCGTGTGAGGGCGTGGGTTAGTGTTAGCGTACGGGTTAGGATTAGGGGACGGGTGAGGGTCAGGCTTCGGGGAAGGTTTAGGGTTAGGGTTCGGGCTAGGGTAAGGGTTAAGGGACGGGGACGGTTTAGGGTCCAGGTGAGGGTACGGCAACGCTTTAGGGGGAGCGTGCGTGTGAGGACGCGGGTTAGTGTTAGCGTACGGGTTAGGATTAGGGGACGGTTGAGGGTCAGGCATCGGGGAAGGGTTAGGTTTAGGGTTCGGGCTAGGGTTAGGGTTAGGGGACGGGGACGGTTTAGGGTCTAGGTGAGGGTACGGCAACGCTTTAGGGGGAGCGTACGTGTGAGGGCGCGGGTTAGTGTTAGCGTACGGGTTAGGATTAAGGGACGGGTGAAGGTCAGGCTTCTGGGAAGGGTTAGGGTTAGGGTTCGGGCTAGGGTTAGGGTTAGGGGATGGGGACGGTTTAGGGTCCAGGTGAGGGTACGGCAACGCTTTAGGGGGAGCGTGCGTGTGAGGGCACGGGTTAGTGTTAGCGTACGGGTTAGGATTAGGGGATGGGTGAGGGTCAGGCTTCGGGGAAGGGTTAGGGTTAGGGTTCGGGCTAGGGTTAGGGTTAGGGGACGGGGACGGTTTAGGGTCCAGGTGAGGGTACGGCAACGCTTTAGGGGGAGCGAGCGTGTGAGGGCGCGGGTTAGTGTTAGCGTACGGGTTAGGATTAGGGGACGGGTGAGGGTCAGGCTTCGGGGAAGGGTTAGGGTTAGGGTTCGGGCTAGGGTTAGGGTTAGGGGACGGGGACGGTTTAGGGTCCAGGTGAGGGTACGGCAACGCTTTAGTAGGAGCGTGCGTGTGAGGGCGCGGGTTAGTGTTAGCGTACGGGTTAGGATTAGGGGACGGGTGAGGGTCAGGCTTCGGGGAAGGGTTAGGGTTAGGGTTCGGGCTACGGTTAGGGTTAGGGGACGGGGAAGGTTTAGGGTCCAGGTGAGTGTACGGCAACGCTTTAGGGGGAGCGTGCGTGTGAGGGCGCGGGTTAGTGTTAGCGTACGGGTTAGGATTAGGGGACGGGTGAGGGTCAGGCTTCGGGGAAGGGTTAGGGTTAGGGTTCGGGCTAGGGTTAGGGTTAGGGGACGGGGACGGTTTAGGGTCCAGGTGAGGGTACGGCAACGCTTTAGGGGGAGCGTGCATGTGAGGGCGCGGGTTAGTGTTAGCGTACGGGTTAGGATTAGGGGACGGGTGAGGGTCAGGCTTCGGGGAAGGGTTAGGGTTAGGGTTCGGGCTAGGGTTAGGGTTAGGGGACGGGGACGGTTTCGGGTCCAGGTGAGGGTACGGCAACGCTTTAGGGGGAGCGTGCGTGTGAGGGCACGCGTTAGTGTTAGCGTACGGGTTAGGATTAGGGGACCGGTGAGGGTCAGGCTTCGGGGAAAGGTTAGGGTTAGGGTTCGGGCTAGGGTAAGGGTTAAGGGACGGGGACGGTTTAGGGTCCAGGTGAGGGTACGGCAACGCTTTAGGGGGAGCGTGCATGTGAGGGCGCGGGTTAGTGTTAGCGTACGGGTTAGGATTAGGGGACGGGTGAGGGTCAGGCTTCGGGGAAGGGTTAGGGTTAGGGTTCGGCCTAGGGTTAGGGTTAGGGGACGGGGACGGTTTAGGGTCCAGGTGAGGGTACGGCAACGCTTTAGGGGGAGCGTGCGTGTGAGGGCGCGGCTTAGTGTTAGCGTACGGGTTAGGATTAGGGGACGGGTGAGGGTCAGGCTTCGGGGAAGGGTTAGGGTTAGGGTTCGGGCTAGGGATAGGGTTAGGGGACGGGGACGGTTTAGAGTTCAGGTGAGGGTACGGCAACGCTTTAGGGGGAGCGTGCGTGTGAGGGCGCGGGTTAGTGTTAGCGTACGGCTTAGGATTAGGGGACGGGTGAGGGTCAGGCTTCGGGGAAGGGTTAGGGTTAGGGTTCGGGCTACGGTTAGGGTTAGGGGACGGGGAAGGTTTAGGGTCCAGGTGAGGGTACGGCAACGCTTTAGGGGGAGCGTGCGTGTGAGGGCACGGGTTAGTGTTAGCGTACGGGTTAGGATTAGGGGACGGGTGAGGGTCAGGCTTCGGGGAAGGGTTAGGGTTAGGGTTCGGGCTAGGGTTAGGGTTAGGGGACGGGGACGGTTTAGGGCCCAGGTGAGGGTACGGCAACGCTTTAGGGGGAGCGTGCGTGTGAGGGCGCGGGTTAGTGTTAGCGTACGGGTTAGGATTAGGGGACGGGTGAGGGTCAGGCTTCGGGGAACGGTTAGGGTTAGGGTTCGGGCTAGGGTTAGGGTTAGGGGACGGGGACGGTTTCGGGTCCAGATGAGGGTACGGCAACGCTTTAGGGGGATCGTGCGTGTGAGGGCGCGGGTTAGTGTTAGCGTACGGGTTAGGATTAGGGGACGGTGAGGGTCAGGCTTCGGGGAAGGGTTAGGGTTAGGGTTCGGGATAGGGTTAGGGTTAGGGGACGGTTACGGTTTAGGGTTCAGGTGCGGGTATGGCAACGCTTTAGGGGGAGCGTGCGTGTGAGGGCGCGGGTTAGTGTTAGCGTACGGCTTAGGATTAGGGGACGGGTGAGGGTCAGGCTTCGGGGAAGGGTTAGGGTTAGGGTTCGGGCTACGGTTAGGGTTAGGGGACGGGGAAGGTTTAGGGTCCAAGTGAGGGTACGGCAACGCTTTAGGGGGAGCGTGCGTGTGAGGGCGCGGGTTAGTGTTAGCGTACGGGTTAGGATTAGGGGACGGGTGAGGGTCAGGCTTCGGGGAAGTGTTAGGGTTAGGGTTCGGGCTAGGGTTAGGGTTAGGGGACGGGGACAGTTTAGGGTCCAGGTGAGAGTACGGCAACGCTTTAGGGGGAGCGTGCGTGTGAGGGCGCGGGTTAGTGTTAGCGTACGGGTTAGGATTAGGGGACGGGTGAGGGTCAGGCTTCGGGGAAGAGTTAGGGTTAGGGTTCGGGCTAGGGATAGGGTTAGGGGACGGGGACGGTTTAGGGTCCAGGTGAGGGTACGGCAACGCTTTAGGGGGAGCGTGCGTGTGAGGACGCGGGTTAGTGTTAGCGTACGGGTTAGGATTAGGGGACGGTTGAGGGTCAGGCATCGGGGAAGGGTTAGGTTTAGGGTTCGGGCTAGGGTTAGGGTTAGGGGACGGGGACGGTTTAGGGTCTAGGTGAGGGTACGGCAACGCTTTAGGGGGAGCGTACGTGTGAGGGCGCGGTTTAGTGTTAGCGTACGGGTTAGGATTAGGGGACGGGTGAGGGTCAGGCTTCTGGGAAGGGTTAGGGTTAGGGTTCGGGCTAGGGTTAGGGTTAGGGGACGGGGACGGTTTAGGGTCCAGGTGAGGGTACGGCAACGCTTTAGGGGGAGCGTGCGTGTGAGGGCACGGGTTAGTGTTAGCGTACGGGTTAGGATTAGGGGATGGGTGAGGGTCAGGCTTCGGGGAAGGGTTAGGGTTAGGGTTCGGGCTAGGGTTAGGGTTAGGGGATGGGGACGGTTTAGGGTCCAGGTGAGGGTACGGCAACGCTTTAGGGGGAGCGAGCGTGTGAGGGCGCGGGTTAGTGTTAGCGTACGGGTTAGGATTAGGGGACGGGTGAGGGTCAGGCTTTGGGGAAGGGTTAGGGTTAGGGTTCGGGCTAGGGTTAGGGTTAGGGGACGGGGACGGTTTAGGGTCCAGGTGAGGGTACGGCAACGCTTTAGGGGGAGCGTGCGTGTGAGGGCGCGGGTTAGTGTTAGCGTACGGCTTAGGATTAGGGGACGGGTGAGGGTCAGGCTTCGGGGAAGGGTTAGGGTTAGGGTTCGGGCTACGGTTAGGGTTAGGGGACGGGGAAGGTTTAGGGTCCAGGTGAGGGTACGGCAACGCTTTAGTGGGAGCGTGCGTGTGAGGGCGCGGGTTAGTGTTAGCGTACGGGTTAGGATTAGGGGACGGGTGAGGGTCAGGCTTCGGGGAAGGGTTAGGGTTAGGGTTCGGGCTAGGGTTAGGGTTAGGGGACGGGGACGGTTTAGGGTCCAGGTGAGTGTACGGCAACGCTTTAGGGGGAGCGTGCGTGTGAGGGCACGGGTTAGTGTTAGCGTACGGGTTAGGATTAGGGGACGGGTGAGGGTCAGGCTTCGGGGAAGGGTTAGGGTTAGGGTTCGGGCTAGGGTTAGGTTTAGGGGACGGGGACCGTTTCGGGTCCAGGTGAGGGTACGGCAACGCTTTAGGGGGAGCGTGCGTGTGAGGGCACGCGTTAGTGTTAGCGTACGGGTTAGGATTAGGGGACCGGTGAGGGTCAGGCTTCGGGGAAGGGTTAGGGTTAGGGTTCGGGCTAGGGTAAGGGTTAAGGGACGGGGACGGTTTAGGGTCCAGGTGAGGGTACGGCAACGCTTTAGGGGGAGCGTGCATGTGAGGGCGCGGGTTAGTGTTAGCGTACGGGTTAGGATTAGGGGACGGGTGAGGGTCAGGCTTCGGGGAAGGGTTAGGGTTAGGGTTCGGGCTAGGGTTAGGGTTAGGGGACGGGGACGGTTTAGGGTCCAGGTGAGGGTACGGCAACGCTTTAGGGGGAGCGTGCGTGTGAGGGCGTGGCTTAGTGTTAGCGTACGGGTTAGGATTATGGGACGGGTGAGGGTCAGGCTTCGGGGAAGGGTTAGGGTTAGGGTTCGGGCTAGGGATAGGGTTAGGGGACGGGGACGGTTTAGAGTTCAGGTGAGGGTACGGCAACGCTTTAGGGGGAGCGTGCGTGTGAGGGCGCGGGTTAGTGTTAGCGTACGGCTTAGGATTAGGGGACGGGTGAGGGTCAGGCTTCGGGGAAGGGTTAGGGTTAGGGTTCGGGCTACGGTTAGGGTTACGGGACGGGGAAGGTTTAGGGTCCAGGTGAGGGTACGGCAACGCTTTAGGGGGAGCGTGCGTGTGAGGGCACGGGTTAGTGTTAGCGTACGGGTTAGGATTAGGGGACGGGTGAGGGTCAGGCTTCGGGGAAGGGTTAGGGTTAGGGTTCGGGCTAGGGTTAGGGTTAGGGGACGGGGACGGTTTAGGGCCCAGGTGAGGGTACGGCAACGCTTTAGGGGGAGCGTGCGTGTGAGGGCGCGGGTTAGTGTTAGCGTACGGGTTAGGATTAGGGGACGGGTGAGGGTCAGGCTTCGGGGAAGGGTTAGGGTTAGGGTTCGGGCTAGGGTTAGGGTTAGGGGACGGGGACGGTTTCGGGTCCAGATGAGGGTACGGCAACGCTTTAGGGGGATCGTGCGTGTGAGGGCGCGAGTTAGTGTTAGCGTACGGGTTAGGATTAGGGGACGGTGAGGGTCAGGCTTCGGGGAAGGGTTAGGGTTAGGGTTCGGGCTAGGGTTAGGGTTAGGGGACGGTTACGGTTTAGGGTTCAGGTGCGGGTACGGCAACGCTTTAGGGGGAGCGTGCGTGTGAGGGCGCGGGTTAGTGTTAGCGTACGGCTTAGGATTAGGGGACGGGTGAGGGTCAGGCTTTGGGGAAGGGTTAGGGTTAGGGTTCGGGCTACGGTTAGGGTTAGGGGACGGGGAAGGTTTAGGGTCCAAGTGAGGGTACGGCAACGCTTTAGGGGGAGCGTGCGTGTGAGGGCGCGGGTTAGTGTTAGCGTACGGGTTAGGATTAGGGGACGGGTGAGGGTCAGGCTTCGGGGAAGGGTTAGGGTTAGGGTTCGGGCTAGGGTTAGGGTTAGGGGACGGGGACGGTTTAGGGTCCAGGTGAGCGTACGGCAACGCTTTAGGGGGAGCGTTCGTGTGAGGGCGCGGGTTAGTGTTAGCGTACGGGTTAGGATTAGGGGACGGGTGAGGGTCAGGCTTCGGGGAAGAGTTAGGGTTAGGGTTCGGGCTAGGGTTAGGGTTAGGGGACGGGGACGGTTTCGGGTCCAGGTGAGGGTACGGCAACGCTTTAGGGGGAGCGTGCGTGTGAGGGCATGCGTTAGTGTTAGCGTACGGGTTAGGATTAGGGGACGGGTGAGGGTCAGGCTTTGGGGAAGTGTTAGGGTTAGGGTTCGGGCTAGGGTTAGGGTTAGGGTACGGGGACGGTTTAGGGTCCAGGAGAGGGTACGGCAACGCTTTAGGGGGAGCGTGCGTGTGAGGGCGCGGGTTAGTGTTAGCGTACGGGTTAGGATTAGGGGACGGGTGAGGGTCAGGCTTCGGGGAAGGTTTAGGGTTAGGGTTCGGGCTAGGGTAGGGTTTAAGGGACGGGGACGGTTTAGGCTCCAGGTGAGGGTACGGCAACGCTTTAGGGGGAGCGTGCGTGTGAGGACGCGGGTTAGTGTTAGCGTACGGGTTAGGATTAGGGGACGGGTGAGGGTCAGGCATCGGGGAAGGGTTAGGGTTAGGGTTCGGGCTAGGGTTAGGGTTAGGGGACGGGGACGGTTTAGGGTCCAGGTGAGGGTACGGCAACGCTTTAGGGGGAGTGTACGTGTGAGGGCGCGGGTTAGTGTTAGCGTACGGGTTAGGATTAGGGGACGGGTGAGGGTCAGGCTTCGGGGAAGGGTTAGGGTTAGGGTTCGGGCTAGGGTTAGGGTTAGGGGACGGGGACGGTTTAGGGTCCAGGTGAGGGTACGGCAACGCTTTAGGGGGAGCGTGCGTGTGAGGGCGCGGGTTAGTGTTAGCGTATGGGTTAGGATTAGGGGACGGGTGAGGGTCAGGCTTCTGGGAAGGGTTAGGGTTAGGGTTCGGGCTAGGGTTAGGGTTAGGGGACGGGGACGGTTTAGGGTCCAGGTGAGGGTACGGCAACGTTTTAGGGGGAGCGTGCGTGTGAGGGCGCGGGTTAGTGTTAGCGTACGGGTTAGGATTAGGGGACGGGTGAGGGTCAGGCTTCGGGGAAGGGTTAGGGTTAGGGTTCGGGCTAGGGTTAGGGTTAGGGGACGGGGACAGTTTAGGGTCCAGGTGAGGGTACGGCAACGCTTTAGGGGGAGCGTGCGTGTGAGGGCGCGTGTTAGTGTTAGCATACGGGTTAGGGTTAGGGGACGGGTGAGGGTCAGGCTTCGGGGAAGGGTTAGGGTTAGGGTTCGGGCTAGGGTTAGGGTTAGGGGATGGGGAAGGTTTAGGGTCCAGGTGAGGGTACGGCAACGCTTTAGGGGGAGCGTGCGTGTGAGGGCGCGGGTTAGTGTTAGCGTACGGGTTAGGATTAGGGGACGGGTGAGGGTCAGGCTTCGGGGAAGGTTTAGGGTTAGGGTTCGGGCTAGGGTTAGGGTTAAGGGACGGGGACGGTTTAGGGTCCAGGTGAGGGTACGGCAACGCTTTAGGGGGAGCGTGCGTGTGAGGACGCAGGTTAGTGTTAGCGTACGGGTTAGGATTAGGGGACGGGTGAGGGTCAGGCATCGGGGAAGGGTTAGGGTTAGGGTTCGGGCTAGGGTTAGGGTTAGGGGACGGGGACGGTTTAGGGTCCAGGTGAGGGTACGGCAACGCTTTAGGGGGAGCGTACGTGTGAGGGCGCGGTTTAGTGTTAGCGTACGGGTTAGGATTAGGGGACGGGTGAGGGTCAGGCTTCGGGGAAGAGTTAGGGTTAGGGTTCGGGCTAGGGTTAGGGTTAGGGGACGGGGACGGTTTAGGGTCCAGGTGAGGGTACGGCAACGCTTTAGGGGGAGCGTGCGTGTGAGGGTGCGGGTTAGTGTTAGCGTACGGCTTAGGATTAGGGGACGGGTGAGGGTCAGGCTTCGGGGAAGAGTTAGGGTTAGGGTTCGGGCTAGGGTTAGGGTTAGGGGACGGGGACGGTTTAGGGTCCAGGTGAGGGTACGGCAATGCTTTAGGGGGAGCGTGCGTGTGAGGGCGCTGGGTAGTGTTAGAGTACGGTTAGGATAAGGGGACGGGTGAGGGTCAGGCTTCGGGGAAGGGTTAGGGTTAGGGTTCGGGCTAGGGTAAGGGTTAAGGGACGGGGACGGTTTAGGGTCCAGGTGAGGGTACGGCAACGCTTTAGGGGGAGCGTGCGTGTGAGGACGCGGGTTAGTGTTAGCGTACGGGTTAGGATTAGGGGACGGTTGAGGGTCAGGCATCGGGGAAGGGTTAGGTTTAGGGTTCGGGCTAGGGTTAGGGTTAGGGGACGGGGACGGTTTTGGGTCTAGGTGAGGGTACGGCAACGCTTTAGGGGGAGCGTACGTGTGAGGGCGCGGGTTAGTGTTAGCGTACGGGTTAGGATTAAGGGACGGGTGAGGGTCAGGCTTCTGGGAAGGGTTAGGGTTAGGGTTCGGGCTAGGGTTAGGGTTAGGGGACGGGGACGGTTTAGGGTCCAGGTGAGGGTACGGCAACGCTTTAGGGGGAGCGTGCGTGTGAGGGCACGGGTTAGTGTTAGCGTACGGGTTAGGATTAGGGGATGGGTGAGGGTCAGGCTTCGGGGAAGGGTTAGGGTTAGGGTTCGGGCTAGGGTTAGGGTTAGGGGACGGGGACGGTTTAGGGTCCAGGTGAGGGTACGGCAACGCTTTAGGGGGAGCGAGCGTGTGAGGGCGCGGGTTAGTGTTAGCGTACGGGTTAGGATTAGGGGACGGGTGAGGGTCAGGCTTCGGGGAAGGGTTAGGGTTAGGGTTCGGGCTAGGGTTAGGGTTAGGGGACGGGGACGGTTTAGGGTCCAGGTGAGGGTACGGCAACGCTTTAGTAGGAGCGTGCGTGTGAGGGCGCGGGTTAGTGTTAGCGTACGGGTTAGGATTAGGGGACGGGTGAGGGTCAGGCTTCGGGGAAGGGTTAGGGTTAGGGTTCGGGCTACGGTTAGGGTTAGGGGACGGGGAAGGTTTAGGGTCCAGGTGAGGGTACGGCAACGCTTTAGGGGGAGCGTGCGTGTGAGGGCGCGGGTTAGTGTTAGCGTACGGGTTAGGATTAGGGGACGGGTGAGGGTCAGGCTTCGGGGAAGGGTTAGGGTTAGGGTTCGGGCTAGGGTTAGGGTTAGGGGACGGGGACGGTTTAGGGTCCAGGTGAGGGTACGGCAACGCTTTAGGGGGAGCGTGCGTGTGAGGGCGCGGGTTAGTGTTAGCGTACGGGTTAGGATTAGGGGACGGGTGAGGGTCAGGCTTCGGGGAAGGGTTAGGGTTAGGGTTCGGGCTAGGGTTAGGGTTAGGGGACGGGGACGGTTTCGGGTCCAGGTGAGGGTACGGCAACGCTTTAGGGGGAGCGTGCGTGTGAGGGCACGCGTTAGTGTTAGCGTACGGGTTAGGATTAGGGGACCGGTGAGGGTCAGGCTTCGGGGAAAGGTTAGGGTTAGGGTTCGGGCTAGGGTAATGGTTAAGGGACGGGGACGGTTTAGGGTCCAGGTGAGGGTACGGCAACGCTTTAGGGGGAGCGTGCATGTGAGGGCGCGGGTTAGTGTTAGCGTACGCGTTAGGATTAGGGGACGGATGAGGGTCAGGCTTCGGGGAAGGGTTAGGGTTAGGGTTCGGCCTAGGGTTAGGGTTAGGGGACGGGGACGGTTTAGGGTCCAGGTGAGGGTACGGCAACGCTTTAGGGGGAGCGTGCGTGTGAGGGCGCGGCTTAGTGTTAGCGTACGGGTTAGGATTAGGGGACGGGTGAGGGTCAGGCTTCGGGGAAGGGTTAGGGTTAGGGTTCGGGCTAGGGATAGGGTTAGGGGACGGGGACGGTTTAGAGTTCAGGTGAGGGTACGGCAACGCTTTAGGGGGAGCGTGCGTGTGAGGGCGCGGGTTAGTGTTAGCGTACGGCTTAGGATTAGGGGACGGGTGAGGGTCAGGCTTCGGGGAAGGGTTAGGGTTAGGGTTCGGGCTACGGTTAGGGTTAGGGGACGGGGAAGGTTTAGGGTCCAGGTGAGGGTACGGCAACGCTTTAGGGGGAGCGTGCGTGTGAGGGCACGGGTTAGTGTTAGCGTACGGGTTAGGATTAGGGGACGGGTGAGGGTCAGGCTTCGGGGAAGGGTTAGGGTTAGGGTTCGGGCTAGGGTTAGGGTTAGGGGACGGGGACGGTTTAGGGCCCAGGTGAGGGTACGGCAACGCTTTAGGGGGAGCGTGCGTGTGAGGGCGCGGGTTAGTGTTAGCGTACGGGTTAGGATTAGGGGACGGGTGAGGGTCAGGCTTCGGGGAAGGGTTAGGGTTAGGGTTCGGGCTAGGGTTAGGGTTAGGGGACGGGGACGGTTTCGGGTCCAGATGAGGGTACGGCAACGCTTTAGGGGGATCGTGCGTGTGAGGGCGCGGGTTAGTGTTAGCGTACGGGTTAGGATTAGGGGACGGTGAGGGTCAGGCTTCGGGGAAGGGTTAGGGTTAGGGTTCGGGCTACGGTTAGGGTTAGGGGACGGGGAAGGTTTAGGGTCCAGGTGAGGGTACGGCAACGCTTTAGGGGGAGCGTGCGTGTGAGGGCACGGGTTAGTGTTAGCGTACGGGTTAGGATTAGGGGACGGGTGAGGGTCAGGCTTCGGGGAAGTGTTAGGGTTAGGGTTCGGGCTAGGGTTAGGGTTAGGGGACGGGGACAGTTTAGGGTCCAGGTGAGAGTACGGCAACGCTTTAGGGGGAGCGTGCGTGTGAGGGCGCGGGTTAGTGTTAGCGTACGGGTTAGGATTAGGGGACGGGTGAGGGTCAGGCTTCGGGGAAGAGTTAGGGTTAGGGTTCGGGCTAGGGATAGGGTTAGGGGACGGGGACGGTTTAGGGTCCAGGTGAGGGTACGGCAACGCTTTAGGGGGAGCGTGCGTGTGAGGACGCGGGTTAGTGTTAGCGTACGGGTTAGGATTAGGGGACGGTTGAGGGTCAGGCATCGGGGAAGGGTTAGGTTTAGGGTTCGGGCTAGGGTTAGGGTTAGGGGACGGGGACGGTTTAGGGTCTAGGTGAGGGTACGGCAACGCTTTAGGGGGAGCGTACGTGTGAGGGCGCGGTTTAGTGTTAGCGTACGGGTTAGGATTAGGGGACGGGTGAGGGTCAGGCTTCTGGGAAGGGTTAGGGTTAGGGTTCGGGCTAGGGTTAGGGTTAGGGGACGGGGACGGTTTAGGGTCCAGGTGAGGGTACGGCAACGCTTTAGGGGGAGCGTGCGTGTGAGGGCACGGGTTAGTGTTAGCGTACGGGTTAGGATTAGGGGATGGGTGAGGGTCAGGCTTCGGGGAAGGGTTAGGGTTAGGGTTCGGGCTAGGGTTAGGGTTAGGGGATGGGGACGGTTTAGGGTCCAGGTGAGGGTACGGCAACGCTTTAGGGGGAGCGAGCGTGTGAGGGCGCGGGTTAGTGTTAGCGTACGGGTTAGGATTAGGGGACGGGTGAGGGTCAGGCTTTGGGGAAGGGTTAGGGTTAGGGTTCGGGCTAGGGTTAGGGTTAGGGGACGGGGACGGTTTAGGGTCCAGGTGAGGGTACGGCAACGCTTTAGGGGGAGCGTGCGTGTGAGGGCGCGGGTTAGTGTTAGCGTACGGCTTAGGATTAGGGGACGGGTGAGGGTCAGGCTTCGGGGAAGGGTTAGGGTTAGGGTTCGGGCTACGGTTAGGGTTAGGGGACGGGGAAGGTTTAGGGTCCAGGTGAGGGTACGGCAACGCTTTAGTGGGAGCGTGCGTGTGAGGGCGCGGGTTAGTGTTAGCGTACGGGTTAGGATTAGGGGACGGGTGAGGGTCAGGCTTCGGGGAAGGGTTAGGGTTAGGGTTCGGGCTAGGGTTAGGGTTAGGGGACGGGGACGGTTTAGGGTCCAGGTGAGTGTACGGCAACGCTTTAGGGGGAGCGTGCGTGTGAGGGCACGGGTTAGTGTTAGCGTACGGGTTAGGATTAGGGGACGGGTGAGGGTCAGGCTTCGGGGAAGGGTTAGGGTTAGGGTTCGGGCTAGGGTTAGGTTTAGGGGACGGGGACCGTTTCGGGTCCAGGTGAGGGTACGGCAACGCTTTAGGGGGAGCGTGCGTGTGAGGGCACGCGTTAGTGTTAGCGTACGGGTTAGGATTAGGGGACCGGTGAGGGTCAGGCTTCGGGGAAGGGTTAGGGTTAGGGTTCGGGCTAGGGTAAGGGTTAAGGGACGGGGACGGTTTAGGGTCCAGGTGAGGGTACGGCAACGCTTTAGGGGGAGCGTGCATGTGAGGGCGCGGGTTAGTGTTAGCGTACGGGTTAGGATTAGGGGACGGGTGAGGGTCAGGCTTCGGGGAAGGGTTAGGGTTAGGGTTCGGGCTAGGGTTAGGGTTAGGGGACGGGGACGGTTTAGGGTCCAGGTGAGGGTACGGCAACGCTTTAGGGGGAGCGTGCGTGTGAGGGCGTGGCTTAGTGTTAGCGTACGGGTTAGGATTATGGGACGGGTGAGGGTCAGGCTTCGGGGAAGGGTTAGGGTTAGGGTTCGGGCTAGGGATAGGGTTAGGGGACGGGGACGGTTTAGAGTTCAGGTGAGGGTACGGCAACGCTTTAGGGGGAGCGTGCGTGTGAGGGCGCGGGTTAGTGTTAGCGTACGGCTTAGGATTAGGGGACGGGTGAGGGTCAGGCTTCGGGGAAGGGTTAGGGTTAGGGTTCGGGCTACGGTTAGGGTTACGGGACGGGGAAGGTTTAGGGTCCAGGTGAGGGTACGGCAACGCTTTAGGGGGAGCGTGCGTGTGAGGGCACGGGTTAGTGTTAGCGTACGGGTTAGGATTAGGGGACGGGTGAGGGTCAGGCTTCGGGGAAGGGTTAGGGTTAGGGTTCGGGCTAGGGTTAGGGTTAGGGGACGGGGACGGTTTAGGGCCCAGGTGAGGGTACGGCAACGCTTTAGGGGGAGCGTGCGTGTGAGGGCGCGGGTTAGTGTTAGCGTACGGGTTAGGATTAGGGGACGGGTGAGGGTCAGGCTTCGGGGAAGGGTTAGGGTTAGGGTTCGGGCTAGGGTTAGGGTTAGGGGACGGGGACGGTTTCGGGTCCAGATGAGGGTACGGCAACGCTTTAGGGGGATCGTGCGTGTGAGGGCGCGAGTTAGTGTTAGCGTACGGGTTAGGATTAGGGGACGGTGAGGGTCAGGCTTCGGGGAAGGGTTAGGGTTAGGGTTCGGGCTAGGGTTAGGGTTAGGGGACGGTTACGGTTTAGGGTTCAGGTGCGGGTACGGCAACGCTTTAGGGGGAGCGTGCGTGTGAGGGCGCGGGTTAGTGTTAGCGTACGGCTTAGGATTAGGGGACGGGTGAGGGTCAGGCTTTGGGGAAGGGTTAGGGTTAGGGTTCGGGCTACGGTTAGGGTTAGGGGACGGGGAAGGTTTAGGGTCCAAGTGAGGGTACGGCAACGCTTTAGGGGGAGCGTGCGTGTGAGGGCGCGGGTTAGTGTTAGCGTACGGGTTAGGATTAGGGGACGGGTGAGGGTCAGGCTTCGGGGAAGGGTTAGGGTTAGGGTTCGGGCTAGGGTTAGGGTTAGGGGACGGGGACGGTTTAGGGTCCAGGTGAGCGTACGGCAACGCTTTAGGGGGAGCGTTCGTGTGAGGGCGCGGGTTAGTGTTAGCGTACGGGTTAGGATTAGGGGACGGGTGAGGGTCAGGCTTCGGGGAAGAGTTAGGGTTAGGGTTCGGGCTAGGGTTAGGGTTAGGGGACGGGGACGGTTTCGGGTCCAGGTGAGGGTACGGCAACGCTTTAGGGGGAGCGTGCGTGTGAGGGCATGCGTTAGTGTTAGCGTACGGGTTAGGATTAGGGGACGGGTGAGGGTCAGGCTTTGGGGAAGTGTTAGGGTTAGGGTTCGGGCTAGGGTTAGGGTTAGGGTACGGGGACGGTTTAGGGTCCAGGAGAGGGTACGGCAACGCTTTAGGGGGAGCGTGCGTGTGAGGGCGCGGGTTAGTGTTAGCGTACGGGTTAGGATTAGGGGACGGGTGAGGGTCAGGCTTCGGGGAAGGTTTAGGGTTAGGGTTCGGGCTAGGGTAGGGTTTAAGGGACGGGGACGGTTTAGGCTCCAGGTGAGGGTACGGCAACGCTTTAGGGGGAGCGTGCGTGTGAGGACGCGGGTTAGTGTTAGCGTACGGGTTAGGATTAGGGGACGGGTGAGGGTCAGGCATCGGGGAAGGGTTAGGGTTAGGGTTCGGGCTAGGGTTAGGGTTAGGGGACGGGGACGGTTTAGGGTCCAGGTGAGGGTACGGCAACGCTTTAGGGGGAGTGTACGTGTGAGGGCGCAGGTTAGTGTTAGCGTACGGGTTAGGATTAGGGGACGGGTGAGGGTCAGGCTTCGGGGAAGGGTTAGGGTTAGGGTTCGGGCTAGGGTTAGGGTTAGGGGACGGGGACGGTTTAGGGTCCAGGTGAGGGTACGGCAACGCTTTAGGGGGAGCGTGCGTGTGAGGGCGCGGGTTAGTGTTAGCGTATGGGTTAGGATTAGGGGACGGGTGAGGGTCAGGCTTCTGGGAAGGGTTAGGGTTAGGGTTCGGGCTAGGGTTAGGGTTAGGGGACGGGGACGGTTTAGGGTCCAGGTGAGGGTACGGCAACGTTTTAGGGGGAGCGTGCGTGTGAGGGCGCGGGTTAGTGTTAGCGTACGGGTTAGGATTAGGGGACGGGTGAGGGTCAGGCTTCGGGGAAGGGTTAGGGTTAGGGTTCGGGCTAGGGTTAGGGTTAGGGGACGGGGACAGTTTAGGGTCCAGGTGAGGGTACGGCAACGCTTTAGGGGGAGCGTGCGTGTGAGGGCGCGTGTTAGTGTTAGCATACGGGTTAGGGTTAGGGGACGGGTGAGGGTCAGGCTTCGGGGAAGGGTTAGGGTTAGGGTTCGGGCTAGGGTTAGGGTTAGGGGATGGGGAAGGTTTAGGGTCCAGGTGAGGGTACGGCAACGCTTTAGGGGGAGCGTGCGTGTGAGGGCGCGGGTTAGTGTTAGCGTACGGGTTAGGATTAGGGGACGGGTGAGGGTCAGGCTTCGGGGAAGGTTTAGGGTTAGGGTTCGGGCTAGGGTTAGGGTTAAGGGACGGGGACGGTTTAGGGTCCAGGTGAGGGTACGGCAACGCTTTAGGGGGAGCGTGCGTGTGAGGACGCAGGTTAGTGTTAGCGTACGGGTTAGGATTAGGGGACGGGTGAGGGTCAGGCATCGGGGAAGGGTTAGGGTTAGGGTTCGGGCTAGGGTTAGGGTTAGGGGACGGGGACGGTTTAGGGTCCAGGTGAGGGTACGGCAACGCTTTAGGGGGAGCGTACGTGTGAGGGCGCGGTTTAGTGTTAGCGTACGGGTTAGGATTAGGGGACGGGTGAGGGTCAGGCTTCGGGGAAGAGTTAGGGTTAGGGTTCGGGCTAGGGTTAGGGTTAGGGGACGGGGACGGTTTAGGGTCCAGGTGAGGGTACGGCAACGCTTTAGGGGGAGCGTGCGTGTGAGGGTGCGGGTTAGTGTTAGCGTACGGCTTAGGATTAGGGGACGGGTGAGGGTCAGGCTTCGGGGAAGAGTTAGGGTTAGGGTTCGGGCTAGGGTTAGGGTTAGGGGACGGGGACGGTTTAGGGTCCAGGTGAGGGTACGGCAATGCTTTAGGGGGAGCGTGCGTGTGAGGGCGCTGGGTAGTGTTAGAGTACGGTTAGGATAAGGGGACGGGTGAGGGTCAGGCTTCGGGGAAGGGTTAGGGTTAGGGTTCGGGCTAGGGTAAGGGTTAAGGGACGGGGACGGTTTAGGGTCCAGGTGAGGGTACGGCAACGCTTTAGGGGGAGCGTGCGTGTGAGGACGCGGGTTAGTGTTAGCGTACGGGTTAGGATTAGGGGACGGTTGAGGGTCAGGCATCGGGGAAGGGTTAGGTTTAGGGTTCGGGCTAGGGTTAGGGTTAGGGGACGGGGACGGTTTTGGGTCTAGGTGAGGGTACGGCAACGCTTTAGGGGGAGCGTACGTGTGAGGGCGCGGGTTAGTGTTAGCGTACGGGTTAGGATTAAGGGACGGGTGAGGGTCAGGCTTCTGGGAAGGGTTAGGGTTAGGGTTCGGGCTAGGGTTAGGGTTAGGGGACGGGGACGGTTTAGGGTCCAGGTGAGGGTACGGCAACGCTTTAGGGGGAGCGTGCGTGTGAGGGCACGGGTTAGTGTTAGCGTACGGGTTAGGATTAGGGGATGGGTGAGGGTCAGGCTTCGGGGAAGGGTTAGGGTTAGGGTTCGGGCTAGGGTTAGGGTTAGGGGACGGGGACGGTTTAGGGTCCAGGTGAGGGTACGGCAACGCTTTAGGGGGAGCGAGCGTGTGAGGGCGCGGGTTAGTGTTAGCGTACGGGTTAGGATTAGGGGACGGGTGAGGGTCAGGCTTCGGGGAAGGGTTAGGGTTAGGGTTCGGGCTAGGGTTAGGGTTAGGGGACGGGGACGGTTTAGGGTCCAGGTGAGGGTACGGCAACGCTTTAGTAGGAGCGTGCGTGTGAGGGCGCGGGTTAGTGTTAGCGTACGGGTTAGGATTAGGGGACGGGTGAGGGTCAGGCTTCGGGGAAGGGTTAGGGTTAGGGTTCGGGCTACGGTTAGGGTTAGGGGACGGGGAAGGTTTAGGGTCCAGGTGAGGGTACGGCAACGCTTTAGGGGGAGCGTGCGTGTGAGGGCGCGGGTTAGTGTTAGCGTACGGGTTAGGATTAGGGGACGGGTGAGGGTCAGGCTTCGGGGAAGGGTTAGGGTTAGGGTTCGGGCTAGGGTTAGGGTTAGGGGACGGGGACGGTTTAGGGTCCAGGTGAGGGTACGGCAACGCTTTAGGGGGAGCGTGCGTGTGAGGGCGCGGGTTAGTGTTAGCGTACGGGTTAGGATTAGGGGACGGGTGAGGGTCAGGCTTCGGGGAAGGGTTAGGGTTAGGGTTCGGGCTAGGGTTAGGGTTAGGGGACGGGGACGGTTTCGGGTCCAGGTGAGGGTACGGCAACGCTTTAGGGGGAGCGTGCGTGTGAGGGCACGCGTTAGTGTTAGCGTACGGGTTAGGATTAGGGGACCGGTGAGGGTCAGGCTTCGGGGAAAGGTTAGGGTTAGGGTTCGGGCTAGGGTAATGGTTAAGGGACGGGGACGGTTTAGGGTCCAGGTGAGGGTACGGCAACGCTTTAGGGGGAGCGTGCATGTGAGGGCGCGGGTTAGTGTTAGCGTACGCGTTAGGATTAGGGGACGGATGAGGGTCAGGCTTCGGGGAAGGGTTAGGGTTAGGGTTCGGCCTAGGGTTAGGGTTAGGGGACGGGGACGGTTTAGGGTCCAGGTGAGGGTACGGCAACGCTTTAGGGGGAGCGTGCGTGTGAGGGCGCGGCTTAGTGTTAGCGTACGGGTTAGGATTAGGGGACGGGTGAGGGTCAGGCTTCGGGGAAGGGTTAGGGTTAGGGTTCGGGCTAGGGATAGGGTTAGGGGACGGGGACGGTTTAGAGTTCAGGTGAGGGTACGGCAACGCTTTAGGGGGAGCGTGCGTGTGAGGGCGCGGGTTAGTGTTAGCGTACGGCTTAGGATTAGGGGACGGGTGAGGGTCAGGCTTCGGGGAAGGGTTAGGGTTAGGGTTCGGGCTACGGTTAGGGTTAGGGGACGGGGAAGGTTTAGGGTCCAGGTGAGGGTACGGCAACGCTTTAGGGGGAGCGTGCGTGTGAGGGCACGGGTTAGTGTTAGCGTACGGGTTAGGATTAGGGGACGGGTGAGGGTCAGGCTTCGGGGAAGGGTTAGGGTTAGGGTTCGGGCTAGGGTTAGGGTTAGGGGACGGGGACGGTTTAGGGCCCAGGTGAGGGTACGGCAACGCTTTAGGGGGAGCGTGCGTGTGAGGGCGCGGGTTAGTGTTAGCGTACGGGTTAGGATTAGGGGACGGGTGAGGGTCAGGCTTCGGGGAAGGGTTAGGGTTAGGGTTCGGGCTAGGGTTAGGGTTAGGGGACGGGGACGGTTTCGGGTCCAGATGAGGGTACGGCAACGCTTTAGGGGGATCGTGCGTGTGAGGGCGCGGGTTAGTGTTAGCGTACGGGTTAGGATTAGGGGACGGTGAGGGTCAGGCTTCGGGGAAGGGTTAGGGTTAGGGTTCGGGATAGGGTTAGGGTTAGGGGACGGTTACGGTTTAGGGTTCAGGTGCGGGTATGGCAACGCTTTAGGGGGAGCGTGCGTGTGAGGGCGCGGGTTAGTGTTAGCGTACGGCTTAGGATTAGGGGACGGGTGAGGGTCAGGCTTCGGGGAAGGGTTAGGGTTAGGGTTCGGGCTACGGTTAGGGTTAGGGGACGGGGAAGGTTTAGGGTCCAAGTGAGGGTACGGCAACGCTTTAGGGGGAGCGTGCGTGTGAGGGCGCGGGTTAGTGTTAGCGTACGGGTTAGGATTAGGGGACGGGTGAGGGTCAGGCTTCGGGGAAGGGTTAGGGTTAGGGTTCGGGCTAGGGTTAGGGTTAGGGGACGGGGACGGTTTAGGGTCCAGGTGAGGGTACGGCAACGCTTTAGGGGGAGCGTGCGTGTGAGGGCGCGGGTTAGTGTTAGCGTACGGGTTAGGATTAGGGGACGGGTGAGGGTCAGGCTTCGGGGAAGGGTTAGGGTTAGGGTTCGGGCTAGGGTTAGGGTTAGGGGACGGGGACGGTTTCGGGTCCAGGTGAGGGTACGGCAACGCTTTAGGGGGAGCGTGCGTGTGAGGGCACGCGTTAGTGTTAGCGTACGGGTTAGGATTAGGGGACCGGTGAGGGTCAGGCTTCGGGGAAAGGTTAGGGTTAGGGTTCGGGCTAGGGTAATGGTTAAGGGACGGGGACGGTTTAGGGTCCAGGTGAGGGTACGGCAACGCTTTAGGGGGAGCGTGCATGTGAGGGCGCGGGTTAGTGTTAGCGTACGGGTTAGGATTAGGGGACGGATGAGGGTCAGGCTTCGGGGAAGGGTTAGGGTTAGGGTTCGGCCTAGGGTTAGGGTTAGGGGACGGGGACGGTTTAGGGTCCAGGTGAGGGTACGGCAACGCTTTAGGGGGAGCGTGCGTGTGAGGGCGCGGCTTAGTGTTAGCGTACGGGTTAGGATTAGGGGACGGGTGAGGGTCAGGCTTCGGGGAAGGGTTAGGGTTAGGGTTCGGGCTAGGGATAGGGTTAGGGGACGGGGACGGTTTAGAGTTCAGGTGAGGGTACGGCAACGCTTTAGGGGGAGCGTGCGTGTGAGGGCGCGGGTTAGTGTTAGCGTACGGCTTAGGATTAGGGGACGGGTGAGGGTCAGGCTTCGGGGAAGGGTTAGGGTTAGGGTTCGGGCTACGGTTAGGGTTAGGGGACGGGGAAGGTTTAGGGTCCAGGTGAGGGTACGGCAACGCTTTAGGGGGAGCGTGCGTGTGAGGGCACGGGTTAGTGTTAGCGTACGGGTTAGGATTAGGGGACGGGTGAGGGTCAGGCTTCGGGGAAGGGTTAGGGTTAGGGTTCGGGCTAGGGTTAGGGTTAGGGGACGGGGACGGTTTAGGGCCCAGGTGAGGGTACGGCAACGCTTTAGGGGGAGCGTGCGTGTGAGGGCGCGGGTTAGTGTTAGCGTACGGGTTAGGATTAGGGGACGGGTGAGGGTCAGGCTTCGGGGAAGGGTTAGGGTTAGGGTTCGGGCTAGGGTTAGGGTTAGGGGACGGGGACGGTTTCGGGTCCAGATGAGGGTACGGCAACGCTTTAGGGGGATCGTGCGTGTGAGGGCGCGGGTTAGTGTTAGCGTACGGGTTAGGATTAGGGGACGGTGAGGGTCAGGCTTCGGGGAAGGGTTAGGGTTAGGGTTCGGGATAGGGTTAGGGTTAGGGGACGGTTACGGTTTAGGGTTCAGGTGCGGGTATGGCAACGCTTTAGGGGGAGCGTGCGTGTGAGGGCGCGGGTTAGTGTTAGCGTACGGCTTAGGATTAGGGGACGGGTGAGGGTCAGGCTTCGGGGAAGGGTTAGGGTTAGGGTTCGGGCTACGGTTAGGGTTAGGGGACGGGGAAGGTTTAGGGTCCAAGTGAGGGTACGGCAACGCTTTAGGGGGAGCGTGCGTGTGAGGGCGCGGGTTAGGGTTAGCGTACGGGTTAGGATTAGGGGACGGGTGAGGGTCAGGCTTCGGGGAAGTGTTAGGGTTAGGGTTCGGGCTAGGGTTAGGGTTAGGGGACGGGGACAGTTTAGGGTCCAGGTGAGAGTACGGCAACGCTTTAGGGGGAGCGTGCGTGTGAGGGCGCGGGTTAGTGTTAGCGTACGGGTTAGGATTAGGGGACGGGTGAGGGTCAGGCTTCGGGGAAGAGTTAGGGTTAGGGTTCGGGCTAGGGATAGGGTTAGGGGACGGGGACGGTTTAGGGTCCAGGTGAGGGTACGGCAACGCTTTAGGGGGAGCGTGCGTGTGAGGACGCGGGTTAGTGTTAGCGTACGGGTTAGGATTAGGGGACGGTTGAGGGTCAGGCATCGGGGAAGGGTTAGGTTTAGGGTTCGGGCTAGGGTTAGGGTTAGGGGACGGGGACGGTTTAGGGTCTAGGTGAGGGTACGGCAACGCTTTAGGGGGAGCGTACGTGTGAGGGCGCGGTTTAGTGTTAGCGTACGGGTTAGGATTAGGGGACGGGTGAGGGTCAGGCTTCTGGGAAGGGTTAGGGTTAGGGTTCGGGCTAGGGTTAGGGTTAGGGGACGGGGACGGTTTAGGGTCCAGGTGAGGGTACGGCAACGCTTTAGGGGGAGCGTGCGTGTGAGGGCACGGGTTAGTGTTAGCGTACGGGTTAGGATTAGGGGATGGGTGAGGGTCAGGCTTCGGGGAAGGGTTAGGGTTAGGGTTCGGGCTAGGGTTAGGGTTAGGGGATGGGGACGGTTTAGGGTCCAGGTGAGGGTACGGCAACGCTTTAGGGGGAGCGAGCGTGTGAGGGCGCGGGTTAGTGTTAGCGTACGGGTTAGGATTAGGGGACGGGTGAGGGTCAGGCTTCGGGGAAGGGTTAGGGTTAGGGTTCGGGCTAGGGTTAGGGTTAGGGGACGGGGACGGTTTAGGGTCCAGGTGAGGGTACGGCAACGCTTTAGGGGGAGCGTGCGTGTGAGGGCGCGGGTTAGTGTTAGCGTACGGCTTAGGATTAGGGGACGGGTGAGGGTCAGGCTTCGGGGAAGGGTTAGGGTTAGGGTTCGGGCTACGGTTAGGGTTAGGGGACGGGGAAGGTTTAGGGTCCAGGTGAGGGTACGGCAACGCTTTAGTGGGAGCGTGCGTGTGAGGGCGCGGGTTAGTGTTAGCGTACGGGTTAGGATTAGGGGACGGGTGAGGGTCAGGCTTCGGGGAAGGGTTAGGGTTAGGGTTCGGGCTAGGGTTAGGGTTAGGGGACGGGGACGGTTTAGGGTCCAGGTGAGTGTACGGCAACGCTTTAGGGGGAGCGTGCGTGTGAGGGCACGGGTTAGTGTTAGCGTACGGGTTAGGATTAGGGGACGGGTGAGGGTCAGGCTTCGGGGAAGGGTTAGGGTTAGGGTTCGGGCTAGGGTTAGGTTTAGGGGACGGGGACCGTTTCGGGTCCAGGTGAGGGTACGGCAACGCTTTAGGGGGAGCGTGCGTGTGAGGGCACGCGTTAGTGTTAGCGTACGGGTTAGGATTAGGGGACCGGTGAGGGTCAGGCTTCGGGGAAGGGTTAGGGTTAGGGTTCGGGCTAGGGTAAGGGTTAAGGGACGGGGACGGTTTAGGGTCCAGGTGAGGGTACGGCAACGCTTTAGGGGGAGCGTGCATGTGAGGGCGCGGGTTAGTGTTAGCGTACGGGTTAGGATTAGGGGACGGGTGAGGGTCAGGCTTCGGGGAAGGGTTAGGGTTAGGGTTCGGGCTAGGGTTAGGGTTAGGGGACGGGGACGGTTTAGGGTCCAGGTGAGGGTACGGCAACGCTTTAGGGGGAGCGTGCGTGTGAGGGCGTGGCTTAGTGTTAGCGTACGGGTTAGGATTATGGGACGGGTGAGGGTCAGGCTTCGGGGAAGGGTTAGGGTTAGGGTTCGGGCTAGGGATAGGGTTAGGGGACGGGGACGGTTTAGAGTTCAGGTGAGGGTACGGCAACGCTTTAGGGGGAGCGTGCGTGTGAGGGCGCGGGTTAGTGTTAGCGTACGGCTTAGGATTAGGGGACGGGTGAGGGTCAGGCTTCGGGGAAGGGTTAGGGTTAGGGTTCGGGCTACGGTTAGGGTTAGGGGACGGGGAAGGTTTAGGGTCCAGGTGAGGGTACGGCAACGCTTTAGGGGGAGCGTGCGTGTGAGGGCACGGGTTAGTGTTAGCGTACGGGTTAGGATTAGGGGACGGGTGAGGGTCAGGCTT
This sequence comes from Delphinus delphis, assembly GCF_949987515.2. Lineage (NCBI taxonomy): Eukaryota > Metazoa > Chordata > Mammalia > Artiodactyla > Delphinidae > Delphinus > Delphinus delphis. The sequence continues at coordinate 60,043,960 of NC_082701.1, forward strand.
CGGGGAAGGGTTAGGGTTAGGGTTCGGGCTAGGGTTAGGGTTAGGGGACGGGGACGGTTTAGGGCCCAGGTGAGGGTTCGGCAACGCTTTAGGGGGAGCGTGCGTGTGAGGGCGCGGGTTAGTGTTAGCGTACGGGTTAGGATTAGGGGACGGGTGAGGGTCAGGCTTCGGGGAAGGGTTAGGGTTAGGGTTCGGGCTAGGGTTAGGGTTAGGGGACGGGGACGGTTTCGGGTCCAGATGAGGGTACGGCAACGCTTTAGGGGGATCGTGCGTGTGAGGGCGCGAGTTAGTGTTAGCGTACGGGTTAGGATTAGGGGACGGTGAGGGTCAGGCTTCGGGGAAGGGTTAGGGTTAGGGTTCGGGCTAGGGTTAGGGTTAGGGGACGGTTACGGTTTAGGGTTCAGGTGCGGGTACGGCAACGCTTTAGGGGGAGCGTGCGTGTGAGGGCGCGGGTTAGTGTTAGCGTACGGCTTAGGATTAGGGGACGGGTGAGGGTCAGGCTTCGGGGAAGGGTTAGGGTTAGGGTTCGGGCTACGGTTAGGGTTAGGGGACGGGGAAGGTTTAGGGTCCAAGTGAGGGTACGGCAACGCTTTAGGGGGAGCGTGCGTGTGAGGGCGCGGGTTAGTGTTAGCGTACGGGTTAGGATTAGGGGACGGGTGAGGGTCAGGCTTCGGGGAAGGGTTAGGGTTAGGGTTCGGGCTAGGGTTAGGGTTAGGGGACGGGGACGGTTTAGGGTCCAGGTGAGCGTACGGCAACGCTTTAGGGGGAGCGTTCGTGTGAGGGCGCGGGTTAGTGTTAGCGTACGGGTTAGGATTAGGGGACGGGTGAGGGTCAGGCTTCGGGGAAGAGTTAGGGTTAGGGTTCGGGCTAGGGTTAGGGTTAGGGGACGGGGACGGTTTCGGGTCCAGGTGAGGGTACGGCAACGCTTTAGGGGGAGCGTGCGTGTGAGGGCATGCGTTAGTGTTAGCGTACGGGTTAGGATTAGGGGACGGGTGAGGGTCAGGCTTTGGGGAAGTGTTAGGGTTAGGGTTCGGGCTAGGGTTAGGGTTAGGGTACGGGGACGGTTTAGGGTCCAGGAGAGGGTACGGCAACGCTTTAGGGGGAGCGTGCGTGTGAGGGCGCGGGTTAGTGTTAGCGTACGGGTTAGGATTAGGGGACGGGTGAGGGTCAGGCTTCGGGGAAGGTTTAGGGTTAGGGTTCGGGCTAGGGTAGGGTTTAAGGGACGGGGACGGTTTAGGCTCCAGGTGAGGGTACGGCAACGCTTTAGGGGGAGCGTGCGTGTGAGGACGCGGGTTAGTGTTAGCGTACGGGTTAGGATTAGGGGACGGGTGAGGGTCAGGCATCGGGGAAGGGTTAGGGTTAGGGTTCGGGCTAGGGTTAGGGTTAGGGGACGGGGACGGTTTAGGGTCCAGGTGAGGGTACGGCAACGCTTTAGGGGGAGTGTACGTGTGAGGGCGCGGGTTAGTGTTAGCGTACGGGTTAGGATTAGGGGACGGGTGAGGGTCAGGCTTCGGGGAAGGGTTAGGGTTAGGGTTCGGGCTAGGGTTAGGGTTAGGGGACGGGGACGGTTTAGGGTCCAGGTGAGGGTACGGCAACGCTTTAGGGGGAGCGTGCGTGTGAGGGCGCGGGTTAGTGTTAGCGTATGGGTTAGGATTAGGGGACGGGTGAGGGTCAGGCTTCTGGGAAGGGTTAGGGTTAGGGTTCGGGCTAGGGTTAGGGTTAGGGGACGGGGACGGTTTAGGGTCCAGGTGAGGGTACGGCAACGTTTTAGGGGGAGCGTGCGTGTGAGGGCGCGGGTTAGTGTTAGCGTACGGGTTAGGATTAGGGGACGGGTGAGGGTCAGGCTTCGGGGAAGGGTTAGGGTTAGGGTTCGGGCTAGGGTTAGGGTTAGGGGACGGGGACAGTTTAGGGTCCAGGTGAGGGTACGGCAACGCTTTAGGGGGAGCGTGCGTGTGAGGGCGCGTGTTAGTGTTAGCATACGGGTTAGGGTTAGGGGACGGGTGAGGGTCAGGCTTCGGGGAAGGGTTAGGGTTAGGGTTCGGGCTAGGGTTAGGGTTAGGGGATGGGGAAGGTTTAGGGTCCAGGTGAGGGTACGGCAACGCTTTAGGGGGAGCGTGCGTGTGAGGGCGCGGGTTAGTGTTAGCGTACGGGTTAGGATTAGGGGACGGGTGAGGGTCAGGCTTCGGGGAAGGTTTAGGGTTAGGGTTCGGGCTAGGGTTAGGGTTAAGGGACGGGGACGGTTTAGGGTCCAGGTGAGGGTACGGCAACGCTTTAGGGGGAGCGTGCGTGTGAGGACGCAGGTTAGTGTTAGCGTACGGGTTAGGATTAGGGGACGGGTGAGGGTCAGGCATCGGGGAAGGGTTAGGGTTAGGGTTCGGGCTAGGGTTAGGGTTAGGGGACGGGGACGGTTTAGGGTCCAGGTGAGGGTACGGCAACGCTTTAGGGGGAGCGTACGTGTGAGGGCGCGGTTTAGTGTTAGCGTACGGGTTAGGATTAGGGGACGGGTGAGGGTCAGGCTTCGGGGAAGGGTTAGGGTTAGGGTTCGGGCTAGGGTGAGGGTTAGGGGACGGGGACGGTTCAGGGTCCAGGTGAGGGTACGGCAACGCTTTAGGGGGAACGTGCGTGTGAGGGCGCGGGTTAGTGTTAGCGTACGGGTTAGGATTAGGGGACGGGTGAGGGTCAGGCTTCGGGGAAGGGTTAGGGTTAGGGTTCGGGCTAGGGTTAGGGTTAGGGGACGGGGACGGTTTCGGGTCCAGCTGAGGGTACGGCAACGCTTTACGGGGAGCGTGCATGTGAGGGCGTGGGTTAGTGTTAGCGTACGGGTTAGGATTAGGGGACGGGTGAGGGTCAGGCTTCGGGGAAGGGTTAGGGTTAGGGTTCGGGCTAGGGTTAGGGTTAGGGGACGGGGACGGTTTAGGGTCCAGGTGAGGGTACGGCAACGCTTTAGGGGGAGCGTACGTGTGAGGGCGCGGTTTAGTGTTAGCGTACGGGTTAGGATTAGGGGACGGGTGAGGGTCAGGCTTCGGGGAAGGGTTAGGGTTAGGGTTCGGGCTAGGGTGAGGGTTAGGGGACGGGGACGGTTCAGGGTCCAGGTGAGGGTACGGCAACGCTTTAGGGGGAACGTGCGTGTGAGGGCGCGGGTTAGTGTTAGCGTACGGGTTAGGATTAGGGGACGGGTGAGGGTCAGGCTTCGGGGAAGGGTTAGGGTTAGGGTTCGGGCTAGGGTTAGGGTTAGGGGACGGGGACGGTTTCGGGTCCAGCTGAGGGTACGGCAACGCTTTACGGGGAGCGTGCATGTGAGGGCGTGGGTTAGTGTTAGCGTACGGGTTAGGATTAGGGGACGGGTGAGGGTCAGGCTTCGGGGAAGGGTTAGGGTTAGGGTTCGGGCTAGGGTTAGGGTTAGGGGACGGGGACGGTTTAGGGTCCAGGTGAGGGTACGGCAACGCTTTAGGGGGAGCGTGCGTGTGAGGGCGCGGGTTAGTGTTAGCGTACGGGTTAGGATTAGGGGACGGGTGAGGGTCAGGCTTCTGGGAAGGGTTAGGGTTAGGGTTCGGGCTAGGGTTAGGGTTAGGGGACGGGGACGGTTTAGGGTCCAGGTGAGGGTACGGCAAGGTTTTAGGGGGAGCGTGCGTGTGAGGGCGCGGGTTAGTGTTAGCGTACGGGTTAGGATTAGGGGACGGGTGAGGGTCAGGCTTCGGGGAAGGGTTAGGGTTAGGGTTCGGGCTAGGGTTAGGGTTAGGGGACGGGGACGGTTTAGGGTCCAGGTGAGGGTACGGCAACGCTTTAGGGGGAGCGTGCGTGTGAGGGCGCGTGTTAGTGTTAGCGTACGGGTTAGGATTAGGGGACGGGTGAGGGTCAGGCTTCGGGGAAGGGTTAGGGTTAGGGTTCGGGCTAGGGTTAGGGTTAGGGGATGGGGAAGGTTTAGGGTCCAGGTGAGGGTACGGCAACGCTTTAGGGGGAGCGTGCGTGTGAGGGCGCGGGTTAGTGTTAGCGTACGGGTTAGGATTAGGGGACGGGTGAGGGTCAGGCTTCGGGGAAGGTTTAGGGTTAGGGTTCGGGCTAGGGTTAGGGTTAAGGGACGGGGACGGTTTCGGGTCCAGGTGAGGGTACGGCAACGCTTTAGGGGGAGCGTGCGTGTGAGGACGCGGGTTAGTGTTAGCGTACGGGTTAGGATTAGGGGACGGGTGAGTGTCAGGCATCGGGGAAGGGTTAGGGTTAGGGTTCGGGCTAGGGTTAGGGTTAGGGGACGGGGACGGTTTAGGGTCCAGGTGAGGGTACGGCAACGCTTTAGGGGGAGCGTGCGTGTGAGGGCGCGGGTTAGTGTTAGCGTACGGGTTAGGATTAGGGGACGGGTGAGGGTCAGGCTTCGGGGAAGGGTTAGGGTTAGGGTTCGGGCTAGGGTTAGGGTTAGGGGACGGGGATGGTTTAGGGTCCAGGTGAGGGTACGGCAACGCTTTAGGGGGAGCGTGCGTGTGAGGGCGCGGCTTAGTGTTAGCGTACGGGTTAGGATTAGGGGACGGGTGAGGGTCAGGCTTCGGGGAAGGGTTAGGGTTAGGGTTCGGGCTAGGGTTAGGGTTAGGGGACGGGGACGGTTTAGAGTCCAGGTGAGGGTACGGCAACACTTTAGGGGGAGCGTGCGTGTGAGGGCGCGGGTTAGTGTTAGCGTACGGCTTAGGATTAGGGGACGGGTGAGGGTCAGGCTTCGGGGAAGGGTTAGGGTTAGGGTTCGGGCTAGGGTTAGGGTTAGGGGACGGGGACGGTTTAGGGTCCAGGTGAGGGTACGGCAACGCTTTAGGGGGAGCGTGCGTGTGAGGGCGCGGGTTAGTGTTAGCGTACGGGTTAGGATTAGGGGACGGGTGAGGGTCAGGCTTCGGGGAAGGGTTAGGGTTAGGGTTCGGGCTAGGGTTAGGGTTAGGGGACGGGGACGGTTTAGGGTCCAGGTGAGGGTACGGCAACACTTTAGGGGGAGCGTGCGTGTGAGGGCGTGGGTTAGTGTTAGCGTACGGGTTAGGATTAGGGGACGGGTGAGGGTCAGGCTTCGGGGAAGGGTTAGGGTTAGGGTTCGGGCTAGGGTAAGGGTTAAGGGACGGGGACGGTTTCGGGTCCAGGTGAGGGTACGGCAACGCTTTAGGGGGAGCGTGCGTGTGAGGGCGCGGGTTAGTGTTAGCGTACGGGTTAGGATTAGGGTACGTGTGAGGGTCAGGCTTCGGGGAAGGGTTAGGGTTAGGGTTCGGGCTAGGGTTAGGTTTAGGGGACGGGGACGGTTTAGGGTCCAGGTGAGGGTACGACAACGCTTTAGGGGGAGCGTGCGTGTGAGGGCGCGGGTTAGTGTTAGCGTACGGGTTAGGATTAGGGGACGGGTGAGTGTCAGGCTTCGGGGAAGGGTTAGGGTTAGGGTTCGGGCTAGGGTTAGGGTTAGGGGACGGGGACGGTTTAGGGTCCAGGTGAGGGTACGGCAACGCTTTAGGGGGAGCGTGCGTGTGAGGGCGCGGGTTAGTGTTAGCGTACGGGTTAGGATTAGGGGACGGGTGAGGGTCAGGCTTCGGGGAAGGGTTAGGGTTAGGGTTCGGGCTAGGGTTAGGGTTAGGGGACGGGGACGGTTTAGGGTCCAGGTGAGGGTACGGCAACGCTTTAGGGGGAGCGTGCGTGTGAGGGCGAGGGTTAGTGTTAGCGTACGGGTTAGGATTAGGGGACGGGTGAGGTTCAGGCTTTGGGGAAGGGTTAGGGTTAGGGTTCGGGCTAGGGTTAGGGTTAGGGGACGGGGACGGTTTAGGGTCCAGGTGAGGGTACGGCAACGCTTTAGGGGGAGCGTGCGTGTGACGGCGCGGGTTAGTGTTAGCGTACGGGTTAGGATTAGGGGACGGGTGAGGGTCAGGCTTCGGGGAAGGGTTAGGGTTAGGGTTCGGGCTAGGGTTAGGGGACGGGGACGGGGACGGTTTAGGGTCCAGGTGAGGGTACGGCAACGCTTTAGGGGGAGCGTGCGTGTGAGGGCGCGGGTTAGTGTTAGCGTACGGGTTAGGATTAGGGGACGGGTGAGGTTCAGGCTTCGGGGAAGGGTTAGGGTTAGGGTTAGGGTTCGGGCTACGGTTAGGGTTAGGGGACGGGGACGGTTTAGGGTCCAGGTGAGGGTACGGCAACGCTTTAGGGGGAGCGTGCGTGTGAGGGCGCGGGTTAGTGTTAGCGTACGGGTTAGGATTAGGGGATGGGTGAGGGTCAGGCTTCGGGGAAGGGTTAGGGTTAGGGTTCGGGCTAGGGTTAGGGTTAGGGGACGGGGACGGTTTAGGGTCCAGGTGAGGGTACGGCAACGCTTTAGGGGGAGCGTGCGTGTGAGGGCGCGGGTTAGTGTTAGCGTACGGGTTAGGATTAGGGGACGGGTGAGGGTCAGGCTTCGGGGAAGGGTTAGGGTTAGGGTTCGGGCTAGGGTTAGGGTTAGGGGACGGGGACGGTTTAGGGTCCAGGTGAGGGTACGGCAACGCTTTAGGGGGAGCGTACGTGTGAGGGCGCGTGTTAGTGTTAGTGTACGGGTTAGGATTAGGGGACGGGTGAGGGTCAGGCTTCGGGGAAGGGTTAGGGTTAGGGTTCGGGCTAGGGTTAGGGTTAGGGGACGGGGACGGTTCAGGGTCCAGGTGAAGGTACGGCAACGCTTTAGGGGGAGCGAGCGTGTGAGGGCGCGGGTTAGTGTTAGCGTACGGGTTAGGATTAGGGGACGGGTGAGGGTCAGGCTTCGGGGAAGTGTTAGGGTTAGGGTTCGGGCTAGGGTTAGGGTTAGGGGACGGGGACGGTTTAGGGTCCAGGTGAGGGTACGGCAACGCTTTAGGGGGAGTGTGCGTGTGAGGGCGCGGGTTAGTGTTAGCGTACGGGTTAGGATTAGGGGACGGGTGAGGGTCAGGGTTTCGGGAAGGGTTAGGGTTAGGGTTCGGGCTAGGGTTAGGGTTAGGGGACGGGGACGGTTTAGGGTCCAGGTGAGGGTACGGCAACGCTTTAGGGGGAGCGTGCGTGTGAGGGCGCGGGTTAGTGTTAGCGTACGGGTTACGATTAGGGGACGGGTTAGGGTCAGGCTTCGGGGAAGGGTTAGGGTTAGGGTTCGGGCTAGGGTTAGGGTTAGGGGACGGGGACGGTTTAGGGTCCAGGTGAGGGTACGGCAACGCTTTAGGGGGAGCGTGCGTGTGAGGGCGCGGGTTAGTGTTAGCGTACGGGTTAGGATTAGGGGACGGGTGAGGGTCAGGCTTCGGGGAAGGGTTAGGGTTAGGGTTCGGGCTAGGGTTAGGGTTAGGGGACGGGGACGGTTTCGGGTTCAGGTGAGGGTACGGCAACGCTTTAGGGGGAGCGTGCGTGTGAGGGCGCGGGTTAGTGTTAGCGTACGGGTTAGGATTAGGGGACGGGTGAGGGTCAGGCTTCGGGGAAGGGTTAGGGTTAGGGTTCGGGCTAGGGTTAGGGTTAGGGGATGGGGACGCTTTAGAGTCCAGGTGAGGGTACGGCAACGCTTTAGTGGGAGCGTGCGTGTGAGGGCGCGGCTTAGTGTTAGCGTACGGGTTAGGATTAGGGGACGGGTGAGGGTCAGGCTTCGGGGAAGGGTTAGGGTTAGGGTTCGGGCTAGGGTTAGGGTTAGGGGACGGGGACGGTTTAGGGTCCAGGTGAGGGTACGGCAACGCTTTAGAGGGAGCGTGCGTGTGAGGGCGCGGGTTAGTGTTAGCGTACGGGTTAGGATTACGGGACGGGTGAGGGTCAGGCTTCGGGGAAGGGTTAGGGTTAGGGTTCGGGCTAGGGTTAGGGTTAGGGGACGGGGACGGTTTAGGGTCCAGGTGAGGGTACGGCAACGCTTTAGGGGGAGCGTGCGTGTGAGGGCGCGGGTTAGTGTTAGCGTACGGGTTAGGATTAGGGGACGGGTGAGGGTCAGGCTTCGGGGAAGGGTTAGGGTTAGGGTTCGGGCTAGGGTTAGGGTTAGGGGACGGGGACGGTTTACGGTCCAGGTGAGGGTACGGCAACGCTTTAGGGGGAGCGTGCGTGTGAGGGCGCGGGTTAGTGTTAGCGTACGGTTTAGGATTAGGGGACGGGTGAGGGTCAGGCTTCGGGGAAGTGTTAGGGTTAGGGTTCGGGCTAGGGTTAGGGTTAAGGGACGGGGACGGTTTCGGGTCCAGGTGAGGGTACGGCAACGCTTTAGGGGGAGCGTGCGTGTGAGGGCGCGGGTTAGTGTTAGCGTACGGGTTAGGATTAGGGGACGGGTGAGGGTCAGGCTTCGGGGAAGGGTTAGGGTTAGGGTTCGGGCTAGGGTTAGGGTTAGGGGACGGGGACGGTTTAGGGTCCAGGTGAGGGTACGGCAATGCTTTAGGGGGAGCGTGCGTGTGAGGGCGCGGGTTACTGTTAGCGTACGGGTTAGGATTAGGAGACGGGTGAGGGTCAGGCTTCGGGGAAGGGTTAGGGTTAAGGTTCGGGCTAGGGTTAGGGTTAGGGGACGGGGACGGTTTAGGGTCCAGGTGAGGGTACGGCAACGCTTTACGGGGAGCGTGCGTGTGAGGGCGCGGGTTAGTGTTAGCGTACGGGTTAGGATTAGGGGACGGGTGAGGGTCAGGCTTCGGGGAAGGGTTAGGGTTAGGGTTCGGGCTAGGGTTAGGGTTAGGGGACGGGGACGGTTTAGGGTCCAGTTGAGGGTACGGCAACGCTTTAGGGGGAGCGTGCGTGTGAGGGCGCGCGTTAGTGTTAGCGTACGGGTTAGGATTAGGGGACGGGTGAGGGTCAGGCTTCGGGGAAGGGTTAGGGTTAGGGTTCGGGCTAGGGTTAGGGTTAGGGGACGGGGACGGTTTAGGGTCCAGGTGAGGGTACGGCAACGCTTTAGGGGGAGCGTGCGTGTGAGGGCGCGCGTTAGTGTTAGCGTACGGGTTAGGATTAGGGGACGGGTGAGGGTCAGGCTTCGGGGAAGGGTTAGGGTTAGGGTTCGGGCTAAGGTTAGGGTTAGGGGACGGGGACGGTTTAGGGTCCAGGTGAGGGTACGGCAACGCTTTAGGGGGAGCGTGCGTGTGAGGGCGCGGGTTAGTGTTAGCGTACGGGTTAGGATTAGGGGACGGGTGAGGGTCAGGCTTCGGGGAAGGGTTAGGGTTAGGGTTCGGGCTAGGGTTAGGGTTAGGGGACGGGGACGGTTTAGGGTCCAGGTGAGGGTACGGCAATGCTTTAGGGGGAGCGTGCGTGTGAGGGCGCGGGTTAGTGTTAGCGTACGGGTTAGGATTAGGAGACGGGTGAGGGTCAGGCTTCGGGGAAGGGTTAGGGTTAAGGTTCGGGCTAGGGTTAGGGTTAGGGGACGGGGACGGTTTAGGGTCCAGGTGAGGGTACGACAACGCTTTAGGGGGAGCGTGCGTGTGAGGGCGCGGGTTAGTGTTAGCGTACGGGTTAGGATTAGGGGACGGGTGAGGGTCAGGCTTCGGGGAAGGGTTAGGGTTAGGATTCGGGCTAGGGTTAGGGTTAGGGGACGGGGACGGTTTAGGGTCCAGTTGAGGGTACGGCAACGCTTTAGGGGGAGCGTGCGTGTGAGGGTGCGCGTTAGTGTTAGCGTACGGGTTAGGATTAGGGGACGGGTGAGGGTCAGGCTTCGGGGAAGGGTTAGGGTTAGGGTTCGGCTAGGGTTAGGGTTAGGGGACGGGGACGGTTTAGGGTCCAGGTGAGGGTACGGCAACGCTTTAGGGGGAGCGTGCGTGTGAGGGCGCGCGTTAGTGTTAGCGTACGGGTTAGGATTAGGGGACGGGTGAGGGTCAGGCTTCGGGGAAGGGTTAGGGTTAGGGTTCGGGCTAGGGTTAGGGTTAGGGGACGGGGACGGTTTAGGGTCCAGGTGAGGGTACGGCAACGCTTTAGGGGGAGCGTGCGTGTGAGGGCGCGGGTTAGTGTTAGCGTACGGCTTAGGATTAGGGGACGGGTGAGGGTCAGGCTTCGGGGAAGGGTTAGGGTTAGGGTTCGGGCTAGGGTTAGGGTTAGGGGACGGGGACGGTTTAGGGTCCAGGTGAGGGTACGGCAACGCTTTAGGAGGAGCGTGCGTGTGAGGGCGCGGGTTAGTGTTAGCGTACGGGTTAGGATTAGGGGACGTGTGAGGGTCAGGCTTCGGGGAAGGGTTAGGGTTAGGGTTCGGGCTAGGGTTAGGGTTAGGGGACGGGGACGGTTTAGGGTCCAGGTGAGGGTACGGCAACGCTTTAGGGGGAGCGTGCGTGTGAGGGCGCGGGTTAGTGTTAGCGTACGGGTTAGGATTAGGGGATGGGTGAGGGTCAGGCTTCGGGGAAGGGTTAGGGTTAGGGTTCGGGCTAGGGTTAGGGGACGGGGACAGGGACGGTTTAGGGTCCAGGTGAGGGTACGGCAACGCTTTAGGGGGAGCGTGCGTGTGAGGGCGCGGGTTAGTGTTAGCGTACGGGTTAGGATTAGGGGACGGGTGAGGTTCAGGCTTCGGGGAAGGGTTAGGGTTAGGGTTAGGGTTCGGGCTAGGGTTAGGGTTAGGGGACGGGGACGGTTTAGGGTCCAGGTGAGGGTACGGCAACGCTTTAGGGGGAGCGTGCGTGTGAGGGCGCGGGTTAGTGTTAGCGTACGGGTTAGGATTAGGGGATGGGTGAGGGTCAGGCTTCGGGGAAGGGTTAGGGTTAGGGTTCGGGCTAGGGTTAGGGTTAGGTGACGGGGACGGTTTAGGGTCCAGGTGAGGGTACGGCAACGCTTTAGGGGGAGCGTGCGTGTGAGGGCGCGGGTTAGTGTTAGCGTACGGGTTAGGATTACGGGACGGGTGAGGGTCAGGCTTCGGGGAAGGGTTAGGGTTAGGGTTCGGGCTAGGGTTAGGGTTAGGGGACGGGGACGGTTTAGGGTCCAGGTGAGGGTACGGCAACGCTTTAGGGGGAGCGTGCGTGTGAGGGCGCGGGTTAGTGTTAGCGTACGGGTTAGGATTAGGGGACGGGTGAGGGTCAGGCTTCGGGGAAGGGTTAGGGTTAGGGTTCGGGCTAGGGTTAGGGTTAGGGGACGGGGACGGTTTACGGTCCAGGTGAGGGTACGGCAACGCTTTAGGGGGAGCGTGCGTGTGAAGGCGCGGGTTAGTGTTAGCGTACGGTTTAGGATTAGGGGACGGGTGAGGGTCAGGCTTCGGGGAAGGGTTAGGGTTAGGGTTCGGGCTAGGGTTAGGGTTAAGGGACGGGGACGGTTTCGGGTCCAGGTGAGGGTACGGCAACGCTTTAGGGGGAGCGTGCGTGTGAGGGCGCGGGTTAGTGTTAGCGTACGGGTTAGGATTAGGGGACGGGTGAGGGTCAGGCTTCGGGGAAGGGTTAGGGTTAGGGTTCGGGCTAGGGTTAGGGTTAGGGGACGGGGACGGTTTAGGGTCCAGGTGAGGGTACGGCAATGCTTTAGGGGGAGCGTGCGTGTGAGGGCGCGGGTTAGTGTTAGCGTACGGGTTAGGATTAGGAGACGGGTGAGGGTCAGGCTTCGGGGAAGGGTTAGGGTTAAGGTTCGGGCTACGGTTAGGGTTAGGGGACGGGGACGGTTTAGGGTCCAGGTGAGGGTACGGCAACGCTTTACGGGGAGCGTGCGTGTGAGGGCGCGGGTTAGTGTTAGCGTACGGGTTAGGATTAGGGGACGGGTGAGGGTCAGGCTTCGGGGAAGGGTTAGGGTTAGGGTTCGGGCTAGGGTTAGGGTTAGGGGACGGGGACGGTTTAGGGTCCAGTTGAGGGTACGGCAACGCTTTAGGGGGAGCGTGCGTGTGAGGGCGCACGTTAGTGTTAGCGTACGGGTTAGGATTAGGGGACGGGTGAGGGTCAGGCTTCGGGGAAGGGTTAGGGTTAGGGTTCGGGCTAGGGTTAGGGTTAGGGGACGGGGACGGTTTAGGGTCCAGGTGAGGGTACGGCAACGCTTTAGGGGGAGCGTGCGTGTGAGGGCGCGCGTTAGTGTTAGCGTACGGGTTAGGATTAGGGGACGGGTGAGGGTCAGGCTTCGGGGAAGGGTTAGGGTTAGGGTTCGGGCTAGGGTTAGGGTTAGGGGACGGGGACGGTTTAGGGTCCAGGTGAGGGTACGGCAACGCTTTAGGGGGAGCGTGCGTGTGAGGGCGCGGGTTAGTGTTAGCGTACGGGTTAGGATTAGGGGACGGGTGAGGGTCAGGCTTCGGGGAAGGGTTAGGGTTAGGGTTCGGGCTAGGGTTAGGGTTAGGGGACGGGGACGGTTTAGGGTCCAGGTGAGGGTACGGCAATGCTTTAGGGGGAGCGTGCGTGTGAGGGCGCGGGTTAGTGTTAGCGTACGGGTTAGGATTAGGAGACGGGTGAGGGTCAGGCTTCGGGGAAGGGTTAGGGTTAAGGTTCGGGCTAGGGTTAGGGTTAGGGGACGGGGACGGTTTAGGGTCCAGGTGAGGGTACGACAACGCTTTAGGGGGAGCGTGCGTGTGAGGGCGCGGGTTAGTGTTAGCGTACGGGTTAGGATTAGGGGACGGGTGAGGGTCAGGCTTCGGGGAAGGGTTAGGGTTAGGATTCGGGCTAGGGTTAGGGTTAGGGGACGGGGACGGTTTAGGGTCCAGTTGAGGGTACGGCAACGCTTTAGGGGGAGCGTGCGTGTGAGGGTGCGCGTTAGTGTTAGCGTACGGGTTAGGATTAGGGGACGGGTGAGGGTCAGGCTTCGGGGAAGGGTTAGGGTTAGGGTTCGGCTAGGGTTAGGGTTAGGGGACGGGGACGGTTTAGGGTCCAGGTGAGGGTACGGCAACGCTTTAGGGGGAGCGTGCGTGTGAGGGCGCGCGTTAGTGTTAGCGTACGGGTTAGGATTAGGGGACGGGTGAGGGTCAGGCTTCGGGGAAGGGTTAGGGTTAGGGTTCGGGCTAGGGTTAGGGTTAGGGGACGGGGACGGTTTAGGGTCCAGGTGAGGGTACGGCAACGCTTTAGGGGGAGCGTGCGTGTGAGGGCGCGGGTTAGTGTTAGCGTACGGCTTAGGATTAGGGGACGGGTGAGGGTCAGGCTTCGGGGAAGGGTTAGGGTTAGGGTTCGGGCTAGGGTTAGGGTTAGGGGACGGGGACGGTTTAGGGTCCAGGTGAGGGTACGGCAACGCTTTAGGAGGAGCGTGCGTGTGAGGGCGCGGGTTAGTGTTAGCGTACGGGTTAGGATTAGGGGACGGGTGAGGGTCAGGCTTCGGGGAAGGGTTAGGGTTAGGGTTCGGGCTAGGGTTAGGGTTAGGGGACGGGGACGGTTTAGGGTCCAGGTGAGGGTACGGCAACGCTTTAGGGGGAGCGTGCGTGTGAGGGCGCGGGTTAGTGTTAGCGTACGGGTTAGGATTAGGGGACGGGTGAGGGTCAGGCTTCGGGGAAGGGTTAGGGTTAGGGTTCGGGCTAGGGTTAGGGTTAGGGGACGGGGACGGTTTAGGGTCCAGGTGAGGGTACGGCAACGCTTTAGGGGGAACGTGCGTGTGAGGGCGCGGGTTAGTGTTAGCGTACGGGTTAGGATTAGGGGACGGGTGAGGGTCAGGCTTCGGGGAAGGGTTAGGGTTAGGGTTCGGGCTAGGGTTAGGGTTAGGGGACAGGGACGGTTTAGGGTCCAGGTGAGGGTACGGCAACGCTTTAGGGGGAGCGTGCGTGTGAGGGCGCGGGTTAGTGTTAGCGTACGGGTTAGGATTAGGGGACGGGTGAGGGTCAGGCTTCGGGGAAGGGTTAGGGTTAGGGTTCGGGCTAGGGTTAGGGTTAGGGGACGGGGACGGTTTAGGGTCCAGTTGAGGGTACGGCAACGCTTTAGTGGGAGCGTGCGTGTGAGGGCGCGGGTTAGTGTTAGCGTACGGGTTAGGATTAGGGGACGGGTGAGGGTCAGGCTTCGGGGAACGGTTAGGGTTAGGGTTCTGGCTAGGGTTAGGGTTAGGGGACGGGGACGGTTTAGGGTCCAGGTGAGGGTACGGCAATGCTTTAGGGGGAGCGTGCGTGTGAGGGCGCGCGATAGCGTTAGCGTACGGGTTAGGATTAGGGGACGGGTGAGGGTCAGGCTTCGGGGAAGGGTTAGGGTTAAAGTTCGGGCTAGGGTTAGGGTTAGGGGACGGGGTCGGTTTAGGGTCCAGGTGAGGGTACGGCAACCCTTTAGGGAGAGCGTGCGTGTGAGGGCGCGGGTTAGTGTTAGCGTACGGGTTAGGATTAGGGGACGGGTAGGGTCAGGCTTCGGGGAAGGGTTAGGGTTAGGGTTTGGGCTAGGGTTAGGGTTAGGGGACGGGGACGGTTTAGGGTCCAGGTGAGGGTACGGCAACGCTTTAGGGGGAGCGTGCGTGTGAGGGCGCGGGTTAGTGTTAGCGTACGGCTTAGGATTAGGGGACGGGTAGGGTCAGGCTTCGGGGAAGGGTTAGGGTTAGGGTTTGGGCTAGGGTTAGGGTTAGGGGACGGGGACGGTTTAGGGTCCAGGTGAGGGTACGGCAACGCTTTAGGGGGAGCGTGCGTGTGAGGGCGCTGGTTAGTGTTAGCGTACGGCTTAGGATTAGGGGACGGGTGAGGGTCAGGCTTCGGGGAAGGTTAGGGTTAGGGTTCGGGCTAGGGTTAGGGTTAGGGGACGGGGACGGTTTAGGGTCCAGGTGAGGGTACGGCAACGCTTTAGTAGGAGCGTGCGTGTGAGGGCGCGGGTTAGTGTTAGCGTACGGGTTAGGATTAGGGGACGGGTGAGGGTCAGGCTTCGGGGAAGGGTTAGGGTTAGGGTTCGGGCTAGGGTTAGGGTTAGGGGACGGGGACGGTTTAGGGTCCAGGTGAGGGTACGGCAACGCTTTAGGGGGAGCGTGCGTGTGAGGGCGCGGGTTAGTGTTAGCGTACGGGTTAGGATTAGGGGACGGGTGAGGGTCAGGCTTCGGGGAAGTTTTAGGGTTAGGGTTCGGGCTAGGGTTAGGGTTAGGGGACGGGGACGGTTTAGGGTCCAGGTGAGGGTACGGCAACGCTTTAGGGGGAGCGTGCGTGTGAGGGCGCGGGTTAGTGTTAGCGTACGGGTTAGGATTAGGGGACGGGTGAGGGTCAGGCATCGGGGATGCGTTAGGGTTAAGGTTCGGGCTAGGGTTAGGGTTAGGGGACGGGGACGGTTTAGGGTCCAGGTGAGGGTACAGCAACGCTTTAGGGGGAGCGTGCGTGTGAGGGCGCGGGTTAGTGTTAGCGTACGGGTTAGGATTAGGGGACGGGTGAGTGTCAGGCTTCGGGGAAGGGTTAGGGTTAGGGTTCGGGCTAGGGTTAGGGTTAGGGGATGGGGACGGTTTAGGGTCCAGGTGAGGGTACGGCAACGCTTTAGGGGGAGCGTGCGTGTGAGGGCGCGGGTTAGTGTTAGCGTACGGGTTAGGATTAGGGGACGGGTGAGGGTCAGGCTTCGGGGAAGGGTTAGGGTTAGGGTTCGGGCTAGGGTTAGGGTTAGGGGACTGGGACGGTTTAGGGTCCAGGTGAGGGTACGGCAACGCTTTAGGGGGAGCGTGCGTGTGAGGGCGCACGTTAGTGTTAGCGTACGGCTTAGGATTAGGGGACGGGTGAGGGTCAGGCTTCGGGGAAGGGTTAGGGTTAGGGTTCGGGCTAGGGTTAGGGTTAGGGGACGGGGACGGTTTAGGGTCCAGGTGAGGGTACGGCAACGCTTTAGGGGGAGCGTGCGTGTGAGGGCGCGGGTTAGTGTTAGCGTACGGGTTAGGATTAGGGGACGGGTGAGGGTCAGGCTTCGGGGAAGGGTTAGGGTTAGGGTTCGGGCTAGGGTTAGGGTTAGGGGATGGGGACGGTTTAGGGTCCAGGTGAGGGTACGGCAACGCTTTAGGGGGAGCGTGCGTGTGAGGGCGCGGGTTAGTGTTAGCGTACGGGTTAGGATTAGGGGACGGGTGAGGGTCAGGCTTCGGGGAAGGGTTAGGGTTAGGGTTCGGGCTAGGGTTAGGGTTAGGGGACTGGGACGGTTTAGGGTCCAGGTGAGGGTACGGCAACGCTATAGGGGGAGCGTGCGTGTGAGGGCGCGCGTTAGTGTTAGCGTACGGCTTAGGATTAGGGGACGGGTGAGGGTCAGGCTTCGGGGAAGGGTTAGGGTTAGGGTTCGGGCTAGGGTTAGGGTTAGGGGACGGGGACGGTTTAGGGTCCAGGTGAGGGTACGGCAACGCTTTAGGGGGAGCGTGCGTGTGAGGGCGCGGGTTAGTGTTAGCGTACGGGTTAGGATTAGGGGACGGGTGAGGGTCAGGCTTCGGGGAAGTGTTAGGGTTAGTGTTCGGGCTAGGGTTAGGGTTACGGGATGGGGAAGGTTTAGGGTCCAGGTGAGGGTACGGCAACGCTTTAGGGGGAGCGTGCGTGTGAGGGCGCGGGTTAGTGTTAGCGTACGGGTTAGGATTAGGGGACGGGTGAGGGTCAGGCTTCGGGGAAGGTTTAGGGTTAGGGTTCGGGCTAGGGTTAGGGTTAAGGGACGGGGACGGTAAAGGGTCCAGGTGAGGGTACGGCAACGCTTTAGGGGGAGAGTGCGTGTGAGGACGCGGGTTAGTGTTAGCGTACGGGTTAGGATTAGGGGACGGGTGAGGGTCAGGCATCGGGGAAGGGTTAGGGTTAGGGTTCGGGCTAGGGTTAGGGTTAGGGGACGGGGACGGTTTAGGGTCCAGGTGAGGGTACGGCAACGCTTTATGGGGAGCGTACGTGTGAGGGCGCGGGTTAGTGTTAGCGTACGGGTTAGGATTAGGGGACGGGTGAGGGTCAGGCTTCTGGGAAGGGTTAGGGTTAGGGTTCGGGCTAGGGTTAGGGTTAGGGTACGGGGACGGTTCAGGGTCCAGGTGAGGGTACGGCAACGCTTTAGGTGGAGCGTGCATGTGAGGGCGCGGGTTAGTGTTAGCGTACGGCTTAGGATTAGGGGACGGGTGAGGGTCAGGCTTCGGGGAAGGGTTAGGGTTAGGGTTTGGGCTAGGGTTAGGGTTAGGGGACGGGGACGGTTTAGGGTCCAGGTGAGGGTACGGCAACGCTTTAGGGGGAGCGTGCGTGTGAGGGCGCGGGTTAGTGTTAGCGTACGGGTTAGGATTAGGGGACGGGTGAGGGTCAGGCTTCGGGGAAGGGTTAGGGTTAGGGTTCGGGCTAGGGTTAGGGTTAGGGGACGGGGACGGTTTAGGGTCCAGGTGAGGGTACGGCAACGCTTTAGGGGGAGCGTGCGTGTGAGGGCGCGGGTTAGTGTTAGCGTACGGTTAGGATTAGGGGACGGGTGAGCGTCAGGCTTCGGGGAAGGGTTAGGGTTAGGGTTCGGGCTAGGGTTAGGGTTAGGGGACGGGCACGGTTTCGGGTCCAGGTGAAGGTACGGCAACGTTTTAGGGGGAGCGTGCGTGTGAGGGCGCGGGTTAATGATAGCGTACGGGTTAGGATTAGGGGACGGGTGAGGGTCAGGCTTCGGGGAAGGGTTAGGGTTAGGGTTCGGGCTAGGGTTAGGGTTAGGGGACGGGGACGGTTTAGGGTCCAGGTGAGGGTACGGCAACGCTTTAGGGGGAGCGTGCGTGTGAGGGCGCGGGTTAGTGTTAGCGTACGGGTTAGGATTAGGGGACGGGTGAGGGTCAGGCTTCTGGGAAGGGTTAGGGTTAGGGTTCGGGCTAGGGTTAGGGTTAGGGGACGGGGACGGTTTAGGGTCCAGGTGAGGGTACGGCAACGTTTTAGGGGGAGCGTGCGTGTGAGGGCGCGGGTTAGTGTTAGCGTACGGGTTAGGATTAGGGGACGGGTGAGGGTCAGGCTTCGGGGAAGGGTTAGGGTTAGGGTTCGGGCTAGGGTTAGGGTTAGGGGACGGGGACAGTTTAGGGTCCAGGTGAGGGTACGGCAACGCTTTAGGGGGAGCGTGCGTGTGAGGGCGCGTGTTAGTGTTAGCATACGGGTTAGGGTTAGGGGACGGGTGAGGGTCAGGCTTTGGGGAAGGGTTAGGGTTAGGGTTCGGGCTAGGGTTAGGGTTAGGGGATGGGGAAGGTTTAGGGTCCAGGTGAGGGTACGGCAACGCTTTAGGGGGAGCGTGCGTGTGAGGGCGCGGGTTAGTGTTAGCGTACGGGTTAGGATTAGGGGACGGGTGAGGGTCAGGCTTCGGGGAAGGTTTAGGGTTAGGGTTCGGGCTAGGGTTAGGGTTAAGGGACGGGGACGGTTTAGGGTCCAGGTGAGGGTACGGCAACGCTTTAGGGGGAGCGTGCGTGTGAGGACGCAGGTTAGTGTTAGCGTACGGGTTAGGATTAGGGGACGGGTGAGGGTCAGGCATCGGGGAAGGGTTAGGGTTAGGGTTCGGGCTAGGGTTAGGGTTAGGGGACGGGGACGGTTTAGGGTCCAGGTGAGGGTACGGCAACGCTTTAGGGGGAGCGTACGTGTGAGGGCGCGGTTTAGTGTTAGCGTACGGGTTAGGATTAGGGGACGGGTGAGGGTCAGGCTTCGGGGAAGGGTTAGGGTTAGGGTTCGGGCTAGGGTGAGGGTTAGGGGACGGGGACGGTTCAGGGTCCAGGTGAGGGTACGGCAACGCTTTAGGGGGAACGTGCGTGTGAGGGCGCGGGTTAGTGTTAGCGTACGGGTTAGGATTAGGGGACGGGTGAGGGTCAGGCTTCGGGGAAGGGTTAGGTTTAGGGTTCGGGCTAGGGTTAGGGTTAGGGGACGGGGACGGTTTCGGGTCCAGCTGAGGGTACGGCAACGCTTTACGGGGAGCGTGCATGTGAGGGCGTGGGTTAGTGTTAGCGTACGGGTTAGGATTAGGGGACGGGTGAGGGTCAGGCTTCGGGGAAGGGTTAGGGTTAGGGTTCGGGCTAGGGTTAGGGTTAGGGGACGGGGACGGTTTAGGGTCCAGGTGAGGGTACGGCAACGCTTTAGGGGGAGCGTACGTGTGAGGGCGCGGTTTAGTGTTAGCGTACGGGTTAGGATTAGGGGACGGGTGAGGGTCAGGCTTCGGGGAAGGGTTAGGGTTAGGGTTCGGGCTAGGGTGAGGGTTAGGGGACGGGGACGGTTCAGGGTCCAGGTGAGGGTACGGCAACGCTTTAGGGGGAACGTGCGTGTGAGGGCGCGGGTTAGTGTTAGCGTACGGGTTAGGATTAGTGGACGGGTGAGGGTCAGGCTTCGGGGAAGGGTTAGGGTTAGGGTTCGGGCTAGGGTTAGGGTTAGGGGACGGGGACGGTTTCGGGTCCAGCTGAGGGTACGGCAACGCTTTACGGGGAGCGTGCATGTGAGGGCGTGGGTTAGTGTTAGCGTACGGGTTAGGATTAGGGGACGGGTGAGGGTCAGGCTTCGGGGAAGGGTTAGGGTTAGGGTTCGGGCTAGGGTTAGGGTTAGGGGACGGGGACGGTTTCGGGTTCAGGTGAGGGTACGGCAACGCTTTAGGGGGAGCGTGCGTGTGAGGGCGCGGGTTAGTGTTAGCGTACGGGTTAGGATTAGGGGACGGGTGAGGGTCAGGCTTCGGGGAAGGGTTAGGGTTAGGGTTCGGGCTAGGGTTAGGGTTAGGGGATGGGGACGCTTTAGAGTCCAGGTGAGGGTACGGCAACGCTTTAGGGGGAGCGTGCGTGTGAGGGCGCGGCTTAGTGTTAGCGTACGGGTTAGGATTAGGGGACGGGTGAGGGTCAGGCTTCGGGGAAGGGTTAGGGTTAGGGTTCGGGCTAGGGTTAGGGTTAGGGGACGGGGACGGTTTAGGGTCCAGGTGAGGGTACGGCAATGCTTTAGGGGGAGCGTGCGTGTGACGGCGCGGGTTAGTGTTAGCGTACGGGTTAGGATTAGGGGACGGGTGAGGGTCAGGCTTCGGGGAAGGGTTAGGGTTAGGGTTCGGGCTAGGGTTAGGGGACGGGGACGGGGACGGTTTAGGGTCCAGGTGAGGGTACGGCAACGCTTTAGGGGGAGCGTGCGTGTGAGGGCGCGGGTTAGTGTTAGCGTACGGGTTAGGATTAGGGGACGGGTGAGGTTCAGGCTTCGGGGAAGGGTTAGGGTTAGGGTTAGGGTTCGGGCTAGGGTTAGGGTTAGGGGACGGGGACGGTTTAGGGTCCAGGTGAGGGTACGGCAACGCTTTAGGGGGAGCGTGCGTGTGAGGGCGCGGGTTAGTGTTAGCGTACGGGTTAGTATTAGGGGATGGGTGAGGGTCAGGCTTCGGGGAAGGGTTAGGGTTAGGGTTCGGGCTAGGGTTAGGGTTAGGGGACGGGGACGGTTTAGGGTCCAGGTGAGGGTACGGCAACGCTTTAGGGGGAGCGTGCGTGTGAGGGCGCGGGTTAGTGTTAGCGTACGGGTTAGGATTAGGGGACGGGTGAGGGTCAGGCTTCGGGGAAGGGTTAGGGTTAGGGTTCGGGCTAGGGTTAGGGTTAGGGGACGGGGACGGTTTAGGGTCCAGGTGAGGGTACGGCAACGCTTTAGGGGGAGCGTACGTGTGAGGGCGCGTGTTAGTGTTAGTGTACGGGTTAGGATTAGGGGACGGGTGAGGGTCAGGCTTCGGGGAAGGGTTAGGGTTAGGGTTCGGGCTAGGGTTAGGGTTAGGGGACGGGGACGGTTCAGGGTCCAGGTGAAGGTACGGCAACGCTTTAGGGGGAGCGAGCGTGTGAGGGCGCGGGTTAGTGTTAGCGTACGGGTTAGGATTAGGGGACGGGTGAGGGTCAGGCTTCGGGGAAGTGTTAGGGTTAGGGTTCGGGCTAGGGTTAGGGTTAGGGGACGGGGACGGTTTAGGGTCCAGGTGAGGGTACGGCAACGCTTTAGGGGGAGTGTGCGTGTGAGGGCGCGGGTTAGTGTTAGCGTACGGGTTAGGATTAGGGGACGGGTGAGGGTCAGGGTTTGGGGAAGGGATAGGGTTAGGGTTCGGGCTAGGGTTAGGGTTAGGGGACGGGGACGGTTTAGGGTCCAGGTGAGGGTACGGCAACGCTTTAGGGGGAGCGTGCGTGTGAGGGCGCGGGTTAGTGTTAGCGTACGGGTTACGATTAGGGGACGGGTAAGGGTCAGGCTTCGGGGAAGGGTTAGGGTTAGGGTTCGGGCTAGGGTTAGGGTTAGGGGACGGGGACGGTTTAGGGTCCAGGTGAGGGTACGGCAACGCTTTAGGGGGAGCGTGCGTGTGAGGGCGCGGGTTAGTGTTAGCGTACGGGTTAGGATTAGGGGACGGGTGAGGGTCAGGCTTCGGGGAAGGGTTAGGGTTAGGGTTCGGGCTAGGGTTAGGGTTAGGGGACGGGGACGGTTTCGGGTTCAGGTGAGGGTACGGCAACGCTTTAGGGGGAGCGTGCGTGTGAGGGCGCGGGTTAGTGTTAGCGTACGGGTTAGGATTAGGGGACGGGTGAGGGTCAGGCTTCGGGGAAGGGTTAGGGTTAGGGTTCGGGCTAGGGTTAGGGTTAGGGGATGGGGACGCTTTAGAGTCCAGGTGAGGGTACGGCAACGCTTTAGGGGGAGCGTGCGTGTGAGGGCGCGGCTTAGTGTTAGCGTACGGGTTAGGATTAGGGGACGGGTGAGGGTCAGGCTTCGGGGAAGGGTTAGGGTTAGGGTTCGGGCTAGGGTTAGGGTTAGGGGACGGGGACGGTTTAGGGTCCAGGTGAGGGTACGGCAACGCTTTAGGGGGAGCGTGCGTGTGACGGCGCGGGTTAGTGTTAGCGTACGGGTTAGGATTAGGGGACGGGTGAGGGTCAGGCTTCGGGGAAGGGTTAGGGTTAGGGTTCGGGCTAGGGTTAGGGGACGGGGACGGGGACGGTTTAGGGTCCAGGTGAGGGTACGGCAACGCTTTAGGGGGAGCGTGCGTGTGAGGGCGCGGGTTAGTGTTAGCGTACGGGTTAGGATTAGGGGACGGGTGAGGTTCAGGCTTCGGGGAAGGGTTAGGGTTAGGGTTAGGGTTCGGGCTAGGGTTAGGGTTAGGGGACGGGGACGGTTTAGGGTCCAGGTGAGGGTACGGCAACGCTTTAGGGGGAGCGTGCGTGTGAGGGCGCGGGTTAGTGTTAGCGTACGGGTTAGGATTAGGGGATGGGTGAGGGTCAGGCTTCGGGGAAGGGTTAGGGTTAGGGTTCGGGCTAGGGTTAGGGTTAGGGGACGGGGACGGTTTAGGGTCCAGGTGAGGGTACGGCAACGCTTTAGGGGGAGCGTGCGTGTGAGGGCGCGGGTTAGTGTTAGCGTACGGGTTAGGATTAGGGGACGGGTGAGGGTCAGGCTTCGGGGAAGGGTTAGGGTTAGGGTTCGGGCTAGGGTTAGGGTTAGGGGACGGGGACGGTTTAGGGTCCAGGTGAGGGTACGGCAACGCTTTAGGGGGAGCGTACGTGTGAGGGCGCGTGTTAGTGTTAGTGTACGGGTTAGGATTAGGGGACGGGTGAGGGTCAGGCTTCGGGGAAGGGTTAGGGTTAGGGTTCGGGCTAGGGTTAGGGTTAGGGGACGGGGACGGTTCAGGGTCCAGGTGAAGGTACGGCAACGCTTTAGGGGGAGCGAGCGTGTGAGGGCGCGGGTTAGTGTTAGCGTACGGGTTAGGATTAGGGGACGGGTGAGGGTCAGGCTTCGGGGAAGTGTTAGGGTTAGGGTTCGGGCTAGGGTTAGGGTTAGGGGACGGGGACGGTTTAGGGTCCAGGTGAGGGTACGGCAACGCTTTAGGGGGAGTGTGCGTGTGAGGGCGCGGTTTAGTGTTAGCGTACGGGTTAGGATTAGGGGACGGGTGAGGGTCAGGGTTTGGGGAAGGGATAGGGTTAGGGTTCGGGCTAGGGTTAGGGTTAGGGGACGGGGACGGTTTAGGGTCCAGGTGAGGGTACGGCAACGCTTTAGGGGGAGCGTGCGTGTGAGGGCGCGGGTTAGTGTTAGCGTACGGGTTACGATTAGGGGACGGGTTAGGGTCAGGCTTCGGGGAAGGGTTAGGGTTAGGGTTCGGGCTAGGGTTAGGGTTAGGGGACGGGGACGGTTTAGGGTCCAGGTGAGGGTACGGCAACGCTTTAGGGGGAGCGTGCGTGTGAGGGCGCGGGTTAGTGTTAGCGTACGGGTTAGGATTAGGGGACGGGTGAGGGTCAGGCTTCGGGGAAGGGTTAGGGTTAGGGTTCGGGCTAGGGTTAGGGTTAGGGGACGGGGACGGTTTCGGGTTCAGGTGAGGGTACGGCAACGCTTTAGGGGGAGCGTGCGTGTGAGGGCGCGGGTTAGTGTTAGCGTACGGGTTAGGATTAGGGGACGAGTGAGGGTCAGGCTTCGGGGAAGGGTTAGGGTTAGGGTTCGGGCTAGGGTTAGGGTTAGGGGATGGGGACGCTTTAGAGTCCAGGTGAGGGTACGGCAACGCTTTAGGGGGAGCGTGCGTGTGAGGGCGCGGCTTAGTGTTAGCGTACGGGTTAGGATTAGGGGACGGGTGAGGGTCAGGCTTCGGGGAAGGGTTAGGGTTAGGGTTCGGGCTAGGGTTAGGGTTAGGGGACGGGGACGGTTTAGGGTCCAGGTGAGGGTACGGCAACGCTTTAGGGGGAGCGTGCGTGTGAGGGCGCGGGTTAGTGTTAGCGTACGGGTTAGGATTACGGGACGGGTGAGGGTCAGGCTTCGGGGAAGGGTTAGGGTTAGGGTTCGGGCTAGGGTTAGGGTTAGGGGACGGGGACGGTTTAGGGTCCAGGTGAGGGTACGGCAACGCTTTAGGGGGAGCGTGCGTGTGAGGGCGCGGGTTAGTGTTAGCGTACGGGTTAGGATTAGGGGACGGGTGAGGGTCAGGCTTCGGGGAAGGGTTAGGGTTAGGGTTCGGGCTAGGGTTAGGGTTAGGGGACGGGGACGGTTTACGGTCCAGGTGAGGGTACGGCAACGCTTTAGGGGGAGCGTGCGTGTGAGGGCGCGGGTTAGTGTTAGCGTACGGTTTAGGATTAGGGGACGGGTGAGGGTCAGGCTTCGGGGAAGTGTTAGGGTTAGGGTTCGGGCTAGGGTTAGGGTTAAGGGACGGGGACGGTTTCGGGTCCAGGTGAGGGTACGGCAACGCTTTAGGGGGAGCGTGCGTGTGAGGGCGCGGGTTAGTGTTAGCGTACGGGTTAGGATTAGGGGACGGGTGAGGGTCAGGCTTCGGGGAAGGGTTAGGGTTAGGGTTCGGGCTAGGGTTAGGGTTAGGGGACGGGGACGGTTTAGGGTCCAGGTGAGGGTACGGCAATGCTTTAGGGGGAGCGTGCGTGTGAGGGCGCGGGTTAGTGTTAGCGTACGGGTTAGGATTAGGAGACGGGTGAGGGTCAGGCTTCGGGGAAGGGTTAGGGTTAAGGTTCGGGCTAGGGTTAGGGTTAGGGGACGGGGACGGTTTAGGGTCCAGGTGAGGGTACGGCAACGCTTTACGGGGAGCGTGCGTGTGAGGGCGCGGGTTAGTGTTAGCGTACGGGTTAGGATTAGGGGACGGGTGAGGGTCAGGCTTCGGGGAAGGGTTAGGGTTAGGGTTCGGGCTAGGGTTAGGGTTAGGGGACGGGGACGGTTTAGGGTCCAGTTGAGGGTACGGCAACGCTTTAGGGGGAGCGTGCGTGTGAGGGCGCGCGTTAGTGTTAGCGTACGGGTTAGGATTAGGGGACGGGTGAGGGTCAGGCTTCGGGGAAGGGTTAGGGTTAGGGTTCGGGCTAGGGTTAGGGTTAGGGGACGGGGACGGTTTAGGGTCCAGGTGAGGGTACGGCAACGCTTTAGGGGGAGCGTGCGTGTGAGGGCGCGCGTTAGTGTTAGCGTACGGGTTAGGATTAGGGGACGGGTGAGGGTCAGGCTTCGGGGAAGGGTTAGGGTTAGGGTTCGGGCTAGGGTTAGGGTTAGGGGACGGGGACGGTTTAGGGTCCAGGTGAGGGTACGGCAACGCTTTAGGGGGAGCGTGCGTGTGAGGGCGCGGGTTAGTGTTAGCGTACGGGTTAGGATTAGGGGACGGGTGAGGGTCAGGCTTCGGGGAAGGGTTAGGGTTAGGGTTCGGGCTAGGGTTAGGGTTAGGGGACGGGGACGGTTTAGGGTCCAGGTGAGGGTACGGCAATGCTTTAGGGGGAGCGTGCGTGTGAGGGCGCGGGTTAGTGTTAGCGTACGGGTTAGGATTAGGAGACGGGTGAGGGTCAGGCTTCGGGGAAGGGTTAGGGTTAAGGTTCGGGCTAGGGTTAGGGTTAGGGGACGGGGACGGTTTAGGGTCCAGGTGAGGGTACGACAACGCTTTAGGGGGAGCGTGCGTGTGAGGGCGCGGGTTAGTGTTAGCGTACGGGTTAGGATTAGGGGACGGGTGAGGGTCATGCTTCGGGGAAGGGTTAGGGTTAGGATTCGGGCTAGGGTTAGGGTTAGGGGACGGGGACGGTTTAGGGTCCAGTTGAGGGTACGGCAACGCTTTAGGGGGAGCGTGCGTGTGAGGGTGCGCGTTAGTGTTAGCGTACGGGTTAGGATTAGGGGACGGGTGAGGGTCAGGCTTCGGGGAAGGGTTAGGGTTAGGGTTCGGGCTAGGGTTAGGGTTAGGGGACGGGGACGGTTTAGGGTCCAGGTGAGGGTACGGCAACGCTTTAGGGGGAGCGTGCGTGTGAGGGCGCGCGTTAGTGTTAACGTACGGGTTAGGATTAGGGGACGGGTGAGGGTCAGGCTTCGGGGAAGGGTTAGGGTTAGGGTTCGGGCTAGGGTTAGGGTTAGGGGACGGGGACGGTTTAGGGTCCAGGTGAGGGTACGGCAACGCTTTAGGGGGAGCGTGCGTGTGAGGGCGCGGGTTAGTGTTAGCGTACGGCTTAGGATTAGGGGACGGGTGAGGGTCAGGCTTCGGGGAAGGGTTAGGGTTAGGGTTCGGGCTAGGGTTAGGGTTAGGGGACGGGGACGGTTTAGGGTCCAGGTGAGGGTACGGCAACGCTTTAGGAGGAGCGTGCGTGTGAGGGCGCGTGTTAGTGTTAGCGAACGGGTTAGGATTAGGGGACGGGTGAGGGTCAGGCTTCGGGGAAGGGTTAGGGTTAGGGTTCGGGCTAGGGTTAGGGTTAGGGGACGGGGACGGTTTAGGGTCCAGGTGAGGGTACGGCAACGCTTTAGGGGGAGCGTGCGTGTGAGGGCGCGGGTTAGTGTTAGCGTACGGGTTAGGATTAGGGGACGGGTGAGGGTCAGGCTTCGGGGAAGGGTTAGGGTTAGGGTTCGGGCTAGGGTTAGGGTTAGGGGACGGGGACGGTTTAGGGTCCAGGTGAGGGTACGGCAACGCTTTAGGGGGAACGTGCGTGTGAGGGCGCGGGTTAGTGTTAGCGTACGGGTTAGGATTAGGGGACGGGTGAGGGTCAGGCTTCGGGGAAGGGTTAGGGTTAGGGTTCGGGCTAGGGTTAGGGTTAGGGGACGGGGACGGTTTAGGGTCCAGGTGAGGGTACGGCAACGCTTTAGGGGGAGCGTGCGTGTGAGGGCGCGGGTTAGTGTTAGCGTACGGGTTAGGATTAGGGGACGGGTGAGGGTCAGGCTTCGGGGAAGGGTTAGGGTTAGGGTTCGGGCTAGGGTTAGGGTTAGGGGACGGGGACGGTTTAGGGTCCAGTTGAGGGTACGGCAACGCTTTAGTGGGAGCGTGCGTGTGAGGGCGTGGGTTAGTGTTAGCGTACGGGTTAGGATTAGGGGACGGGTGAGGGTCAGGCTTCGGGGAAGGGTTAGGGTTAGGGTTCTGGCTAGGGTTAGGGTTAGGGGACGGGGACGGTTTAGGGTCCAGGTGAGGGTACGGCAATGCTTTAGGGGGAGCGTGCGTGTGAGGGCGCGCGATAGCGTTAGCGTACGGGTTAGGATTAGGGGACGGGTGAGGGTCAGGCTTCGGGGAAGGGTTAGGGTTAAAGTTCGGGCTAGGGTTAGGGTTAGGGGACGGGGTCGGTTTAGGGTCCAGGTGAGGGTACGGCAACCCTTTAGGGAGAGCGTGCGTGTGAGGGCGCGGGTTAGTGTTAGCGTACGGGTTAGGATTAGGGGACGGGTAGGGTCAGGCTTCGGGGAAGGGTTAGGGTTAGGGTTTGGGCTAGGGTTAGGGTTAGGGGACGGGGACGGTTTAGGGTCCAGGTGAGGGTACGGCAACGCTTTAGGGGGAGCGTGCGTGTGAGGGCGCGGGTTAGTGTTAGCGTACGGCTTAGGATTAGGGGACGGGTAGGGTCAGGCTTCGGGGAAGGGTTAGGGTTAGGGTTTGGGCTAGGGTTAGGGTTAGGGGACGGGGACGGTTTAGGGTCCAGGTGAGGGTACGGCAACGCTTTAGGGGGAGCGTGCGTGTGAGGGCGCGGGTTAGTGTTAGCGTACGGGTTAGGATTAGGGGATGGGTGAGGGTCAGGCTTCGGGGAAGTGTTAGGGTTAGGGTTCGGGCTAGGGTTAGGGTTAGGGGACGGGGACGGTTTAGGGTCCAGGTGAGGGTACGGCAACGCTTTAGGGGGAGCGTGCGTGTGAGGGCGCGGGTTAGTGTTAGCGTACGGGTTAGGATTAGGGGACGGGTGAGGGTCAGGCATCGGGGAAGCGTTAGGGTTAAGGTTCGGGCTAGGGTTAGGGTTAGGGGACGGGGACGGTTTAGGGTCCAGGTGAGGGTACAGCAACGCTTTAGGGGGAGCGTGCGTGTGAGGGCGCGGGTTAGTGTTAGCGTACGGGTTAGGATTAGGGGACGGGTGAGGGTCAGGCTTCGGGGAAGGGTTAGGGTTAGGGTTCGGGCTAGGGTTAGGGTTAGGGGATGGGGACGGTTTAGGGTCCAGGTGAGGGTACGGCAACGCTTTAGGGGGAGCGTGCGTGTGAGGGCGCGGGTTAGTGTTAGCGTACGGGTTAGGATTAGGGGACGGGTGAGGGTCAGGCTTCGGGGAAGGGTTAGGGTTAGGGTTCGGGCTAGGGTTAGGGTTAGGGGACTGGGACGGTTTAGGGTCCAGGTGAGGGTACGGCAACGCTTTAGGGGGAGCGTGCGTGTGAGGGCGCGCGTTAGTGTTAGCGTACGGCTTAGGATTAGGGGACGGGTGAGGGTCAGGCTTCGGGGAAGGGTTAGGGTTAGGGTTCGGGCTAGGGTTAGGGTTAGGGGACGGGGACGGTTTAGGGTCCAGGTGAGGGTACGGAAACGCTTTAGGGGGAGCGTGCGTGTGAGGGCGCGGGTTAGTGTTAGCGTACGGGTTAGGATTAGGGGACGGGTGAGGGTCAGGCTTCGGGGAAGGGTTAGGGTTAGGGTTCGGGCTAGGGTTAGGGTTAGGGGATGGGGACGGTTTAGGGTCCAGGTGAGGGTACGGCAACGCTTTAGGGGGAGCGTGCGTGTGAGGGCGCGGGTTAGTGTTAGCGTACGGGTTAGGATTAGGGGACGGGTGAGGGTCAGGTTTCGGGGAAGGGTTAGGGTTAGGGTTCGGGCTAGGGTTAGGGTTAGGGGACTGGGACGGTTTAGGGTCCAGGTGAGGGTACGGCAACGCTTTAGGGGGAGCGTGCGTGTGAGGGCGCGCGTTAGTGTTAGCGTACGGCTTAGGATTAGGGGACGGGTGAGGGTCAGGCTTCGGGGAAGGGTTAGGGTTAGGGTTCGGGCTAGGGTTAGGGTTAGGGGACGGGGACGGTTTAGGGTCCAGGTGAGGGTACGGCAACGCTTTAGGGGGAGCGTGCGTGTGAGGGCGCGGGTTAGTGTTAGCGTACGGGTTAGGATTAGGGGACGGGTGAGGGTCAGGCTTCGGGGAAGTGTTAGGGTTAGTGTTCGGGCTAGGGTTAGGGTTACGGGATGGGGAAGGTTTAGGGTCCAGGTGAGGGTACGGCAACGCTTTAGGGGGAGCGTGCGTGTGAGGGCGCGGGTTAGTGTTAGCGTACGGGTTAGGATTAGGGGACGGGTGAGGGTCAGGCTTCGGGAAGGTTTAGGGTTAGGGTTCGGGCTAGGGTTAGGGTTAAGGGACGGGGACGGTAAAGGGTCCAGGTGAGGGTACTGCAACGCTTTAGGGGGAGAGTGCGTGTGAGGACGCGGGTTAGTGTTAGCGTACGGGTTAGGATTAGGGGACGGGTGAGGGTCAGGCATCGGGGAAGGGTTAGGGTTAGGGTTCGGGCTAGGGTTAGGGTTAGGGGACGGGGACGGTTTAGGGTCCAGGTGAGGGTACGGCAACGCTTTATGGGGAGCGTACGTGTGAGGGCGCGGGTTAGTGTTAGCGTACGGGTTAGGATTAGGGGACGGGTGAGGGTCAGGCTTCTGGGAAGGGTTAGGGTTAGGGTTCGGGCTAGGGTTAGGGTTAGGGGACGGGGACGGTTCAGGGTCCAGGTGAGGGTACGGCAACGCTTTAGGGGGAGCGTGCGTGTGAGGGCGTGGGTTAGTGTTAGCGTACGGGTTAGGATTAGGGGACGGGTGAGGGTCAGGCTTCGGGGAAGGGTTAGGGTTAGGGTTCGGGCTAGGGTTAGGGTTAGGGGACGGGGACGGTTTAGGGTCCAGGTGAGGGTACGGCAACGCTTTAGGGGGAGCGTGCGTGTGAGGGCGCGGGTTAGTGTTAGCGTACGGGTTAGGATTAGGGGACGGGTGAGGGTCAGGCTTCGGGGAAGGGTTAGGGTTAGGGTTCGGGCTAGGGTTAGGGTTAGGGGACGGGGACGGTTTAGGGTCCAGGTGAGGGTACGGCAACGCTTTATGGGGAGCGTACGTGTGAGGGCGCGGGTTAGTGTTAGCGTACGGGTTAGGATTAGGGGACGGGTGAGGGTCAGGCTTCTGGGAAGGGTTAGGGTTAGGGTTCGGGCTAGGGTTAGGGTTAGGGGACGGGGACGGTTCATGGTCCAGGTGAGGGTACGGCAACGCTTTAGGGGGAGCGTGCGTGTGAGGGCGTGGGTTAGTGTTAGCGTACGGGTTAGGATTAGGGGACGGGTGAGGGTCAGGCTTCGGGGAAGGGTTAGGGTTAGGGTTCGGGCTAGGGTTAGGGTTAGGGGACGGGGACGGTTTAGGGTCCAGGTGAGGGTACGGTAACGCTTTAGGGGGAGCGTGCGTGTGAGGGCGCGGGTTAGTGTTAGCGTACGGTTTAGGATTAGGGGACGGGTGAGGGTCAGGCTTCGGGAAAGTGTTAGGGTTAGGGTTCGGGCTAGGGTTAGGGTTAGGGGACGGGGACGGTTTAGGGTCCAGGTGAGGGTACGGCAACGCTTTAGGGGGAGCGTGCGTGTGAGGGCGCGGGTTAGTGTTAGCGTACGGGTTAGGATTAGGGGACGGGTGAGGGTCAGGCTTCGGGGAAGGGTTAGGGTTAGGGTTCGGGCTAGGGTTAGGGTTAGGGGACGGGGACGGTTTAGGGTCCAGGTGAGGGTATGGCAACGCTTTAGGGGGAGCGTGCATGTGAGGGCGCGGGTTAGTGTTAGCGTACGGGTTAGGATTAGGGGACGGGTGAGGGTCAGGCTTCGGGGAAGGGTTAGGGTTAGGGTTCGGGCTAGGGTTAGGGTTAGGGGACGGGGACGGTTTAGGGTCCAGGTGAGGGAACGGCAACGCTTTAGGTGGAGCGTGCGTGTGACGGCGCGGGTTAGTGTTAGCGTACGGGTTAGGATTAGGGGACGGGTGAGGGTCAGGCTTCGGGGAAGGGTTAGGGTTAGGGTTCGGGCTAGGGTTAGGGTTAGGGGACTGGGACGGTTTAGGGTCCAGGTGAGGGTACGGCAACGCTTTAGGGGGAGCGTGCGTGTGAGGGCGCGCGTTAGTGTTAGCGTACGGCTTAGGATTAGGGGACGGGTGAGGGTCAGGCTTCGGGGAAGGGTTAGGGTTAGGGTTCGGGCTAGGGTTAGGGTTAGGGGACGGGGACGGTTTAGGGTCCAGGTGAGGGTACGGAAACGCTTTAGGGGGAGCGTGCGTGTGAGGGCGCGGGTTAGTGTTAGCGTACGGGTTAGGATTAGGGGACGGGTGAGGGTCAGGCTTCGGGGAAGGGTTAGGGTTAGGGTTCGGGCTAGGGTTAGGGTTAGGGGATGGGGACGGTTTAGGGTCCAGGTGAGGGTACGGCAACGCTTTAGGGGGAGCGTGCGTGTGAGGGCGCGGGTTAGTGTTAGCGTACGGGTTAGGATTAGGGGACGGGTGAGGGTCAGGTTTCGGGGAAGGGTTAGGGTTAGGGTTCGGGCTAGGGTTAGGGTTAGGGGACTGGGACGGTTTAGGGTCCAGGTGAGGGTACGGCAACGCTTTAGGGGGAGCGTGCGTGTGAGGGCGCGCGTTAGTGTTAGCGTACGGCTTAGGATTAGGGGACGGGTGAGGGTCAGGCTTCGGGGAAGGGTTAGGGTTAGGGTTCGGGCTAGGGTTAGGGTTAGGGGACGGGGACGGTTTAGGGTCCAGGTGAGGGTACGGCAACGCTTTAGGGGGAGCGTGCGTGTGAGGGCGCGGGTTAGTGTTAGCGTACGGGTTAGGATTAGGGGACGGGTGAGGGTCAGGCTTCGGGGAAGTGTTAGGGTTAGTGTTCGGGCTAGGGTTAGGGTTACGGGATGGGGAAGGTTTAGGGTCCAGGTGAGGGTACGGCAACGCTTTAGGGGGAGCGTGCGTGTGAGGGCGCGGGTTAGTGTTAGCGTACGGGTTAGGATTAGGGGACGGGTGAGGGTCAGGCTTCGGGAAGGTTTAGGGTTAGGGTTCGGGCTAGGGTTAGGGTTAAGGGACGGGGACGGTAAAGGGTCCAGGTGAGGGTACTGCAACGCTTTAGGGGGAGAGTGCGTGTGAGGACGCGGGTTAGTGTTAGCGTACGGGTTAGGATTAGGGGACGGGTGAGGGTCAGGCATCGGGGAAGGGTTAGGGTTAGGGTTCGGGCTAGGGTTAGGGTTAGGGGACGGGGACGGTTTAGGGTCCAGGTGAGGGTACGGCAACGCTTTATGGGGAGCGTACGTGTGAGGGCGCGGGTTAGTGTTAGCGTACGGGTTAGGATTAGGGGACGGGTGAGGGTCAGGCTTCTGGGAAGGGTTAGGGTTAGGGTTCGGGCTAGGGTTAGGGTTAGGGGACGGGGACGGTTCAGGGTCCAGGTGAGGGTACGGCAACGCTTTAGGGGGAGCGTGCGTGTGAGGGCGTGGGTTAGTGTTAGCGTACGGGTTAGGATTAGGGGACGGGTGAGGGTCAGGCTTCGGGGAAGGGTTAGGGTTAGGGTTCGGGCTAGGGTTAGGGTTAGGGGACGGGGACGGTTTAGGGTCCAGGTGAGGGTACGGCAACGCTTTAGGGGGAGCGTGCGTGTGAGGGCGCGGGTTAGTGTTAGCGTACGGGTTAGGATTAGGGGACGGGTGAGGGTCAGGCTTCGGGGAAGGGTTAGGGTTAGGGTTCGGGCTAGGGTTAGGGTTAGGGGACGGGGACGGTTTAGGGTCCAGGTGAGGGTACGGCAACGCTTTATGGGGAGCGTACGTGTGAGGGCGCGGGTTAGTGTTAGCGTACGGGTTAGGATTAGGGGACGGGTGAGGGTCAGGCTTCTGGGAAGGGTTAGGGTTAGGGTTCGGGCTAGGGTTAGGGTTAGGGGACGGGGACGGTTCATGGTCCAGGTGAGGGTACGGCAACGCTTTAGGGGGAGCGTGCGTGTGAGGGCGTGGGTTAGTGTTAGCGTACGGGTTAGGATTAGGGGACGGGTGAGGGTCAGGCTTCGGGGAAGGGTTAGGGTTAGGGTTCGGGCTAGGGTTAGGGTTAGGGGACGGGGACGGTTTAGGGTCCAGGTGAGGGTACGGTAACGCTTTAGGGGGAGCGTGCGTGTGAGGGCGCGGGTTAGTGTTAGCGTACGGTTTAGGATTAGGGGACGGGTGAGGGTCAGGCTTCGGGAAAGTGTTAGGGTTAGGGTTCGGGCTAGGGTTAGGGTTAGGGGACGGGGACGGTTTAGGGTCCAGGTGAGGGTACGGCAACGCTTTAGGGGGAGCGTGCGTGTGAGGGCGCGGGTTAGTGTTAGCGTACGGGTTAGGATTAGGGGACGGGTGAGGGTCAGGCTTCGGGGAAGGGTTAGGGTTAGGGTTCGGGCTAGGGTTAGGGTTAGGGGACGGGGACGGTTTAGGGTCCAGGTGAGGGTATGGCAACGCTTTAGGGGGAGCGTGCATGTGAGGGCGCGGGTTAGTGTTAGCGTACGGGTTAGGATTAGGGGACGGGTGAGGGTCAGGCTTCGGGGAAGGGTTAGGGTTAGGGTTCGGGCTAGGGTTAGGGTTAGGGGACGGGGACGGTTTAGGGTCCAGGTGAGGGAACGGCAACGCTTTAGGTGGAGCGTGCGTGTGACGGCGCGGGTTAGTGTTAGCGTACGGGTTAGGATTAGGGGACGGGTGAGGGTCAGGCTTCGGGGAAGTGTTAGGGTTAGGGTTCGGGCTAGGGTTAGGGTTAGGGGACGGGGACGGTTTAGGGTCCAGTTGAGGGTACGGCAACGCTTTAGGGGGGGCGTGTGTGTGAGGGCGCGGGTTAGTGTTAGCGTACGGGTTAGGATTAGGGGACGGGTGAGGGTCAGGCTTCGGGGAAGGGTTAGGGTTAGGGTTCTGCCTAGGGTTAGGGTTAGGGGACGGGGACGGTTTAGGGTCCAGGTGAGGGTACGGCAACGCTTTAGGGGGAGCGTGCGTGTGAGGGCGCGCGATAGCGTTAGCGTACGGGTTAGGATTAGGGGACGGGTGAGGGTCAGGCTTCGGGGAAGGGTTAGGGTTAAAGTTCGGGCTAGGGTTAGGGTTAGGGGACGGGGTCGGTTTAGGGTCCATGTGAGGGTACGGCAACCCTTTAGGGGGAGCGTGCGTGTGAGGGCGCGGGTTAGTGTTAGCGTACGGGTTAGGATTAGGGGACGGGTAGGGTCAGGCTTCGGGGAAGGGTTAGGGTTAGGGTTTGGGCTAGGGTTAGGGTTAGGGGACGGGGACGGTTTAGGGTCCAGGTGAGGGTACGGCAACGCTTTAGGGGGAGCGTGCGTGTGAGGGCGCGCGTTAGTGTTAGCGTACGGGTTAGGATTAGGGGACGGGTGAGGGTCAGGCTTCGGGGAAGGGTTAGGGTTAGGGTTCTGGCTAGGGTTAGGGTTAGGGGACGGGGACGGTTTAGGGTCCAGGTGAGGGTACGGCAACGCTTTAGTAGGAGCGTGCGTGTGAGGGCGCGGGTTAGTGTTAGCGTACGGGTTAGGATTAGGGGACGTGTGAGGGTCAGGCTTCGGGGAAGGGTTAGGGTTAGGGTTTGGGCTAGGGTTAGGGTTAGGGGACGGGGACGGTTTAGGGTCCATGTGAGGGTACGGCAACGCTTTAGGGGGAGCGTGCGTGTGAGGGCGCGGGTTAGTGTTAGCGTACGGGTTAGGATTAGGGGACGGGTGAGGTTCAGGCTTCGGGGAAGGTTTAGGGTTAGGGTTCGGGCTAGGGTTAGGGTTAGGGGACGGGGACGGTTTCGGGTCCAGCTGAGGGTACGGCAACGCTTTACGGGGAGCGTGCATGTGAGGGCGCGGGTTAGTGTTAGCGTACGGGTTAGGATTAGGGGACGGGTGAGGGTCAGGCTTCGGGGAAGGGTTAGGGTTAGGGTTCGGGCTAGGTTTATTGTTAGGGGACGGGGATGGTTTAGGGTCCAGGTGAGGGTACGGCAACGCTTTAGGGGGAGCGTGCGTGTGAGGGCGCGGCTTAGTGTTAGCGTACGGGTTAGGATTAGGGGACGGGTGAGGGTCAGGCTTCGGGGAAGGGTTAGGGTTAGGGTTCGGGCTAGGGTTAGGGTTAGGGGACGGGGACGGTTTAGAGTCCAGGTG
Organism: Delphinus delphis; assembly: GCF_949987515.2. Classification (NCBI taxonomy): domain Eukaryota; kingdom Metazoa; phylum Chordata; class Mammalia; order Artiodactyla; family Delphinidae; genus Delphinus; species Delphinus delphis. Next base: position 60,078,316 of record NC_082701.1, read on the forward strand.
AGGGTACGGCAACGCTTTAGGGGGAGCGTGCGTGTGAGGGCGCGGGTTAGTGTTAGCGTACGGCTTAGGATTAGGGGACGGGTGAGGGTCAGGCTTCGGGGAAGTGTTAGGGTTAGGGTTCGGGCTAGGGTTAGGGTTAGGGGACGGGGACGGTTTAGGGTCCAGGTGAGGGTACGGCAACGCTTTAGGGGGAGCGTGCGTGTGAGGGCGCGGGTTAGTGTTAGCGTACGGGTTAGGATTAGGGGACGGGTGAGGGTCAGGCTTCGGGGAAGGGTTAGGGTTAGGGTTCGGGCTAGGGTTAGGGTTAGGGGACGGGGACGGTTTAGGGTCCAGGTGAGGGTACGGCAACGCTTTAGGGGGAGCGTGCGTGTGAGGGCGCGGGTTAGTGTTAGCGTACGGGTTAGGATTAGGGGACGGGTGAGGGTCAGGCTTCGGGGAAGGGTTAGGGTTAGGGTTCGGGCTAGGGTTAGGGTTAGGGGACGGGGACGGTTTAGGGTCCAGGTGAGGGTACGGCAACGCTTTAGGGGGAGCGTGCGTGTGAGGGCGCGGGTTAGTGTTAGCGTACGGGTTAGGATTAGGGGACGGGTGAGGGTCAGGCTTCGGGGAAGGGTTAGGGTTAGGGTTCGGGCTAGGGTTAGGGTTAGGGGACGGGGACGGTTTAGGGTCCAGGTGAGGGTACGGCAACGCTTTAGGGGGAGCGTGCGTGTGAGGGCGCGGGTTAGTGTTAGCGTACGGGTTAGGATTAGGGGATGGGTGAGGGTCAGGCTTCGGGGAAAGGTTAGGGTTAGGGTTCGGGCTAGGGTTAGGGTTAGGGGACGGGGACGGTTTAGGGTCCAGGTGAGGGTACGTCAACGCTTTAGGGGGAGCGTGCGTGTGAGGGCCCGGGTTAGTGTTAGCGTACGGGTTAGGATTAGGGGACGGGTGAGGGTCAGGCTTCGGGGAAGGGTTAGGGTTAGGGTTCGGGCTAGGGTTAGGGTTAGGGGACGGGGACGGTTTAGGGTCCAGGTGAGGGTACGGCAACGCTTTAGGGGGAGCGTGCGTGTGAGGGCGCGGGTTAGTGTTAGCGTACGGGTTAGGATTAGGGGACGGGTGAGGGTCAGGCTTCGGGGAAGGGTTAGGGTTAAGGTTCGGGCTAGGGTTAGGTTTAGGGGACGGGGACGGTTTAGGGTCCAGGTGAGGGTACGGCAACGCTTTAGGGGGAGCGTGCGTGTGAGGGCGCGGGTTAGTGTTAGCGTACGGGTTAGGATTAGGGGACGGGTGAGTGTCAGGCTTCGGGGAAGGGTTAGGGTTAGGGTTCGGGCTAGGGTTAGGGTTAGGGGACGGGGACGGTTTAGGGTCCAGGTGAGGGTACAGCAACGCTTTAGGGGGAGCGTGTGTGTGAGGGCGCGGGTTAGTGTTAGCGTACGGGTTAGGATTAGGGGACGGGTGAGGGTCAGGCTTCGGGGAAGGGTTAGGGTTAGGGTTCGGGCTAGGGTTAGGGTTAGGGGACGGGGACGGTTTAGGGTCCAGGTGAGGGTACGGCAACGCTTTAGGGGGAGCGTGCGTGTGAGGGCGCGGGTTAGTGTTAGCGTACGGGTTAGGATTAGGGGACGGGTGAGGGTCAGGCTTTGGGGAAGGGTTAGGGTTAGGGTTCGGGCTAGGGTTAGGGTTAGGGGACGGGGACGGTTTAGGGTCCAGGTGAGGGTACGGCAACGCTTTAGGGGGAGCGTGCGTGTGAGGGCGCGGGTTAGTGTTAGCGTACGGGTTAGGATTAGGGGACGGGTGAGGGTCAGGCTTCGGGGAAGGGTTAGGGTTAGGGTTCGGGCTAGGGTTAGGGTTAGGGGACGGGGACGGTTTAGGGTCCAGGTGAGGGTATGGCAACGCTTTAGGGGGAGGGTGCGTGTGAGGGCGCGGGTTAGTGTTAGCGTACGGGTTAGGATTAAGGGACGGGTGAGGGTCAGGCTTCGGGGAAGGGTTAGGGTTAGGGTTCGGGCTAGGGTTAGGGTTAGGGGACGGGGACGGTTTCGGGTCCAGGTGAGGGTACGGCAACGCTTTAGGGGGAGCGTGTGTGTGAGGGCGCGGGTTAGTGTTAGCGTACGGGTTAGGATTAGGGGACGGGTGAGGTTCAGGCTTTGGGGAAGTGTTAGGGTTAGGGTTAGGGTTCGGGCTAGGGTTAGGGTTAGGGGACGGGGACGGTTTAGGGTCCAGGTGAGGGTACGGCAACGCTTTAGGGGGAGCGTGCGTGTGAGGGCACGGGTTAGTGTTAGCGTACGGTTTAGGATTAGGGGACGGGTGAGGGTCAGGCTTCGGGGAAGGGTTAGGGTTAGGGTTCGGGCTAGGGTTAGGGTTAGGGGACGGGGACGGTTTAGGGTCCAGGTGATGGTACGGCAATGCTTTAGGGGGAGCGTGCGTGTGAGGGCGCGGGTTAGTGTTAGCGTACGGGTTAGGATTAGGGGATGGGTGAGGGTCAGGCTTCGGGGAAGGGTTAGGGTTAGGGTTCGGGCTAGGGTTAGGGTTAGGGGACGGGGACGGTTTAGGGTCCAGGTGAGGGTACGGCAACGCTTTAGGGGGAGTGTGCGTGTGAGGGCGCGGGTTAGTGTTAGCGTACCGGTTAGGATTAGGGGACGGGTGAGGGTCAGGCTTTGGGGAAGGGTTAGGGTTAGGGTTCGGGCTAGGGTTAGGGTTAGGGGACGGGGACGGTTTAGGGTCCAGGTGAGGGTACGGCAACGCTTTAGGGGGAGCGTGCGTGTGAGGGCGCGGGTTAGTGTTAGCGTACGGGTTAGGATTAGGGGACGGGTGAGGGTCAGGCTTCGGGGAAGGGTTAGGGTTAGGGTTAGGGCTAGGGTTAGGGTAAGGGGACGGGGACGGTTTCGGGTCCAGGTGAGGGTACGGCAACGCTTTAGTGGGAGCGTGCATGTGAGGGCGCGGGTTAGTGTTAGCGTACGGGTTAGGATTAGGGGACGGGTGAGGGTCAGGCTTCGAGGAAGGGTTAGGGTTAGGGTTCGGGCTAGGGTTAGGGTTAGGGGACGGGGACGGTTTAGGGTTCAGGTGAGGGTACGGCAACGCTTTAGGGGGAGCGTGCGTGTGAGGGCGCGGCTTAGTGTTAGCGTACGGGTTAGGATTAGGGGACGGGTGAGGGTCAGGCTTCGGGGAAGGGTTAGGGTTAGGGTTCGGGCTAGGGTTAGGGTTAGGGGATGGGGACGGTTTAGAGTCCAGATGAGGGTACGGCAACGCTTTAGGGGGAGCGTGCGTGTGAGGGCGCGGGTTAGTGTTAGCGTACGGGTTAGGATTAGGGGACGGGTGAGGTTCAGGCTTCGGGGAAGTGTTAGGGTTAGGGTTCGGGCTAGGGTTAGGGTTAGGGGACGGGGACGGTTTAGGGTCCAGGTGAGGGTACGGCAACGCTTTAGGGGGAGCGTGCGTGTGAGGGCGCGGGTTAGTGTTAGCGTACGGGTTAGGATTAGGGGACGGGTGAGGGTCAGGCTTCGGGGAAGGGTTAGGGTTAGGGTTCGGGCTAGGGTTAGGGTTAGGGGACGGGGACGGTTTAAGGTCCAGGTGAGGGTACGGTAACGCTTTAGGGGGAGCGTGTGTGTGAGGGCGCGGGTTAGTGTTAGCGTACGGTTTAGGATTAGGGGACGGGTGAGGGTCCGGCTTCGGGAAAGTGTTAGGGTTAGGGTTCGGGCTAGGGTTAGGGTTAGGGGACGGGGACGGTTTAGGGTCCAGGTGAGGGTACGGCAACGCTTTAGGGGGAGCGTGCGTGTGAGGGCGCGGGTTAGTGTTAGCGTACGGGTTAGGATTAGGGGACGGGTGAGGGTCAGGCTTCGGGGAAGGGTTAGGGTTAGGGTTCGGGCTAGGGTTAGGGTTAGGGGACGGGGACGGTTTAGGGTCCAGGTGAGGGTACGGCAACGCTTTAGGGGGAGCGTGCGTGTGAGGGCGCGGGTTAGTGTTAGTGTACGGGTTAGGATTAGGGGACGGGTGAGGGTCAGGCTTCGGGGAAGGGTTAGGGTTAGGGTTCGGGCTAGGGTTAGGGTTAGGGGACGGGGACGGTTTCGGGTCCAGGTGAGGGTACGGCAACGCTTTAGGGGGAGCGTGCGTGTGAGGGCGCGGGTTAGTGTTAGCGTACGGGTTAGGATTAGGGGACGGGTGAGGGTCAGGCTTCGGGGAAGGGTTAGGGTTAGGGTTCGGGCTAGGGTTAGGGTTAGGGGACGGGGACGGTTTAGAGTCCAGGTGAGGGTACGGCAACGCTTTAGGGGGAGCGTGCGTGTGAGGGCGCGGGTTAGTGTTAGCGTACGGGTTAGGATTAGGGGACGGGTGAGGTTCAGGCTTCGGGGAAGGGTTAGGGTTAGGGTTCGGGCTAGGGTTAGGGTTAGGGGACGGGGACGGTTTAGGGTCCAGGTGAGGGTACGGCAACGCTTTAGGGGGAGCGTGCGTGTGAGGGCGCGGGTTAGTGTTAGCGTACGGGTTAGGATTAGGGGACGGGTGAGGGTCAGGCTTTGGGGAAGGGTTAGGGTTAGGGTTCGGGCTAGGGTTAGGGTTAGGGGACGGGGACGGTTTAGGGTCCAGGTGAGGGTACGGCAACGCTTTAGTGGGAGCGTGCGTGTGAGGGCGCGGGTTAGTGTTAGCGTACGGGTTAGGATTAGGGGACGGGTGAGGGTCAGGCTTCGGGGAGGGTTAGGATTAGGGTTCGGGCTAGGGTTAGGGTTAGGGGACGGGGACGGTTTAGGGTCCAGGTGAGGGTACGGCAACGCTTTAGGGGGAGCGTGCGTGTGAGGGCGCGGGTTAGTGTTAGCGTACGGGTTAGGATTAGGGGACGGGTGAGGGTCAGGCTTCGGGGAAGGGTTAGGGTTAGGGTTCGGGCTAGGGTTAGGGTTAGGGGACGGGGACGGTTTAGGGTCCAGGTGAGGGTACGGCAACGCTTTAGGGGGAGCGTGCGTGTGAGGGCGTGGGTTAGTGTTAGCGTACGGGTTAGGATTAGGGGACGGGTGAGGGTCAGGCTTCGGGGAAGTGTTAGGGTTAGGGTTCGGGCTAGGTTTAGGGTTAGGGGACGGGGACGGTTTAAGGTCCAGGTGAGGGTACGGTAACGCTTTAGGGGGAGCGTGCGTGTGAGGGCGCGGGTTAGTGTTAGCGTACGGTTTAGGATTAGGGGACGGGTGAGGGTCAGGCTTCGGGAAAGTGTTAGGGTTAGGGTTCGGGCTAGGGTTAGGGTTAGGGGACGGGGACGGTTTAGGGTCCAGGTGAGGGTACGGCAACGATTTAGGGGGAGCGTGCGTGTGAGGGCGCGGGTTAGTGTTAGCGTACGGGTTAGGATTAGGGGACGGGTGAGGGTCAGGCTTCGGGGAAGGGTTAGGGTTATGGTTCGGGTTAGGGTTAGGGGACGGGGACGGTTTAGGGTCCAGGTGAGGGTACGGCAACGCTTTAGGGGGAGCGTGCGTGTGAGGGCGCGGGTTAGTGTTAGCGTACGGGTTAGGATTAGGGGACGGGTGAGGGTCAGGCTTCGGGGAAGGGTTAGGGTTAGGGTTCGGGCTAGGGTTAGGGTTAGGGGACGGGGACGGTTTCGGGTCCAGGTGAGGGTACGGCAACGCTTTAGGGGGAGCGTGCGTGTGAGGGCGTGGGTTAGTGTTAGCGTACGGGTTAGGATTAGGGGACGGGTGAGGGTCAGGCTTCGGGGAAGGGTTAGGGTTAGGGTTCGGGCTAGGGTTAGGGTTAGGGGACGGGGACGGTTTAGGGTCCAGGTGAGGGTACGGCAACGCTTTAGGGGGAGCGTGCGTGTGAGGGCGCGGGTTAGTGTTAGCGTACGGGTTAGGATTAGGGGACGGGTGAGGGTCAGGCTTCGGGGAAGGGTTAGGGTTAGGGTTCGGGCTAGGGTTAGGGTTAGGGGACGGGGACGGTTTAGGGTCCAGGTGAGGGTACGGCAACGCTTTGGGGGGAGCGTGCGTGTGAGGGCGCGCGTTAGTGTTAGCGTACGGGTTAGGATTAGGGGACGGGTGAGGGTCAGGCTTCGGGGAAGGGTTAGGGTTAGGGTTCGTGCTAGGGTTAGGGTTAGGGGACGGGGACAGTTTAGGGTCCAGGTGAGGGTACGGCAACGCTTTAGGGGGAGCGTGCGTGTGAGGGCGCGGGTTAGTGTTAGCGTACGGCTTAGGATTAGGGGACGGGTGAGGGTCAGGCTTCGGGGAAGGGTTAGGGTTAGGGTTCGGGCTAGGGTTAGGGTTAGGGGACGGGGACGGTTTAGGGTCCAGGTGAGGGTACGGCATCGCTTTAGGAGGAGCGTGCGTGTGAGGGCGCGGGTTAGTGTTAGCGTACGGGTTAGGATTAGGGGACGGGTGAGGGTCAGGCTTCGGGGAAGGGTTAGGGTTAGGGTTCGGGCTAGGGTTAGGGTTAGGGGACGGGGACAGTTTAGGGTCCAGGTGAGGGTACGGCAACGCTTTAGGGGGAGCGTGCGTGTGAGGGCGCGGGTTAGTGTTAGCGTACGGGTTAGGATTAGGGGACGGGTGAGGGTCAGGCTTCGGGGAAGGGTTAGGGTTAGGGTTCGGGCTAGGGTTAGGGTTAGGGGACGGGGACGGTTTAGGGTCCAGGTGAGGGTACGGCAACGTTTTAGGGGGAACGTGCGTGTGAGGGCGCGGGTTAGTGTTAGCGTACGGGTTAGGATTAGGGGACGGGTGAGGGTCAGGCTTCGGGGAAGGGTTAGGGTTAGGGTTCGGGCTAGGGTTAGGGTTAGGGGACGGGGACGGTTTAGGGTCCAGGTGAGGGTACGGCAACGCTTTAGGGGGAGCGTGCGTGTGAGGGCGCGGGTTAGTGTTAGCGTACGGGTTAGGATTAGGGGACGGGTGAGGGTCAGGCTTCGGGGAAGGGTTAGGGTTAGGGTTCGGGCTAGGGTTAGGGTTAGGGGACGGGGACGGTTTAGGGTCCAGTTGAGGGTACGGCAACGCTTTAGGGGGAGCGTGCGTGTGAGGGCGCGGGTTAGTGTTAGCGTACGGGTTAGGATTAGGGGACGGGTGAGGGTCAGGCTTCGGGGAAGGGTTAGGGTTAGGGTTCTGGCTAGGGTTAGCGTTAGGGGACGGGGACGGTTTAGGGTACAGGTGAGGGTACGGCAACGCTTTAGGGGGAGCGTGCGTGTGAGGGCGCGCGATAGCGTTAGCGTACGGGTTAGGATTAGGGGACGGGTGAGGGTCAGGCTTCGGGGAAGGGTTAGGGTTAAAGTTCGGGCTAGGGTTAGGGTTAGGGGACGGGGTCGGTTTAGGGTCCAGGTGAGGGTACGGCAACGCTTTAGGGGGAGCGTGCGTGTGAGGGCGCGGGTTAGTGTTAGCGTACGGGTTAGGATTAGGGGACGGGTAGGGTCAGGCTTCGGGGAAGTGTTAGGGTTAGGGTTTGGGCTAGGGTTAGGGTTAGGGGACGGGGACGGTTTAGGGTCCAGGTGAGGGTACGGCAACGCTTTAGGGGGAGCGTGCGTGTGAGGGCGCGGGTTAGTGTTAGCGTACGGCTTAGGATTAGGGTACGGGTGAGGGTCAGGCTTCGGGGAAGGGTTAGGGTTAGGGTTCGGGCTAGGGTTAGGGTTAGGGGACGGGGACGGTTTAGGGTCCAGGTGAGGGTACGGCAATGCTTTAGGGGGAGCGTGCGTGTGAGGGCGCGGGTTAGTGTTAGCGTACGGGTTAGGATTAGGGGACGGGTGAGGGTCAGGCTTCGGGGAAGGGTTAGGGTTAGGGTTCGGGCTAGGGTTAGGGTTAGGGGACGGGGACGGTTTAGGGTCCAGGTGAGGGTACGGCAACGCTTTAGGGGGAGCGTGCGTGTGAGGGCGCGGGTTAGTGTTAGCGTACGGGTTAGGATTAGGGGACGGGTGAGGGTCAGGCTTCGGGGAAGGGTTAGGGTTAGGGTTCGGGCTAGGGTTAGGGTTAGGGGACGGGGACGGTTTAGGGTCCAGGTGAGGGTACGGCAACGCTTTAGGGGGAGCGTGCGTGTGAGGGCGCGGGTTAGTGTTAGCGTACGGGTTAGGATTAGGGGACGGGTGAGGGTCAGGCTTCGGGGAAGGGTTAGGGTTAGGGTTCGGGCTAGGGTTAGGGTTAGGGAACGGGGACGGTTTAGGGTCCAGGTGAGGGTACGGCAACGCTTTAGGGGGAGCGTGCGTGTGAGGGCGTGGGTTAGTGTTAGCGTACGGGTTAGGATTAGGGGACGGGTGAGGGTCAGGCTTTGGGGAAGGGTTAGGGTTAGGGTTCGGGCTAGGGTTAGGGTTAGGGGACGGGCACGGTTTAGGGTCCAGGTGAGGGTACGGCAACGCTTTAGGGGGAGCGTGCGTGTGAGGGCGCGGGTTAGTGTTAGCGTACGGGTTAGGATTAGGGGACGGGTGAGGGTCAGGCTTCGGGGAAGGGTTAGGGTTAGGGTTCGGGCTAGGGTTAGGGTTAGCGGACGGGGACGGTTTAGGGTCCAGGTGAGGGTACGGCAACGCTTTAGGGGGAGCGTGCGTGTGAGGGCGCGGGTTAGTGTTAGCGTACGGGTTAGTATTAGCGGACGGGTGAGGGTCAGGCTTCGGGGAAGGGTTAGGGTTAGGGTTCGGGCTAGGGTTAGGGTTAGGGGACGGGGACGGTTTAGGGTCCAGGTGAGGGTACGGCAACGCTTTAGGGGGAGCGTGCGTGTGAGGGCGCGGGTTAGTGTTAGCGTACGGGTTAGGATTAGGGGACGGGTGAGGTTCAGGCTTCGGGGAAGGGTTAGGGTTAGGGTTAGGGTTCGGGCTAGGGTTAGGGTTAGGGGACGGGGACGGTTTAGGGTCCAGTTGAGGGTACGGCAACGCTTTAGGGGGAGCGTGCGTGTGAGGGCACGGGTTAGTGTTAGCGTACGGTTTAGGATTAGGGGACGGGTGAGGGTCAGGCTTCGGGGAAGGGTTAGGGTTAGGGTTCGGGCTAGGGTTAGGGTTAGGGGACGGGGACGGTTTAGGGTCCAGGTTATGGTATGGCAATGCTTTAGGGGGAGCGTGCGTGTGAGGGCGCGGGTTAGTGTTAGCGTACGGGTTAGGATTAGGGGATGGGTGAGGGTCAGGCTTCGGGGAAGGGTTAGGGTTAGGGTTCGGGCTAGGGTTAGGGTTAGGGGACGGGGACGGTTTAGGGTCCAGGTGAGGGTACGGCAACGCTTTAGGGGGAGCGTGCGTGTGAGGGCGCGGGTTAGTGTTAGCGTACGGGTTAGGATTAGGGGACGGGTGAGGGTCAGGCTTCGGGGAAGGGTTAGGGTTAGGGTTCGGGCTAGGGTTAGGGTTAGGGGACGGGGACGGTTTAGGGTCCAGGTGAGGGTACGGCAACGCTTTAGGGGGAGCGTACGTGTGAGGGCGCGTGTTAGTGTTAGCGTACGGGTTAGGATTAGGGGACGGGTGAGGGTCAGGCTTCTGGGAAGGGTTAGGGTTAGGGTTCGGGCTAGGGTTAGGGTTAGGGGACGGGGACGGTTGAGGGTCCAGGTGAAGGTACGGCAACGCTTTAGGGGGAGCGAGCGTGTGAGGGCGCGGGTTAGTGTTAGCGTACGGGTTAGGATTAGGGGACGGGTGAGGGTCAGGCTTCGGGGAAGGGTTAGGGTTAGGGTTCGGGCTAGGGTTAGGGTTAGGGGACGGGGACGGTTTAGGGTCCAGGTGAGGGTACGGCAATGCTTTAGGGGGAGTGTGCGTGTGAGGGCGCGGGTTAGTGTTAGTGTACCGGTTAGGATTAGGGGACGGGTGAGGGTCAGGCTTTGGGGAAGGGTTAGGGTTAGGGTTCGGGCTAGGGTTAGGGTTAGGGGACGGGGACGGTTTAGGGTCCAGGTGAGGGTACGGCAACGCTTTAGGGGGAGCGTGCGTGTGAGGGCACGGGTTAGTGTTAGCGTACGGGTTAGGATTAGGGGACGGGTGAGGGTCAGGCTTCGGGGAAGGGTTAGGGTTAGGGTTAGGGCTAGGGTTAGGGTAAGGGGACGGGGACGGTTTCGGGTCCAGGTGAGGGTACGGCAACGCTTTAGGGGGAGCGTGCATGTGAGGGCGCGGGTTAGTGTTAGCGTACGGGTTAGGATTAGGGGACGGGTGAGGGTCAGGCTTCGGGGAAGGGTTAGGGTTAGGGTTCGGGCTAGGGTTAGGGTTAGGGGACGGGGACGGTTTAGGGTTCAGGTGAGGGTACGGCAACGCTTTAGGGGGAGCGTGCGTGTGAGGGCGCGCGTTAGTGTTAGCGTACGGCTTAGGATTAGGGGACGGGTGAGGGTCAGGCTTCGGGGAAGGGTTAGGGTTAGGGTTCGGGCTAGGTTTAGGGTTAGGGGATGAGGACGGTTTAGATTCCAGGTGAGGGTACGGCAACGCTTTAGGGGGAGCGTGCGTGTGAGGGCGCGGGTTAGTGTTAGCGTACGGGTTAGGATTAGGGGACGGGTGAGGTTCAGGCTTCGGGGAAGGGTTAGGGTTAGGGTTCGGGCTAGGGTTAGGGTTAGGGGACGGGGACGGTTTAGGGTCCAGGTGAGGGTACGGCAACGCTTTAGGGGGAGCGTGCGTGTGAGGGCGCGGGTTAGTGTTAGGGTACGGGTTAGGATTAGGGGACGGGTGAGGGTCAGGCTTCGGGGAAGGGTTAGGGTTAGGGTTCGGGCTAGGGTTAGGGTTAGGGGACGGGGACGGTTTAGGGTCCAGGTGAGGGTACGGCAACGCTTTAGGGGGAGCGTGCGTGTGAGGGCGCGGGTTAGTGTTAGCGTACGGGTTAGGATTAGGGGACGGGTGAGGGTCAGGCTTCGGGGAAGGGTTAGGGTTAGGGTTCGGGCTAGGGTTAGGGTTAGGGGACGGGGACGGTTTAGGGTCCAGGTGAGGGTACGGCAACGCTTTAGGGGGAGCGTGCGTGTGAGGGCGCGGGTTAGTGTTAGCGTACGGGTTAGGATTAGGGGACGGGTGAGGGTCAGGCTTCGGGGAAGGGTTAGGGTTAGGGTTCGGGCTAGGGTTAGGGTTAGGGGACGGGGACGGTTTAGGGTCCAGGTGAGGGTACGGCAACGCTTTAGGGGGAGCGTGCGTGTGAGGGCGCGGGTTAGTGTTAGCGTACGGGTTAGGATTAGGGGACGGGTGAGGGTCAGGCTTCGGGGAAGGGTTAGGGTTAGGGTTCGGGCTAGGGTTAGGTTTAGGGGACGGGGACGGTTTCGGGTCCAGGTGAGGGTACGGCAACGCTTTAGGGGGAGCGTGCGTGTGAGGGCGCGGGTTAGTGTTAGCGTACGGGTTAGGATTAGGGGACGGGTGAGGGTCAGGCTTCGGGGAAGGGTTAGGGTTAGGGTTCGGGCTAGGGTTAGGGTTAGGGGACGGGGACGGTTTAGGGTCCAGGTGAGGGTACGGCAACGCTTTAGGGGGAGCGTGCGTGTGAGGGCGCGGGTTAGTGTTAGCGTACGGGTTAGGATTAGGGGACGGGTGAGGGCCAGGCTTCGGGGAAGGGTTAGGGTTAGGGTTCGGGCTAGGGTTAGGGTTAGGGGACGGGGACGGTTTAGGGTCCAGGTGAGGGTACGGCAACGCTTTAGGGAGAGCGTGCGTGTGAGGGCGCGGGTTAGTGTTAGCGTACGGGTTAGGATTAGGGGACGGGTGAGGTTCAGGCTTCGGGGAAGGGTTAGGGTTAGGGTTCGGGCTAGGGTTAGGGTTAGGGGACGGGGACGGTTTAGGGTCCAGGTGAGGGTACGGCAACGCTTTAGGGGGAGCGTGCGTGTGAGGGCGCGGGTTAGTGTTAGCGTACGGGTTAGGATTAGGGGACGGGTGAGGGTCAGGCTTCGAGGAAGGGTTAGATTTAGGGTTCGGGCTAGGGTTAGGGTTAGGGGACGGGGACGGTTTAGGGTCCAGGTGAGTGTACGGCAACGCTTTAGTGGGAGCGTGCGTGTGAGGGCGCGGGTTAGTGTTAGCGTACGGGTTAGGATTAGGGGACGGGTGAGGGTCAGGCTTCGGGAAAGGGTTAGGGTTAGGGTTCGGGCTAGGGTTAGGGTTAGGGGACGGGGACGGTTTAGGGTTCAGGTGAGGGTACGGCAACGCTTTAGGGGGAGCGTGCGTGTGAGGGCGCGCGTTAGTGTTAGCGTACGGCTTAGGATTAGGGGACGGGTGAGGGTCAGGCTTCGGGGAAGGGTTAGGGTTAGGGTTCGGGCTAGGTTTAGGGTTAGGGGATGGGGACGGTTTAGAGTCCAGGTGAGGGTACGGCAACGCTTTAGGGGGAGCGTGCGTGTGAGGGCGCGGGTTAGTGTTAGCGTACGGGTTAGGATTAGGGGACGGGTGAGGTTCAGGCTTCGGGGAAGGGTTAGGGTTAGGGTTCGGGCTAGGGTTAGGGTTAGGGGACGGGGACGGTTTAGGGTCCAGGTGAGGGTACGGCAACGCTTTAGGGGGAGCGTGCGTGTGAGGGCGCGGGTTAGTGTTAGCGTACGGGTTAGGATTAGGGGACGGGTGAGGGTCAGGCTTCGGGGAAGGGTTAGGGTTAGGGTTCGGGCTAGGGTTAGGGTTAGCGGACGGGGACGGTTTAAGGTCCAGGTGAGGGTACGGTAACGCTTTAGGGGGAGCGTGCGTGTGAGGGCGCGGGTTAGTGTTAGCGTACGGTTTAGGATTAGGGGACGGGTGAGGGTCAGGCTTCGGGAAAGTGTTAGGGTTAGGGTTCGGGCTAGGGTTAGGGTTAGGGGACGGGGACGGTTTAGGGTCCAGGTGAGGGTACGGCAACGCTTTAGGGGGAGCGTGCGTGTGAGGGCGCGGGTTAGTGTTAGCGTACGGGTTAGGATTAGGGGACGGGTGAGGGTCAGGCTTCGGGGAAGGGTTAGGGTTAGGGTTCGGGCTAGGGTTAGGGTTAGGGGACGGGGACGGTTTAGGGTCCAGGTGAGGGTACGGCAACGCTTTAGGGGGAGCGTGCGTGTGAGGGCGCGGGTTAGTGTTAGCGTACGGGTTAGGATTAGGGGACGGGTGAGGGTCAGGCTTCGGGGAAGTGTTAGGGTTAGGGTTCGGGCTAGGGTTAGGGTTAGGGGACGGGGACGGTTTAGGGTCCAGGTGAGGGTACGGCAACGCTTTAGGGGGAGCGTGCGTGTGAGGGCGCGGGTTAGTGTTAGCGTACGGGTTAGGATTAGGGGACGGGTGAGGGTCAGGCTTCGGGGAAGGGTTAGGGTTAGGGTTCGGGCTAGGGTTAGGGTTAGGGGACGGGGACGGTTTAGGGTCCAGTTGAGGGTACGGCAACGCTTTAGGGGGAGCGTGCGTGTGAGGGCGCGGGTTAGTGTTAGCGTACGGGTTAGGATTAGGGGACGGGTGAGGGTCAGGCTTCGGGGAAGGGTTAGGGTTAGGTTTCTGGCTAGGGTTAGCGTTAGGGGACGGGGACGGTTTAGGGTACAGGTGAGGGTACGGCAACGCTTTAGGGGGAGCGTGCTTGTGAGGGCGCGCGATAGCGTTAGCGTACGGGTTAGGATTAGGGGACGGGTGAGGGTCAGGCTTCGGGGAAGGGTTAGGGTTAAAGTTCGGGCTAGGGTTAGGGTTAGGGGACGGGGTCGGTTTAGGGTCCAGGTGAGGGTACGGCAACCCTTTAGGGGGAGCGTGCGTGTGAGGGCGCGGGTTAGTGTTAGCGTACGGGTTAGGATTAGGGGACGGGTAGGGTCAGGCTTCGGGGAAGTGTTAGGGTTAGGGTTTGGGCTAGGGTTAGGGTTAGGGGACGGGGACGGTTTAGGGTCCAGGTGAGGGTACGGCAACGCTTTAGGGGGAGCGTGCGTGTGAGGGCGCGGGTTAGTGTTAGCGTACGGCTTAGGATTAGGGTACGGGTGAGGGTCAGGCTTCGGGGAAGGGTTAGGGTTAGGGTTCGGGCTAGGGTTAGGGTTAGGGGACGGGGACGGTTTAGGGTCCAGGTGAGGGTACGGCAACGCTTTAGTAGGAGCGTGCGTGTGAGGGCGCGGGTTTGTGTTAGCGTACGGGTTTGGATTAGGGGACGGGTGAGGGTCAGGCTTCGGGGAAGGGTTAGGGTTAGGGTTCGGGCTAGGGTTAGGGTTAGGGGACGGGGACGGTTTAGGGTCCAGGTGAGGGTACGGCAACGCTTTAGGGGGAGCGTGCGTGTGAGGGCGCGGGTTAGTGTTAGCGTACGGGTTAGGATTAGGGGACGGGTGAGGGTCAGGCTTCGGGGAAGGGTTAGGGTTAGGGTTCGGGCTAGGGTTAGGGTTAGGGGACGGGGACGGTTTAGGGTCCAGGTGAGGGTACGGCAACGCTTTAGGGGGAGCGTGCGTGTGAGGGCGCGGGTTAGTGTTAGCGTACGGGTTAGGATTAGGGGACGGGTGAGGGTCAGGCTTCGGGGAAGGGTTAGGGTTAGGGTTCGGGCTAGGGTTAGGGTTAGGGAACGGGGACGGTTTAGGGTCCAGGTGAGGGTACGGCAACGCTTTAGGGGGAGCGTGCGTGTGAGGGCGTGGGTTAGTGTTAGCGTACGGGTTAGGATTAGGGGACGGGTGAGGGTCAGGCTTTGGGGAAGGGTTAGGGTTAGGGTTCGGGCTAGGGTTAGGGTTAGGGGACGGGCACGGTTTAGGGTCCAGGTGAGGGTACGGCAACGCTTTAGGGGGAGCGTGCGTGTGAGGGCGCGGGTTAGTGTTAGCGTACGGGTTAGGATTAGGGGACGGGTGAGGGTCAGGCTTCGGGGAAGGGTTAGGGTTAGGGTTCGGGCTAGGGTTAGGGTTAGCGGACGGGGACGGTTTAGGGTCCAGGTGAGGGTACGGCAACGCTTTAGGGGGAGCGTGCGTGTGAGGGCGCGGGTTAGTGTTAGCGTACGGGTTAGTATTAGCGGACGGGTGAGGGTCAGGCTTCGGGGAAGGGTTAGGGTTAGGGTTCGGGCTAGGGTTAGGGTTAGGGGACGGGGACGGTTTAGGGTCCAGGTGAGGGTACGGCAACGCTTTAGGGGGAGCGTGCGTGTGAGGGCGCGGGTTAGTGTTAGCGTACGGGTTAGGATTAGGGGACGGGTGAGGTTCAGGCTTCGGGGAAGGGTTAGGGTTAGGGTTAGGGTTCGGGCTAGGGTTAGGGTTAGGGGACGGGGACGGTTTAGGGTCCAGGTGAGGGTACGGCAACGCTTTAGGGGGAGCGTGCGTGTGAGGGCACGGGTTAGTGTTAGCGTACGGTTTAGGATTAGGGGACGGGTGAGGGTCAGGCTTCGGGGAAGGGTTAGGGTTAGGGTTCGGGCTAGGGTTAGGGTTAGGGGACGGGGACGGTTTAGGGTCCAGGTTATGGTATGGCAATGCTTTAGGGGGAGCGTGCGTGTGAGGGCGCGGGTTAGTGTTAGCGTACGGGTTAGGATTAGGGGATGGGTGAGGGTCAGGCTTCGGGGAAGGGTTAGGGTTAGGGTTCGGGCTAGGGTTAGGGTTAGGGGACGGGGACGGTTTAGGGTCCAGGTGAGGGTACGGCAACGCTTTAGGGGGAGCGTGCGTGTGAGGGCGCGGGTTAGTGTTAGCGTACGGGTTAGGATTAGGGGACGGGTGAGGGTCAGGCTTCGGGGAAGGGTTAGGGTTAGGGTTCGGGCTAGGGTTAGGGTTAGGGGACGGGGACGGTTTAGGGTCCAGGTGAGGGTACGGCAACGCTTTAGGGGGAGCGTACGTGTGAGGGCGCGTGTTAGTGTTAGCGTACGGGTTAGGATTAGGGGACGGGTGAGGGTCAGGCTTCTGGGAAGGGTTAGGGTTAGGGTTCGGGCTAGGGTTAGGGTTAGGGGACGGGGACGGTTCAGGGTCCAGGTGAAGGTACGGCAACGCTTTAGGGGGAGCGAGCGTGTGAGGGCGCGGGTTAGTGTTAGCGTACGGGTTAGGATTAGGGGACGGGTGAGGGTCAGGCTTCGGGGAAGGGTTAGGGTTAGGGTTCGGGCTAGGGTTAGGGTTAGGGGACGGGGACGGTTTAGGGTCCAGGTGAGGGTACGGCAATGCTTTAGGGGGAGTGTGCGTGTGAGGGCGCGGGTTAGTGTTAGTGTACCGGTTAGGATTAGGGGACGGGTGAGGGTCAGGCTTTGGGGAAGGGTTAGGGTTAGGGTTCGGGCTAGGGTTAGGGTTAGGGGACGGGGACGGTTTAGGGTCCAGGTGAGGGTACGGCAACGCTTTAGGGGGAGCGTGCGTGTGAGGGCACGGGTTAGTGTTAGCGTACGGGTTAGGATTAGGGGACGGGTGAGGGTCAGGCTTCGGGGAAGGGTTAGGGTTAGGGTTAGGGCTAGGGTTAGGGTAAGGGGACGGGGACGGTTTCGGGTCCAGGTGAGGGTACGGCAACGCTTTAGGGGGAGCGTGCATGTGAGGGCGCGGGTTAGTGTTAGCGTACGGGTTAGGATTAGGGGACGGGTGAGGGTCAGGCTTCGGGGAAGGGTTAGGGTTAGGGTTCGGGCTAGGGTTAGGGTTAGGGGACGGGGACGGTTTAGGGTTCAGGTGAGGGTACGGCAACGCTTTAGGGGGAGCGTGCGTGTGAGGGCGCGCGTTAGTGTTAGCGTACGGCTTAGGATTAGGGGACGGGTGAGGGTCAGGCTTCGGGGAAGGGTTAGGGTTAGGGTTCGGGCTAGGTTTAGGGTTAGGGGATGAGGACGGTTTAGAGTCCAGGTGAGGGTACGGCAACGCTTTAGGGGGAGCGTGCGTGTGAGGGCGCGGGTTAGTGTTAGCGTACGGGTTAGGATTAGGGGACGGGTGAGGTTCAGGCTTCGGGGAAGGGTTAGGGTTAGGGTTCGGGCTAGGGTTAGGGTTAGGGGACGGGGACGGTTTAGGGTCCAGGTGAGGGTACGGCAACGCTTTAGGGGGAGCGTGCGTGTGAGGGCGCGGGTTAGTGTTAGGGTACGGGTTAGGATTAGGGGACGGGTGAGGGTCAGGCTTCGGGGAAGGGTTAGGGTTAGGGTTCGGGCTAGGGTTAGGGTTAGGGGACGGGGACGGTTTAGGGTCCAGGTGAGGGTACGGCAACGCTTTAGGGGGAGCGTGCGTGTGAGGGCGCGGGTTAGTGTTAGCGTACGGGTTAGGATTAGGGGACGGGTGAGGGTCAGGCTTCGGGGAAGGGTTAGGGTTAGGGTTCGGGCTAGGGTTAGGGTTAGGGGACGGGGACGGTTTAGGGTCCAGGTGAGGGTACGGCAACGCTTTAGGGGGAGCGTGCGTGTGAGGGCGCGGGTTAGTGTTAGCGTACGGGTTAGGATTAGGGGACGGGTGAGGGTCAGGCTTCGGGGAAGGGTTAGGGTTAGGGTTCGGGCTAGGGTTAGGGTTAGGGGACGGGGACGGTTTAGGGTCCAGGTGAGGGTACGGCAACGCTTTAGGGGGAGCGTGCGTGTGAGGGCGCGGGTTAGTGTTAGCGTACGGGTTAGGATTAGGGGACGGGTGAGGGTCAGGCTTCGGGGAAGGGTTAGGGTTAGGGTTCGGGCTAGGGTTAGGGTTAGGGGACGGGGACGGTTTCGGGTCCAGGTGAGGGTACGGCAACGCTTTAGGGGGAGCGTTCGTGTGAGGGCGCGGGTTAGTGTTAGCGTACGGGTTAGGATTAGGGGACGGGTGAGGGTCAGGCTTCGGGGAAGGGTTAGGGTTAGGGTTCGGGCTAGGGTTAGGGTTAGGGGACGGGGACGGTTTAGGGTCCAGGTGAGGGTACGGCAACGCTTTAGGGGGAGCGTGCGTGTGAGGGCGCGGGTTAGTGTTAGCGTACGGGTTAGGATTAGGGGACGGGTGAGGGCCAGGCTTCGGGGAAGGGTTAGGGTTAGGGTTCGGGCTAGGGTTAGGGTTAGGGGACGGGGACGGTTTAGGGTCCAGGTGAGGGTACGGCAACGCTTTAGGGGGAGCGTGCGTGTGAGGGCGCGGGTTAGTGTTAGCGTACGGGTTAGGATTAGGGGACGGGTGAGGTTCAGGCTTCGGGGAAGGGTTAGGGTTAGGGTTCGGGCTAGGGTTAGGGTTAGGGGACGGGGACGGTTTAGGGTCCAGGTGAGGGTACGGCAACGCTTTAGGGGGAGCGTGCGTGTGAGGGCGCGGGTTAGTGTTAGCGTACGGGTTAGGATTAGGGGACGGGTGAGGGTCAGGCTTCGAGGAAGGGTTAGATTTAGGGTTCGGGCTAGGGTTAGGGTTAGGGGACGGGGACGGTTTAGGGTCCAGGTGAGTGTACGGCAACGCTTTAGTGGGAGCGTGCGTGTGAGGGCGCGGGTTAGTGTTAGCGTACGGGTTAGGATTAGGGGACGGGTGAGGGTCAGGCTTCGGGAAAGGGTTAGGGTTAGGGTTCGGGCTAGGGTTAGGGTTAGGGGACGGGGACGGTTTAGGGTTCAGGTGAGGGTACGGCAACGCTTTAGGGGGAGCGTGCGTGTGAGGGCGCGCGTTAGTGTTAGCGTACGGCTTAGGATTAGGGGACGGGTGAGGGTCAGGCTTCGGGGAAGGGTTAGGGTTAGGGTTCGGGCTAGGTTTAGGGTTAGGGGATGGGGACGGTTTAGAGTCCAGGTGAGGGTACGGCAACGCTTTAGGGGGAGCGTGCGTGTGAGGGCGCGGGTTAGTGTTAGCGTACGGGTTAGGATTAGGGGACGGGTGAGGTTCAGGCTTCGGGGAAGGGTTAGGGTTAGGGTTCGGGCTAGGGTTAGGGTTAGGGGACGGGGACGGTTTAGGGTCCAGGTGAGGGTACGGCAACGCTTTAGGGGGAGCGTGCGTGTGAGGGCGCGGGTTAGTGTTAGCGTACGGGTTAGGATTAGGGGACGGATGAGGGTCAGGCTTCGGGGAAGGGTTAGGGTTAGGGTTCGGGCTAGGGTTAGGGTTAGCGGACGGGGACGGTTTAAGGTCCAGGTGAGGGTACGGTAACGCTTTAGGGGGAGCGTGCGTGTGAGGGCGCGGGTTAGTGTTAGCGTACGGTTTAGGATTAGGGGACGGGTGAGGGTCAGGCTTCGGGAAAGTGTTAGGGTTAGGGTTCGGGCTAGGGTTAGGGTTAGGGGACGGGGACGGTTTAGGGTCCAGGTGAGGGTACGGCAACGCTTTAGGGGGAGCGTGCGTGTGAGGGCGCGGGTTAGTGTTAGCGTACGGGTTAGGATTAGGGGACGGGTGAGGGTCAGGCTTCGGGGCAGGGTTAGGGTTAGGGTTCGGGCTAGGGTTAGGGTTAGGGGACGGGGACGGTTTAGGGTCCAGGTGAGGGTACGGCAACGCTTTAGGGGGAGCGTGCGTGTGAGGGCGCGGGTTAGTGTTAGCGTACGGGTTAGGATTAGGGGACGGGTGAGGGTCAGGCTTCGGGGAAGGGTTAGGGTTAGGGTTCGGGCTAGGGTTAGGGTTAGGGGACGGGGACGGTTTAGGGTCCAGGTGAGGGTACGGCAACGCTTTAAGGGGAGCGTGCGTGTGAGGGCGCGGGTTAGTGTTAGCGTACGTGTTAGGATTAGGGGACGGGTGAGGGTCAGGCTTCGGGGAAGGGTTAGGGTTAGGGTTCGGGCTAGTGTTAGGGTTAGGGGACGGGGACGGTTTAGGGTCCAGGTGAGGGTACGGCAACGCTTTAGGGGGAGCGTGCGTGTGAGGGCGCGGGTTAGTGTTAGCGTACGGGTTAGGATTAGGGGACGGGTGAGGGTCAGGCTTCGGGGAAGGGTTAGGGTTAGGGTTCGGGCTAGGGTTAGGGTTAGGGGACGGGGACGGTTTAGGGTCCAGGTGAGGGTACGGCAACGCTTTAGGGGGAGCGTGCGTGTGAGGGCGCGGGTTAGTGTTAGCGTACGGTTTAGGATTAGGGGACGGGTGAGGGTCAGGCTTCGGGAAAGTGTTAGGGTTAGGGTTCGGGCTAGGGTTAGGGTTAGGGGACGGGGACGGTTTAGGGTCCAGGTGAGGGTACGGCAACGCTTTAGGGGGAGCGTGCGTGTGAGGGTGCGGGTTAGTGTTAGCGTACGGGTTAGGATTAGGGGACGGGTGAGGGTCAGGCTTCGGGGAAGGGTTAGGGTTAGGGTTCGGGCTAGGGTTAGGGTTAGGGGACGGGGACGGTTTAGGGTCCAGGTGAGGGTACGGCAACGCTTTAGGGGGAGCGTGCGTGTGAGGGCGCGGGTTAGTGTTAGCGTACGGGTTAGGATTAGGGGACGGGTGAGGGTCAGGCTTCGGGGAAGGGTTAGGGTTAGGGTTCGGGCTAGGGTTAGGGTTAGGGGACGGGGACGGTTTCGGGTCCAGGTGAGGGTACGGCAACGCTTTAGGGGGAGCGTGCGTGTGAGGGCACGGGTTACTGTTAGCGTACGGGTTAGGATTAGGGGACGGGTGAGGGTCAGGCTTCGGGGAAGGGTTAGGGTTAGGGTTCGGGCTAGGGTTAGGGTTAGGGGACGGGGACGGTTTAGGGTCCAGGTGAGGGTACGGCAACGCTTTAGGGGGAGCGTGCGTGTGAGGGCGCGGGTTAGTGTTAGCGTACGGGTTAGGATTAGGGGACGGGTGAGGGCCAGGCTTCGGGGAAGGGTTAGGGTTAGGGTTCGGGCTAGGGTTAGGGTTAGGGGACGGGGACGGTTTAGGGTCCAGGTGAGGGTACGGCAACGCTTTAGGGGGAGCGTGCGTGTGAGGGCGCAGGTTAGTGTTAGCGTACGGGTTAGGATTAGGGGACGGGTGAGGGTCAGGCTTCGGGGAAGGGTTAGGGTTAGGGTTCGGGCTAGGGTTAGGGTTAGGGGACGGGGACGGTTTAGGGTCCAGGTGAGGGTACGGCAACGCTTTAGGGGGAGCGTGCGTGTGAGGGCGCGGGTTAGTGTTAGCGTACGGGTTAGGATTAGGGGACGGGTGAGGGTCAGGCTTCGGGGAAGTGTTAGGTTTAGGGTTCGGGCTAGGGTTAGGGTTAGGGGACGGGGACGGTTTAGGGTCCAGGTGAGTGTACGGCAACGCTTTAGTGGGAGCGTGCGTGTGAGGGCGCGGGTTAGTGTTAGCGTACGGGTTAGGATTAGGGGACGGGTGAGGGTCAGGCTTCGGGGAGGGTTAGGGTTAGGGTTCGGGCTAGGGTTAGGGTTAGGGGACGGGGACGGTTTAGGGTCTAGGTGAGGGTACGGCAACGCTTTAGGGGGAGCGTGCGTGTGAGGGCGCGGGTTAGTGTTAGCGTACGGGTTAGGATTAGGGGACGGGTGAGGGTCAGGCTTCGGGGAAGGGTTAGGGTTAGGGTTCGGGTTAGGGTTAGGGTTAGGGGATGGGGACGGTTTAGGGTCCAGGTGAGGGTACGGCAACGCTTTAGGGGGAGCGTGCGTGTGAGGGCGTGGGTTAGTGTTAGCGTACGGGTTAGGATTAGGGGACGGGTGAGGGTCAGGCTTCGGGGAAGGTTTAGGGTTAGGGTTCGGGCTAGGGTTAGGTTAGGGGACGGGGACGGTTTAAGGTCCAGGTGAGGGTACGGTAACGCATTAGGGGGAGCGTGCGTGTGAGGGCGCGGGTTAGTGTTAGCGTACGGTTTAGGATTAGGGGACGGGTGAGGGTCAGGCTTCGGGAAAGCGTTAGGGTTAGGGTTCGGGCTAGGGTTAGGGTTAGGGGACGGGGACGGTTTAGGGTCCAGGTGAGGGTACGGCAACGCTTTAGGGGGAGCGTGCGTGTGAGGGCGCGGGTTAGTGTTAGCGTACGGGTTAGGATTAGGGGACGGGTGAGGGTCAGGCTTCGGGGAAGGGTTAGGGTTAGGGTTCGGACTAGGGTTAGGGTTAGGGGACGGGGACGGTTTAGGGTCCAGGTGAGGGTACGGCAACGCTTTAGGGGGAGCGTGCGTGTGAGGGCGCGGGTTAGTGTTAGCGTACGGGTTAGGATTAGGGGACGGGTGAGGGTCAGGCTTCGGGGAAGGGTTAGGGTTAGGGTTCGGGCTAGGGTTAGGGTTAGGGGACGGGGACGGTTTCGGGTCCAGGTGAGGGTACGGCAACGCTTTAGGGGGAGCGTGCGTGTGAGGGCGCGGGTTAGTGTTAGCGTACGGGTTAGGATTAGGGGACGGGTGAGGGTCAGGCTTCGGGGAAGGGTTAGGGTTAGGGTTCGGGCTAGGGTTAGGGTTAGGGGACCGGGACGGTTTAGGGTCCAGGTGAGGGTACGGCAACGCTTTAGGGGGAGCGTGCGTGTGAGGGCGCGGGTTAGTGTTAGCGTACGGTTTAGGATTAGGGGACGGGTGAGGGTCAGGCTTCGGGGAAGGGTTAGGGTTAGGGTTCGGGCTAGGGTTAGGGTTAGGGGACGGGGACGGTTTAGGGTCCAGGTGAGGGTACGGCAACGCTTTAGGGGTAGCGTGCGTGTGAGGGCGCGGGTTAGTGTTAGCGTACGGGTTAGGATTAGGGGACGGGTGAGTGTCAGGCTTCGGGGAAGGGTTAGGGTTAGGGTTCGGGCTAGGGTTAGGGTTAGGGGACGGGGACGGTTTAGGGTCCAGGTGAGGGTACGGCAACGCTTTAGGGGGAGCGTGCGTGTGAGGGCGCGGGTTAGTGTTAGCGTACGGGTTAGGATTAGGGGACGGGTGAGGGTCAGGCTTCGGGGAAGTGTTAGGGTTAGGGTTCGGGCTAGGGTTAGGGTTAGGGGACGGGGACGGTTTAGGGTCCAGGTGAGGGTACGGCAACGCTTTAGGGGGAGCGTGCGTGTGAGGGCGCGGGTTAGTGTTAGCGTACGGGTTAGGATTAGGGGACGGGTGAGGGTCAGGCTTCGGGGAAGGGTTAGGGTTAGGGTTCGGGCTAGGGTTAGGGTTAGGGGACGGGGACGGTTTAGGGTCCAGGTGAGGGTACGGCAATGCTTTAGGGGGAGCGTGCGTGTGAGGGCGCGGGTTAGTGTTAGCGTACGGGTTAGGATTAGGAGACGGCTGAGGGTCAGGCTTCGGGGAAGGGTTAGGGTTAAGGTTCGGGCTAGGGTTAGGGTTAGGGGACGGGGACGGTTTAGGGTCCAGGTGAGGGTACGGCAACGCTTTAGGGGGAGCGTGCGTGTGAGGGCGCGGGTTAGTGTTAGCGTACGGGTTAGGATTAGGGGACGGGTGAGGGTCAGGCTTCGGGGAAGGGTTAGGGTTAGGGTTCGGGCTAGGGTTAGGGTTAGGGGACGGGGACGGTTTAGGGTCCAGTTGAGGGTACGGCAACGCTTTAGGGGGAGCGTGCGTGTGAGGGCGCGGATTAGTGTTAGCGTACGGGTTAGGATTAGGGGACGGGTGAGGGTCAGGCTTCGGGGAAGGGTTAGGGTTAGGGTTCGGGCTAGGGTTAGGGTTAGGGGACGGGGACGGTTTAGGGTCCAGGTGAGGGTACGGCAACGCTTTAGGGGGAGCGTGCGTGTGAGGGCGCAGGTTAGTGATAGCGTACGGGTTAGGATTAGGGGACGGGTGACGGTCAGGCTTCGGGGAAGGGTTAGGGTTAGGGTTCGGGCTAGGGTTAGGGTTAGGGGACGGGGACGGTTTCGGGTCCAGGTGAGGGTACGGCAACGCTTTAGGGGGAGCGTGCGTGTGAGGGCGCGGGTTAGTGTTAGCGTACGGGTTAGGATTAGGGGACGGGTGAGGGTCAGGCTTCGGGGAAGGGTTAGGGTTAGGGTTCGGGCTAGGGTTAGGGTTAGGGGACGGGGACGGTTTAGGGTCCAGGTGAGGGTACGGCAACGCTTTAGGGGGAGCGTGCGTGTGAGGGCGCGGGTTAGTGTTAGCGTACGGGTTAGGATTAGGGGACGGGTGAGGGCCAGGCTTCGGGGAAGGGTTAGGGTTAGGGTTCGGGCTAGGGTTAGGGTTAGGGGACGGGGACGGTTTAGGGTCCAGGTGAGGGTACGGCAACGCTTTAGGGGGAGCGTGCATGTGAGGGCGCAGGTTAGTGTTAGCGTACGGGTTAGGATTAGGGGACGGGTGAGGTTCAGGCTTCGGGGAAGCGTTAGGGTTAGGGTTCGGGCTAGGGTTAGGGTTAGGGGACGGGGACGGTTTAGGGTCCAGGTGAGGGTACGGCAACGCTTTAGGGGGAGCGTGCGTGTGAGGGCGCGGGTTAGTGTTAGCGTACGGGTTAGGATTATGGGACGGGTGAGGGTCAGGCTTCGGGGAAGGGTTAGGTTTAGGGTTCGGGCTAGGGTTAGGGTTAGGGGACGGGGACGGTTTAGGGTCCAGGTGAGTGTACGGCAACGCTTTAGTGGGAGCGTGCGTGTGAGGGCGCGGGTTAGTGTTAGCGTACGGGTTAGGATTAGGGGACGGGTGAGGGTCAGGCTTCGGGGAGGGTTAGGGTTAGGGTTCGGGCTATGGTTAGGGTTAGGGGACGGGGACGGTTTAGGGTCCAGGTGAGGGTACGGCAACGCTTTTGGGGGAGCGTGCGTGTGAGGGCGCGGGTTAGTGTTAGCGTACGGGGTAGGATTAGGGGACGGGTGAGGGTCAGGCTTCGGGGAAGGGTTAGGGTTAGGGTTCGGGCTAGGGTTAGGGTTAGGGGACGGGGACGGTTTAGGGTCCAGGTGAGGGTACGGCAACGCTTTAGGGGGAGCGTGCGTGTGAGGGCGTGGGTTAGTGTTAGCGTACGGGTTAGGATTAGGGGACGGGTGAGGGTCAGGCTTCGGGGAAGGTTTAGGGTTAGGGTTCGGGCTAGGGTTAGGTTAGGGGACGGGGACGGTTTAAGGTCCAGGTGAGGGTACGGTAACGCTTTAGGGGGAGCGTGCGTGTGAGGGCGCGGGTTAGTGTTAGCGTACGGTTTAGGATTAGGGGACGGGTGAGGGTCAGGCTTCGGGAAAGCGTTAGGGTTAGGGTTCGGGCTAGGGTTAGGGTTAGGGGACGGGGACGGTTTAGGGTCCAGGTGAGGGTACGGCAACGCTTTAGGGGGAGCGTGCGTGTGAGGGCGCGGGTTAGTGTTAGCGTACGGGTTAGGATTAGGGGACGGGTGAGGGTCAGGCTTCGGGGAAGGGTTAGGGTTAGGGTTCGGGCTAGGTTTAGGGTTAGGGGACGGGGACGGTTTAGGGTCCAGGTGAGGGTACGGCAACGCTTTAGGGGGAGCGTGCGTGTGAGGGCGCGCGTTAGTGTTAGCGTACGGGTTAGGATTAGGGGACGGGTGAGGGTCAGGCTTCGGGGAAGGGTTAGGGTTAGGGTTCGGGCTAGGGTTAGGGTTAGGGGACGGGGACGGTTTCGGGTCCAGGTGAGGGTACGGCAACGCTTTAGGGGGAGCGTGCGTGTGAGGGCGCGGGTTAGTGTTAGCGTACGGGTTAGGATTAGGGGACGGGTGAGGGTCAGGCTTCGGGGAAGGGTTAGGGTTAGGGTTCGGGCTAGGGTTAGGGTTAGGGGACCGGGACGGTTTAGGGTCCAGGTGAGGGTACGGCAACGCTTTAGGGGGAGCGTGCGTGTGAGGGCGCGGGTTAGTGTTAGCGTACGGTTTAGGATTAGGGGACGGGTGAGGGTCAGGCTTCGGGGAAGTGTTAGGGTTAGGGTTCGGGCTAGGGTTAGGGTTAGGGGACGGGGACGGTTTAGGGTCCAGGTGAGGGTACGGCAACGCTTTAGGGGTAGCGTGCGTGTGAGGGCGCGGGTTAGTGTTAGCGTACGGGTTAGGATTAGGGGACGGGTGAGTGTCAGGCTTCGGGGAAGGGTTAGGGTTAGGGTTCGGGCTAGGGTTAGGGTTAGGGGACGGGGACGGTTTAGGGTCCAGGTGAGGGTACGGCAACGCTTTAGGGGGAGCGTGCGTGTGAGGGCGCGGGTTAGTGTTAGCGTACGGGTTAGGATTAGGAGACGGGTGAGGGTCAGGCTTCGGGGAGGGTTAGGGTTAGGGTTCGGGCTAGGGTTAGGGTTAGGGGACGGGGACGGTTTAGGGTCCAGGTGAGGGTACGGCAACGCTTTAGGGGGAGCGTGCGTGTGAGGGCGTGGGTTATTGTTAGCGTACGGGTTAGGATTAGGGGACGGGTGAGGGTCAGGCTTCGGGGAAGGGTTAGGGTTAGGGTTCGGGCTAGGGTTAGGGTTAGGGGACGGGGACGGTTTAGGGTCCAGGTGAGGGTACGGCAATGCTTTAGGGGGAGCGTGCGTGTGAGGGCGCGGGTTAGTGTTAGCGTACGGGTTAGGATTAGGAGACGGCTGAGGGTCAGGCTTCGGGGAAGGGTTAGGGTTAAGGTTCGGGCTAGGGTTAGGGTTAGGGGACGGGGACGGTTTAGGGTCCAGGTGAGGGTACGGCAACGCTTTAGTGGGAGCGTGCGTGTGAGGGCGTGGGTTAGTGTTAGCGTACGGGTTAGGATTAGGGGACGGGTGAGGGTCAGGCTTCGGGGAAGGGTTAGGGTTAGGGTTCGGGCTAGGGTTAGGGTTAGGGGACGGGGACGGTTTAGGGTCCAGTTGAGGGTACGGCAACGCTTTAGGGGGAGCGTGCGTGTGAGGGCGCGCGTTAGTGTTAGCGTACGGGTTAGGATTAGGGGACGGGTGAGGGTCAGGCTTCGGGGAAGGGTTAGGGTTAGGGTTCGGGCTAGGGTTAGGGTTAGGGGACGGGGACGGTTTAGGGTCCAGGTGAGGGTACGGCAACGCTTTAGGGGGAGCGTGCGTGTGAGGGCGCGGGTTAGTGTTAGCGTACGGGTTAGGATTAGGGGACGGGTGAGGGTCAGGCTTCGGGGAAGGGTTAGGGTTAGGGTTCGGGCTAGGGTTAGGGTTAGGGGACGGGGACGGTTTAGGGTCCAGGTGAGGGTACGGCAACGCTTTAGGGGGAGCGTGCGTGTGAGGGCGCGGGTTAGTGTTAGCGTACGGGTTAGGATTAGGGGACGGGTGAGGGCCAGGCTTCGGGGAAGGGTTAGGGTTAGGGTTCGGGCCAGGGTTAGGGTTAGGGGACGGGGACGGTTTAGGGTCCAGGTGAGGGTACGGCAACGCTTTAGGGGGAGCGTGCGTGTGAGGGCGCGGGTTAGTGTTAGCGTACGGGTTAGGATTAGGGGACGGGTGAGGGTCAGGCTTCGGGGAAGGGTTAGTGTTAGGGTTCGGGCTAGGGTTAGGGTTAGGGGACGGGGACGGTTTAGGGTCCAGGTGAGGGTACGGCAACGCTTTAGGGGGAGCGTGCGTGTGAGGGCGCGGGTTAGTGTTAGCGTACGGTTTAGGATTAGGGGACGGGTGAGGGTCAGGCTTCGGGGAAGGGTTAGGGTTAGGGTTCGGGCTAGGGTTAGGGTTAGGGGACGGGGACGGTTTAGGGTCCAGGTGAGGGTACGGCAACGCTTTAGGGGTAGCGTGCGTGTGAGGGCGCGGGTTAGTGTTAGCGTACGGGTTAGGATTAGGGGACGGGTGAGTGTCAGGCTTCGGGGAAGGGTTAGGGTTAGGGTTCGGGCTAGGGTTATGGTTAGGGGACGGGGACGGTTTAGGGTCCAGGTGAGGGTACGGCAACGCTTTAGGGGGAGCGTGCGTGTGAGGGCGCGGGTTAGTGTTAGCGTACGGGTTAGGATTAGGGGACGGGTGAGGGTCAGGCTTCGGGGAAGGGTTAGGGTTAGGGTTCGGGCTAGGGTTAGGGTTAGGGGACGGGGACGGTTTAGGGTCCAGGTGAGGGTACGGCAACGCTTTAGTTGGAGCGTGCGTGTGAGGGCGCGGGTTAGTGTTAGCGTACGGGTTAGGATTAGGGGACGGGTGAGGGTCAGGCTTCGGGGAGGGTTAGGGTTAGGGTTCGGGCTAGGGTTAGGGTTAGGGGACGGGGACGGTTTAGGGTCCAGGTGAGGGTATGGCAACGCTTTAGGGGGAGCGTGCGTGTGAGGGCGCGGGTTATTGTTAGCGTACGGGTTAGGATTAGGGGACGGGTGAGGGTCAGGCTTCGGGGAAGGGTTAGGGTTAGGGTTCGGGCTAGGGTTAGGGTTAGGGGACGGGGACGGTTTAGGGTCCAGGTGAGGGTACGGCAATGCTTTAGGGGGAGCGTGCGTGTGAGGGCGCGGGTTAGTGTTAGCGTTCGGGTTAGGATTAGGAGACGGCTGAGGGTCAGGCTTCGGGGAAGGGTTAGGGTTAAGGTTCGGGCTAGGGTTAGGGTTAGGGGACGGGGACGGTTTAGGGTCCAGGTGAGGGTACGGCAACGCTTTAGGGGGAGCGTGCGTGTGAGGGCGCAGGTTAGTGTTAGCGTACGGGTTAGGATTAGGGGACGGGTGAGGGTCAGGCTTCGGGGAAGGGTTAGGGTTAGGGTTCGGGCTAGGGTTAGGGTTAGGGGACGGGGACGGTTTAGGGTCCAGTTGAGGGTACGGCAACGCTTTAGGGGGAGCGTGCGTGTGAGGGCGCGCGTTAGTGTTAGCGTACGGGTTAGGATTAGGGGACGGGTGAGGTTCAGGCTTCGGGGAAGGGTTAGGGTTAGGGTTCGGGCTAGGGTTAGGGTTAGGGGACGGGGACGGTTTAGGGTCCAGGTGAGGGTACGGCAACGCTTTAGGGGGAGCGTGCGTGTGAGGGCGCGGGTTAGTGTTAGCGTACGGGTTAGGATTAGGGGACGGGTGAGGGTCAGGCTTCGGGGAAGGGTTAGGGTTAGGGTTCGGGCTAGGGTTAGGGTTAGGGGACGGGGACGGTTTAGGGTCCAGGTGAGGGTACGGCAACGCTTTAGGGGGAGCGTGCGTGTGAGGGCGCGGGTTAGTGTTAGCGTACGGGTTAGGATTAGGGGACGGGTGAGGGCCAGGCTTCGGGGAAGGGTTAGGGTTAGGGTTCGGGCTAGGGTTAGGGTTAGGGGATGGGGACGGTTTAGGGTCCAGGTGAGGGTACGGCAACGCTTTAGGGGGAGCGTGCGTGTGAGGGCGCGGGTTAGTGTTAGCGTACGGGTTAGGATTAGGGGACGGGTGAGGGTCAGGCTTCGGGGAAGGGTTAGGGTTAGGGTTCGGGCTAGGGTTAGGGTTAGGGGACGGGGACGGTTTAGGGTCCAGGTGAGGGTACGGCAACGCTTTAGGGGGAGCGTGCGTGTGAGGGCGCGGGTTAGTGTTAGCGTACGGGTTAGGATTAGGGGACGGGTGAGGGCCAGGCTTCGGGGAAGGGTTAGGGTTAGGGTTCGGGCCAGGGTTAGGGTTAGGGGACGGGGACGGTTTAGGGTCCAGGTGAGGGTACGGCAACGCTTTAGGGGGAGCGTGCGTGTGAGGGCGCGGGTTAGTGTTAGCGTACGGGTTAGGATTAGGGGACGGGTGAGGGTCAGGCTTCGGGGAAGGGTTAGTGTTAGGGTTCGGGCTAGGGTTAGGGTTAGGGGACGGGGACGGTTTAGGGTCCAGGTGAGGGTACGGCAACGCTTTAGGGGGAGCGTGCGTGTGAGGGCGCGGGTTAGTGTTAGCGTACGGTTTAGGATTAGGGGACGGGTGAGGGTCAGGCTTCGGGGAAGGGTTAGGGTTAGGGTTCGGGCTAGGGTTAGGGTTAGGGGACGGGGACGGTTTAGGGTCCAGGTGAGGGTACGGCAACGCTTTAGGGGTAGCGTGCGTGTGAGGGCGCGGGTTAGTGTTAGCGTACGGGTTAGGATTAGGGGACGGGTGAGTGTCAGGCTTCGGGGAAGGGTTAGGGTTAGGGTTCGGGCTAGGGTTATGGTTAGGGGACGGGGACGGTTTAGGGTCCAGGTGAGGGTACGGCAACGCTTTAGGGGGAGCGTGCGTGTGAGGGCGCGGGTTAGTGTTAGCGTACGGGTTAGGATTAGGGGACGGGTGAGGGTCAGGCTTCGGGGAAGGGTTAGGGTTAGGGTTCGGGCTAGGGTTAGGGTTAGGGGACGGGGACGGTTTAGGGTCCAGGTGAGGGTACGGCAACGCTTTAGTTGGAGCGTGCGTGTGAGGGCGCGGGTTAGTGTTAGCGTACGGGTTAGGATTAGGGGACGGGTGAGGGTCAGGCTTCGGGGAGGGTTAGGGTTAGGGTTCGGGCTAGGGTTAGGGTTAGGGGACGGGGACGGTTTAGGGTCCAGGTGAGGGTATGGCAACGCTTTAGGGGGAGCGTGCGTGTGAGGGCGCGGGTTATTGTTAGCGTACGGGTTAGGATTAGGGGACGGGTGAGGGTCAGGCTTCGGGGAAGGGTTAGGGTTAGGGTTCGGGCTAGGGTTAGGGTTAGGGGACGGGGACGGTTTAGGGTCCAGGTGAGGGTACGGCAATGCTTTAGGGGGAGCGTGCGTGTGAGGGCGCGGGTTAGTGTTAGCGTTCGGGTTAGGATTAGGAGACGGCTGAGGGTCAGGCTTCGGGGAAGGGTTAGGCTTAAGGTTCGGGCTAGGGTTAGGGTTAGGGGACGGGGACGGTTTAGGGTCCAGGTGAGGGTACGGCAACGCTTTAGGGGGAGCGTGCGTGTGAGGGCGCAGGTTAGTGTTAGCGTACGGGTTAGGATTAGGGGACGGGTGAGGGTCAGGCTTCGGGGAAGGGTTAGGGTTAGGGTTCGGGCTAGGGTTAGGGTTAGGGGACGGGGACGGTTTAGGGTCCAGTTGAGGGTACGGCAACGCTTTAGGGGGAGCGTGCGTGTGAGGGCGCGCGTTAGTGTTAGCGTACGGGTTAGGATTAGGGGACGGGTGAGGTTCAGGCTTCGGGGAAGGGTTAGGGTTAGGGTTCGGGCTAGGGTTAGGGTTAGGGGACGGGGACGGTTTAGGGTCCAGGTGAGGGTACGGCAACGCTTTAGGGGGAGCGTGCGTGTGAGGGCGCGGGTTAGTGTTAGCGTACGGGTTAGGATTAGGGGACGGGTGAGGGTCAGGCTTCGGGGAAGGGTTAGGGTTAGGGTTCGGGCTAGGGTTAGGGTTAGGGGACGGGGACGGTTTAGGGTCCAGGTGAGGGTACGGCAACGCTTTAGGGGGAGCGTGCGTGTGAGGGCGCGGGTTAGTGTTAGCGTACGGGTTAGGATTAGGGGACGGGTGAGGGCCAGGCTTCGGGGAAGGGTTAGGGTTAGGGTTCGGGCTAGGGTTAGGGTTAGGGGATGGGGACGGTTTAGGGTCCAGGTGAGGGTACGGCAACGCTTTAGGGGGAGCGTGCGTGTGAGGGCGCGGGTTAGTGTTAGCGTACGGGTTAGGATTAGGGGACGGGTGAGGTTCAGGCTTCGGGGAAGGGTTAGGGTTAGGGTTCGGGCTAGGGTTAGGGTTAGGGGACGGGGACGGTTTAGGGTCCAGGTGAGGGTACGGCAACGCTTTAGGGGGAGCGTGCGTGTGAGGGCGCGGGTTAGTGTTAGCGTACGGGTTAGGATTAGGGGACGGGTGAGGGTCAGGCTTCGGGGAAGGGTTAGGGTTAGGGTTCGGGCTAGGGTTAGGGTTAGGGGACGGGGACGGTTTAGGGTCCAGGTGAGGGTACGGCAACGCTTTAGTGGGAGCGTGCGTGTGAGGGCGCGGGTTAGTGTTAGCGTACGGGTTAGGATTAGGGGACGGGTGAGGGTCAGGCTTCGGGGAGGGTTAGGGTTAGGGTTCGGGCTAGGGTTAGGGTTAGGGGACGGGGACGGTTTAGGGTCCAGATGAGGGTACGGCAACGCTTTAGGGGGAGCGTGCGTGTGAGGGCGCGGGTTATTGTTAGCGTACGGGTTAGGATTAGGGGACGGGTGAGGGTCAGGCTTCGGGGAAGGGTTAGGGTTAGGGTTCGGGCTAGGGTTAGGGTTAGGGGACGGGGACGGTTTAGGGTCCAGGTGAGGGTACGGCAACGCTTTAGGGGGAGCGTGCGTGTGAGGGCGTGGGCTAGTGTTAGCGTACGGGTTAGGATTAGGGGACGGGTGAGGGTCAGGCTTCGGGGAAGGGTTAGGGTTAGGGTTCGGGCTAGGGTTAGGTTAGGGGACGGGGACGGTTTAAGGTCCAGGTGAGGGTACGGTAACGTTTTAGGGGGAGCGTGCGTGTGAGGGCGCGGGTTAGTGTTAGCGTACGGTTTAGGATTAGGGGACGGGTGAGGGTCAGGCTTCGGGAAAGTGTTAGGGTTAGGGTTCGGGCTAGGGTTAGGGTTAGGGGATGGGGACGGTTTAGGGTCCAGGTGAGGGTACGGCAACGCTTTAGGGGGAGCGTGCGTGTGAGGGCGCGGGTTAGTGTTAGCGTACGGGTTAGGATTAGGGGACGGGTGAGGGTCAGGCTTCGGGGAAGGGTTAGGGTTAGGGTTCGGGCTAGGGTTAGGGTTAGGGGACGGGGACGGTTTAGGGTCCAGGTGAGGGTACGGCAACGCTTTAGGGGGAGCGTGCGTGTGAGGGCGCGGGTTAGTGTTAGCGTACGGGTTAGGATTAGGGGACGGGTGAGGGTCAGGCTTCGGGGAAGGGTTAGGGTTAGGGTTCGGGCTAGGGTTAGGGTTAGGGGACGGGGACGGTTTCGGGTCCAGGTGAGGGTACGGCAACGCTTTAGGGGGAGCGTGCGTGTGAGGGCGCGGGTTAGTGTTAGCGTACGGGTTAGGATTAGGGGACGGGTGAGGGTCAGGCTTCGGGGAAGGGTTAGGGTTAGGGTTCGGGCTAGGGTTAGGGTTAGGGGACGGGGACGGTTTAGGGTCCAGGTGAGGGTACGGCAACGCTTTAGGGGGAGCGTGCGTGTGAGGGCGCGCGTTAGTGTTAGCGTACGGGTTAGGATTAGGGGACGGGTGAGGGTCAGGCTTCGGGGAAGGGTTAGGGTTAGGGTTCGGGCTAGGGTTAGGGTTAGGGGACGGGGACGGTTTAGGGTCCAGGTGAGGGTACGGCAACGCTTTAGGGGTAGCGTGCGTGTGAGGGCGCGGGTTAGTGTTAGCGTACGGGTTAGGATTAGGGGACGGGTGAGGTTCAGGCTTCGGGGAAGGGTTAGGGTTAGGGTTCGGGCTAGGGTTAGGGTTAGGGTTAGGGGACGGGGACGGTTTAGGGTCCAGGTGAGGGTACGGCAACGCTTTAGGGGGAGCGTGCGTGTGAGGGCGCGGGTTAGTGTTAGCGTACGGGTTAGGATTAGGGGACGGGTGAGGGTCAGGCTTCGGGGAAGGGTTAGGGTTAGGGTTCGGGCTAGGGTTAGGGTTAGGGGACGGGGACGGTTTCGGGTCCAGGTGAGGGTACGGCAACGCTTTAGTGGGAGCGTGCGTGTGAGGGCGCGGGTTAGTGTTAGCGTACGGGTTAGGATTAGGGGACGGGTGAGGGTCAGGCTTCGGGGAGGGTTAGGGTTAGGGTTCGGGCTAGGGTTAGGGTTAGGGGACGGGGACGGTTTAGGGTCCAGGTGAGGTTACGGCAACGCTTTAGGGGGAGCGTGCGTGTGAGGGCGCGGGTTATTGTTAGCGTACGGGTTAGGATTAGGGGACGGGTGAGGGTCAGGCTTCGGGGAAGGGTTAGGGTTAGGGTTCGGGCTAGGGTTAGGGTTAGGGGACGGGGACGGTTTAGGGTCCAGGTGAGGGTACGGCAATGCTTTAGGGGGAGCGTGCGTGTGAGGGCGCGGGTTAGTGTTAGCGTACGGGTTAGGATTAGGAGACGGCTGAGGGTCAGGCTTCGGGGAAGGGTTAGGGTTAAGGTTCGGGCTAGGGTTAGGGTTAGGGGACGGGGACGGTTTAGGGTCCAGGTGAGGGTACGGCAACGCTTTAGGGGGAGCGTGCATGTGAGGGCGCGGGTTAGTGTTAGCGTACGGGTTAGGATTAGGGGACGGGTGAGGGTCAGGCTTCGGGGAAGGGTTAGGGTTAGGGTTCGGGCTAGGGTTAGGGTTAGGGGACGGGGACGGTTTAGGGTCCAGTTGAGGGTACGGCAACGCTTTAGGGGGAGCGTGCGTGTGAGGGCGCGCGTTAGTGTTAGCGTACGGGTTAGGATTAGGGGACGGGTGAGGGTCAGGTTTCGGGGAAGGGTTAGGGTTAGGGTTCGGGCTAGGGTTAGGGTTAGGGGACGGGGACGGTTTAGGGTCCAGGTGAGGGTACGGCAACGCTTTAGGGGGAGCGTGCGTGTGAGGGCGCGCGTTAGTGTTAACGTACGGGTTAGGATTAGGGGACGGGTGAGGGTCAGGCTTCGGGGAAGGGTTAGGGTTAGGGTTCGGGCTAGGGTTAGGGTTAGGGGACGGGGACGGTTTAGGGTCCAGGTGAGGGTACGGCAACGCTTTAGGGGGAGCGTGCGTGTGAGGGCGCGGGTTAGTGTTAGCGTACGGCTTAGGATTAGGGGACGGGTGAGGGTCAGGCTTCGGGGAAGGGTTAGGGTTAGGGTTCGGGCTAGGGTTAGGGTTAGGGGACGGGGACGGTTTAGGGTCCAGGTGAGGGTATGGCAACGCTTTAGGGGGAGCGTGCATGTGAGGGCGCGGGTTAGTGTTAGCGTACGGGTTAGGATTAGGGGACGGGTGAGGGTCAGGCTTCGGGGAAGGGTTAGGGTTAGGGTTCGGGCTAGGGTTAGGGTTAGGGGACGGGGACGGTTTAGGGTCCAGGTGAGGGTACGGCAACGCTTTAGGGGGAGCGTGCGTGTGAGGGCGCTGGTTAGTGTTAGCGTACGGGTTAGGATTAGGGGACGGGTGAGGGTTAGGCTTCGGGGAAGGATTAGGGTTAGGGTTCGGGCTAGGGTTAGGGTTAGGGGACGGGGACGGTTTAGGGTCCAGTTGAGGGTATGGCAACGCTTTAGTGGGAGCGTGTGTGTGAGGGCGCGGGTTAGTGTTAGCGTATGGCTTCGGATTAGGGGATGGGTGAGGGTCATGCTTCGGGGAAGGGTTAGGGTTAGGGTTCGGGCTAGGGTTAGGGTTAGTGGACGGGGACGGTTTAGGGTCCAGGTGAGGGTACGGCAAAGCTTTAGAGGGAGCGTGTGTGTGAGGGCGCGGGTTAGTGTTAGCGTGCGGGTTAGGATTAGGGGACGGGTGAGGGTCAGGCTTCGGGGAAGGGTTAGGGTTAGGGTTCGGGCTAGGGTTAGGGTTAGGGGACGGGGACGGTTTAGGGTCCAGGTGAGGGTACGGCAACACTTTAGGGGGAGAATGCGTGTGAGGGCGCGGGTTAGTGTTAGCGTACGGGTTAGGATTAGGGGACGGGTGAGGGTCAGGCTTCGGGGAAGGGTTAGGGTTAGGGTTCGGGCTAGGGTTAGGGTTACGGGACAGGGACGGTTTAGGGTCCAGGTGAGGGTACGGCAACGCTTTAGGGGTAGCGTGCATGTGAGGGCGCGGATTAGTGTTAGCGTACGGGTTAGGATTAGGGGACGGGTGAGGGTCAGGCTTCGGGGAAGGGTTAGGGTTAGGGTTCGGGCTAGGGTTAGGCTTAGGGGACGGGGACGGTTTAGGGTCCAGGTGAGGGTACGGCAACGCTTTAGGGGGAGCGTGTGTGTGAGGGCGCGGGTTAGTGTTAGCGTACGGGATAGGATTAGGGGACGGGTGAGGGTCAGGCTTCGGGGAAGGGTTAGGCTTAGGGTTCGGGCTAGGGTTAGGGTTATGGGACGGGGACGATTTAGGGTCCAGGTGAGGGTACGGCAACGCTTTAGCGGGAGCGTGCGTGTGAGGGCGCAGGTTAGTGTTAGAGTACGGGTTAGGATTAGGGGATGGGTGAGGGTCAGGCTTCGGGGAAGAGTTAGGGTTAGGGTTCGGGCTAGGGTTAGGGTTAGGGGACGGGGACGGTTTAGGGTCCAGGTGAGGGTACGGCAACGCTTTAGGGGGAGCGTGCGTGTGAGGGCGCTGGTTAGTGTTCGCGTACGGGTTAGGATTAGGGGACGGGTGAGGGTCAGGCTTCGGGGAAGGATTAGGGTTAGGGTTCGGGCTAGGGTTAGGGTTAGGGGACGGGGACGGTTTAGGGTCCAGGTGAGGGTACGGCAACGCTTTAGGGGGAGCGTGCGTGTGAGGGCGCAGGTTAGTGTTAGCATACGGTTTAGGATTAAGGGACGGGTGAGGGTCAGGCTTCGGGGAAGGGTTAGGGTTAGGGTTCGGGCTAGGGTTAGGGTTAGGGGACGGGGACGGTTTAGGGTCCAGGTGAAGGTACGGTAACGCTTTAGGGGGAGCGTGCGTGTGAGGGCGCGGGTTAGTGTTAGCGTACGGGTTAGGATTAGGGGACGGGTGAGGGTCAGGCTTCGGGGAAGGGTTAGGGTTAGGGTTCGGTCTAGGGTTAGGGTTAGGGGACGGGGACGGTTTAGGGTCCAGGTGAGGGTACGGCAACGCTTTAGGGGGAGCGTGCGTGTGAGGGCGCGGGTTAGTGTTAGCGTACGGGTTAGGATTAGGGGACGGGTGAGGGTCAGGCTTCGGGGAAGGGTTAGGGTTAGGGTTCGGGCTAGGGTTAGGGTTAGGGGACGGGGACGGTTTAGGGTCCAGGTGAGTGTACGGCAACGCTTTAGGGGTAGCGTGCGTGTGAGGGCGCGAGTTAGTGTTAGCGTACGGGTTAGGATTAGGGGACGGGTGAGGTTCAGGCTTCGGGGAAGGGTTAGGGTTAGGGTTCGGGCTAGGGTTAGGGTTAGGGGACGGGGACGGTTTAGGGTCCAGGTGAGGGTACGGCAACGCTTTAGGGGGAGCGTGCGTGTGAGGGCGCGGGTTAGTGTTAGCGTACCGGTTAGGATTAGGGGACGGGTGAGGGTCAGGCTTCGGGGAAGGGTTAGGGTTAGGGTTCGGGCTAGGGTTAGGGTTAGGGGACGGGGACGGTTTAGGGTCCAGGTGAGGGTACGGCAACGCTTTAGTGGGAGGGTGCGTGTGAGGGCGCGGGTTAGTGTTAGCGTACGGGTTAGGATTAGGGGACGGGTGAGGGTCAGGCTTCGGGGAGGGTTAGGGTTAGGGTTCGGGCTAGGGTTAGGGTTAGGGGACGGGGACGGTTTAGGGTCCAGGTGAGGGTACGGCAACGCTTTAGGGGGAGCGTGCGTGTGAGGGCGCGGGTTATTGTTAGCGTACGGGTTAGGATTAGGGGACGGGTGAGGGTCAGGCTTCGGGGAAGGGTTAGGGTTAGGGTTCGGGCTAGGGTTAGCGTTAGGGGACGGGGACGGTTTAGGGTCCAGGTGAGGGTACGGCAATGCTTTAGGGGGAGCGTGCATGTGAGGGCGCGGGTTAGTGTTAGCGTACGGGTTAGGATTAGGGGACGGGTGAGGGTCAGGCTTCGGGGAAGGGTTAGGGTTAGGGTTCGGGCTAGGGTTAGGGTTAGGGGACGGGGACGGTTTAGGGTCCAGGTGAGGGTACGGCAACGCTTTAGGGGGAGCGTGCGTGTGAGGGCGCGGGTTAGTGTTAGCGTATGGCTTAGGATTAGGGGATGGGTGAGGGTCATGCTTCGGGGAAGGGTTAAGGTTAGGGTTCGGGCTAGGGTTAGGGTTAGGTGACGGGGACGGTTTAGGGTCCAGGTGAGGGTACGGCAACGCTTTAGGGGGAGCGAGCATGTGAGGGCGCGGGGTAGTGTTAGCGTACTGGTTAGGATTAGAGGACGGTTGAGGGTCAGGCTTCGGGGAAGGGTTAGGGTTAGGGTTCGGGCTAGGGTTAGGGTTAGGGGATGGGGACGGTTTAGGGTGCAGGTAAGAGTACAGCAACGCTTTAGAGGGAGCGTGCGTGTGAGGGCGAGGGTTAGTGTTAGCGTACGGGTTAGGATTAGGTGACGGGTGAGGGTCAGGCTTCGGGGAAGGGTTAGGGTTAGGGTTCGGGCTAGGGTTAGGGTTAGGGGACGGGGACGGTTTAGGGTCCAGGTGAGGGTACGGCAACGCTTTAGGGGGAGCGTGCGTGTGAGGGCGCGGGTTAGTATTAACGTACGGGTTAGGATTAGGGGACGGTTGAGGGTCAGGCTTCGGGGAAGGGTTAGGTTTAGGGTTCGGGCTAGGGTTAGGGTTAGGGGACGGGGACGGTTTAGGGTCCAGGTGAGGGTACGGCAACGCTTTAGGGGGAGCGTGCGTGTGAGGGCGTGGGTTAGTGTTAGCGTACGGGTTAGGATTAGGGGACGGTTGATGGTCAGGCTTCGGGGAAGGGTTAGGGTTAGGGTTCGGGCTAGGGTTAGGGTTAGGGGACGGGGACGGTTTAGGGTCCAGGTGAGGGCACGGCAACGCTTTAGGGGGAGCGTGCGTGTGAGGGCACGGGTTAGTGTTAGCGTACGGGTTAGGATTAGGTGACGGGTGAGGGTCAGGCTTCGGGGAAGGGTTAGGGTTAGGGTTCGGGCTAGGGTTAGGGTTAGGGGACGGGGACGGTTTAGGGTCCAGGTGAGGGTACGGCAACGCTTTAGGGGGAGCGTGCGTGTGAGGGCGCGGGTTAGTATTAACGTACGGGTTAGGATTAGGGGACGGTTGAGGGTCAGGCTTCGGGGAAGGGTTAGGTTTAGGGTTCGGGCTAGGGTTAGGGTTAGGGGACGGGGACGGTTTAGGGTCCAGGTGAGGGTACGGCAACGCTTTAGGGGGAGCGTGCGTGTGAGGGCGTGGGTTAGTGTTAGCGTACGGGTTAGGATTAGGGGACGGTTGAGGGTCAGGCTTCGGGGAAGGGTTAGGGTTAGGGTTCGGGCTAGGGTTAGGGTTAGGGGACGGGGACGGTTTAGGGTCCAGGTGAGGGTACGGCAACGCTTTAGGGGGAGCGTGCATGTGAGGGCGCGGGGTAGCGTTAGCGTACTGGTTAGGATTAGGGGACGGGTGAGGGTTAGGCTTCGGGGAAGGGTTAGGGTTAGGGTTCGGGCTAGGGTTAGGGTTAGGGGACGGGGACGGTTTAGGGTCCAGGTGAGGGTACGGCAACGCTTTAGGGGGAGCGTGTGTGTGAGGGCGCGGGTTAGTGTTAGCGTATGGCTTAGGATTAGGGGATGGGTGAGGGTCATGCTTCGGGGAAGGGTTAGGGTTAGGGTTCGGGCTAGGGTTAGGGTTAGGTGACGGGGACGGTTTAGGGTCCAGGTGAGGGTACGGCAACGCTTTAGGGGGAGCGAGCATGTGAGGGCGCGGGGTAGTGTTAGCGTACTGGTTAGGATTAGGGGACGGTTGAGGGTCAGGCTTCGGGGAAGGGTTAGGGTTAGGGTTCGGGCTAGGGTTAGGGTTAGGGGATGGGGACGGTTTAGGGTGCAGGTAAGAGTACAGCAACGCTTTAGGGGGAGCGTGCGTGTGAGGGCGAGGGTTAGTGTTAGCGTACGTGTTAGGATTAGGGGACGGGTGAGGGTCAGGCTTCGGGGAAGGGTTAGGGTTAGGGTTCTGGCTAGGGTTAGGGTTAAGGGACGGGGACGGTTTAGGATCCAGGTGAGGGTACGGCAACGCTTTAGGGGGAGCATGCGTGTGAGGGCGCGGGTTAGTGTTAGCGTACGGTTTAGGATTAGGGGACGGGTGAGGGTCAGGCTTCGGGGAAGGGTTAGGGTTAGGGTTCGGGCTAGGGTTATGGTTAAGGGACGGGGATGGTTTAGGGTCCAGGTGAGGGTACGGCAACGCTTTAGGGGGAGCGTGCGTGTGAGGGCGCGGGTTAGTGTTAGCGTACGTGTTAGGATTGGGGACGGGTGAGGGTCAGGCTTCTGGGAAGGGTTAGGGTTAGGGTTCGGGCTAGGGTTAGGGTTAGGGGACGGGGACAGTTTAGAGTCCAGGTGAGGGTACGGCAAAGCTTCAGGGGGAGCGTGCGTGTGAGGGCGCGGGTTAGTGTTAGCGTACGGCTTAGGATTAGGGGACGGGTGAGGGTCAGGCTTCGGGGAAGGGTTAGGGTTAGGGTTCGGGCTAGTGTTAGGGTTAGGGGACGGGGACGGTTTAGGGTCCAGGTGAGGGTATGGCAACGCTTTAGGGGGAGCATGCGTGTGAGGGCGCGGGTTAGTGTTCGCGTACGGGTTAGGATTAGGGGACGGGTGAGGTTCAGGCTTCGGGGAAGGGTTAGGGTTAGGGTTCGGGCTAGGGTTAGGGTTAGGGGACGGGGACGGTTTAGGGTCCAGGTGAGGGTACGGCAACGCTTTAGGGGGAGCGTGCGTGTGAGGGCGCGGGTTAGTGTTAGCGTACGGGTTAGGATTAGGGGACGGGTGAGGGTCAGGCTTCGGGGAAGGGTTAGGGTTAGGGTTCGGGCTAGGGTTAGGGTTAGGGGCCGGGGACGGTTTAGGGTCGAGGTGAGGGTACGGCAACGCTTTAGGGGGAGCGTGCGTGTGAGGGCGCGGGTTAATGTTAGCGTACGGGTTAGGATTAGGGGACGGGTGAGGTTCAGGCTTCGGGGAAGTGTTAGGGTTAGGGTTCGGGCTAGGGTTAGGGTTAGGGGACGGGGACGGTTTAGGGTCCAGGTGAGGGTACGGCAACGCTTTAGGGGGAGCGTGCGTGTGAGGGCGCGGGTTAGTGTTAGCGTACGGCTTAGGATTAGGGGATGGGTGAGGGTCAGGCTTCGGGGAAGGGTTAGGGTTAGGGTTCGGGCTAGGGTTAGGGTTAGGGGACGGGGACGGTTTCGGGTCCAGGTGAGGGTACGGCAACGCTTTAGGGGGAGCGTGCGTGTGAGGGCGCGGGTTAGTGTTAGCGTACGGGTTAGGATTAGGGGACGGGTGAGGGTCAGGCTTCGGGGAAGGGTTAGGGTTAGGGTTCGGGCTAGGGTTAGGGTTAGGGGACGGGGACGGTTTAGGGTCCAGGTGAGGGTACGGCAACGCTTTAGGGGGAGCGTGCGTGTGAGGGCGCGGGTTAGTGTTAGCGTACGGGTTAGGATTAGGGGACGGGTGAGGGTCAGGCTTCGGGGAAGGGTTAGGGTTAGGGTTCGGGCTAGGGTAAGGGTTAAGGGACGGGGACGGTTTCGGGTCCAGGTGAGGGTACGGCAACGCTTTAGGGGGAGCGTGCGTGTGAGGGCGCGGGTTAGTGTTAGCGTACGGGTTAGGATTAGGGGACGGGTGAGGGTCAGGCTTCGGGGAAGGGTTAGGGTTAGGGTTCGGGCTAGGGTTAGGGTTAGGGGACGGGGACGGATTAGGGTCCAGGTGAGGGTACGGCAACGCTTTAGGGGGAGCGTGCGTGTGAGGGCGCGGGTTAGTGTTAGCGTACGGGTTAGGATTAGGGGACGGGTGAGGGTCAGGCTTCGGGGAAGGGTTAGGGTTAGGGTTCGGGCTAGGGTTAGGGTTAGGGGACGGGGACGGTTTAGGGTCCAGGTGAGGGTACGGCAACGCTTTAGGGGGAGTGTGAGTGTGAGGGCGCGCGTTAGTGTTAGCGTAGGGCTTAGGATTAGGGGACGGGTGAGGGTCAGGCTTCGGGGAAGGGTTAGGGTTAGGGTTCGGGCTAGGGTTAGGGTTAGGGGACGGGGACGGTTTAGGGTCCAGGTGAGGGTACGGCAACACTTTAGGGGGAGCGTGCGTGTGAGGGCGCGGGTTAGTGTTAGCGTACGGCTTACGATTAGCGGACGGGTGAGGGTCAGGCTTCGGGGAAGGGTTAGGGTTAGGGTTCGGGCTAGGGTTAGGGTTAGGGGACGGGGACGGTTTAGGGTCCAGGTGAGGGTACGGCAACGCTTTAGTAGGAGCGGGAGTGTGAGGGCGCGGGTTAGTGTTAGCGTACGGCTTAGGATTAGGGGACGGGTGAGGGTCAGGCTTCGGTGAAGGGTTAGGTTTAGGGTTCGGGCTAGGGTTAGGGTTAGGGGACGGGGACGGTTTCGGGTCCAGGTGAGGGTACGGCAACGCTTTAGGGGGAGCGTGCGTGTGAGGGCGCGGGTTAGTGTTAGCGTACGGGTTAGGATTAGGGGACGGGTGAGGGTCAGGCTTCGGGGAAGGGTTAGGGTTAGGGTTCGGGCTAGGGTTAGGGTTAGGGGACGGGGACGGTTTAGGGTCCAGGTGAGGGTACGGCAACGCTTTAGGGGGAGCGTGCGTGTGAGGGCGCGGGTTAGTGTTAGCGTACGGGTTAGGATTAGGGGACGGGTGAGGGTCAGGCTTCGGGGAAGGGTTAGGGTTAGGGTTCGGGCTAGGGTAAGGGTTAAGGGACGGGGACGGTTTCGGGTCCAGGTGAGGGTACGGCAACGCTTTAGGGGGAGCGTGCGTGTGAGGGCGCGGGTTAGTGTTAGCGTACGGGTTAGGATTAGGGGACGGGTGAGGGTCAGGCTTCGGGGAAGGGTTAGGGTTAGGGTTCGGGCTAGGGTTAGGGTTAGGGGACGGGGACGGATTAGGGTCCAGGTGAGGGTACGGCAACGCTTTAGGGGGAGCGTGCGTGTGAGGGCGCGGGTTAGTGTTAGCGTACGGGTTAGGATTAGGGGACGGGTGAGGGTCAGGCTTCGGGGAAGGGTTAGGGTTAGGGTTCGGGCTAGGGTTAGGGTTAGGGGACGGGGACGGTTTAGGGTCCAGGTGAGGGTACGGCAACGCTTTAGGGGGAGTGTGAGTGTGAGGGCGCGCGTTAGTGTTAGCGTAGGGCTTAGGATTAGGGGACGGGTGAGGGTCAGGCTTCGGGGAAGGGTTAGGGTTAGGGTTCGGGCTAGGGTTAGGGTTAGGGGACGGGGACGGTTTAGGGTCCAGGTGAGGGTACGGCAACACTTTAGGGGGAGCGTGCGTGTGAGGGCGCGGGGTAGTGTTAGCGTACGGCTTACGATTTGCGGACGGGTGAGGGTCAGGCTTCGGGGAAGGGTTAGGGTTAGGGTTCGGGCTAGGGTTAGGGTTAGGGGACGGGGACGGTTTAGGGTCCAGGTGAGGGTACGGCAACGCTTTAGTAGGAGCGGGAGTGTGAGGGCGCGGGTTAGTGTTAGCGTACGGCTTAGGATTAGGGGACGGGTGAGGGTCAGGCTTCGGTGAAGGGTTAGGTTTAGGGTTCGGGCTAGGGTTAGGGTTAGGGGACGGGGACGGTTTAGGGTCCAGGTGAGGGTACGGCAACGCTTTAGGGGTAGCGTGCGTGTGAGGGCGCGGGTTAGTGTTAGCGTACGGGTTAGGATTAGGGGACGGGTGAGGGTCAGGCTTCGGGGAAGGGTTAGGGTTAGGGTTCGGGCTAGGGTTAGGCTTAGGGGACGGGGACCGTTTAGGGTCCAGGTGAGGGTACGGCAATGCTTTAGGTGGAGCGTGCGTGTGAGGGCGCGGGTTAGTGTTAGCGTACGGGTTAGGATTAGGGGACGGGTGAGGGTCAGGCTTCGGGGAAGGGTTAGGCTTAGGGTTCGGGCTAGGGTTAGGGTTAGGGGACGGGGACGGTTTAGGGTCCAGGTGAGGGTACGGCAACGCTTTAGGGGGAGCGTGCGTGTGAGGGCGCGGGTTAGTGTTAGCGTACGGGTTAGGATTAGGGGACGTGTGAGGGTAAGGCTTCGGGGAAGAGTTAGGGTTAGGGTTCGGGCTAGGGTTAGGGTTAGGGGCCGGGGACGGTTTAGGGTCCAGGTGAGGGTATGGCAACTCTTTAGGGGGAGCGTGCGTGTGAGGGCGCTGGTTAGTGTTAGCGTACGGGTTAGGATTAGGGGACGGGTGAGGGTCAGGCTTCGGGGAAGGATTAGGGTTAGGGTTCGGGCTAGGGTTAGGATTAGGGGACGGGGACGGTTTAGGGTCCAGGTGAGGGTACGGCAACGCTTTAGGGGGAGCGTGCGTGTGAGGGCGCGGGTTAGTGTTAGCGTACGGGTTAGGATTAAGGGACGGGTGAGGGTCAGGCTTCGGGGAAGGGTTAGGGTTAGGGTTCGGGCTAGGGTTAGGGTTAGGGGACGGGGACGGTTTAGGGTCCAGGTGAGGGTACGGCAACGATTTAGAGGGAGCGTGCGTGTGAGGGCGCGGGTTAGTGTTAGCGTACGGGTTAGGATTAGGTGACGGATGAGGGTCAGGCTTCGGGGAAGGGTTAGGGTTAGGGATCGGTCTAGGGTTAGGGTTAGGGGACGGGGACGGTTTAGGGTCCAGGTGAGGGTACGGCAACTCTTTAGGGGGAGCGTGCGTGTGAGGGCGTGGGTTAGTGTTAGCGTACGGGTTAGGATTATGGGACGGTTGAGGGTCAGGCTTCGGGGAAGGGTTAGGGTTAGGGTTCGGGCTAGGGTTAGGGTTAGGTGACGGGGACGGTTTAGGGTCCAGGTGAGGGTACGGCAACGCTTTAGGGGGAGCGTGCATGTGAGGGCGCGGGGTAGTGTTAGCGTACTGGTTAGGATTAGGGGACGGGTGAGGGTCAGGCTTCGGGGAAGGGTTAGCGTTAGGGTTCGGGCTAGGGTTAGGGTTAGGGGACGGGGATGGTTTAGGGTCCAGGTGAGGGTACGGCAACGCTTTAGGGGGAGCGTGCGTGTGAGGGCGCGGGTTAGTGTTAGCGTATGGCTTAGGATTAGGAGATGGGTGAGGGTCATGCTTCGGGGAAGGGTTAGGGTTAGGGTTCGGGCTAGGGTTAGGGTTAGGGGACGGGGACGGTTTAGGGTCCAGGTGAGGGTACGGCAACGCTTTAGGGGGAGCGTGCATGTGAGGGCGCGGGGTAGTGTTAGCGTACGTGTTAGGATTAGGGGACGGGTGAGGGTCAGGCTTCGGGGAAGGGTTAGGGTTAGGGTTCGGGCTAGGGTTAGGGTTAGGGGACGGGGACGGTTTAGGGTCCAGGTGAGGGTACGGCAACGCTTTAGGGGGAGCGTGCGTGTGAGGGCGCGGGTTAGTGTTAGCGTACGGGTTAGGATTAGGGGACGGGTGAGGGTCAGGCTTCGGGGAAGGGTTAGGGTTAGGGTTCAGTCTAGGGTTAGGGTTAGGGGACGGGGACGGTTTAGGGTCCAGGTGAGGGTACGACAACGCTTTAGGGGGAGCGTGCGTGTGAGGGTGCGGGTTAGTGTTAGCGTACCGGTTAGGATTAGGGGACGGGTGAGGGTCAGGCTTCGGGGAAGGGTTAGGGTTAGGGTTCGGGCTAGGGTTAGGGTTAGGGGACGGGGACGGTTTAGGGTCCAGGTGAGGGTACGGCAACGCTTTAGGGGGAGCGTGCATGTGAGGGTGCGGGTTAATGTTAGCGTACGGGTTAGGATTAGGGGACGGGTGAGGGTCAGGCTTCGGGAAAGTGTTATGGATAGGGTTCGGGCTAGGGTTAGGGTTAGGGGACGGGGACGGTTTAGGGTCTAGGTGAGGGTACTGCAACGCTTTAGGGGGAGCGTGCGTGTGAGGGCGCGGGTTAGTGTTAGCGTAGGGGTTAGGATTACGGGACGGTTGAGGGTCAGGCTTCGGGGAAGGGT
This sequence comes from Delphinus delphis, assembly GCF_949987515.2. Taxonomy (NCBI): domain Eukaryota; kingdom Metazoa; phylum Chordata; class Mammalia; order Artiodactyla; family Delphinidae; genus Delphinus; species Delphinus delphis. The sequence goes on from NC_082701.1 coordinate 60,122,778, forward strand.
TAGGGTTAGGGTTCGGGCTAGGGTTAGGGTTACGGGACAGGGACGGTTTAGGGTCCAGGTGAGGGTACGGCAACGCTTTAGGGGGAGCGTGCATGTGAGGGCGCGGGTTAGTGTTAGCGTACGGGTTAGGATTAGGGGACGGGTGAGGGTCAGGCTTCGGGGAAGGGTTAGGGTTAGGGTTCGGGCTAGGGTTAGGGTTAGGGGACGGGGACGGTTTAGGGTCCAGGTGAGGGTACTGCAACGCTTTAGGGGGAGCGTGCGTGTGAGGGCGCGGGTTAGTGTTCGCGTATGGCTTAGGATTAGGGGATGGGTGAGGGTCATGCTTCGGAGAAGATTTAGGGTTAGGGTTCGGGCTAGGGTTAGGGTTAGGTGACGGGGACGGTTTAGGGTCCAGGTGAGGGTACGGCAACGCTTTAGGGGGAGCGTGCATGTGAGGGCGCGGGGTAGTGTTAGCGTACGGGTTAGGATTAGGGGACGGGTGAGGGTCAGGCTTCGGGGAAGGGTTAGGGTTAGGGTTCGGGCTAGGGTTAGGGTTAGGGGATGGGGACGGTTTAGGGTCCAGGTGAGGGTACGGCAACGCTTTAGGGGGAGCGTGCGTGTGAGGGCGCGGGTTAGTGTTAGCGTGCGGTTTAGGATTAGGGGACGGGTGAGGGTCAGGCTTCGGGGAAGGGTTAGGGTTAGGGTTCGGGCTAGGGTTAGGGTTACGGGACAGGGACGGTTTAGGGTCCTGGTGAGGGTACAGCAGCGCTTTAGGGGGAGCGTGCGTGTGAGGGCGCGGGTTAGTGTTAGCGTACGGGTTAGGATTAGGGGACGGTTGAGGGTCAGGCTTCGGGGAAGTGTTAGGGTTAGGGTTCGGGCTAGGGTTAGGGTTAGGGGATGGGGACGGTTTAGGGTCCAGGTAAGAGTACAGCAACGCTTTAGGGGGAGCGTGCGTGTGAGGGCGAGGGTTAGTGTTAGTGTACGTGTTAGGATTACGGGACGGGTGAGGGTCAGGCTTCGGGGAAGGGTTAGGGTTAGGGTTCGGGCTAGGGTTAGGATTAGGGGACGGGGACGGTTTAGGGTCCAGCTGAGGGTAGGGCAACGCTTTAGGGGGAGCGTGCGTGTGAGGGCGCGCGTTAGTGTTAGCGTACGGCTTAGGATTAGGGGACGGGTGAGGGTCAGGCTTCGGGGAAGGGTTAGGGTTAGGGTTCGGGTTAGGGTTAGGGTTAGGGTACGGGGACGGGGACGGTTTAGGGTCCAGGTGAGGGTACGGCAACGCTTTAGGGGGAGCGTGTGTGTGAGGGTGCGGGTTAGTGTTAGCGTACGGGTTAGGATTAGGGGACGGTTGAGGGTCATGCTTCGGGGAAGGGTTAGAGTTAGGGTTCGGGCTAGGGTTAGGGTTAGGTGACGGGGACCGTTTAGTTTCCAGGTGAGGGTACGGAAACGCTTTAGGGGGAGCGTGCGTGTGAGGGCGCGGGGTAGTGTTAGCGTACGGGTTAGGATTAGGGGACGGGTGAGGGTCAGGCTTCGGGGAAGGGTTAGGGTTAGGGTTCGGGCTAGGGTTAGGGTTAGGGGACGGGGACGGTTTAGGGTCCAGGTGAGTGTACGGCAACCCTTTAGGGGGAGCGTGCGTGTGAGGGCGCGGGTTAGTGTTAGTGTACGGGTTAGGATTAAGGGACGGGTGAGGGTCAGGCTTCGGGGAAGGGTTAGGGTTAGGGTTCGGGCTAGGGTTAGGGTTAGGGGACGGGGACGGTTTAGGGTCCAGGTGAGGGTACGGCAACGCTTTAGGGGGAGCGTGCGTGTGAGGGCGCGGGTTAGTGTTAGCGTGCGGTTTAGGATTAGGGGACGGGTGAGGGTCAGGCTTCGGGGAAGGGTTAGGGTTAGGGTTCGGGCTAGGGTTAGGGTTACGGGACAGGGACGGTTTAGGGTCCTGGTGAGGGTACAGCAACGCTTTAGGGGGAGCGTGCGTTTGAGGGCGCGGGTTAGTGTTAGCGTACGGGTTAGGATTAGGGGACGGTTGAGGGTCAGGCTTCGGGGAAGGGTTAGGGTTAGGGTTCGGGCTAGGGTTAGGGTTAGGGGATGGGGACGGTTTAGGGTCCAGGTAAGAGTACAGCAACGCTTTAGGGGGAGCGTGCGTGTGAGGGCGAGGGTTAGTGTTAGCGTACGTGTTAGGATTATGGGACGGGTGAGGGTCAGGCTTCGGGGAAGGGTTAGGGTTAGGGTTCGGGCTAGGGTTAGGATTAGGGGACGGGGACGGTTTAGGGTCCAGCTGAGGGTAGGGCAACGCTTTAGGGGGAGCGTGCATGTGAGGGCGCGCGTTAGTGTTAGCGTACGGCTTAGGATTATGGGACGGGTGAGGGTCAGGCTTCGGGGAAGGGTTAGGGTTAGGGTTCGGGTTAGGGTTAGGGTTAGGGTACGGGGACGGGGACGGTTTAGGGTCCAGGTGAGGGTACGGCAACGCTTTAGGGGGAGCGTGTGTGTGAGGGTGTGGGTTAGTGTTAGCGTACGGGTTAGGATTAGGGGACGGTTGAGGGTCATGCTTCGGGGAAGGGTTAGGGTTAGGGTTCGGGCTAGGGTTAGGGTTAGGTGACGGGGACCGTTTAGTTTCCAGGTGAGGGTACGGAAACGCTTTAGGGGGAGCGTGCGTGTGAGGGCGCGGGGTAGTGTTAGCGTACGGGTTAGGATTAGGGGACGGGTGAGGGTCAGGCTTCGGGGAAGGGTTAGGGTTAGGGTTCGGGCTAGGGTTAGGGTTAGGGGACGGGGACGGTTTAGGGTCCAGGTGAGTGTACGGCAACCCTTTAGGGGGAGCGTGCGTGTGAGGGCGCGGGTTAGTGTTAGTGTACGGGTTAGGATTAAGGGACGGGTGAGGGTCAGGCTTCGGGGAAGGGTTAGGGTTAGGGTTCGGGCTAGGGTTAGGGTTAGGGGACGGGGACAGTTTAGGGTCCAGGTGAGGGTACGGCAACGCTTTAGGGGGAGCGTGCGTGTGTGGGCGCGGGTTAGTGTTAGCGTACGGCTTAGGATTAGGGGACGGGTGAGGGTCAGGCTTCGGGGAAGGGTTAGGGTTAGGGTTCGGGCTAGGGTTAGGGTTAGGGGACGGGTACGATTTCGGGTCCAGGTGAGGGTACGGCAACGCTTTAGGGGGAGCGTGCGTGTGAGGGTGCGGGTTAGTGTTAGCGTACGGGTTAGGATTAGGGGACGGGTGACGGTCAGGCTTCGGGGAAGGGTTAGGCTTAGGGTTCGGGCTAGGGTTAGGGTTAGGGGACGGGGACGGTTTAGGGTCCAAGTGAGTGTACGGCAACGCTTTAGGGGGAGCGTGCGTGTGAGGGCGCGCGTTAGTGTTAGCGTACGGCTTAGGATTAGGGGACGGGTGAGGGTCAGGATTCGGGGAAGGGTTAGGGTTAGGGTTCGGGCTAGGGTTAGGGTTAGGGGACGGGGACGGTTTAGGGTCCAGGTGAGGGTACGGCAACGCTTTAGGGGGAGCGTGCGTGTGAGGGCGCGAGTTAGTGTTAGCGTACGGCTTAGGATTAGGGGACGGGTGAGGGTCAGGCTTCGGGGAAGGGTTAGGGTTAGGGTTTGGTCTAGGGTTAGGGTTAGGGGACGGGGACGGTTTAGGGTCCAGGTGAGGGTACGGCAACGCTTTAGGGGGAGCGTGCGTGTGAGGGCGCGGGTTAGTGTTAGCGTACGGGTTAGGATTAGGGGACGGTTGAGGGTCAGGCTTCGGGGAAGGGTTAGGGTTAGGGTTCGGGCTAGGGTTAGGGTTAGGGGACGGGGACGGTTTTGGGTCCAGTTGAAGGTACGGCAACGCTTTAGGGGGAGCGTGCGTGTGAGGGCGCGCGTTAGTGTTAGCGTACGGGTTAGGATTAGGGGACGTGTGAGGGTCAGGCTTCGGGGAAGGGTTAGGGTTAGGGTTCGGGCTAGGGTTAGGGTTAGGGGACGGGGACGGTTTAGGGTCCAGGTGAGGGTACGGCAACGCTTTAGGGGGAGTGTGAGTGTGAGGGCGCGCGTTAGTGTTAGCGTAGGGCTTAGGATTAGGGGACGGGTGAGGGTCAGGCTTCGGGGAAGGGTTAGGGTTAGGGTTCGGGCTAGGGTTAGGGTTAGGGGACGGGGACGGTTTAGGGTCCAGGTGAGGGTACGGCAACGCTTTAGGGGGAGCGTGCGTGTGAGGGCGCGGGTTGGTGGTAGCGTACGGCTTACGATTAGCGGACGGGTGAGGGTCAGGCTTCGGGGAAGGGTTAGGGTTAGGGTTCGGGCTAGGGTTAGGGTTAGGGGACGGGGACGGTTTAGGGTCCAGGTGAGGGTACGGCAACGCTTTAGTAGGAGCGTGAGTGTGAGGGCGCGGGTTAGTGTTAGCGTACGGCTTAGGATTAGGGGACGGGTGAGGGTCAGGCTTCGGTGAAGGGTTAGGTTTAGGGTTCGGGCTAGGGTTAGGGTTAGGGGACGGGGACGGTTTAGGGTCCAGGTGAGGGTACGGCAACGCTTTAGGGGGAGCGTGCATGTGAGGGCGCGGGTTAGTGTTAGCGTACGGGTTAGGATTAGGGGACGGGTGAGGGTCAGGCTTCGGGGAAGGGTTAGGGTTAGGGTTCGGGCTAGGGTTAGGCTTAGGGGACGGGGACCGTTTAGGGTCCAGGTGAGGGTACGGCAATGCTTTAGGTGGAGTGTGCGTGTGAGGGCGCGGGTTAGTGTTAGCATACGGGTTAGGATTAGGGGACGGGTGAGGGTCAGGCTTCGGGGAAGGGTTAGGCTTAGGGTTCGGGCTAGGGTTAGGGTTAGGGGACGGGGACGGTTTAGGGTCCAGGTGAGGGTACGGCAACGCTTTAGGGGGAGCGTGCGTGTGAGGGCGCGGGCTAGTGTTAGCGTACGGGTTAGGATTAGGGGACGTGTGAGGGTCAGGCTTCGGGGAAGAGTTAGGGTTAGGGTTCGGGCTAGGGTTAGGGTTAGGGGACGGGGACGGTTTAGGGTCCAGGTGAGGGTACGGCAACGCTTTAGGGGGAGCGTGCGTGTGAGGGCGCTGGTTAGTGTTAGCGTACGGGTTAGGATTAGGGGACGGGTGAGGGTCAGGCTTCGGGGAAGGATTAGGGTTAGGGTTCGGGCTAGGGTTAGGGTTAGGGGACGGGGACGGTTTAGGGTCCAGGTGAGGGTACGGCAACGCTTTAGGGGGAGCGTGCGTGTGAGGGCGCGGGTTAGTGTTAGCGTACGGGTTAGGATTAAGGGACGGGTGAGGGTCAGGCTTCGGGGAAGGGTTAGGGTTAGGGTTCGGGCTAGGGTTAGGGTTAGGGGACGGGGACGGTTTAGGGTCCAGGTGAGGGTACGGCAACGATTTAGAGGGAGCGTGCGTGTGAGGGCGCAGGTTAGTGTTAGCGTACGGGTTAGGATTAGGTGACGGGTGAGGGTCAGGCTTCGGGGAAGGGTTAGGGTTAGGGTTCGGTCTAGGGTTAGGGTTAGGGGACGGGGACGGTTTAGGGTCCAGGTGAGGGTACGGCAACGCTTTAGGGGGAGCGTGCGTGTGAGGGCGTGGGTTAGTGTTAGCGTACGGGTTAGGATTAGGGGACGGTTGAGGGTCAGGCTTCGGGGAAGGGTTAGGGTTAGGGTTCGGGCTAGTGTTAGGGTTAGGTGACGGGGACGGTTTAGGGTCCAGGTGAGGGTACGGCAACGCTTTAGGGGGAGCGTGCATGTGAGGGCGCGGGGTAGTGTTAGCGTACTGGTTAGGATTAGGGGACGGGTGAGGGTCAGGCTTCGGGGAAGGGTTAGGGTTAGGGTTCGGGCTAGGGTTAGGGTTAGGGGACGGGGACGGTTTAGGGTCCAGGTGAGGGTACGGCAACGCTTAAGGGGGAGCGTGCGTGTGAGGGCGCGGGTTAGTGTTAGCGTATGGCTTAGGATTAGGAGATGGGTGAGGGTCATGCTTCGGGGAAGGGTTAGGGTTAGGGTTCGGGCTAGGGTTAGGGTTAGGGGACGGGGACGGTTTAGGGTCCAGGTGAGGGTACGGCAACTCTTTAGGGGGAGCGTGCATGTGAGGTCGCGGGGTAGTGTTAGCGTACGGGTTAGGATTAGGGGACGGGTGAGGGTCAGGCTTCGGGGAAGGGTTAGGGTTAGGGTTCGGGCTAGGGTTAGGGTTAGGGGATGGGGACGGTTTAGGGTGCAGGTAAGAGTACAGCAACGCTTTAGGGGGAGCGTGCGTGTGAGGGCGAGGGTTAGTGTTAGCGTACGTGTTAGGATTAGGTGACGGGTGAGGGTCAGGATTCGGGGAAGGGTTAGGGTTAGGGTTCGGGCTAGGGTTAGGGTTAGGGGACGGGGACGGTTTAGGGTGCAGGTGAGGGTACGGCAATGCTTTAGGGGGAGCGTGCGTGTGAGGGCGCGGGTTAGTGTTAGCGTACGGGTTAGGATTAGGGGACGGGTGAGTGTCAGGCTTCGGGGAAGGGTTAGGGTTAGGGTTCGGTCTAGGGTTAGGGTTAGGGGACGGGGACGGTTTAGCGTCCAGGTGAGGGTACGACAACGCTTTAGGGGGAGCGTGCGTGTGAGGGCGCGGGTTAGTGTTAGCGTACCGGTTAGGATTAGGGGACGGGTGAGGGTCAGGCTTCGGGGAAGGGTTAGGGTTAGGGTTCGGGCTAGGGTTAGGGTTAGGGGACGGGGACGGTTTAGGGTCCAGGTGAGGGTACGGCAACGCTTTAGGGGGAGCGTGCATGTGAGGGTGCGGGTTAATGTTAGCGTACGGGTTAGGATTAGGGGACGGGTGAGGGTCAGGCTTCGGGAAAGTGTTATGGATAGGGTTCGGGCTACGGTTAGGGTTAGGGGACGGGGACGGTTTAGGGTCTAGGTGAGGGTACTGCAACGCTTTAGGGGGAGCGTGCGTCTGAGGGCGCGGGTTAGTGTTAGCGTAGGGGTTAGGATTACGGGACGGTTGAGGGTCAGGCTTCGGGGAAGGGTTAGGGTTAGGGTTCGGGCTAGGGTTAGGGTTACGGGACAGGGACGGTTTAGGGTGCAGGTGAGGGTACGGCAACGCTTTAGGGGGAGCGTGCATGTGAGGGCGCGGGTTAGTGTTAGCGTACGGGTTAGGATTAGGGGACGGGTGAGGGTCAGGCTTCGGGGAAGGGTTAGGGTTAGGGTTCGGGCTAGGGTTAGGGTTAGGGGACGGGGACGGTTTAGGGTCCAGGTGAGGGTACTGCAACGCTTTAGGGGGAGCGTGCGTGTGAGGGCGCGGGTTAGTGTTCGCGTAGGGCTTAGGATTAGGGGATGGGTGAGGGTCATGCTTCGGAGAAGATTTAGGGTTAGGGTTCGGGCTAGGGTTAGGGTTAGGTGACGGGGACGGTTTAGGGTCCAGGTGAGGGTACGGCAACGCTTTAGGGGGAGCGTGCATGTGAGGGCGCGGGGTAGTGTTAGCGTACGGGTTAGCATTAGGGGACGGGTGAGGGTCAGGCTTCGGGGAAGGGTTAGGGTTAGGGTTCGGGCTAGGGTTAGGGTTAGGGGACGGGGACGGTTTAGGGTCCAGGTGAGGGTACGGCAACGCTTTAGGGGGAGCGGGCGTGTGAGGGCGCGGGTTAGTGTTAGCGTGCGGTTTAGGATTAGGGGACGGGTGAGGGTCAGGCTTCGGGGAAGGGTTAGGGTTAGGGTTCGGGCTAGGGTTAGGGTTACGGGACAGGGACGGTTTAGGGTCCTGGTGAGGGTACAGCAACGCTTTAGGGGGAGCGTGCGTGTGAGGGCGCGGGTTAGTGTTAGCGTACGGGTTAGGATTAGGGGACGGTTGAGGGTCAGGCTTCGGGGAAGTGTTAGGGTTAGGGTTCGGGCTAGGGTTAGGGTTAGGGGATGGGGACGGTTTAGGGTCCAGGTAAGAGTACAGCAACGCTTTAGGGGGAGCGTGCGTGTGAGGGCGAGGGTTAGTGTTAGTGTACGTGTTAGGATTACGGGACGGGTGAGGGTCAGGCTTCGGGGAAGGGTTAGGGTTAGGGTTCGGGCTAGGGTTAGGATTAGGGGACGGGGACGGTTTAGGGTCCAGCTGAGGGTAGGGCAACGCTTTAGGGGGAGCGTGCGTGTGAGGGCGCGCGTTAGTGTTAGCGTACGGCTTAGGATTAGGGGACGGGTGAGGGTCAGGCTTCGGGGAAGGGTTAGGGTTAGGGATCGGGCTAGGGTTAGTGTTAGGGGACGGAGACGGTTCAGGGTCCAGGTGAGGGTACGGCAACGCTTTAGGGGGAGCGTGCGTGTGAGGGCTCGGGTTAGTGTTAGCGTACGGGTTAGGATTAGGGGACGGTTGAGGGTCATGCTTCGGGGAAGGGTTAGGGTTAGGGTTCGGGCTAGGGTTAGGGTTAGGTGACGGGGACCGTTTAGTTTCCAGGTGAGGGTACGGAAACGCTTTAGGGGGAGCGTGCGTGTGAGGGCGCGGGGTAGTGTTAGCGTACGGGTTAGGATTAGGGGACGGGTGAGTGTCAGGCTTCGGGGAAGGGTTAGGGTTAGGAATCGGGCTAGGGTTAGGGTTAGGGGACGGGGACGGTTTAGGGTCCAGGTGAGTGTACGGCAACCCTTTAGGGGGAGCGTGCGTGTGAGGGCGCGGGTTAGTGTTAGTGTACGGGTTAGGATTAAGGGACGGGTGAGGGTCAGGCTTCGGGGAAGGGTTAGGGTTAGGGTTCGGGCTAGGGTTAGGGTTAGGGGACGGGGACAGTTTAGGGTCCAGGTGAGGGTACGGCAACGCTTTAGGGGGAGCGTGCTTGTGAGGGCGCGGGTTAGTGTTAGCGTACGGCTTAGGATTAGGGGACAGGTGCGGGTCAGGCTTCGGGGAAGTGTTAGGGTTAGGGTTCGGGCTAGGGTTAGGGTTAGGGGACGGGGACGGTTTAGGGTCCAGGTGAGGGTAGCGCAACGCTTTAGGGGGAGCGTGCGTGTGAGGGCGCGGGTTAGTGTTAGCGTACGGGTTAGGATTAGGGGACGGGTGAGGGTCAGGCTTCGGGGAAGGGTTAGGGTTAGGGTTCGGGCTAGGGTTAGGGTTAGGGGACGGGTACGATTAAGGGTCCAGGTGAGGGTACGGCAACGCTTTAGGGGGAGCGTGCGTGTGAGGGCGCGGGTTAGTGTTAGCCTACGGGTTAGGATTAGGGGACGGGTGAGGGTCAGGCTTCGGGGAAGGGTTAGGGTTAGGGTTCGGGCTAGGGTTAGGGTTAGGGGACGGGGACGGTTTAGGGTCCAGGTGAGGGTACGGCAACGCTTTAGGGGGAGCGTGCGTGTGAGGGCGCGGGTTAGTGTTAGCGTACGGGTTAGGATTAGGGGACGGGTGAGGGTCAGGCTTCGGGGAAGGGTTAGGGTTAGGGTTCGGGCTAGGGTTAGGGTTAGGGGATGGGGACGGTTTAGGGTCCAGGTGAGGGTACGGCAACGCTTTAGGGGGAGCGTGCGTGTGAGGGTGCGGGTTAGTGTTAGCGTACGGGTTAGGATTAGGGGACGGGTGACGGTCAGGCTTCGGGGAAGGGTTAGGCTTAGGGTTCGGGCTATGGTTAGGGTTAGGGGACGGGGACGGTTTAGGGTCCAAGTGAGGGTACGGCAACGCTTTAGGGGGAGCGTGCGTGTGAGGGCGCGCGTTAGTGTTAGCGTACGGCTTAGGATTAGGGGACGGGTGAGGGTCAGGCTTCGGGGAAGGGTTAGGGTTAGGGTTCGGGCTAGGGTTAGGGTTAGGGGACGGGGACGGTTTAGGGTCCAGGTGAGGGTACGGCAACGCTTTAGGGGGAGCGTGCGTGTGAGGGTGCGGGTTAGTGTTAGCGTACGGCTTAGGATTAGGGGACGGGTGAGGGTCAGGCTTCGGGGAAGGGTTAGGGTTAGGGTTTGGTCTAGGGTTAGGGTTAGGGGACGGGGACGGTTTAGGGTCCAGGTGAGGGTACGGCAACGCTTTAGGGGGAGCGTGCGTGTGAGGGCGCGGGTTAGTGTTAGCGTACGGGTTAGGATTAGGGGACGGGTGAGGGTCAGGCTTTGGGGAAGGGTTAGGGTTAGGGTTCGGGCTAGGGTTAGGGTTAGGGGACGGGGACGGTTTAGGGTCCAGGTGAGGGTACGGCAACGCTTTAGGGGGAGCGTGCGTGTGAGGGCGCGGGTTAGTGTTAGCGTACGGTTAGGATTAGGGGACGGGTGAGGGTCAGGCTTCGGGGAAGGGTTAGGGTTAGGGTTCGGGCTAGGGTTAGGGTTAGGGGACGGGGACGGTTTCGGGTCCAGGTGAGGGTACGGCAACGTTTTAGGGGGAGCGTGCGTGTGAGGGTGCGGGTTAGTGATAGCGTACGGGTTAGGATTAGGGGAGGGGTGAGGGTCAGGCTTCGGGGAAGGGTTAGGGTTAGGGTTCGGGCTAGGGTTAGGGTTAGGGGACGGGGACGGTTTAGGGTCCAGGTGAGGGTACAGCAACGCTTTAGGGGGAGCGTGCGTGTGAGGGCGCGGGTTAGTGTTAGCGTACGGGTTAGGATTAGGGGACGGGTGAGGGTCAGGCTTCTGGGAAGGGTTAGGGTTAGGGTTCGGGCTAGGGTTAGGGTTAGGGGACGGGGACGGTTTAGGGTCCAGGTGAGGGTACGGCAACGTTTTAGGGGGAGCGTGCGTGTGAGGGCGCGGGTTAGTGTTAGCTTACGGGTTAGGATTAGGGGACGGGTGAGGGTCAGGCTTCGGGGAAGGGTTAGGGTTAGGGTTCGGGCTAGGGTTAGGGTTAGGGGACGGGGACGGTTTAGGCTCCAGGTGAGGGTACGGCAACGCTTTAGGGGGAGCGTGCGTGTGAGGGCGCGTGTTAGTGTTAGCGTACGGGTTAGGATTAGGGGACGGGTGAGGGTCAGGCTTCGGGGAAGGGTTAGGGTTAGGGTTCGGGCTAGGGTTAGGGTTAGGGGACGGGGACGGTTTAGGGTCCAGGTGAGGGTACGGCAACACTTTAGGGGGAGCGTACGTGTGAGGGCGCGGGTTAGTGTTAGCGTACGGGTTAGGATTAGGGGACGGGTGAGGGTCAGGCTTCGGGTAAGGGTTAGGGTTAGGGTTCGGGCTAGGGTTAGGGTTAGGGGATGGGGAAGGTTTAGGGTCCAGGTGAGGGTACGGCAACGCTTTAGGGGGAGCGTGCGTGTGAGGGCGCGGGTTAGTGTTAGCGTACAGGTTAGGATTAGGGGACGGGTGAGGGTCAGGCTTCGGGGAAGTGTTAGGGTTAGGGTTCGTGCTAGGGTAAGGGTTAAGGGACGGGGACGGTTTCGGGTCCAGGTGAGGGTACGGCAACGCTTTAGGGGGAGCGTGCGTGTGAGGACGCGGGTTAGTGTTAGCGTACTGGTTAGGATTAGGGGACGGGTGAGGGTCAGGCTTCGGGGAAGGGTTAGGGTTAGGGTTCGGGCTAGGGTTAGGGTTAGGGGACGGGGACGGTTTAGGGTCCAGGTGAGGGTACGGCAACGCTTTAGGGGGAGCGTACGTGTGTGGGCGCGGGTTAGTGTTAGCGTACGGGTTAGGATTAGGGGACGGGTGAGGGTCAGGCTTCGGGGAAGGGTTAGGGTTAGGGTTCGGGCTAGGGTTAGGGTTAGGGGACGGGGACGGTTCAGGGTCCAGGTGAGGGTACGGCAACGCCTTAGGGGGAGCGTGCGTGTGAGGGCGCGGGTTAGTGTTAGCGTACGGGTTAGGATTAGGTGACGGGTGAGGGTCAGGCTTCGGGGAAGGGTTACGGTTAGGGTTCGGGCTAGGGTTAGGGTTAGGGGACGGGGACGGTTTAGGGTCCAGGTGAGGGTACGACAACGCTTTAGGGGGAGCGTGCGTGTGAGGGCGCGGGTTAGTGTTAGCGTACGGGTTAGGATTAGGGGATGGGTGAGGGTCAGGCTTCGGGGAAGGGCTAGGGTTAGGGTTCGGGCTAGGGTTAGGGTTAGGGGACGGGGACGGTTTAGGGTCCAGGTGAGGGTACGGCAACGCTTTAGGGGGAGCGTGCGTGTGAGGGCGCGGGTTAGTGTTAGCGTACGGGTTAGGATTAGGGGACGGGTGAGGGTCAGGCTTCGGGGAAGGGTTAGGGTTAGGGTTCGGGCTAGGGTTAGGGTTAGGGGACGGGGACAGTTTAGGGTCCAGGTGAGGGTACGGCAACGCTTTAGGGGGAGCGTGCGTGTGAGGGCGCGGGTTAGTTTTAGCGTACGGGTTAGGATTAGGGGACGGGTGAGGGTCAGGCTTCGGGGAAGGGTTAGGGTTAGGGTTCGGGCTAGGGTTAGGGTTAGGGGACGGGGACGGTTTAGGGTCCAGGTGAGGCTACGGCAACGCTTTAGGGGGAGCGTGCGTGTGAGGGCGCGGGTTAGTGTTAGCGTACGGGTTAGGATTAGGGGACGGGTGAGGGTCAGGCTTCTGGGAAGGGTTAGGGTTAGGGTTCGGGCTAGGGTAAGGGTTAAGGGACGGGGACGGTTTCGGGTCCAGGTGAGGGTACGGCAACGCTTTAGGGGGAGCGTGCGTGTGAGGGCGCGGGTTAGTGTTAGCGTACGGGTTAGGATTAGGGGACGGGTGAGGGTCAGGCTTCGGGGAAGGGTTAGGGTTAGGGTTCGGGCTAGGGTTAGGGTTAGGGGACGGGGACGGTTTAGGGTCCAGGTGAGGGTACGGCAACGCTTTAGGGGGAGCGTGCTTGTGAGGGCGCGGGTTAGTGTTAGCGTACGGGTTAGGATTAGGGGACGGGTGAGGGTCAGGCTTCGGGGAAGGGTTAGGGTTAGGGTTCGGGCTAGGGTTAGGGTTAGGGGACGGGGACGGTTTAGGGTCCAGGTGAGGGTACGGCAACGCTTTAGGGGGAGCGTGCGTGTGAGGGCGCGGGTTAGTGTGAGCGTACGGGTTAGGATTAGGGGACGGGTGAGGGTCAGGCTTCGGGGAAGGGTTAGGGTTAGGGTTCGGGCTAGGGTTAGGGTTAGGGGACGGGGACGGTTTAGGGTCCAGGTGAGGGTACGGCAACGCTTTAGGGGGAGCGTGCGTGTGAGGCCGCGGGTTAGTGTTAGCGTACGGGTTAGGATTAGGGGACGGGTGAGGGTCAGGCTTTGGGGGAGGGTTAGGGTTAGGGTTCGGGCTAGGGTTAGGGTTAGGGGACGGGGACGGTTTAGGGTCCAGGTGAGGGTACGGCAACGCTTTAGGGGGAGCGTGCGTGTGAGGGCGCGGGTTAGTATTAACGTACGGGTTAGGATTAGGGGACGGTTGAGGGTCAGGCTTCGGGGAAGGGTTAGGTTTAGGGTTCGGGCTAGGGTTAGGGTTAGGGGACGGGGACGGTTTAGGGTCCAGGTGAGGGTACGGCAACGCTTTAGGGGGAGCGTGCGTGTGAGGGCTTGGGTTAGTGTTAGCGTACCGGTTAGGATTAGGGGACGGTTGAGGGTCAGGCTTCGGGGAAGGGTTAGGGTTAGGGTTCGGGCTAGGGTTAGGGTTAGGTGACGGGGACGGTTTAGGGTCCAGGTGAGGGTACGGCAACGCTTTAGGGGGAGCGTGCATGTGAGGGCGCGGGGTAGTGTTAGCGTACTGGTTAGGATTAGGGGACGGGTGAGGGTCAGGCTTCGGGGAAGGGTTAGGGTTAGGGTTCGGGCTAGGGTTAGGGTTAGGGGACGGGGACGGTTTAGGGTCCAGATGAGGGTACGGCAACGCTTTAGGGGGAGCGTGTGTGTGAGGGCGCGGGTTAGTGTTAGCGTATGGCTTAGGATTAGGGGATGGGTGAGGGTCATGCTTCGGGGAAGGGTTAGGGTTAGGGTTCGGGCTAGGGTTAGGGTTAGGTGACGGGGACGGTTTAGGGTCCAGGTGAGGGTACGGCAACGCTTTAGGGGGAGCGAGCATGTGAGGGCGCGGGGTAGTGTTAGCGTACTGGTTAGGATTAGGGGACGGTTGAGGGTCAGGCTTCGGGGAAGGGTTAGGGTTAGGGTTCGGGCTAGGGTTAGGGTTAGGGGATGGGGACGGTTTAGGGTGCAGGAAAGTGTACAGCAACGCTTTAGGGGGAGCGTGCGTGTGAGGGCGAGGGTTAGTGTTAGCGTACGTGTTAGGATTAGGGGACGGGTGAGGGTCAGGCTTCGGGGAAGGGTTAGGGTTAGGGTTGTGGCTAGGGTTAGGGTTAAGGGACAGGGACGGTTTAGGGTCCAGGTGAGGGTACGGCAACGCTTTAGGGGGAGCGTGCGTGTGAGGGCGCGGGTTAGTGTTAGCGTACGGGTTAGGATTAGGGGACGGGTGAGGGTCAGGCTTCGGGGAAGGGTTAGGGTTAGGGTTCGGGCTAGGGTTAGGGTTAGGGGACGGGGATGGTTTAGGGTCCAGGTGAGGGTACAGCAACGCTTTAGGGGGAGCGTGCGTGTGAGGGCGCGGGTTAGTGTTAGCGTACGTGGTAGGATTGCGGACGGGTGAGGGTCAGGCTTCGGGGAAGGGTTAGGGTTAGGGTTCGGGCTAGGGTTAGGGTTAGGGGACGGGGACGGTTTAGAGTCCAGGTGAGGGTACGGCAAAGCTTCAGGGGGAGCGTGCGTGTGAGGGCGCGGGTTAGTGTTAGCGTACGGCTTAGGATTAGGGGACGGGTGAGGGTCAGGCTTCGGGGAAGGGTTAGGGTTAGGGTTCGGGCTAGGGTTAGGGTTAGGGGACGGGGACGGTTTAGGGTCCAGGTGAGGGTACGGCAACGCTTTACGGGGAGCGTGCGTGTGAGGGCGCGGGTTAGTGTTAGCGTACGGCTTAGGATTAGGGGACGGGTGAGGGTCAGGCTTCGGGGAAGGGTTAGGGTTAGGGTTTGGTCTAGGGTTAGGATTAGGGGACGGGGACGGTTTAGGGTCCAGGTGAGGGTACGGCAACGCTTTAGGGGGAGCGTGCGTGTGAGGGCGCGGGTTAGTGTTAGCGTACGGGTTAGGATTAGGGGACGGGTGAGGGTCAGGCTTCGGGGAAGGGTTAGGGTTAGGGTTCGGGCTAGGGTTAGGGTTAGGGGACGGGGACGGTTTAGGGTCCAGGTGAGGGTACGGCAACGCTTTAGGGGGAGCGTGCGTGTGAGGGCACGGGTTAGTGTTAGTGTACGGTTAGGATTAGGGGACGGGTGAGGGTCAGGCTTCGGGGAAGGGTTAGGGTTAGGGTTCGGGCTAGGGTTAGGGTTAGGGGACGGGGACGGTTTCGGGTCCAGGTGAGGGTACGGCAACGTTTTAGGGGGAGCGTGCGTGTGAGGGCGCGGGTTAGTGATAGCGTACGGGTTAGGATTAGGGGACGGGTGAGGGTCAGGCTTCGGGGAAGGCTTAGGGTTAGGGTTCGGGCTAGGTTTAGGGTTAGGGGACGGGGACGGTTTAGGGTCCAGGTGAGGGTACGGCAACGCTTTAGGGGGAGCGTGCGTGTGAGGGCGCAGGTTAGTGTTAGCGTACGGGTTAGGATTAGGGGACGGGTGAGGGTCAGGCTTCGGGGAAGGGTTAGGGTTAGGGTTCGGGCTAGGGTTAGGGTTAGGGGACGGGGACGGTTTAGGGTCCAGGTGAGGGTACGGCAACGCTTTAGGGGGAGCGTGCGTGTGAGGGCGCGGGTTAGTGTTAGCTTACGGGTTAGGATTAGGGGACGGGTGAGGGTCAGGCTTCGGGGAAGGGTTAGGGTTAGGGTTCGGGCTAGGGTTAGGGTTAGGGGACGGGGACGGTTTAGGGTCCAGGTGAGGGTACGGCAACGCTTTAGGGGGAGCGTGCGTGTGAGGGCGCGTGTTAGTGTTAGCGTACGGGTTAGGATTAGGGGACGGGTGAGGGTCAGGCTTCGGGGAAGGGTTAGGGTTAGGGTTCGGGCTAGGGTTAGGGTTAGGGGCCGGGGACGGTTTAGGGTCCAGGTGAGGGTACGGCAACACTTTAGGGGGAGCGTGCGTGTGAGGGCGCGGGTTAGTGTTAGCGTACGGGTTAGGATTAGGGGACGGGTGAGGGTCAGGCTTCGGGTAAGGGTTAGGGTTAGGGTTCGGGCTAGGGTTAGGGTTAGGGGATGGGGAAGGTTTAGGGTCCAGGTGAGGGTACGGCAACGCTTTAGGGGGAGCGTGCGTGTGAGGGCGCGGGTTAGTGTTAGCGTACGGGTTAGGATTAGGGGACGGGTGAGGGTCAGGCTTCGCGGAAGGGTTAGGGTTAGGGTTCAGGCTAGGGTTAGGGTTAGGGGACGGGGACGGTTTAGGGTCCAGGTGAGGTTACTGCAACGCTTTAGGGGGAGCGTGCGTGTGAGGGCGCGGGTTAGTGTTAGCGTATGGCTTAGGATTAGGGGATGGGTGAGGGTCATGCTTCGGAGAAGATTTAGGGTTAGGGTTCGGGCTAGGGTTAGGGTTAGGTGACGGGGACGGTTTAGGGTCCAGGTGAGGGTACGGCAACGCTTTAGGGGGAGCGTGCATGTGAGGGCGCGGGGTAGTGTTAGCGTACGGGTTAGGATTAGGGGACGGGTGAGGGTCAGGCTTCGGGGAAGGGTTAGGGTTAGGGTTCGGGCTAGGGTTAGGGTTAGGGGACGGGGACGGTTTAGGGTCCAGGTGAGGGTACGGCAACGCTTTAGGGGGAGCGTGCGTGTGAGGGCGCGGGTTAGTGTTAGCGTGCGGTTTAGGATTAGGGGACGGGTGAGGGTCAGGCTTCGGGGAAGGGTTAGGGTTAGGGTTCTGGCTAGGGTTAGGGTTACGGGACAGGGACGGTTTAGGGTCCTGGTGAGGGTACAGCAACGCTTTAGGGGGAGCGTGTGTGTGAGGGCGCGGGTTAGTGTTAGCGTACGGGTTAGGATTAGGGGACGGGTGAGGGTCAGGCTTCGGGGAAGGGTTAGGGTTAGGGTTCGGGCTAGGGTTAGGGTTAGGGGATGGGGACGGTTTAGGGTCCAGGTAAGAGTACAGCAATGCTTTAGGGGGAGCGTGCGTGTGAGGGCGAGGGTTAGTGTTAGCGTACGTGTTAGGATTACGGGACAGGTGAGGGTCAGGCTTCGGGGAAGGGTTAGGGTTAGGGTTCGGGCTAGGGTTAGGATTAGGGGACGGGGACGGTTTAGGGTCCAGGTGAGGGTACGGCAACGCTTTAGGGGGAGCGTGCGTGTGAGGGCGCGGGTCAGTGTTAGCGTACGGTTAGGATTAGGGGACGGGTGAGGGTCAGGCTTCGGGGAAGGGTTAGGGTTAGGGTTCGGGCTAGGGTTAGGGTTAGGGGACGGGGACGGTTTCGGGTCCAGGTCAGGGTACGGCAACGTTTTAGGGGGAGCGTGCGTGTGAGGGCGCGGGTTAGTGATAGCGTACGGGTTAGGATTAGGGGACGGGTGAGGGTCAGGCTTCGGGGAAGGGTTAGGGTTAGGGTTCGGGCTAGGGTTAGGGTTAGGGGACGGGGACGGTTTAGGGTCCAGGTGAGTGTACGGCAACGCTTTAAGGGGAGCGTGCGTGTGAGGGCGCGGGTTAGTGTTAGCGTACGGGTTAGGATTAGGGGACGGGTGAGGGTCAGGCTTCTGGGAAGCGTTAGGTTTAGGGTTCGGGCTAGGGTTAGGGTTAGGGGACGGGGACGGTTTAGGGTCCAGGTGAGGGCACGGCAACGTTTTAGGGGGAGCGTGCGTGTGAGGGCGCGGGTTAGTGTTAGCTTACGGGTTAGGATTAGGGGACGGGTGAGGGTCAGGCTTCGGGGAAGGGTTAGGGTTAGGGTTCGGGCTAGGGTTAGGGTTAGGGGACGGGGACGGTTTAGGGTCCAGGTGAGGGTACGGCAACGCTTTAGGGGGAGCGTGCGTGTGAGGGCGCGGGTTAGTGTTAGCGTACGGGTTAGGATTAGGGGACGGGTGAGGGTCAGGCTTCGGGGAAGGGTTAGGGTTAGGGTTCGGGCTAGGGTTAGGGTTAGGGGACGGGGACGGTTTAGGGTCCAGGTGAGGGTACGGCAACACTTTAGGGGGAGCGTGCGTGTGAGGGCGCGGGTTAGTGTTAGCGTACGGGTTAGGATTAGGGGACGGGTGAGGGTCAGGCTTCGGGTAAGGGTTAGGGTTAGGGTTCGGGCTAGGGTTAGGGTTAGGGGATGGGGAAGGTTTAGGGACCAGGTGAGGGTACGGCAACGCTTTAGGGGGAGCGTGCGTGTGAGGGCGCGGGTTAGTGTTAGCGTACGGGTTAGGATTAGGGGACGGGTGAGGGTCAGGCTTCGGGGAAGGGTTAGGGTTAGGGTTCGTGCTAGGGTAAGGGTTAAGGGACGGGGATGGTTTCGGGTCCAGGTGAGGGTACGGCAACGCTTTAGGGGGAGCATGCGTGTGAGGACGCGGGTTAGTGTTAGCGTACTGGTTAGGATTAGGGGACGGGTGAGGGTCAGGCTTCGGGGAAGGGTTAGGGTTAGGGTTCGGGCTAGGGTTAGGGTTAGGGGACGGGGACGGTTTAGGGTCCAGGTGAGGGTACGGCAACGCTTTAGGGGGAGCGTACGTGTGAGGGCGCGGGTTAGTGTTAGCGTACGGGTTAGGATTAGGGGACGGGTGAGGGTCAGGCTTCGGGGAAGGGTTAGGGTTAGGGTTCGGGCTAGGGTTAGGGTTAGGGGACGGGGACGGTTCAGGGTCCAGGTGAGGGTACGGCAACGCTTTAGGGGGAGCGTGCGTGTGAGGGCGCGGGTTAGTGTTAGCGTACGGGTTAGGATTAGGGGACGGGTGAGGGTCAGGCTTTGGGGAAGGGTTAGGGTTAGGGTTCGGGCTAGGGTTAGGGTTAGGGGACGGGGACGGTTTAGGGTCCAGGTGAGGGTACGACAATGCTTTAGGGGGAGCGTGCGTGTGAGGGCGCGGGTTAGTGTTAGCGTACGGGTTAGGATTAGGGGATGTGTGAGGGTCAGGCTTCGGGGAAGGGCTAGGGTTAGGGTTCGGGCTAGGGTTAGGGTTAGGGGACGGGGACGGTTTAGGGTCCAGGTGAGGGTACGGCAACGCTTTAGGGGGAGCGTGCGTGTGAGGGCGCGGGTTAGTGTTAGCGTACGGGTTAGGATTAGGGGACGGGTGAGGGTCAGGCTTCGGGGAAGGGTTAGGGTTAGGGTTCGGGCTAGGGTTAGGGTTAGGGGACGGGGACGGTTTAGGGTCCAGGTGAGGGTACGGCAACGCTTTAGGGGGAGCGTGCGTGTGAGGGCGCGGGTTAGTGTTAGCGTACGGGTTAGGATTAGGGGACGGGTGAGGGTCAGGCTTCGGGGAAGGGTTAGGGTTAGGGTTCGGGCTAGGGTTAGGGTTAGGGGACGGGGACGGTTTAGGGTCCAGGTGAGGGTACGGCAACGCTTTAGGGGGAGCGTGCGTGTGAGGGTGCGGGTTAGTGTTAGCGTACGGGTTAGGATTAGGGGACGGGTGACGGTCAGGCTTCGGGGAAGGGTTAGGCTTAGGGTTCGGGCTATGGTTAGGGTTAGGGGACGGGGACGGTTTAGGGTCCAAGTGAGGGTACGGCAACGCTTTAGGGGGAGCGTGCGTGTGAGGGCGCGCGTTTGTGTTAGCGTACGGCTTAGCATTAGGGGACGGGTGAGGGTCAGGCTTCGGGGAAGGGTTAGGGTTAGGGTTCGGGCTAGGGTTAGGGTTAGGGGACGGGGACGGTTTAGGGTCCAGGTGAGGGTACGGCAACGCTTTAGGGGGAGCGTGCATGTGAGGGTGCGGGTTAGTGTTAGCGTACGGCTTAGGATTAGGGGACGGGTGAGGGTCAGGCTTCGGGGAAGGGTTAGGGTTAGGGTTTGGTCTAGGGTTAGGGTTAGGGGACGGGGACGGTTTAGGGTCCAGGTGAGGGTACGGCAACGCTTTAGGGGGAGCGTGCGTGTGAGGGCGCGGGTTAGTGTTAGCGTACGGGTTAGGATTAGGGGACGGGTGAGGGTCAGGCTTTGGGGAAGGGTTAGGGTTAGGGTTCGGGCTAGGGTTAGGGTTAGGGGACGGGGACGGTTTAGGGTCCAGGTGAGGGTACGGCAACGCTTTAGGGGGAGCGTGCGTGTGAGGGCGCGGGTTAGTGTTAGCGTACGGTTAGGATTAGGGGACGGGTGAGGGTCAGGCTTCGGGGAAGGGTTAGGGTTAGGGTTCGGGCTAGGGTTAGGGTTAGGGGACGGGGACGGTTTCGGGTCCAGGTGAGGGTACGGCAACGTTTTAGGGGGAGCGTGCGTGTGAGGGTGCGGGTTAGTGATAGCGTACGGGTTAGGATTAGGGGAGGGGTGAGGGTCAGGCTTCGGGGAAGGGTTAGGGTTAGGGTTCGGGCTAGGGTTAGGGTTAGGGGACGGGGACGGTTTAGGGTCCAGGTGAGGGTACAGCAACGCTTTAGGGGGAGCGTGCGTGTGAGGGCGCGGGTTAGTGTTAGCGTACGGGTTAGGATTAGGGGACGGGTGAGGGTCAGGCTTCTGGGAAGGGTTAGGGTTAGGGTTCGGGCCTGGGTTAGGGTTAGGGGACGGGGACGGTTTAGGGTCCAGGTGAGGGTACGGCAACGTTTTAGGGGGAGCGTGCGTGTGAGGGCGCGGGTTAGTGTTAGCTTACGGGTTAGGATTAGGGGACGGGTGAGGGTCAGGCTTCGGGGAAGGGTTAGGGTTAGGGTTCGGGCTAGGGTTAGGGTTAGGGGACGGGGACGGTTTAGGCTCCAGGTGAGGGTACGGCAACGCTTTAGGGGGAGCGTGCGTGTGAGGGCGCGTGTTAGTGTTAGCGTACGGGTTAGGATTAGGGGACGGGTGAGGGTCAGGCTTCGGGGAAGGGTTAGGGTTAGGGTTCGGGCTAGGGTTAGGGTTAGGGGACGGGGACGGTTTAGGGTCCAGGTGAGGGTACGGCAACACTTTAGGGGGAGCGTACGTGTGAGGGCGCGGGTTAGTGTTAGCGTACGGGTTAGGATTAGGGGACGGGTGAGGGTCAGGCTTCGGGTAAGGGTTAGGGTTAGGGTTCGGGCTAGGGTTAGGGTTAGGGGATGGGGAAGGTTTAGGGTCCAGGTGAGGGTACGGCAACGCTTTAGGGGGAGCGTGCGTGTGAGGGCGCGGGTTAGTGTTAGCGTACAGGTTAGGATTAGGGGACGGGTGAGAGTCAGGCTTCGGGGAAGTGTTAGGGTTAGGGTTCGTGCTAGGGTAAGGGTTAAGGGACGGGGACGGTTTCGGGTCCAGGTGAGGGTACGGCAACGCTTTAGGGGGAGCGTGCGTGTGAGGACGCGGGTTAGTGTTAGCGTACTGGTTAGGATTAGGGGACGGGTGAGGGTCAGGCTTCGGGGAAGGGTTAGGGTTAGGGTTCGGGCTAGGGTTAGGGTTAGGGGACGGGGACGGTTTAGGGTCCAGGTGAGGGTACGGCAACGCTTTAGGGGGAGCGTACGTGTGAGGGCGCGGGTTAGTGTTAGCGTACGGGTTAGGATTAGGGGACGGGTGAGGGTCAGGCTTCGGGGAAGGGTTAGGGTTAGGGTTCGGGCTAGGGTTAGGGTTAGGGGACGGGGACGGTTCAGGGTCCAGGTGAGGGTACGGCAACGCCTTAGGGGGAGCGTGCGTGTGAGGGCGCGGGTTAGTGTTAGCGTACGGGTTAGGATTAGGTGACGGGTGAGGGTCAGGCTTCGGGGAAGGGTTAGGGTTAGGGTTCGGGCTAGGGTTAGGGTTAGGGGACGGGGACGGTTTAGGGTCCAGGTGAGGGTACGACAACGCTTTAGGGGGAGCATGCGTGTGAGGGCGCGGGTTAGTGTTAGCGTACGGGTTAGGATTAGGGGATGGGTGAGGGTCAGGCTTCGGGGAAGGGCTAGGGTTAGGGTTCGGGCTAGGGTTAGGGTTAGGGGACGGGGACGGTTTAGGGTCCAGGTGAGGGTACGGCAACGCTTTAGGGGGAGCATGCGTGTGAGGGCGCGGGTTAGTGTTAGCGTACGGGTTAGGATTAGGGGACGGGTGAGGGTCAGGCTTCGGGGAAGGGTTAGGGTTAGGGTTCGGGCTAGGGTTAGGGTTAGGGGACGGGGACGGTTTAGGGTCCAGGTGAGGGTACGGCAACGCTTTAGGGGGAGCGTGCGTGTGAGGGCGCGGGTTAGTTTTAGCGTACGGGTTAGGATTAGGGGACGGGTGAGGGTCAGGCTTCGGGGAAGGGTTAGGGTTAGGGTTCGGGCTAGGGTTAGGGTTAGGGGACGGGGACGGTTTAGGGTCCAGGTGAGGGTACGGCAACGCTTTAGGGGGAGCGTGCGTGTGAGGGCGCGGGTTAGTGTTAGCGTACGGGTTAGGATTAGGGGACGGGTGAGGGTCAGGCTTCTGGGAAGGGTTAGGGTTAGGGTTCGGGCTAGGGTAAGGGTTAAGGGACGGGGACGGTTTCGGGTCCAGGTGAGGGTACGGCAACGCTTTAGGGGGAGCGTGCGTGTGAGGGCGCGGGTTAGTGTTAGCGTACGGGTTAGGATTAGGGGACGGGTGAGGGTCAGGCTTCGGGGAAGGGTTAGGGTTAGGGTTCGGGCTAGGGTTAGGGTTAGGGGACGGGGACGGTTTAGGGTCCAGGTGAGGGTACGGCAACGCTTTAGGGGGAGCGTGCTTGTGAGGGCGCGGGTTAGTGTTAGCGTACGGGTTAGGATTAGGGGACGGGTGAGGGTCAGGCTTCGGGGAAGGGTTAGGGTTAGGGTTCGGGCTAGGGTTAGGGTTAGGGGACGGGGACGGTTTAGGGTCCAGGTGAGGGTACGGCAACGCTTTAGGGGGAGCGTGCGTGTGAGGGCGCGGGTTAGTGTGAGCGTACGGGTTAGGATTAGGGGACGGGTGAGGGTCAGGCTTCGGGGAAGGGTTAGGGTTAGGGTTCGGGCTAGGGTTAGGGTTAGGGGACGGGGACGGTTTAGGGTCCAGGTGAGGGTACGGCAACGCTTTAGGGGGAGCGTGCGTGTGAGGCCGCGGGTTAGTGTTAGCGTACGGGTTAGGATTAGGGGACGGGTGAGGGTCAGGCTTTGGGGGAGGGTTAGGGTTAGGGTTCGGGCTAGGGTTAGGGTTAGGGGACGGGGACGGTTTAGGGTCCAGGTGAGGGTACGGCAACGCTTTAGGGGGAGCGTGCGTGTGAGGGCGCGGGTTAGTATTAACGTACGGGTTAGGATTAGGGGACGGTTGAGGGTCAGGCTTCGGGGAAGGGTTAGGTTTAGGGTTCGGGCTAGGGTTAGGGTTAGGGGACGGGGACGGTTTAGGGTCCAGGTGAGGGTACGGCAACGCTTTAGGGGGAGCGTGCGTGTGAGGGCTTGGGTTAGTGTTAGCGTACCGGTTAGGATTAGGGGACGGTTGAGGGTCAGGCTTCGGGGAAGGGTTAGGGTTAGGGTTCGGGCTAGGGTTAGGGTTAGGTGACGGGGACGGTTTAGGGTCCAGGTGAGGGTACGGCAACGCTTTAGGGGGAGCGTGCATGTGAGGGCGCGGGGTAGTGTTAGCGTACTGGTTAGGATTAGGGGACGGGTGAGGGTCAGGCTTCGGGGAAGGGTTAGGGTTAGGGTTCGGGCTAGGGTTAGGGTTAGGGGACGGGGACGGTTTAGGGTCCAGATGAGGGTACGGCAACGCTTTAGGGGGAGCGTGTGTGTGAGGGCGCGGGTTAGTGTTAGCGTATGGCTTAGGATTAGGGGATGGGTGAGGGTCATGCTTCGGGGAAGGGTTAGGGTTAGGGTTCGGGCTAGGGTTAGGGTTAGGTGACGGGGACGGTTTAGGGTCCAGGTGAGGGTACGGCAACGCTTTAGGGGGAGCGAGCATGTGAGGGCGCGGGGTAGTGTTAGCGTACTGGTTAGGATTAGGGGACGGTTGAGGGTCAGGCTTCGGGGAAGGGTTAGGGTTAGGGTTCGGGCTAGGGTTAGGGTTAGGGGATGGGGACGGTTTAGGGTGCAGGAAAGTGTACAGCAACGCTTTAGGGGGAGCGTGCGTGTGAGGGCGAGGGTTAGTGTTAGCGTACGTGTTAGGATTAGGGGACGGGTGAGGGTCAGGCTTCGGGGAAGGGTTAGGGTTAGGGTTGTGGCTAGGGTTAGGGTTAAGGGACAGGGACGGTTTAGGGTCCAGGTGAGGGTACGGCAACGCTTTAGGGGGAGCGTGCGTGTGAGGGCGCGGGTTAGTGTTAGCGTACGGGTTAGGATTAGGGGACGGGTGAGGGTCAGGCTTCGGGGAAGGGTTAGGGTTAGGGTTCGGGCTAGGGTTAGGGTTAGGGGACGGGGATGGTTTAGGGTCCAGGTGAGGGTACAGCAACGCTTTAGGGGGAGCGTGCGTGTGAGGGCGCGGGTTAGTGTTAGCGTACGTGGTAGGATTGCGGACGGGTGAGGGTCAGGCTTCGGGGAAGGGTTAGGGTTAGGGTTCGGGCTAGGGTTAGGGTTAGGGGACGGGGACGGTTTAGAGTCCAGGTGAGGGTACGGCAAAGCTTCAGGGGGAGCGTGCGTGTGAGGGCGCGGGTTAGTGTTAGCGTACGGCTTAGGATTAGGGGACGGGTGAGGGTCAGGCTTCGGGGAAGGGTTAGGGTTAGGGTTCGGGCTAGGGTTAGGGTTAGGGGACGGGGACGGTTTAGGGTCCAGGTGAGGGTACGGCAACGCTTTACGGGGAGCGTGCGTGTGAGGGCGCGGGTTAGTGTTAGCGTACGGCTTAGGATTAGGGGACGGGTGAGGGTCAGGCTTCGGGGAAGGGTTAGGGTTAGGGTTTGGTCTAGGGTTAGGATTAGGGGACGGGGACGGTTTAGGGTCCAGGTGAGGGTACGGCAACGCTTTAGGGGGAGCGTGCGTGTGAGGGCGCGGGTTAGTGTTAGCGTACGGGTTAGGATTAGGGGACGGGTGAGGGTCAGGCTTCGGGGAAGGGTTAGGGTTAGGGTTCGGGCTAGGGTTAGGGTTAGGGGACGGGGACGGTTTAGGGTCCAGGTGAGGGTACGGCAACGCTTTAGGGGGAGCGTGCGTGTGAGGGCACGGGTTAGTGTTAGTGTACGGTTAGGATTAGGGGACGGGTGAGGGTCAGGCTTCGGGGAAGGGTTAGGGTTAGGGTTCGGGCTAGGGTTAGGGTTAGGGGACGGGGACGGTTTCGGGTCCAGGTGAGGGTACGGCAACGTTTTAGGGGGAGCGTGCGTGTGAGGGCGCGGGTTAGTGATAGCGTACGGGTTAGGATTAGGGGACGGGTGAGGGTCAGGCTTCGGGGAAGGCTTAGGGTTAGGGTTCGGGCTAGGTTTAGGGTTAGGGGACGGGGACGGTTTAGGGTCCAGGTGAGGGTACGGCAACGCTTTAGGGGGAGCGTGCGTGTGAGGGCGCAGGTTAGTGTTAGCGTACGGGTTAGGATTAGGGGACGGGTGAGGGTCAGGCTTCGGGGAAGGGTTAGGGTTAGGGTTCGGGCTAGGGTTAGGGTTAGGGGACGGGGACGGTTTAGGGTCCAGGTGAGGGTACGGCAACGCTTTAGGGGGAGCGTGCGTGTGAGGGCGCGGGTTAGTGTTAGCTTACGGGTTAGGATTAGGGGACGGGTGAGGGTCAGGCTTCGGGGAAGGGTTAGGGTTAGGGTTCGGGCTAGGGTTAGGGTTAGGGGACGGGGACGGTTTAGGGTCCAGGTGAGGGTACGGCAACGCTTTAGGGGGAGCGTGCGTGTGAGGGCGCGTGTTAGTGTTAGCGTACGGGTTAGGATTAGGGGACGGGTGAGGGTCAGGCTTCGGGGAAGGGTTAGGGTTAGGGTTCGGGCTAGGGTTAGGGTTAGGGGCCGGGGACGGTTTAGGGTCCAGGTGAGGGTACGGCAACACTTTAGGGGGAGCGTGCGTGTGAGGGCGCGGGTTAGTGTTAGCGTACGGGTTAGGATTAGGGGACGGGTGAGGGTCAGGCTTCGGGTAAGGGTTAGGGTTAGGGTTCGGGCTAGGGTTAGGGTTAGGGGATGGGGAAGGTTTAGGGTCCAGGTGAGGGTACGGCAACGCTTTAGGGGGAGCGTGCGTGTGAGGGCGCGGGTTAGTGTTAGCGTACGGGTTAGGATTAGGGGACGGGTGAGGGTCAGGCTTCGCGGAAGGGTTAGGGTTAGGGTTCAGGCTAGGGTTAGGGTTAGGGGACGGGGACGGTTTAGGGTCCAGGTGAGGTTACTGCAACGCTTTAGGGGGAGCGTGCGTGTGAGGGCGCGGGTTAGTGTTAGCGTATGGCTTAGGATTAGGGGATGGGTGAGGGTCATGCTTCGGAGAAGATTTAGGGTTAGGGTTCGGGCTAGGGTTAGGGTTAGGTGACGGGGACGGTTTAGGGTCCAGGTGAGGGTACGGCAACGCTTTAGGGGGAGCGTGCATGTGAGGGCGCGGGGTAGTGTTAGCGTACGGGTTAGGATTAGGGGACGGGTGAAGGTCAGGCTTCGGGGAAGGGTTAGGGTTAGGGTTCGGGCTAGGGTTAGGGTTAGGGGACGGGGACGGTTTAGGGTCCAGGTGAGGGTACGGCAACGCTTTAGGGGGAGCGTGCGTGTGAGGGCGCGGGTTAGTGTTAGCGTGCGGTTTAGGATTAGGGGACGGGTGAGGGTCAGGCTTCGGGGAAGGGTTAGGGTTAGGGTTCTGGCTAGGGTTAGGGTTACGGGACAGGGACGGTTTAGGGTCCTGGTGAGGGTACAGCAACGCTTTAGGGGGAGCGTGTGTGTGAGGGCGCGGGTTAGTGTTAGCGTACGGGTTAGGATTAGGGGACGGGTGAGGGTCAGGCTTCGGGGAAGGGTTAGGGTTAGGGTTCGGGCTAGGGTTAGGGTTAGGGGATGGGGACGGTTTAGGGTCCAGGTAAGAGTACAGCAATGCTTTAGGGGGAGCGTGCGTGTGAGGGCGAGGGTTAGTGTTAGCGTACGTGTTAGGATTACGGGACAGGTGAGGGTCAGGCTTCGGGGAAGGGTTAGGGTTAGGGTTCGGGCTAGGGTTAGGATTAGGGGACGGGGACGGTTTAGGGTCCAGGTGAGGGTACGGCAACGCTTTAGGGGGAGCGTGCGTGTGAGGGCGCGGGTTAGTGTTAGCGTACGGTTAGGATTAGGGGACGGGTGAGGGTCAGGCTTCGGGGAAGGGTTAGGGTTAGGGTTCGGGCTAGGGTTAGGGTTAGGGGACGGGGACGGTTTCGGGTCCAGGTCAGGGTACGGCAACGTTTTAGGGGGAGCGTGCGTGTGAGGGCGCGGGTTAGTGATAGCGTACGGGTTAGGATTAGGGGACGGGTGAGGGTCAGGCTTCGGGGAAGGGTTAGGGTTAGGGTTCGGGCTAGGGTTAGGGTTAGGGGACGGGGACGGTTTAGGGTCCAGGTGAGTGTACGGCAACGCTTTAAGGGGAGCGTGCGTGTGAGGGCGCGGGTTAGTGTTAGCGTACGGGTTAGGATTAGGGGACGGGTGAGGGTCAGGCTTCTGGGAAGGGTTAGGTTTAGGGTTCGGGCTAGGGTTAGGGTTAGGGGACGGGGACGGTTTAGGGTCCAGGTGAGGGCACGGCAACGTTTTAGGGGGAGCGTGCGTGTGAGGGCGCGGGTTAGTGTTAGCTTACGGGTTAGGATTAGGGGACGGGTGAGGGTCAGGCTTCGGGGAAGGGTTAGGGTTAGGGTTCGGGCTAGGGTTAGGGTTAGGGGACGGGGACGGTTTAGGGTCCAGGTGAGGGTACGGCAACGCTTTAGGGGGAGCGTGCGTGTGAGGGCGCGTGTTAGTGTTAGCGTACGGGTTAGGATTAGGGGACGGGTGAGGGTCAGGCTTCGGGGAAGGGTTAGGGTTAGGGTTCGGGCTAGGGTTAGGGTTAGGGGACGGGGACGGTTTAGGGTCCAGGTGAGGGTACGGCAACACTTTAGGGGGAGCGTGCGTGTGAGGGCGCGGGTTAGTGTTAGCGTACGGGTTAGGATTAGGGGACGGGTGAGGGTCAGGCTTCGGGTAAGGGTTAGGGTTAGGGTTCGGGCTAGGGTTAGGGTTAGGGGATGGGGAAGGTTTAGGGACCAGGTGAGGGTACGGCAACGCTTTAGGGGGAGCGTGCGTGTGAGGGCGCGGGTTAGTGTTAGCGTACGGGTTAGGATTAGGGGACGGGTGAGGGTCAGGCTTCGGGGAAGGGTTAGGGTTAGGGTTCGTGCTAGGGTAAGGGTTAAGGGACGGGGATGGTTTCGGGTCCAGGTGAGGGTACGGCAACGCTTTAGGGGGAGCATGCGTGTGAGGACGCGGGTTAGTGTTAGCGTACTGGTTAGGATTAGGGGACGGGTGAGGGTCAGGCTTCGGGGAAGGGTTAGGGTTAGGGTTCGGGCTAGGGTTAGGGTTAGGGGACGGGGACGGTTTAGGGTCCAGGTGAGGGTACGGCAACGCTTTAGGGGGAGCGTACGTGTGAGGGCGCGGGTTAGTGTTAGCGTACGGGTTAGGATTAGGGGACGGGTGAGGGTCAGGCTTCGGGGAAGGGTTAGGGTTAGGGTTCGGGCTAGGGTTAGGGTTAGGGGACGGGGACGGTTCAGGGTCCAGGTGAGGGTACGGCAACGCTTTAGGGGGAGCGTGCGTGTGAGGGCGCGGGTTAGTGTTAGCGTACGGGTTAGGATTAGGGGACGGGTGAGGGTCAGGCTTTGGGGAAGGGTTAGGGTTAGGGTTCGGGCTAGGGTTAGGGTTAGGGGACGGGGACGGTTTAGGGTCCAGGTGAGGGTACGACAATGCTTTAGGGGGAGCGTGCGTGTGAGGGCGCGGGTTAGTGTTAGCGTACGGGATAGGATTAGGGGATGTGTGAGGGTCAGGCTTCGGGGAAGGGCTAGGGTTAGGGTTCGGGCTAGGGTTAGGGTTAGGGGACGGGGACGGTTTAGGGTCCAGGTGAGGGTACGGCAACGCTTTAGGGGGAGCGTGCGTGTGAGGGCGCGGGTTAGTGTTAGCGTACGGGTTAGGATTAGGGGACGGGTGAGGGTCAGGCTTCGGGGAAGGGTTAGGGTTAGGGTTCGGGCTAGGGTTAGGGTTAGGGGACGGGGACGGTTTAGGGTCCAGGTGAGGGTACGGCAACGCTTTAGGGGGAGCGTGCGTGTGAGGGCGCGGGTTAGTGTTAGCGTACGGGTTAGGATTAGGGGACGGGTGAGGGTCAGGCTTCGGGGAAGGGTTAGGGTTAGGGTTCGGGCTAGGGTTAGGGTTAGGGGACGGGGACGGTTTAGGGTCCAGGTGAGGGTACGGCAACGCAATAGGGGGAGCGTGCGTGTGAGGGCGCGGGTTAGTGTTAGCGTACGGGTTAGGATTAGGGGACGGGTGAGGGTCAGGCTTCCGGTAAGGGTTAGGGTTAGGGTTCGGGCTAGGGTTAGGGTTAGGGGATGGGGAAGGTTTAGGGTCCAGGTGAGGGTACGGCAACGCTTTAGGGGGAGCGTGCGTGTGAGGGCGCGGGTTAGTGTTAGCGTACGGGTTAGGATTAGGGGACGGGTGAGGGTCAGGCTTCGGGGAAGGGTTAGGGTTAGGGTTCGTGCTAGGGTAAGGGTTAAGGGACGGGGACGGTTTCGGGTCCAGGTGAGGGTACGGCAACGCTTTAGGGGGAGCATGCGTGTGAGAACGCGGGTTAGTGTTAGCGTACTGGTTAGGATTAGGGGACGGGTGAGGGTCAGGCTTCGGGGAAGGGTTAGGGTTAGGGTTCGGGCTAGGGTTAGGGTTAGGGGACGGGGACGGTTTAGGGTCCAGGTGAGGGTACGGCAACACTTTAGGGGGAGCGTACGTGTGAGGGCGCGGGTTAGTGTTAGCGTACGGGTTAGGATTAGGGGACGGGTGAGGGTCAGGCTTCGGGGAAGGGTTAGGGTTAGGGTTCGGGCTAGGGTTAGGGTTAGGGGACGGGGACGGTTCAGGGTCCAGGTGAGGGTACGGCAACGCTTTAGGGGGAGCGTGCGTGTGAGGGCGCGGGTTAGTGTTAGCGTACGGGTTAGGATTAGGGGACGGGTGAGGGTCAGGCTTCGGGGAAGGGTTAGGGTTAGGGTTCGGGCTAGGGTTAGGGTTAGGGGACGGGGACGGTTTAGGGTCCAGGTGAGGGTACGACAACGCTTTAGGGGGAGCGTGCGTGTGAGGGCACGGGTTAGTGTTAGCGTACGGGTTAGGATTAGGGGATGGGTGAGGGTCAGGCTTCGGGGAAGGGCTAGGGTTAGGGTTCGGGCTAGGGTTAGGGTTAGGGGACGGGGACGGTTTAGGGTCCAGGTGAGGGTACGGCAACGCTTTAGGGGGAGCGTGCGTGTGAGGGCGCGGGTTAGTGTTAGCGTACGGGTTAGGATTAGGGGACGGGTGAGGGTCAGGCTTCGGGGAAGGGTTAGTGTTAGGGTTCGGGCTAGGGTAAGGGTTAAGGGACGGGGACGGTTTCTGGTCCAGGTGAGGGTACGGCAACGCTTTAGGGGGAGCGTGCGTGTGAGGGCGCGGGTTAGTGTTAGCGTACGGGTTAGGATTAGGGGACGGGTGAGGGTCAGGCTTCGGGGAAGGGTTAGGGTTAGGGTTCGGGCTAGGGTTAGGGTTAGGGGACGGGGACGGTTTAGGGTCCAGGTGAGGGTACAGCAACGCTTTAGGGGGAGCGTGCGTGTGAGGGCGCGGGTTAGTGTTAGCGTACGGGTTAGGATTAGGGGACGGGTGAGTGTCAGGCTTCGGGGAAGGGTTAGGGTTAGGGTTCGGGCTAGGGTTAGGGTTAGGGGACGGGGACGGTTTAGGGTCCAGGTGAGGGTACGGCAACGCTTTAGGGGGAGCGTGCGTGTGAGGGCGCGGGTTAGTGTGAGCGTACGGGTTAGGATTAGGGGACGGGTGAGGGTCAGGCTTCGGGGAAGGGTTAGGGTTAGGGTTCGGGCTAGGGTTAGGGTTAGGGGACGGGGACGGTTTAGGGTCCAGGTGAGGGTACGGCAACGCTTTAGGGGGAGCGTGCGTGTGAGGCCGCGGGTTAGTGTTAGCGTACGGGTTAGGATTATGGGACGGGTGAGGGTCAGGCTTCGGGGAAGGGTTAGGGTTAGGGTTCGGGCTAGGGTAAGGGTTAAGGGACGGGGACGCTTTCGGGTCCAGGTGAGGGTACGGCAACGCTTTAGGGGGAGCGTGCGTGTGAGGGCGCGGGTTAGTGTTAGCGTACGGGTTAGGATTAGGGGACGGGTGAGGGTCAGGCTTCGGGGAAGGGTTAGGGTTAGGGTTCGGGCTAGGGTAAGGGTTAAGGGACGGGGACGGTTTCGGGTCCAGGTGAGAGTACGGCAACGCTTTAGGGGGAGCGTGCGTGTGAGGGCGCGGGTTAGTGTTAGCGTACGGGTTAGGATTAGGGGACGGGTGAGTGTCAGGCTTCGGGGAAGGGTTAGGGTTAGGGTTCGGGCTAGGGTTAGGGTTAGGGGACGGGGACGGTTTAGGGTCCAGGTGAGGGTACGGCAACGCTTTAGGGGGAGCGTGCGTGTGAGGGCGCGGGTTAGTGTGAGCGTACGGGTTAGGATTAGGGGACGGGTGAGGGTCAGGCTTCGGGGAAGGGTTAGGGTTAGGGTTCGGGCTAGGGTTAGGGTTAGGGGACGGGGACGGTTTAGGGTCCAGGTGATGGTACGGCAACGCTTTAGGGGGAGCGTGCGTGTGAGGCCGCGGGTTAGTGTTAGCGTACGGGTTAGGATTAGGGGACGAGTGAGGGTCAGGCTTTGGGGAAGGGTTAGGGTTAGGGTTCGGGCTAGGGTTAGGGTTAGGGGACGGGGACGGTTCAGGGTCCAGATGAGGGTACGGCAACGCTTTAGGGGGAGCGTGCGTGTGAGGGCGCGGGTTAGTGTTAGCGTACGGGTTAGGATTAGGGGACGGGTGAGGGTCAGGCTTCGGGGAAGGGTTAGGGTTAGGGTTCGGGCTAGGGTTAGGGTTAGGGGACGGGGACGGATTCGGGTCCAGGTGAGGGTACGGCAACGCTTTAGGGGGAGCGTGCGTGTGAGGGCGCGGGTTAGTGTTAGCGTACGGGTTAGGATTAGGGGACGGGTGAGGGTCAGGCTTCGGGGAAGGGTTAGGGTTAGGGTTCGGGCTAGGGTTAGGGTTAGGGGACGGGGACGGTTTAGGGTCCAGGTGAGGGTACGGCAACGCTTTAGGGGGAGCGTGCGTGTGAGGGCGCGGGTTAGTGTTAGCGTACGGGTTAGGATTAGGGGATGGGTGAGGGTCAGGCTTCGGGGAAGGGTTAGGGTTAGGGTTCGGGCTAGGGTTAGGGTTAGGGGACGGGGACGGTTTAGGGTCCAGGTGAGGGTACGGCAACGCTTTAGGGGGAGCCTGCGTGTGAGGGCGCGGGTTAGTGTTAGCGTACGGGTTAGGATTAGGGGACGGGTGAGGGTCAGGCTTCGGGGAAGGGTTAGGGTTAGGGTTCGGGCTAGGGTTAGGCTTAGGGGACGGGGACGGTTTAGGGTCCAGGTGAGGGTACGGCAACGCTTTAGGGGGAGCGTGCGTGTTAGGGCGCGGGTTAGTGTTAGCGTACGGGTTAGGATTAGGGGACGGGTGAGGGTCAGGCTTCGGGGAAGGTTTAGGCTTAGGGTTCGGGCTAGGGTTAGGGTTAGGGGACGGGGACGATTTAGGGTCCAGGTGAGGGTACGGCAACGCTTTAGGGGGAGCGTGCGTGTTAGGGCGCGGGTTAGTGTTAGCGTACGGGTTAGGATTAGGGGACGGGTGAGGGTCAGGCTTCGGGGAAGAGTTAGGGTTAGGGTTCGGGCTAGGGTTAGGGTTATGGGACGGGGACGGTTTAGGGTCCAGGTGAGGGTACGGCAACGCTTTAGGGGGAGCGTGCGTGTGAGGGCGCTGGTTAGTGTTAGCGTACGGGTTAGGATTAGGGGACGGGTGAGTGTCAGGCTTCGGGGAAGGATTAGGGTTAGGGTTCGGGCTAGGGTTAGGGTTAGGGGACGGGGACGGTTTAGGGTCCAGGTGAGGGTACGGCAACGCTTTAGGGGGAGCGTGCGTGTGAGGGCGCGGATTAGTGTTAGCGTACGGGTTAGGATTAGGGGACGGGTGAGGGTCAGGCTTCGGGGAAGGGTTAGGGTTAGGGTTCGGGCTAGGGTTAGGGTTAGGGGACGGGGACGGTTTAGGGTCCAGGTGAGGGTACGGCAACGCTTTAGGGGGAGCGTGCGTGTGAGGGCGCGGGTTAGTGTTAGCGTACGGGTTAGGATTAGGGGACGGGTGAGGGTCAGGCTTCGGGGAAGAGTTAGGGTTAGGGTTCGGGCTAGGGTTAGGGTTAGGGGACGGGGACGGTTTAGGGTCCAGGTGAGGGTACGGCAACGCTTTAGGGGGAGCGTGCGTGTGAGGGCGCTGGTTAGTGTTAGCGTACGGGTTAGGATTAGGGGACGGGTGAGTGTCAGGCTTCGGGGAAGGATTAGGGTTAGGGTTCGGGCTAGGGTTAGGGTTAGGGGACGGGGACGGTTTAGGGTCCAGGTGAGGGTACGGCAACGCTTTAGGGGGAGCGTGCGTGTGAGGGCGCGGATTAGTGTTAGCGTACGGGTTAGGATTAGGGGACGGGTGAGGGTCAGGCTTCTGGGAAGGGTTAGGTTTAGGGTTCGGGCTAGGGTTAGGGTTAGGGGACGGGGACGGTTTAGGGTCCAGGTGAGGGCACGGCAACGTTTTAGGGGGAGCGTGCGTGTGAGGGCGCGGGTTAGTGTTAGCTTACGGGTTAGGATTAGGGGACGGGTGAGGGTCAGGCTTCGGGGAAGGGTTAGGGTTAGGGTTCGGGCTAGGGTTAGGGTTAGGGGACGGGGACGGTTTAGGGTCCAGGTGAGGGTACGGCAACGCTTTAGGGGGAGCGTGCGTGTGAGGGCGCGTGTTAGTGTTAGCGTACGGGTTAGGATTAGGGGACGGGTGAGGGTCAGGCTTCGGGGAAGGGTTAGGGTTAGGGTTCGGGCTAGGGTTAGGGTTAGGGGACGGGGACGGTTTAGGGTCCAGGTGAGGGTACGGCAACGCTTTAGGGGGAGCGTACGTGTGAGGGCGCGGGTTAGTGTTAGCGTACGGGTTAGGATTAGGGGACGGGTGAGGGTCAGGCTTCGGGGAAGGGTTAGGGTTAGGGTTCGGGCTAGGGTTAGGGTTAGGGGACGGGGACGGTTCAGGGTCCAGGTGAGGGTACGGCAACGCTTTAGGGGGAGCGTGCGTGTGAGGGCGCGGGTTAGTGTTAGCGTACGGGTTAGGATTAGGGGACGGGTGAGGGTCAGGCTTTGGGGAAGGGTTAGGGTTAGGGTTCGGGCTAGGGTTAGGGTTAGGGGACGGGGACGGTTTAGGGTCCAGGTGAGGGTACGACAATGCTTTAGGGGGAGCGTGCGTGTGAGGGCGCGGGTTAGTGTTAGCGTACGGGTTAGGATTAGGGGATGGGTGAGGGTCAGGCTTCGGGGAAGGGCTAGGGTTAGGGTTCGGGCTAGGGTTAGGGTTAGGGGACGGGGACGGTTTAGGGTCCAGGTGAGGGTACGGCAACGCTTTAGGGGGAGCGTGCGTGTGAGGGCGCGGGTTAGTTTTAGCGTACGGGTTAGGATTAGGGGACGGGTGAGGGTCAGGCTTCGGGGAAGGGTTAGGGTTAGGGTTCGGGCTAGGGTTAGGGTTAGGGGACGGGGACGGTTTAGGGTCCAGTTGAGGGTACGGCAACGCTTTAGGGGGAGCGTGCGTGTGAGGGCGCACGTTAGTGTTAGCGTACGGGTTAGGATTAGGGGACGGGTGAGGGTCAGGCTTCGGGGAAGGGTTAGGGTTAGGGTTCGGGCTAGGGTTAGGGTTAGGGGACGGGGATGGTTTAGGGTCCAGGTGAGGGTACGGCAACGCTTTAGGGGGAGTGTGCGTGTGAGGGCGCGCGTTAGTGTTAGCGTACGGCTTAGGATTAGGGGACGGGTGAGGGTCAGGCTTCGGGGAAGGGTTAGGGTTAGGGTTCGGGCTAGGGTTAGGGTTAGGGGACGGGGACGGTTTAGGGTCCAGGTGAGGGTACGGCAACGCTTTAGGGGGAGCGTGCGTGTGAGGGCGCGGGTTAGTGTTAGCGTACGGCTTAGGATTAGGGGACGGGTGAGGGTCAGGCTTCGGGGAAGGGTTAGGGTTAGGGTTCGGGCTAGGGTTAGGGTTAGGGGACGGGGACGGTTTAGGGTCCAGGTGAGGGTACGGCAACGCTTTAGGGGGAGCCTGCGTGTGAGGGCGCGGGTTAGTGTTAGCGTACGGGTTAGGATTAGGGGACGGGTGAGGGTCAGGCTTCGGGGAAGGGTTAGGGTTAGGGTTCGGGCTAGGGTTAGGCTTAGGGGACGGGGACGGTTTAGGGTCCAGGTGAGGGTACGGCAACGCTTTAGGGGGAGCGTGCGTGTGAGGGCGCGGGTTAGTGTTAGCGTACGGGTTAGGATTAGGGGACGGGTGAGGGTCAGGCTTCGGGGAAGGTTTAGGCTTAGGGTTCGGGCTAGGGTTAGGGTTAGGGGACGGGGACGATTTAGGGTCCAGGTGAGGGTACGGCAACGCTTTAGGGGGAGCGTGCGTGTGAGGGCGCGGGTTAGTGTTAGCGTACGGGTTAGGATTAGGGGACGGGTGAGGGTCAGGCTTCGGGGAAGAGTTAGGGTTAGGGTTCGGGCTAGGGTTAGGGTTAGGGGACGGGGACGGTTTAGGGTCCAGGGGAGGGTACGGCAACGCTTTAGGGGGAGCGTGCGTGTGAGGGCGCTGGTTAGTGTTAGCGAACGGGTTAGGATTAGGGGACGGGTGAGTGTCAGGCTTCGGGGAAGGATTAGGGTTAGGGTTCGGGCTAGGGTTAGGGTTAGGGGACGGGGACGGTTTAGGGTCCAGGTGAGGGTACGGCAACGCTTTAGGGGGAGCGTGCGTGTGAGGGCGCGGATTAGTGTTAGCGTACGGGTTAGGATTAGGGGACGGGTGAGGGTCAGGCTTCGGGGAAGGGTTAGGGTTAGGGTTCGGGCTAGGGTTAGGGTTAGGGGACGGGGACGGTTTAGGGTCCAGGTGAGGGTACGGCAACGCTTTAGGGGGAGCGTGCGTGTGAGGGCGCGGGTTAGTGTTAGCGTACGGGTTAGGATTAGGGGACGGGTGAGGGTCAGGCTTCGGGGAAGAGTTAGGGTTAGGGTTCGGGCTAGGGTTAGGGTTAGGGGACGGGGACGGTTTAGGGTCCAGGTGAGGGTACGGCAACGCTTTAGGGGGAGCGTGCGTGTGAGGGCGCTGGTTAGTGTTAGCGTACGGGTTAGGATTAGGGGACGGGTGAGTGTCAGGCTTCGGGGAAGGATTAGGGTTAGGGTTCGGGCTAGGGTTAGGGTTAGGGGACGGGGACGGTTTAGGGTCCAGGTGAGGGTACGGCAACGCTTTAGGGGGAGCGTGCGTGTGAGGGCGCGGATTAGTGTTAGCGTACGGGTTAGGATTAGGGGACGGGTGAGGGTCAGGCTTCGGGGAAGGGTTAGGCTTAGGGTTCGGGCTAGGGTTAGGGTTAGGGGACGGGGACGGTTTAGGGTCCAGGTGAGGGTACGGCAACGCTTTAGGGGGAGCGTGCGTGTGAGGGCGCGGGTTAGTGTTAGCGTACGGGTTAGGATTAGGTGACGGGTGAGGGTCAGGCTTCGGGGAAGGGTTAGGGTTAGGGTTCGGGCTAGGGTTAGGGTTAGGGGACGGGGACGGTTTAGGGTCCAGGTGAGGGTACGGCAACGCTTTAGGGGAAGCGTGCGTGTGAGGGCGCGGGTTAGTATTAACGTACGGGTTAGGATTAGGGGACGGTTGAGGGTCAGGCTTTGGGGAAGGGTTAGGTTTAGGGTTCGGGCTAGGGTTAGGGTTAGGGGACGGGGACGGTTTAGGGTCCAGGTGAGGGTACGGCAACGCTTTAGGGGGAGCGTGCGTGTGAGGGCTTGGGTTAGTGTTAGCGTACGGGTTAGGATTAGGGGATGGTTGAGGGTCAGGCTTTGGGGAAGGGTTAGGGTTAGGGTTCGGGCTAGGGTTAGGGTTAGGTGACGGGGACGGTTTAGGGTCCAGGTGAGGGTACGGCAACGCTTTAGGGGGAGCGTGCATGTGAGGGGGCGGGGTAGTGTTAGCGTACTGGTTAGGATTAGGGGACGGGTGAGGGTCAGGCTTCGGGGAAGGGTTAGGGTTAGGGTTCGAGCTAGGGTTAGGGTTAGGGGACGGGGACGGTTTAGGGTCCAGGTGAGGGAATGGCAACTCTTTAGGGGGAGCGTGTGTGTGAGGGCACGGGTTAGTGTTAGCGTATGGCTTAGGATTAGGGGATGGGTGAGGGTCATGCTTCGGGGAAGGGTTAGGGTTAGGGTTCGGGCTAGGGTTAGGGTTAGGTGACGGGGACGGTTTAGGGTCCAGGTGAGGGTACGGCAACGCTTTAGGGGGAGCGAGCATGTGAGGGCGCGGGGTAGTGTTAGCGTACTGGTTAGGATTAGGGGACGGTTGAGGGTCAGGCTTCGGGGAAGGGTTAAGGTTAGGGTTCGGGCTAGGGTTAGGGTTAGGGGATGGGGACGGTTTAGGGTGCAGGTAAGAGTACAGCAACGCTTTAGGGGGAGCGTGCGTGTGAGGGCGAGGGTTAGTGTTAGCGTACGTGTTAGGATTAGGGGACGGGTGAGGGTCAGGCTTCGGGGAAGGGTTAGGGTTAGGGTTGTGGCTAGGGTTAGGGTTAAGGGACGGGGACGGTTTAGGGTCCAGGTGAGGGTACGGCAACGCTTTAGGGGGAGCGTGCGTGTGAGGGCGCGGGTTAGTGTTAGCGTACGGGTTAGGATTAGGGGACGGGTGAGGGTCAGGCTTCGGGGAAGGGTTAGGGTTAGGGTTCGGGCTAGGGTTAGGGTTAGGGGACGGGGACGGTTTAGGGTCCAGGTGAGGGTACGGCAAAGCTTCAGGGGGAGCGTGCGTGTGAGGGCGCGGGTTAGTGTTAGCGTACGGGTTAGGGTTAGGGGACGGGTGAGGGTCAGGCTTCGGGGAAGGGTTAGGGTTAGGGTTCGGGCTAGGGTTAGGGTTAGGGGACGGGGACGGTTTAGGGTCCAGGTGAGGGTACGGCAACGCTTTAGGGGGAGCGTGCGTGTGAGGGCGCGGGTTAGTGTTAGCGTACGGCTTACGATTAGGGGACGGGTGAGGGTTAGGCTTCGGGGAAGGGTTAGGGTTAGGGTTTGGTCTAGGGTTAGGGTTAGGGGACGGGGACGGTTTAGGGTCCAGGTGAGGGTACGGCAACGCTTTAGGGGGAGCGTGCGTGTGAGGGCGCGGGTTAGTGTTAGCGTACGGGTTAGGATTAGGGGACGGGTGAGGGTCAGGCTTCGGGGAAGGGTTAGGGTTAGGGTTCGGGCTAGGGTTAGGGTTAGGGGACGGGGACGGTTTAGGGTCCAGGTGAGGGTACGGCAACGCTTTAGGGGGAGCGTGCGTGTGAGGGCGCGGGTTAGTGTCAGCGTACGGCTTAGGATTAGGGGACGGGTGAGGGTCAGGCTTCGGGGAAGGGTTAGGGTTAGGGTTCGGGCTAGGGTTAGGGTTAGGGGACGGGGACGGTTTCGGGTCCAGGTGAGGGTACGGCAACGTTTTAGGGGGAGCGTGCGTGTGAGGGCGCGGGTTAGTGATAGCGTACGGGTTAGGATTAGGGGACGGGTGAGGGTCAGGCTTCGGGGAAGGGTTAGGGTTAGGGTTCGGGCTAGGGTTAGGGTTAGGGGACGGGGACGGTTTAGGGTCCAGGTGAGGGTACGGCAACGCTTTAGGGGGAGCGTGCGTGTGAGGCCGCGGGTTAGTGTTAGCGTACGGGTTAGGATTAGGGGACGGGTGAGGGTCAGGCTTCTGGGAAGGGTTAGGGTTAGGGTTCGGGCTAGGGTTAGGGTTAGGGGATGGGGACGGTTTATGGTCCAGGTGAGGGTACGGCAACGTTTTAGGGGGAGCGTGCATGTGAGGGCGCGGGTTAGTGTTAGCTTACGGGTTAGGATTAGGGGACGGGTGAGGGTCAGGCTTCGGGGAAGGGTTAGGGTTAGGGTTCGGGCTAGGGTTAGGGTTAGGGGACGGGGACGGTTTAGGGTCCAGGTGGGGGTACGGCAACGCTTTAGGGGGAGCGTGCGTGTGAGGGCGCGTGTTAGTGTTAGCGTACGGGTTAGGATTAGGGGACGGGTGAGGGTCAGGCTTCGGGGAAGGGTTAGGGTTAGGGTTCGGGCTAGGGTTAGGGTTAGGGGCCGGGGACGGTTTAGGGTCCAGGTGAGGGTACGGCAACGCTTTAGGGGGAGCGTGCGTGTGAGGGCGCGGGTTAGTGTTAGCGTACGGGTTAGGATTAGGGGACGGGTGAGGGTCAGGCTTCGGGGAAGGGTTAGGGTTAGGGTTCGGGCTAGGGTTAGGGTTAGGGGACGGGGACGGTTTAGGGTCCAGGTGAGGGTACGACAACGCTTTAGGGGGAGCGTGCGTGTGAGGGCGCGGGTTAGTGTTAGCGTACGGGTTAGGATTAGGGGATGGGTGAGTGTCAGGCTTCGGGGAAGGGCTAGGGTTAGGGTTCGGGCTAGGGTTAGGGTTAGGGGACGGGGACGGTTTAGGGTCCAGGTGAGGGTACGGCAACGCTTTAGGGGGAGCGTGCGTGTGAGGGCGCGGGTTAGTGTTAGCGTACGGGTTAGGATTAGGGGACGGGTGAGGGTCAGGCTTCGGGGAAGGGTTAGGGTTAGGGTTCGGGCTAGGGTTAGGGTTAGGGGACGGGGACGGTTTAGGGTCCAGGTGAGGGT
Organism: Delphinus delphis; assembly: GCF_949987515.2. Lineage (NCBI taxonomy): Eukaryota > Metazoa > Chordata > Mammalia > Artiodactyla > Delphinidae > Delphinus > Delphinus delphis. Next base: position 60,161,992 of record NC_082701.1, read on the forward strand.
ACGGCAACGCTTTAGGGGAAGCGTGCGTGTGAGGGCGCGGGTTAGTATTAACGTACGGGTTAGGATTAGGGGACGGTTGAGGGTCAGGCTTTGGGGAAGGGTTAGGTTTAGGGTTCGGGCTAGGGTTAGGGTTAGGGGACGGGGACGGTTTAGGGTCCAGGTGAGGGTACGGCAACGCTTTAGGGGGAGCGTGCGTGTGAGGGCTTGGGTTAGTGTTAGCGTACGGGTTAGGATTAGGGGATGGTTGAGGGTCAGGCTTTGGGGAAGGGTTAGGGTTAGGGTTCGGGCTAGGGTTAGGGTTAGGTGACGGGGACGGTTTAGGGTCCAGGTGAGGGTACGGCAACGCTTTAGGGGGAGCGTGCATGTGAGGGGGCGGGGTAGTGTTAGCGTACTGGTTAGGATTAGGGGACGGGTGAGGGTCAGGCTTCGGGGAAGGGTTAGGGTTAGGGTTCGAGCTAGGGTTAGGGTTAGGGGACGGGGACGGTTTAGGGTCCAGGTGAGGGAATGGCAACTCTTTAGGGGGAGCGTGTGTGTGAGGGCACGGGTTAGTGTTAGCGTATGGCTTAGGATTAGGGGATGGGTGAGGGTCATGCTTCGGGGAAGGGTTAGGGTTAGGGTTCGGGCTAGGGTTAGGGTTAGGTGACGGGGACGGTTTAGGGTCCAGGTGAGGGTACGGCAACGCTTTAGGGGGAGCGAGCATGTGAGGGCGCGGGGTAGTGTTAGCGTACTGGTTAGGATTAGGGGACGGTTGAGGGTCAGGCTTCGGGGAAGGGTTAAGGTTAGGGTTCGGGCTAGGGTTAGGGTTAGGGGATGGGGACGGTTTAGGGTGCAGGTAAGAGTACAGCAACGCTTTAGGGGGAGCGTGCGTGTGAGGGCGAGGGTTAGTGTTAGCGTACGTGTTAGGATTAGGGGACGGGTGAGGGTCAGGCTTCGGGGAAGGGTTAGGGTTAGGGTTGTGGCTAGGGTTAGGGTTAAGGGACGGGGACGGTTTAGGGTCCAGGTGAGGGTACGGCAACGCTTTAGGGGGAGCGTGCGTGTGAGGGCGCGGGTTAGTGTTAGCGTACGGGTTAGGATTAGGGGACGGGTGAGGGTCAGGCTTCGGGGAAGGGTTAGGGTTAGGGTTCGGGCTAGGGTTAGGGTTAGGGGACGGGGACGGTTTAGGGTCCAGGTGAGGGTACGGCAAAGCTTCAGGGGGAGCGTGCGTGTGAGGGCGCGGGTTAGTGTTAGCGTACGGGTTAGGGTTAGGGGACGGGTGAGGGTCAGGCTTCGGGGAAGGGTTAGGGTTAGGGTTCGGGCTAGGGTTAGGGTTAGGGGACGGGGACGGTTTAGGGTCCAGGTGAGGGTACGGCAACGCTTTAGGGGGAGCGTGCGTGTGAGGGCGCGGGTTAGTGTTAGCGTACGGCTTACGATTAGGGGACGGGTGAGGGTTAGGCTTCGGGGAAGGGTTAGGGTTAGGGTTTGGTCTAGGGTTAGGGTTAGGGGACGGGGACGGTTTAGGGTCCAGGTGAGGGTACGGCAACGCTTTAGGGGGAGCGTGCGTGTGAGGGCGCGGGTTAGTGTTAGCGTACGGGTTAGGATTAGGGGACGGGTGAGGGTCAGGCTTCGGGGAAGGGTTAGGGTTAGGGTTCGGGCTAGGGTTAGGGTTAGGGGACGGGGACGGTTTAGGGTCCAGGTGAGGGTACGGCAACGCTTTAGGGGGAGCGTGCGTGTGAGGGCGCGGGTTAGTGTCAGCGTACGGCTTAGGATTAGGGGACGGGTGAGGGTCAGGCTTCGGGGAAGGGTTAGGGTTAGGGTTCGGGCTAGGGTTAGGGTTAGGGGACGGGGACGGTTTCGGGTCCAGGTGAGGGTACGGCAACGTTTTAGGGGGAGCGTGCGTGTGAGGGCGCGGGTTAGTGATAGCGTACGGGTTAGGATTAGGGGACGGGTGAGGGTCAGGCTTCGGGGAAGGGTTAGGGTTAGGGTTCGGGCTAGGGTTAGGGTTAGGGGACGGGGACGGTTTAGGGTCCAGGTGAGGGTACGGCAACGCTTTAGGGGGAGCGTGCGTGTGAGGCCGCGGGTTAGTGTTAGCGTACGGGTTAGGATTAGGGGACGGGTGAGGGTCAGGCTTCTGGGAAGGGTTAGGGTTAGGGTTCGGGCTAGGGTTAGGGTTAGGGGATGGGGACGGTTTATGGTCCAGGTGAGGGTACGGCAACGTTTTAGGGGGAGCGTGCATGTGAGGGCGCGGGTTAGTGTTAGCTTACGGGTTAGGATTAGGGGACGGGTGAGGGTCAGGCTTCGGGGAAGGGTTAGGGTTAGGGTTCGGGCTAGGGTTAGGGTTAGGGGACGGGGACGGTTTAGGGTCCAGGTGGGGGTACGGCAACGCTTTAGGGGGAGCGTGCGTGTGAGGGCGCATGTTAGTGTTAGCGTACGGGTTAGGATTAGGGGACGGGTGAGGGTCAGGCTTCGGGGAAGGGTTAGGGTTAGGGTTCGGGCTAGGGTTAGGGTTAGGGGCCGGGGACGGTTTAGGGTCCAGGTGAGGGTACGGCAACGCTTTAGGGGGAGCGTGCGTGTGAGGGCGCGGGTTAGTGTTAGCGTACGGGTTAGGATTAGGGGACGGGTGAGGGTCAGGCTTCGGGGAAGGGTTAGGGTTAGGGTTCGGGCTAGGGTTAGGGTTAGGGGACGGGGACGGTTTAGGGTCCAGGTGAGGGTACGACAACGCTTTAGGGGGAGCGTGTGTGTGAGGGCGCGGGTTAGTGTTAGCGTACGGGTTAGGATTAGGGGATGGGTGAGTGTCAGGCTTCGGGGAAGGGCTAGGGTTAGGGTTCGGGCTAGGGTTAGGGTTAGGGGACGGGGACGGTTTAGGGTCCAGGTGAGGGTACGGCAACGCTTTAGGGGGAGCGTGCGTGTGAGGGCGCGGGTTAGTGTTAGCGTACGGGTTAGGATTAGGGGACGGGTGAGGGTCAGGCTTCGGGGAAGGGTTAGGGTTAGGGTTCGGGCTAGGGTTAGGGTTAGGGGACGGGGACGGTTTAGGGTCCAGGTGAGGGTACGGCAACGCTTTAGGGGGAGCGTGCGTGTGAGGGCGCGGGTTAGTGTTAGCGTACGGGTTAGGATTAGGGGACGGGTGAGGGTCAGGCTTCGGGGAAGGGTTAGGGTTAGGGTTCGGGCTAGGGTTAGGGTTAGGGGACGGGGACGGTTTAGGGTCCAGGTGAGGGTACGGCAACGCTTTAGGGGGAGCGTGCGTGTGAGGGCGCGGGTTAGTGTTAGCGTACGGGTTAGGATTAGGGGACGGGTGAGGGTCAGGCTTCGGGGAAGGGTTAGGGTTAGGGTTCGGGCTAGGGTAAGGGTTAAGGGACGGGGACGGTTTCGGGTCCAGGTGAGGGTACGGCAACGCTTTCGGGGGAGCGTGCGTGTGAGGGCGCGGGTTAGTGTTAGCGTACGGGTTAGGATTAGGGGACGGGTGAGGGTCAGGCTTCGGGGAAGGGTTAGGGTTAGGGATCGGGCTAGGGTTAGGGTTAGGGGACGGGGACGGTTTAGGGTCCAGGTGAGGGTACGGCAACGCTTTAGGGGGAGCGTGCGTGTGAGGGCGCGGGTTAGTGTTAGCGTACGGGTTAGGATTAGGGGACGGGTGAGGGTCAGGCTTCGGGGAAGGGTTAGGGTTAGGGTTCGGGCTAGGGTTAGGGTTAGGGGACGGGGACGGTTTAGGGTCCAGGTGAGGGTACGGCAACGCTTTAGGGGGAGCGTGCGTGTGAGGGCGCGGGTTAGTGTGAGCGTACGGGTTAGGATTAGGGGACGGGTGAGGGTCAGGCTTCGGGGAAGGGTTAGGGTTAGGGTTCGGGCTAGGGTTAGGGTTAGGGGACGGGGACGGTTTAGGGTCCAGGTGAGGGTACAGCAACGCTTTAGGGGGAGCGTGCGTGTGAGGCCGCGGGTTAGTGTTAGCGTACGGGTTAGGATTAGGGGACGGGTGAGGGTCAGGCTTTGGGGAAGGTTTAGGGTTAGGGTTCGGGCTAGGGTTAGGGTTAGGGGACGGGGACGGTTCAGGGTCCAGGTGAGGGTACGGCAACGCTTTAGGGGGAGCGTGCGTGTGAGGGCGCGGGTTAGTGTTAGCGTACGGGTTAGGATTAGGGGACGGGTGAGGGTCAGGCTTCGGGGAAGGGTTAGGGTTAGGGTTCGGGCTAGGGTTAGGGTTAGGGGACGGGGACGGGTTAGGGTCCAGGTGATGGTACGGCAACGCTTTAGGGGGAGCGTGCGTGTGAGGCCGCGGGTTAGTGTTAGCGTACGGGTTAGGATTAGGGGACGAGTGAGGGTCAGGCTTTGGGGAAGGTTTAGGGTTAGGGTTCGGGCTAGGGTTAGGGTTAGGGGACGGGGACGGTTCAGGGTCCAGGTGAGGGTACGGCAACGCTTTAGGGGGAGCGTGCGTGTGAGGGCGCGGGTTAGTGTTAGCGTACGGGTTAGGATTAGGGGACGGGTGAGGGTCAGGCTTCGGGGAAGGGTTAGGGTTAGGGTTCGGGCTAGGGTTAGGGTTAGGGGACGGGGACGGTTTCGGGTCCAGGTGAGGGTACGGCAACGCTTTAGGGGGAGCGTGCGTGTGAGGGCGCGGGTTAGTGTTAGCGTACAGGTTAGGATTAGGGGACGGGTGAGGGTCAGGCTTCGGGGAAGGGTTAGGGTTAGGGTTCGGGCTAGGGTTAGGGTTAGGGGACGGGGACGGTTTAGGGTCCAGGTGAGGGTACGGCAACGCTTTAGGGGGAGCGTGCGTGTGAGGGCGCGGGTTAGTGTTAGCGTACGGGTTAGGATTAGGGGACGGGTGAGGGTCAGGCTTCGGGGAAGGGTTAGGGTTAGGGTTCGGGCTAGGGTTAGGGTTAGGGGACGGGGACGGTTTAGGGTCCAGTTGAGGGTACGGCAACGCTTTAGGGGGAGCGTGCGTGTGAGGGCGCACGTTAGTGTTAGCGTACGGGTTAGGATTAGGGGACGGGTGAGGGTCAGGCTTCGGGGAAGGGTTAGGGTTAGGGTTCGGGCTAGGGTTAGGGTTAGGGGACGGGGATGGTTTAGGGTCCAGGTGAGGGTACGGCAACGCTTTAGGGGGAGCGTGCGTGTGAGGGCGCGGGTTAGTGTTAGCGTACGGGTTAGGATTAGGGGACGGGTGAGGGTCAGGCTTCAGGGAAGGGTTAGGGTTAGGGTTCGGGCTAGGGTTAGGGTTAGGGGACGGGGACGGTTTAGGGTCCAGGTGAGGGTACGACAACGCTTTAGGGGGAGCGTGTGTGTGAGGGCGCGGGTTAGTGTTAGCGTACGGGTTAGGATTAGGGGATGGGTGAGTGTCAGGCTTCGGGGAAGGGCTAGGGTTAGGGTTCGGGCTAGGGTTAGGGTTAGGGGACGGGGACGGTTTAGGGTCCAGGTGAGGGTACGGCAACGCTTTAGGGGGAGCGTGCGTGTGAGGGCGCGGGTTAGTGTTAGCGTACGGGTTAGGATTAGGGGACGGGTGAGGGTCAGGCTTCGGGGAAGGGTTAGGGTTAGGGTTCGGGCTAGGGTTAGGGTTAGGGGACGGGGACGGTTTAGGGTCCAGGTGAGGGTACGGCAACGCTTTAGGGGGAGCGTGCGTGTGAGGGCGCGGGTTAGTGTTAGCGTACGGGTTAGGATTAGGGGACGGGTGAGGGTCAGGCTTCGGGGAAGGGTTAGGGTTAGGGTTCGGGCTAGGGTTAGGGTTAGGGGACGGGGACGGTTTAGGGTCCAGGTGAGGGTACGGCAACGCTTTAGGGGGAGCGTGCGTGTGAGGGCGCGGGTTAGTGTTAGCGTACGGGTTAGGATTAGGGGACGGGTGAGGGTCAGGCTTCGGGGAAGGGTTAGGGTTAGGGTTCGGGCTAGGGTAAGGGTTAAGGGACGGGGACGGTTTCGGGTCCAGGTGAGGGTACGGCAACGCTTTCGGGGGAGCGTGCGTGTGAGGGCGCGGGTTAGTGTTAGCGTACGGGTTAGGATTAGGGGACGGGTGAGGGTCAGGCTTCGGGGAAGGGTTAGGGTTAGGGTTCGGGCTAGGGTTAGGGTTAGGGGACGGGGACGGTTTAGGGTCCAGGTGAGGGTACGGCAACGCTTTAGGGGGAGCGTGCGTGTGAGGGCGCGGGTTAGTGTTAGCGTACGGGTTAGGATTAGGGGACGGGTGAGGGTCAGGCTTCGGGGAAGGGTTAGGGTTAGGGTTCGGGCTAGGGTTAGGGTTAGGGGACGGGGACGGTTTAGGGTCCAGGTGAGGGTACGGCAACGCTTTAGGGGGAGCGTGCGTGTGAGGGCGCGGGTTAGTGTTAGCGTACGGGTTAGGATTAGGGGACGGGTGAGGGTCAGGCTTTGGGGAAGGTTTAGGGTTAGGGTTCGGGCTAGGGTTAGGGTTAGGGGACGGGGACGGTTCAGGGTCCAGGTGAGGGTACGGCAACGCTTTAGGGGGAGCGTGCGTGTGAGGGCGCGGGTTAGTGTTAGCGTACGGGTTAGGATTAGGGGACGGGTGAGGGTCAGGCTTCGGGGAAGGGTTAGGGTTAGGGTTCGGGCTAGGGTTAGGGTTAGGGGACGGGGACGGTTTAGGGTCCAGGTGAGGGTACGGCAACGCTTTAGGGGGAGCGTGCGTGTGAGGGCGCGGGTTAGTGTTAGCGTATGGGTTAGGATTAGGGGACGGGTGAGGGTCAGGCTTCGGGGAAGGGTTAGGGTTAGGGTTCGGGCTAGGGTTAGGGTTAGGGGACGGGGACGGTTTAGGGTCCAGGTGAGGGTACCGCAACGCTTTAGGGGGAGCGTGCGTGTGAGGGCGCGCGTTAGTGTTAGCGTACGGGTTAGGATTAGGGGACGGGTGAGTGTCAGGCTTCGGGGAAGGGTTAGGGTTAGGGTTCGGGCTAGGGTTAGGGTTAGGGGACGGGGACGGTTTAGGGTCCAGGTGAGGGTACGGCAACGCTTTAGGGGGAGTGTGCGTGTGAGGGCGCGCGTTAGTGTTAGCGTACGGCTTAGGATTAGGGGACGGGTGAGGGTCAGGCTTCGGGGAAGGGTTAGGGTTAGGGTTCGGGCTAGGGTTAGGGTTAGGGGACGGGGACGGTTTAGGGTCCAGGTGAGGGTACGGCAACGCTTTAGGGGGAGCGTGCGTGTGAGGGCGCGGGTTAGTGTTAGCGTACGGGTTAGGATTAGGGGACGGGTGAGGGTCAGGCTTCGGGGAAGGGTTAGGGTTAGGGTTCGGGCTAGGGTTAGGGTTAGGGGACGGGGACGGTTTAGGGTCCAGGTGAGGGTACGGCAACGCTTTAGGGGGAGCGTGCGTGTGAGGGCGCGGGTTAGTGTGAGCGTACGGGTTAGGATTAGGGGACGGGTGAGGGTCAGGCTTCGGGGAAGGGTTAGGGTTATGGTTCGGGCTAGGGTTAGGGTTAGGGGACGGGGACGGCTTAGGGTCCAGGTGATGGTACGGCAACGCTTTAGGGGGAGCGTGCGTGTGAGGCCGCGGGTTAGTGTTAGCGTACGGGTTAGGATTAGGGGACGAGTGAGGGTCAGGCTTTGGGGAAGGGTTAGGGTTAGGGTTCGGGCTAGGGTTAGGGTTAGGGGACGGGGACGGTTCAGGGTCCAGGTGAGGGTACGGCAACGCTTTAGGGGGAGCGTGCGTGTGAGGGCGCGGGTTAGTGTTAGCGTACGGGTTAGGATTAGGGGACGGGTGAGGGTCAGGCTTCGGGGAAGTGTTAGGGTTAGGGTTCGGGCTAGGGTTAGGGTTAGGGGACGGGGACGGTTTCGGGTCCAGGTGAGGGTACGGCAACGCTTTAGGGGGAGCGTGCGTGTGAGGGCGCGGGTTAGTGTTAGCGTACGGGTTAGGATTAGGGGACGGGTGAGGGTCAGGCTTCGGGGAAGGGTTAGGGTTAGGGTTCGGGCTAGGGTTAGGGTTAGGGGACGGGGACGGTTTAGGGTCCAGGTGAGGGTACGGCAACGCTTTAGGGGGAGCGTGCGTGTGAGGGCGCGGGTTAGTGTTAGCGTACGGGTTAGGATTAGGGGACGGGTGAGGGTCAGGCTTCGGGGAAGGGTTAGGGTTAGGGTTCGGGCTAGGGTTAGGGTTAGGGGACGGGGACGGTTTAGGGTCCAGTTGAGGGTACGGCAACGCTTTAGGGGGAGCGTGTGTGTGAGGGCGCACGTTAGTGTTAGCGTACGGGTTAGGATTAGGGGACGGGTGAGGGTCAGGCTTCGGGGAAGGGTTAGGGTTAGGGTTCGGGCTAGGGTTAGGGTTAGGGGACGGGGATGGTTTAGGGTCCAGGTGAGGGTACGGCAACGCTTTAGGGGGAGTGTGCGTGTGAGGGCGCGCGTTAGTGTTAGCGTACGGCTTAGGATTAGGGGACGGGTGAGGGTCAGGCTTCGGGGAAGGGTTAGGGTTAGGGTTCGGGCTAGGGTTAGGGTTAGGGGACGGGGACGGTTTAGGGTCCAAGTGAGGGTACGGCAACGCTTTAGGGGGAGCGTGCGTGTGAGGGCGCGGGTTAGTGTTAGCGTACGGCTTAGGATTAGGGGACGGGTGAGGGTCAGGCTTCGGGGAAGGGTTAGGGTTAGGGTTCGGGCTAGGGTTAGGGTTAGGGGACGGGGACGGTTTAGGGTCCAGGTGAGGGTACGGCAACGCTTTAGGGGGAGCGTACGTGTGAGGGCGCGGGTTAGTGTTAGCGTACGGGTTAGGATTAGGGGACGGGTGAGGGTCAGGCTTCGGGGAAGGGTTAGGGTTAGGGTTCGGGCTAGGGTTAGGCTTAGGGGACGGGGACGGTTTAGGGTCCAGGTGAGGGTACGGCAACGCTTTAGGGGGAGCGTGCGTGTGAGGGCGCGGGTTAGTGTTAGCGTACGGGTTAGGATTAGGGGACGGGTGAGGGTCAGGCTTCGGGGAAGGTTTAGGCTTAGGGTTCGGGCTAGGGTTAGGGTTAGGGGACGGGGACGATTTAGGGTCCAGGTGAGGGTACGGCAACGCTTTAGGGGGAGCGTGCGTGTGAGGGCGCGGGTTAGTGTTAGCGTACAGGTTAGGATTAGGGGACGGGTGAGGGTCAGGCTTCGGGGAAGAGTTAGGGTTAGGGTTCGGGCTAGGGTTAGGGTTAGGGGACGGGGACGGTTTAGGGTCCAGGTGAGGGTACGGCAACGCTTTAGGGGGAGCGTGCGTGTGAGGGCGCTGGTTAGTGTTAGCGTACGGGTTAGGATTAGGGGACGGGTGAGTGTCAGGCTTTGGGGAAGGATTAGGGTTAGGGTTCGGGCTAGGGTTAGGGTTAGGGGACGGGGACGGTTTAGGGTCCAGGTGAGGGTACGGCAACGCTTTAGGGGGAGCGTGCGTGTGAGGGCGCGGATTAGTGTTAGCGTACAGGTTAGGATTAGGGGACGGGTGAGGGTCAGGCTTCGGGGAAGGGTTAGGCTTAGGGTTCGGGCTAGGGTTAGGGTTAGGGGACGGGGACGGTTTAGGGTCCAGGTGAGGGTACGGCAACGCTTTAGGGGGAGCGTGCGTGTGAGGGCGCGGGTTAGTGTTAGCGTACGGGTTAGGATTAGGTGACGGGTGAGGGTCAGGCTTCGGGGAAGGGTTAGGGTTAGGGTTCGGGCTAGGGTTAGGGTTAGGGGACGGGGACGGTTTAGGGTCCAGGTGAGGGTACGGCAACGCTTTAGGGGGAGCGTGCGTGTGAGGGCGCGGGTTAGTATTAACGTACGGGTTAGGATTAGGGGACGGTTGAGGGTCAGACTTTGGGGAAGGGTTAGGTTTAGGGTTCGGGCTAGGGTTAGTGTTAGGGGACGGGGACGGTTTAGGGTCCAGGTGAGGGTACGGCAACGCTTTAGGGGGAGCGTGCGTGTGAGGGCTTGGGTTAGTGTTAGCGTACGGGTTAGGATTAGGGGACGGTTGAGGGTCAGGCTTCGGGGAAGGGTTAGGGTTAGGGTTCGGGCTAGGGTTAGGGTTAGGTGACGGGGACGGTTTAGGGTCCAGGTGAGGGTACGGCAACGCTTTAGGGGGAGCGTGCATGTGAGGGCGCGGGGTAGTGTTAGCGTACTGGTTAGGATTAGGGGACGGGTGAGGGTCAGGCTTCGGGGAAGGGATAGGGTTAGGGTTCGAGCTAGGGTTAGGGTTAGGGGACGGGGACGGTTTAGGGTCCAGGTGAGGGAATGGCAACTCTTTAGGGGGAGCGTGTGTGTGAGGGCGCGGGTTAGTGTTAGCGTATGGCTTAGGATTAGGGGATGGGTGAGGGTCATGCTTCGGGGAAGGGTTAGGGTTAGGGTTCGGGCTAGGGTTAGGGTTAGGTGACGGGGACGGTTTAGGGTCCAGGTGAGGGTACGGCAACGCTTTAGGGGGAGCGAGCATGTGAGGGCGCGGGGTAGTGTTAGCGTACTGGTTAGGATTAGGGGACGGTTGAGGGTCAGGCTTCGGGGAAGGGTTAGGGTTAGGGTTCGGGCTAGGGTTAGGGTTAGGGGACGGGGACGGTTTAGGGTCCAGGTGAGGGTACGGCAAAGCTTCAGGGGGAGCGTGCGTGTGAGGGCGCGGGTTAGTGTTAGCGTACGGGTTAGGATTAGGGGACGGGTGAGGGTCAGGCTTCGGGGAAGGGTTAGGGTTAGGGTTCGGGCTAGGCTTAGGGTTAGGGGACGGGGACGGTTTAGGGTCCAGGTGAGGGTACGGCAACGCTTTAGGGGGAGCGTGCGTGTGAGGGCGCGGGTTAGTGTTAGCGTACGGCTTAGGATTAGGGGACGGGTGAGGGTCAGGCTTCGGGGAAGGGTTAGGGTTAGGGTTTGGTCTAGGGTTAGGGTTAGGGGACGGGGACGGTTTAGGGTCCAGGTGAGGGTACGGCAACGCTTTAGGGGGAGCGTGCGTGTGAGGGCGCGGGTTAGTGTTAGCGTACGGGTTAGGATTAGCGGACGGGTGAGGGTCAGGCTTCGGGGAAGGGTTAGGGTTAGGGTTCGGGCTAGGGTTAGGGTTAGGGGACGGGGACGGTTTAGGGTCCAGGTGAGGGTACGGCAACACTTTAGGGGGAGCGTGCGTGTGAGGGCGCGGGTTAGTGTCAGCGTACGGCTTAGGATTAGGGGACGGGTGAGGGTCAGGCTTCGGGGAAGGGTTAGGGTTAGGGTTCGGGCTAGGGTTAGGGTTAGGGGACGGGGACGGTTTCGGGTCCAGGTGAGGGTACGGCAACGTTTTAGGGGGAGCGTGCGTGTGAGGGCGCGGGTTAGTGATAGCGTACGGGTTAGGATTAGGGGACGGGTGAGGGTCAGGCTTCGGGGAAGGGTTAGGGTTAGGGTTCGGGCTAGGGTTAGGGTTAGGGGACGGGGACGGTTTAGGGTCCAGGTGAGGGTACGGCAACGCTTTAGGGGGAGCGTGCGTGTGAGGCCGCGGGTTAGTGTTAGCGTACGGGTTAGGATTAGGGGACGGGTGAGGGTCAGGCTTCTGGGAAGGGTTAGGGTTAGTGTTCGGGCTAGGGTTAGGGTTAGGGGATGGGGACGGTTTATGGTCCAGGTGAGGGTACGGCAACGTTTTAGGGGGAGCGTGCATGTGAGGGCGCGGGTTAGTGTTAGCTTACGGGTTAGGATTAGGGGACGGGTGAGGGTCAGGCTTCGGGGAAGGGTTAGGGTTAGGGTTCGGGCTAGGGTTAGGGTTAGGGGACGGGGACGGTTTAGGGTCCAGGTGGGGGTACGGCAACGCTTTAGGGGGAGCGTGCGTGTGAGGGCGCGTGTTAGTGTTAGCGTACGGGTTAGGATTAGGGGACGGGTGAGGGTCAGGCTTCGGGGAAGGGTTAGGGTTAGGGTTCGGGCTAGGGTTAGGGTTAGGGGCCGGGGACGGTTTAGGGTCCAGGTGAGGGTACGGCAACGCTTTAGGGGGAGCGTGCGTGTGAGGGCGCGGGTTAGTGTTAGCGTACGGGTTAGGATTAGGGGACGGGTGAGGGTCAGGCTTCGGGGAAGGGTTAGGGTTAGGGTTCGGGCTAGGGTTAGGGTTAGGGGACGGGGACGGTTTAGGGTCCAGGTGAGGGTACGACAACGCTTTAGGGGGAGCGTGTGTGTGAGGGCGCGGGTTAGTGTTAGCGTACGGGTTAGGATTAGGGTATGGGTGAGTGTCAGGCTTCGGGGAAGGGCTAGGGTTAGGGTTCGGGCTAGGGTTAGGGTTAGGGGACGGGGACGGTTTCGGGTCCAGGTGAGGGTACGGCAACGCTTTAGGGGGAGCGTGCGTGTGAGGGCGCGGGTTAGTGTTAGCGTACGGGTTAGGATTAGGGGACGGGTGAGGGTCAGGCTTCGGGGAAGGGTTAGGGTTAGGGTTCGGGCTAGGGTTAGGGTTAGGGGACGGGGACGGTTTAGGGTCCAGGTGAGGGTACGGCAACGCTTTAGGGGGAGCGTGCGTTGAGGGCGCGGGTTAGTGTTAGCGTACGGGTTCGGATTAGGGGACGGGTGAGGGTCAGGCTTCGGGGAAGGGTTAGGGTTAGGGTTCGGGCTAGGGTTAGGGTTAGGGGACGGGGACGGTTTAGGGTCCAGGTGAGGGTACGGCAACGCTTTAGGGGGAGCGTGCGTGTGAGGGCGCGGGTTAGTGTTAGCGTACGGGTTAGGATTAGGGGACTGGTGAGGGTCAGGCTTCGGGGAAGGGTTAGGGTTAGGGTTCGGGCTAGGGTAAGGGTTAAGGGACGGGGACGGTTTCGGGTCCAGGTGAGGGTACGGCAACGCTTTAGGGGGAGCGTGCGTGTGAGGGCGCGGGTTAGTGTTAGCGTACGGGTTAGGATTAGGGGACGGGTGAGGGTCAGGCTTCGGGGAAGGGTTAGGGTTAGGGTTCGGGCTAGGGTTAGGGTTAGGGGACGGGGACGGTTTAGGGTCCAGGTGAGGGTACGGCAACGCTTTAGGGGGAGCGTGCGTGTGAGGGCGCGGGTTAGTGTTAGCGTACGGGTTAGGATTAGGGGACGGGTGAGGGTCAGGCTTCGGGGAAGGGTTAGGGTTAGGGTTCGGGCTAGGGTTAGGGTTAGGGGACGGGGACGGTTTAGGGTCCAGGTGAGGGTACGGCAACGCTTTAGGGGGAGCGTGCGTGTGAGGGCGCGGGTTAGTGTGAGCGTACGGGTTAGGATTAGGGGACGGGTGAGGGTCAGGCTTCGGGGAAGGGTTAGGGTTAGGGTTCGGGCTAGGGTTAGGGTTAGGGGACGGGGACGGTTTAGGGTCCAGGTGAGGGTACAGCAACGCTTTACGGGGAGCGTGCGTGTGAGGCCGTGGGTTAGTGTTAGCGTACGGGTTAGGATTAGGGGACGGGTGAGGGTCAGGCTTTGGGGAAGGGTTAGGGTTAGGGTTCGGGCTAGGGTTAGGGTTAGGGGACGGGGACGGTTCAGGGTCCAGGTGAGGGTACGGCAACGCTTTAGGGGGAGCGTGCGTGTGAGGGCGCGGGTTAGTGTTAGCGTACGGGTTAGGATTAGGGGACGGGTGAGGGTCAGGCTTCGGGGAAGGGTTAGGGTTAGGGTTCGGGCTAGGGTTAGGGTTAGGGGACGGGGACGGTTTCGGGTCCAGGTGAGGGTACGGCAACGCTTTAGGGGGAGCGTGCGTGTGAGGGCGCGGGTTAGTGTTAGCGTACGGGTTAGGATTAGGGGACGGGTGAGGGTCAGGCTTCGGGGAAGGGTTAGGGTTAGGGTTCGGGCTAGGGTTAGGGTTATGGGACGGGGACGGTTTAGGGTCCAGGTGAGGGTACGGCAACGCTTTAGGGGGAGCGTGCGTGTGAGGGCGCGGGTTAGTGTTAGCGTACGGGTTAGGATTAGGGGACGGGTGAGGGTCAGGCTTCGGGGAAGGGTTAGGGTTAGGGTTCGGGCTAGGGTTAGGGTTAGGGGACGGGGACGGTTTAGGGTCCAGTTGAGGGTACGGCAACGTTTTAGGGGGAGCGTGCGTGTGAGGGCGCGCGTTAGTGTTAGCGTACGGGTTAGGATTAGGGGACGGGTGAGTGTCAGGCTTCGGGGAAGGGTTAGGGTTAGTGTTCGGGCTAGGGTTAGGGTTAGGGGACGGGGACGGTTTAGGGTCCAGGTGAGGGTACGGCAACGCTTTAGGGGGAGTGTGCGTGTGAGGGCGCGCGTTAGTGTTAGCGTACGGCTTAGGATTAGGGGACGGGTGAGGGTCAGGCTTCGGGGAAGGGTTAGGGTTAGGGTTCGGGCTAGGGTTAGGGTTAGGGGACGGGGACGGTTTAGGGTCCAGGTGAGGGTACGGCAACGCTTTAGGGGGAGCGTGCGTGTGAGGGCGCGGGTTAGTGTTAGCGTACGGTTTAGGATTAGGGGACGGGTGAGGGTCAGGCTTCGGGGAAGGGTTAGGGTTAGGGTTCGGGCTAGGGTTAGGGTTAGGGGACGGGGACGGTTTAGGGTCCAGGTGAGGGTACGGCAACGCTTTAGGGGGAGCGTGCGTGTGAGGGCGCGGGTTAGTGTTAGCGTACGGGTTAGGATTAGGGGACGGGTGAGGGTCAGGCTTCGGGGAAGGGTTAGGGTTAGGGTTCGGGCTAGGGTTAGGGTTAGGGGACGGGGACGGTTTAGGGTCCAGGTGAGGGTACGGCAACGCTTTAGGGGGAGCGTGCGTGTGAGGGCGCGGGTTAGTGTTAGCGTACGGGTTAGGATTAGGGGACGGGTGAGGGTCAGGCTTCGGGGAAGGGTTAGGGTTAGGGTTCGGGCTAGGGTTAGGGTTAGGGGACGGGGACGGTTTAGGGTCCAGGTGAGGGTACAGCAACGCTTTAGGGGGAGCGTGCGTGTGAGGTCGCGGGTTAGTGTTAGCGTACGGCTTAGGATTAGGGGACGGGTGAGGGTCAGGCTTTGGGGAAGGGTTAGGGTTAGGGTTCGGGCTAGGGTTAGGGTTAGGGGACGGGGACGGTTCAGGGTCCAGGTGAGGGTACGGCAACGCTTTAGGGGGAGCGTGCGTGTGAGGGCGCGGGTTAGTGTTAGCGTACGGGTTAGGATTAGGGGACGGGTGAGGGTCAGGCTTCGGGGAAGGGTTAGGGTTAGGGTTCGGGCTAGGGTTAGGGTTAGGGGACGGGGACGGTTTCGGGTCCAGGTGAGGGTACGGCAACGCTTTAGGGGGAGCGTGCGTGTGAGGGCGCGGGTTAGTGTTAGCGTACGGGTTAGGATTAGGGGACGGGTGAGGGTCAGGCTTCGGGGAAGGGTTAGGGTTAGGGTTCGGGCTAGGGTTAGGGTTAGGGGACGGGGACGGTTTAGGGTCCAGGTGAGGGTACGGCAACGCTTTAGGGGGAGCGTGCGTGTGAGGGCGCGGGTTAGTGTTAGCGTACGGGTTAGGATTAGGGGACGGGTGAGGGTCAGGCTTCGGGGAAGGGTTAGGGTTAGGGTTCGGGCTAGGGTTAGGGTTAGGGGACGGGGACGGTTTAGGGTCCAGGTGAGGGTACAGCAACGCTTTAGGGGGAGCGTGCGTGTGAGGTCGCGGGTTAGTGTTAGCGTACGGCTTAGGATTAGGGGACGGGTGAGGGTCAGGCTTTGGGGAAGGGTTAGGGTTAGGGTTCGGGCTAGGGTTAGGGTTAGGGGACGGGGACGGTTCAGGGTCCAGGTGAGGGTACGGCAACGCTTTAGGGGGAGCGTGCGTGTGAGGGCGCGGGTTAGTGTTAGCGTACGGGTTAGGATTAGGGGACGGGTGAGGGTCAGGCTTCGGGGAAGGGTTAGGGTTAGGGTTCGGGCTAGGGTTAGGGTTAGGGGACGGGGACGGTTTCGGGTCCAGGTGAGGGTACGGCAACGCTTTAGGGGGAGCGTGCGTGTGAGGGCGCGGGTTAGTGTTAGCGTACGGGTTAGGATTAGGGGACGGGTGAGGGTCAGGCTTCGGGGAAGGGTTAGGGTTAGGGTTCGGGCTAGGGTTAGGGTTAGGGGACGGGGACGGTTTAGGGTCCAGGTGAGGGTACGGCAACGCTTTAGGGGGAGCGTGCGTGTGAGGGCGCGGGTTAGTGTTAGCGTACGGGTTAGGATTAGGGGACGGGTGAGGGTCAGGCTTCGGGGAAGGGTTAGGGTTAGGGTTCGGGCTAGCGTTAGGGTTAGGGGACGGGGACGGTTTAGGGTCCAGTTGAGGGTACGGCAACGCTTTAGGGGGAGCGTGCGTGTGAGGGCGTGCGTTAGTGTTAGCGTACGGGTTAGGATTAGGGGACGGGTGAGTGTCAGGCTTCGGGGAAGGGTTAGGGTTAGGGTTCGGGCTAGGGTTAGGGTTAGGGGACGGGGATGGTTTAGGGTCCAGGTGAGGGTACGGCAACGCTTTAGGGGGAGTGTGCGTGTGAGGGCGCGCGTTAGTGTTAGCGTACGGCTTAGGATTAGGGGACGGGTGAGGGTCAGGCTTCGGGGAAGGGTTAGGGTTAGGGTTCGGGCTAGGGTTAGGGTTAGGGGACGGGGACGGTTTAGGGTCCAGGTGAGGGTACGGCAACGCTTTAGGGGGAGCGTGCGTGTGAGGGCGCGGGTTAGAGTTAGCGTACGGCTTAGGATTAGGGGACGGGTGAGGGTCAGGCTTCGGGGAAGGGTTAGGGTTAGGGTTCGGGCTAGGGTTAGGGTTAGGGGACGGGGACGGTTTAGGGTCCAGGTGAGGGTACGGCAACGCTTTAGGGGGAGCGTGCGTGTGAGGGCGCGGGTTAGTGTTAGCGTACGGGTTAGGATTAGGGGACGGGTGAGGGTCAGGCTTCGGGGAAGGGTTAGGCTTAGGGTTCGGTCTAGGGTTAGGGTTAGGGGACGGGGACGGCTTAGGGTCCAGGTGAGGGTACGGCAACGCTTTAGGGGGAGCGTGCGTGTGAGGGCGTGGGTTAGTGTTAGCGTACGGGTTAGGATTAGGGGACGGGTGAGGGTCAGGCTTCGGGGAAGGGTTAGGGTTAGGGTTCGGGCTAGGGTTAGGGTTAGGGGACGGGGACGGTTTAGGGTCCAGTTGAGGGTACGGCAACGCTTTAGGGGGAGCGTGCGTGTGAGGGCGCGCGTTAGTGTTAGCGTACGGGTTAGGATTAGGGGACGGGTGAGTGTCAGGCTTCGGGGAAGGGTTAGGGTTAGGGTTCGGGCTAGTGTTAGGGTTAGGGGACGGGATGGTTTAGGGTCCAGGTGAGGGTACGGCAACGCTTTAGGGGGAGTGTGCGTGTGAGGGCGCGGGTTAGTGTTAGCGTACGGCTTAGGATTAGGGGACGGGTGAGGGTCAGGCTTCGGGGAAGGGTTAGGGTTAGGGTTCGGGCTAGGGTTAGGGTTAGGGGACGGGGACGGTTTAGGGTCCAGGTGAGGGTACGGCAACGCTTTAGGGGGAGCGTGCGTGTGAGGGCGCGGGTTAGTGTTAGCGTACGGGTTAGGATTAGGGGACGGGTGAGGGTCAGGCTTCGGGGAAGGTTTAGGGTTAGGGTTCGGGCTAGGGTTAGGGTTAGGGGACGGGGACGGTTTAGGGTCCAGGTGAGGGTACGGCAAAGCTTTAGGGGGAGCGTGCGTGTGAGGGCTCGGGTTAGTGTTAGCGTACGGGTTAGGATTAGGGGACGGGTGAGGGTCAGGCTTCGGGGAAGGGTAAGGGTTAGGGTTCGGGCTAGGGTTAGGCTTAGGGGACGGGGACGGTTTAGGGTCCAGGTGAGGGTACGGCAACTCTTTAGGGGGAGCGTGCGTGTGAGGGCGCGGGTTAGTGTTAGCGTACGGGTTAGGATTAGGGGACGGGTGAGGGTCAGGCTTCGGGGAAGGGTTAGGCTTAGGGTTCGGGCTAGGGTTAGGGTTAGGGGACAGGGACGATTTAGGGTCCAGGTGAGGGTACGGCAACGCTTTAGGGGGAGCGTGCGTGTGAGGGCGCGGGTTAGTGTTAGCGTACGGGTTAGGATTAGGGGACGGGTGAGGGTCAGGCTTCGGGGAAGAGTTAGGGTTAGGGTTCGGGCTAGGGTTAGGGTTAGGGGACGGGGACGGTTTAGGGTCCAGGTGAGGGTACGGCAACGCTTTAGGGGGAGCGTGCGTGTGAGGGCGCTGGTTAGTGTTAGCGTACGGGTTAGGATTAGGGGACGGGTGAGAGTCAGGCTTCGGGGAAGGATTAGGGTTAGGGTTCGGGCTAGGGTTAGGGTTAGGGGACGGGGACTGTTTAGGGTCCAGGTGAGGGTACGGCAACGCTTTAGGGGGAGCGTGCGTGTGAGGGCGCGGGTTAGTGTTAGCGTACGGGTTAGGATTAGGGGACGGGTGAGGGTCAGGCTTCGGGGAAGAGTTAGGGTTAGGGTTCGGCCTAGGGTTAGGGTTAGGGGACGGGGACGGTTTAGGGTCCAGGTGAGGGTACGGCAACGCTTTAGGGGGAGCGTGCGTGTGAGGGCGCTGGTTAGTGTTAGCGTACGGGTTAGGATTAGGGGACGGGTGAGGGTCAGGCTTCGGGGAAGGATTAGGGTTAGGGTTCGGGCTAGGTTTAGGGTTAGGGGACGGGGACGGTTTAGGGTCCAGGTGAGTGTACGGCAACGATTTAGGGGGAGCGTGCGTGTGAGGGCGCGGGTTAGTGTTAGCGTATGGGTTAGGATTAGGGGACGGGTGAGGGTCAGGCTTCGGGGAAGGGTTAGGCTTAGGGTTCGGGCTAGGGTTAGGGTTAGGGGACGGGGACGATTTAGGGTTCAGGTGAGGGTACGGCAACGCTTTAGGGGGAGCGTGCGTGTGAGGGCGCGGGTTAGTGTTAGCGTACGGGTTAGGATTAGGTGACGGTTGAGGGTCAGGCTTCGGGGAAGGGTTAGGGTTAGGGTTCGGGCTAGGGTTAGGGTTAGGGGATGGGGAAGGTTTAGGGTCCAGGTGAGGGTACGGCAACGCTTTAGGGGGAGCGTGCGTGTGAGGGCGCGGGTTAGTGTTAGCGTACGGGTTAGGATTAGGGGACGGGTGAGGGTCAGGCTTCGCGGAAGGGTTAGGGTTAGGGTTCAGGCTAGGGTTAGGGTTAGGGGACGGGGACGGTTTAGGGTCCAGGTGAGGTTACTGCAACGCTTTAGGGGGAGCGTGCGTGTGAGGGCGCGGGTTAGTGTTAGCGTATGGCTTAGGATTAGGGGATGGGTGAGGGTCATGCTTCGGAGAAGATTTAGGGTTAGGGTTCGGGCTAGGGTTAGGGTTAGGTGACGGGGACGGTTTAGGGTCCAGGTGAGGGTACGGCAACGCTTTAGGGGGAGCGTGCATGTGAGGGCGCGGGGTAGTGTTAGCGTACGGGTTAGGATTAGGGGACGGGTGAGGGTCAGGCTTCGGGGAAGGGTTAGGGTTAGGGTTCGGGCTAGGGTTAGGGTTAGGGGACGGGGACGGTTTAGGGTCCAGGTGGGGGTACGGCAACGCTTTAGGGGGAGCATGCGTGTGAGGGCGCGGGTTAGTGTTAGCGTGTGGTTTAGGATTAGGGGACGGGTGAGGGTCAGGCTTCGGGGAAGGGTTAGGGTTAGGGTTCGGGCTAGGGTTAGGGTTACAGGACAGGGACGGTTTAGGGTCCTGGTGAGGGTACAGCAACGCTTTAGGGGGAGCGTGCGTGTGAGGGCGCGGGTTAGTGTTAGCGTACGGGTTAGGATTAGGGGACGGTTGAGGGTCAGGCTTCGGGGAAGGGTTAGGGTTAGGGTTCGGGCTAGGGTTAGGGTTAGGGGATGGGGACGGTTTAGGGTCCAGGTAAGAGTACAGCAACGCTTTAGGGGGAGCGTGCGTGTGAGGGCGAGGGTTAGTGTTAGCGTACGTGTTAGGATTACGGGACGGGTGAGGGTCAGGCTTCGGGGAAGGGTTAGAGTTAGGGTTCGGGCTAGGGTTAGGATTAGGGGACGGGGACGGTTTAGGGTCCAGCTGAGGGTAGGGCAACGCTTTAGGGGGAGCGTGCGTGTGAGGGCGCGCGTTAGTGTTAGCGTACGGCTTAGGATTAGGGGACGGGTGAGGGTCAGGCTTCGGGGAAGGGTTAGGGTTAGGGTTCGGGCTAGGGTTAGTGTTAGGGGACGGAGACGGTTCAGGGTCCAGGTTAGGGTACGGCTACGCTTTAGGGGGAGCTTGCGTGTGAGGGCTCGGGTTAGATTTAGCGTACGGCTTAGGATTAGGGGACGTGTGAGGGTCAGGCTTCGGGGAAGGGTTAGGGTTAGGGTTCGGGCTAGGTTTAGGGTTAGGGGACGGGGACGGTTTAGGGTCCAGGTGAGGGTACGGCAACACTTTAGGGGGAGCGTGCGTGTGAGGGCGCGGGTTAGTGTTAGCGTACGGGTTAGGATTAGGGGACGGGTGAGGATCAGGCTTCGGGGAACGGTTAGGGTTAGGGTTCGGGTTAGGGTTAGGGTTAGGGTACGGGGACGGGGACGGATTAGGGTCCAGGTGAGGGTACGGCAACGCTTTAGGGGCAGCGTGTGTGTGAGGGTGCGGGTTAGTGTTAGCGTACGGGTTAGGATTACGGGACGGTTGAGGGTCATGCTTCGGGGAAGGGTTAGGGTTAGGGTTCGGGCTAGGGTTAGGGTTAGGTGACGGGGACCGTTTAGTTTCCAGGTGAGGGTACGGAAACGCTTTAGGGGGAGCGTGCGTGTGAGGGCGCGGGGTAGTGTTAGCGTACGGGTTAGGATTGGGGATGGGTGAGGGTCAGGCTTCGGGGAAGGGTTAGGGTTAGGGTTCGGGCTAGTGTTAGGGTTAGGGGACGGGGACGGTTTAGGGTCCAGGTGAGTGTACAGCAACCCTTTAGGGGGAGCGTGCGTGTGAGGGCGCGGGTTAGTGTTAGTGTACGGGTTAGGATTAAGGGACGGGTGAGGGTCAGGCTTCGGGGAAGGGTTAGGGTTAGGGTTCGGGCTAGGGTTAGGGTTAGGGGACGGGGACGGTTTAGGGTCCAGGTGAGGGTACGGCAACGCTTTAGGGGGAGCGTGCGTGTGAGGGCGCGGGTTAGTGTTAGCGTAAGGCTTAGGATTAGGGGATGGGTGAGGGTCAGGCTTCGGGGAAGGGTTAGGGTTAGGGTTCGGGCTAGGGTTAGGGTTAGGGGACGGGGACGGTTTAGGGTCCAGGTGAGGGTACGGCAACGTTTAGGGGGAGCGTGCGTGTGAGGCCGCGGGTTAGTGTTAGCGTACGGGTTAGGATTAGGGGACGGGTGAGGGTCAGGCTTTGGGGAAGGGTTAGGGTTAGGGTTCGGGCTAGGGTTAGGGTTAGGGGACGGGGACGGTTCAGGGTCCAGGTGAGGGTACGGCAACGCTTTAGGGGGAGCGTGCGTGTGAGGGCGCGGGTTAGTGTTAGCGTACGGGTTAGGATTAGGGGACGGGTGAGGGTCAGGCTTCGGGGAAGGGTTAGGGTTAGGGTTCGGGCTAGGGTTAGGGTTAGGGGACGGGGACGGTTTCGGGTCCAGGTGAGGGTAGGGCAACGCTTTAGGGGGAGCGTGCGTGTGAGGGCGCGGGTTAGTGTTAGCGTACGGGTTAGGATTAGGGGACGGGTGAGGGTCAGGCTTCGGGGAAGGGTTAGGGTTAGGGTTCGGGCTAGGGTTAGGGTTAGGGGACGGGGACGGTTTAGGGTCCAGGTGAGGGTACGGCAACGCTTTAGGGGGAGCGTGCGTGTGAGGGCGCGGGTTAGTGTTAGCGTACGGGTTAGGATTAGGGGACGGGTGAGGGTCAGGCTTCGGGGAAGGGTTAGGGTTAGGGTTCGGGCTAGGGTTAGGGTTAGGTGACGGGGACGGTTTAGGGTCCAGTTGAGGGTACGGCAACGCTTTAGGGGGAGCGTGCGTGTGAGGGCGCGCGTTAGTGTTAGCGTACGGGTTAGGATTAGGGGACGGGTGAGGGTCAGGCTTCGGGGAAGAGTTAGGGTTAGGGTTCGGGCTAGGGTTAGGGTTAGGGGACGGGGATGGTTTAGGGTCCAGGTGAGGGTACGGCAACGCTTTAGGGGGAGTGTGCGTGTGAGGGCGCGCGTTAGTGTTAGCGTACGGCTTAGGATTAGGGGACGGGTGAGGGTCAGGCTTCGGGGAAGGGTTAGGGTTAGGGTTCGGGCTAGGGTTAGGGTTAGGGGACGGGGACGGTTTAGGGTCCAGGTGAGGGTACGGCAACGCTTTAGTGGGAGCGTGCGAGTGAGGGCGCGGGTTAGTGTTAGCGTACGGGTTAGGATTAGGGGACGGGTGAGGATCAGGCTTCGGGGAAGGGTTAGGGTTAGGGTTCGGGTTCGGGTTAGGGTTAGGGTACGGGGACGGGGACGGTTTAGGGTCCAGGTGAGGGTACGGCAACGCTTTAGGGGCAGCGTGTGTGTGAGGGTGCGGGTTAGTGTTAGCGTACGGGTTAGGATTAGGGGACGGTTGAGGGTCATGCTTCGGGGAAGGGTTAGGGTTAGGGTTCGGGCTAGGGTTAGGGTTAGGTGACGGGGATCGTTTAGTTTCCAGGTGAGGGTACGGAAACGCTTTAGGGGGAGCGTGCGTGTGAGGGCGCGGGGTAGTGTTAGCGTACGGGTTAGGATTGGGGACGGGTGAGGGTCAGGCTTCGGGGAAGGGTTAGGGTTAGGGTTCGGGCTAGGGTTAGGGTTAGGGGACGGGGACGGTTTAGGGTCCAGGTGAGTGTACGGCAACCCTTTAGGGGGAGCGTGCGTGTGAGGGCGCGGGTTAGTGTTAGTGTACGGGTTAGGATTAAGGGACGGGTGAGGGTCAGGCTTCGGGGAAGGGTTAGGGTTAGGGTTCGGGCTAGGGTTAGGGTTAGGGGACGGGGACGGTTTCGGGTCCAGGTGAGGGTACGGCAACGTTTTAGGGGGAGCGTGCGTGTGAGGGCGCGGGTTAGTGATAGCGTACGGGTTAGGATTAGGGGACGGGTGAGGGTCAGGCTTCGGGGAAGGGTTAGGGTTAGGGTTCGGGCTAGGGTTAGGGTTAGGGGACGGGGACGGTTTAGGGTCCAGGTGAGGGTACGGCAACGCTTTAGGGGGAGCGTGCGTGTGAGGGCGCGGGTTAGTGTTTGCGTACGGGTTAGGATTAGGGGACGGGTGAGGGTCAGGCTTCTGGGAAGGGTTAGGGTTAGGGTTCGGGCTAGGGTTAGGGTTAGGGGATGGGGACGGTTTAGGGTCCAGGTGAGGGTACGGCAACGTTTTAGGGGGAGCGTGCATGTGAGGGCGCGGGTTAGTGTTAGCTTACGGGTTAGGATTAGGGGACGGGTGAGGGTCAGGCTTCGGGGAAGGGTTAGGGTTAGGGTTCGGGCTAGGGTTAGGGTTAGGGGACGGGGACGGTTTAGGGTCCAGGTGAGTGTACGGCAACACTTTAGGGGGAGCGTGCGTGTGAGGGCGCGTGTTAGTGTTAGCGTACGGGTTAGGATTAGGGGACGGGTGAGGGTCAGGCTTCGGGGAAGGGTTAGGGTTAGGGTTCGGGCTAGGGTTAGGGTTAGGGGCCGGGGACGGTTTAGGGTCCAGGTGAGGGTACGGCAACACTTTAGGGGGAGCGTGCGTGTGAGGGCGCGGGTTAGTGTTAGCGTACGGGTTAGGATTAGGGGACGGGTGAGGGTCAGGCTTCGGGTAAGGGTTAGGGTTAGGGTTCGGGCTAGGGTTAGGGTTAGGGGATGGGGAAGGTTTAGGGTCCAGGTGAGGGTACGGCAACGCTTTAGGGGGAGCGTGCGTGTGAGGGCGCGGGTTAGTGTTAGCGTACGGGTTAGAATTAGGGGACGGGTGAGGGTCAGGCTTCGGGGAAGGGTTAGGGTTAGGGTTCGTGCTAGGGTAAGGGTTAAGGGACGGGGACGGTTTCGGGTCCAGGTGAGGGTACGGCAACGCTTTAGGGGGAGCATGCGTGTGAGGACGCGGGTTAGTGTTAGCGTACTGGTTAGGATTAGGGGACGGGTGAGGGTCAGGCTTCGGGGAAGGGTTAGGGTTAGGGTTCGGGCTAGGGTTAGGTTTAGGGGACGGGGACGGTTTAGGGTCCAGGTGAGGGTACGGCAACGCTTTACGGGGAGCGTACGTGTGAGGGCGCGGGTTAGTGTTAGCGTACGGGTTAGGACTAGGGGACGGGTGAGGGTCAGGCTTCGGGGAAGGGTTAGGGTTAGGGTTCGGGCTAGGGTTAGGGTTAGGGGACGGGGACGCTTCAGGGTCCAGGTGAGGGTACGGCAACGCTTTAGGGGGAGCGTGCGTGTGAGGGCGCGGGTTAGTGTTAGCGTACGGGTTAGGACTAGGGGACGGGTGAGGGTCAGGCTTCGGGGAAGGGTTAGGGTTAGGGTTCGGGCTAGGGTTAGGGTTAGGGGACGGGGACGGTTTAGGGTCCAGGTGAGCGTACGGCAACGCTTTAGGGGGAGCGTGCGTGTGAGGGCGCGGGTTAGTGTGAGCGTACGGGTTAGGATTAGGGGACGGGTGAGGGTCAGGCTTCGGGGAAGCGTTAGGGTTAGGGTTCGGGCTAGGGTTAGGGTTAGGGGACGGGGACGGTTTAGGGTCCATGTGAGGGTACAGCAACGCTTTAGGGGGAGCGTGCGTGTGAGGCCGCGGGTTAGTGTTAGCGTACGGGTTAGGATTAGGGGACGGGTGAGGGTCAGGCTTCGGGGAAGGGTTAGGGTTAGGGTTCGGGCTAGGGTTAGGGTTAGGGGACGGGGACGGTTCAGGGTCCAGGTGAGGGAACGGCAACGCTTTAGGGGGAGCGTGTGTGTGAGGGCGAGGGTTAGTGTTAGCGTACGGGTTAGGATTAGGGGACGGGTGAGGGTCAGGCTTCGGGGAAGGGTTAGGGTTAGGGTTCGGGCTAGGGTTAGGGTTAGGGGACGGGGACGGTTTCGGGTCCAGGTGAGGGTACGGCAACGCTTTAGGGGGAGCGTGCGTGTGAGGGCGCGGGTTAGTGTTAGCGTACGGGTTAGGATTAGGGGACGGGTGAGGGTCAGGCTTCGGGGAAGGGTTAGGGTTAGGGTTCGGGCTAGGGATAGGGTTAGGGGACGGGGACGGTTTAGGGTCCAGGTGAGGGTACGGCAACGCTTTAGGGGGAGCGTGCGTGTGAGGGCGCGCGTTAGTGTTAGCGTACGGGTTAGGATTAGGGGACGGGTGAGGGTCAGGCTTAGGGGAAGGGTTAGGCTTAGGGTTCGGGGTAGGGTTAGGCTTAGGGGACGGGGACGGTTTAGGGTCCAGGTGAGGGTACGGCAACGCTTTAGGGGGAGCGTGCGTGTGAGGGCGCGGGTTAGTGTTAGCGTACGGGTTAGGATTAGGGGACGGGTGAGGGTCAGGCTTCGGGGAAGGGTTAGGCTTAGGGTTCGGGCTAGGGTTAGGGTTAGGGGACGGGGACGATTTAGGGTCCAGGTGAGGGTACGGCAACGCTTTAGGGGGAGCGTGCGTGTGAGGGCGCGGGTTAGTGTTAGCGTACGGGTTCGGATTAGGGGACGGGTGAGTGTCAGGCTTCGGGGAAGAGTTAGGGTTAGGGTTCGGGCTAGGGTTAGGGTTAGGGGACGGGGACGGTTTAGGGTCCAGGTGAGGGTACGGCAACGCTTTAGGGGGAGCGTGCGTGTGAGGGCGCTGGTTAGTGTTAGCGTACGGGTTAGGATTAGGGGACGGGTGAGGGTCAGGCTTCGGGGAAGGATTAGGGTTAGGGTTCGGGCTAGGGTTAGGGTTAGGGGACGGGGACGGTTTAGGGTCCAGGTGAGGGTACGGCAACGCTTTAGGGGGAGCGTGCGTGTGAGGGCGCGGGTTAGTGTTAGCGTACGGGTTAGGATTAGGGGACGGGTGAGTGTCAGGCTTCGGGGAAGGGTTAGGCTTAGGGTTCGGGCTAGGGTTAGGGTTAGGGGACGGGGACGGTTTAGGGTCCAGGTGAGGGTACGGCAACGCTTTAGGGGGAGCGTGCGTGTGAGGGCGCGGGTTAGTGTTAGCGTACGGGTTAGGATTAGGGGACAGGTGAGGGTCAGGCTTCGGGGAAGGGTTAGGGTTAGGGTTCGGGCTAGGGTTAGGGTTAGGGGACGGGGACGGTTTAGGGTCCAGTTGAGGGTACGGCAACGCTTTAGGGGGAGCGTGCGTGTGAGGGCGCTGGTTAGTGTTAGCGTACGGGTTAGGATTAGGGGACGGGTGAGTGTCAGGCTTCGGGAAGGGTTAGGGTTAGGGTTCGGGCTAGGGTTAGGGTTAGGGGACGGGGATGGTTTAGGGTCCAGGTGAGGGTACGGCAACGCTTTAGGGGGAGTGTGCGTGTGAGGGCGCGCGTTAGTGTTAGCGTACGGCTTAGGATTAGGGGACGGGTGAGGGTCAGGCTTCGGGGAAGGGTTAAGGTTAGGGTTCGGGCTACGGTTAGGGTTAGGGGACGGGGACGGTTTAGGGTCCAGGTGAGGGTACGGCAACGCTTTAGGGGGAGCGTGCGTGTGAGGGCGCGGGTTAGTGTTAGCGTACGGCTTAGGATTAGGGGACGGGTGAGGGTCAGGCTTCGGGGAAGGGTTAGGGTTAGGGTTCGGGCTAGGGTTAGGGTTAGGGGACGGGGACGGTTTAGGGTCCAGGTGAGGGTACGGCAACGCTTCAGGGGGAGCGTGCGTGTGAGGGCGCGGGTTAGTGTTAGCGTACGGGTTAGGATTAGGGGACGGGTGAGGGTCAGGCTTCGGGGAAGGGTTAGGGTTAGGGTTCGGGCTAGGGTTAGGCTTAGGGGACGGGGACGGTTTAAGGTCCAGGTGAGGGTACGGCAACGCTTTAGGGGGAGCGTGCGTGTGAGGGCGCGGGTTAGTGTTAGCGTACGGGTTAGTATTAGGGGACGGGTGAGGGTCAGGCTTCGGGGAAGGGTTAGGCTTAGGGTTCGGGCTAGGGTTAGGGTTAGGGGACGGGGACGATTTAGGGTCCAGGTGAGGGTACGGCAACGCTTTAGGGGGAGCGTGCGTGTGAGGGCGCGGCTTAGTGTTAGCGTACGGGTTAGGATTAGGGGACGGGTGAGGGTCAGGCTTCGGGGAAGAGTTAGGGTTAGGGTTCGGGCTAGGGTTAGGGTTAGGGGACGAGGACGGTTTAGGGTCCAGGTGAGGGTACGGCAACGCTTTAGGGGGAGCGTGCGTGTGAGGGCGCTGGTTAGTGTTAGCGTACGGGTTAGGATTAGGGGACGGGTGAGGGTCAGGCTTCGGGGAAGGATTAGGGTTAGGGTTCGGGCTAGGGTTAGGGTTAGGGGACGGGGACGGTTTAGGGTCCAGGTGAGGGTACGGCAACGCTTTAGGGGGAGCGTGCGTGTGAGGGCGCGGGTTAGTGTTAGCGTACGGGTTAGGATTAGGGGACGGGTGAGGGTCAGGCTTCGGGGAAGAGTTAGGGTTAGGGTTCGGGCTAGGGTTAGGGTTAGGGGACGGGGACGGTTTAGGGTCCAGGTGAGGGTACGGCAACGCTTTAGGGGGAGCGTGCGTGTGAGGGCGCTGGTTAGTGTTAGCGTACGGGTTAGGATTAGGGGACGGGTTAGGGTCAGGCTTCGGGGAAGGATTAGGGTTAGGGTTCGGGCTAGGGTTAGGGTTAGGGGACGGGGACGGTTTAGGGTCCAGGTGAGGGTACGGCAACGCTTTAGGGGGAGCGTGCGTGTGAGGGCGCGGGTTAGTGTTAGCGTACGGGTTAGGATTAGGGGACGGGTGAGGGTCAGGCTTCGGGGAAGGGTTAGGCTTAGGGTTCGGGCTAGGGTTAGGGTTAGGGGACGGGGACGATTTAGGGTCCAGGTGAGGGTACGGCAACGCTTTAGGGGGAGCGTGCGTGTGAGGGCGCGGGTTAGTGTTAGCGTACGGGTTAGGATTAGGTGACGGGTGAGGGTCAGGCTTCGGGGAAGGGTTAGGGTTAGGGTTCGGGCTAGGGTTAGGGTTAGGGGCCGGGGACGGTTTAGGGTCCAGGTGAGGGTACGGCAACGCTTTAGGGGGAGCGTGCGTGTGAGGGCGCGGGTTAGTATTAACGTACGGGTTAGGATTAGGGGACGGTTGAGGGTCAGGCTTCGGGGAAGGGTTAGGTTTAGGGTTCGGGCTAGGGTTAGGGTTAGGGGACGGGGACGGTTTTGGGTCCAGGTGAGGGTACGGCAACGCTTTAGGGGGAGCGTGCGTGTGAGGGCTTGGGTTAGTGTTAGCGTACGGGTTAGGATTAGGGTACGGTTGAGGGTCAGGCTTCGGGGAAGGGTTAGGGTTAGGGTTCGGGCTAGGGTTAGGGTTAGGTGACGGGGACGGTTTAGGGTCCAGGTGAGGGTACGGCAACGCTTTAGGGGGAGCGTGCATGTGAGGGCGCGGGGTAGTGTTAGCGTACTGGTTAGGATTAGGGGACGGGTGAGGGTCAGGCTTCGGGGAAGGGTTAGGGTTAGGGTTCGGGCTAGGGTTAGGGTTAGGGGACGGGGACGGTTTAGGGTCCAGGTGAGGGTATGGCAACGCTTTAGGGGGAGCGTGTGTGTGAGGGCGCGGGTTAGTGTTAGCGTATGGCTTAGGATTAGGGGATGGGTGAGGGTCATGCTTCGGGGAAGGGTTAGGGTTAGGGTTCGGGCTAGGGTTAGGGTTAGGTGACGGGGACGGTTTCGGGTCCAGGTGAGGGTACGGCAACGCTTTAGGGGGAGCGAGCATGTGAGGGCGCGGGGTAGTGTTAGCGTACTGGTTAGGATTAGGGGACGGTTGAGGGTCAGGCTTCGGGGAAGTGTGAGGGTTAGGGTTCGGGCTAGGGTTAGGGTTAGGGGATGGGGACGGTTTAGGGTGCAGGTAAGAGTACAGCAACGCTTTAGGGGGAGCGTGCGTGTGAGGGCGCGGGTTAGTATTAACGTACGGGTTAGGATTAGGGGACGGTTGAGGGTCAGGCTTCGGGGAAGGGTTAGGTTTAGGGTTCGGGCTAGGGTTAGGGTTAGGGGACGGGGACGGTTTAGGGTCCAGGTGAGGGTACGGCAACGCTTTAGGGGGAGCGTGCGTGTGAGGGCTTGGGTTAGTGTTAGCGTACGGGTTAGGATTAGGGGACGGTTGAGGGTCAGGCTTCGGGGAAGGGTTAGGGTTAGGGTTCGGGCTAGGGTTAGGGTTAGGTGACGGGGACGGTTTAGGGTCCAGGTGAGGGTACGGCAACGCTTTAGGGGGAGCGTGCATGTGAGGGCGCGGGGTAGTGTTAGCGTACTGGTTAGGATTAGGGGACGGGTGAGGGTCAGGCTTCGGGGAAGGGTTAGGGTTAGGGTTCGGGCTAGGGTTAGGGTTAGGGGACGGGGACGGTTTAGGGTCCAGGTGAGGGTACGGCAACGCTTTAGGGGGAGCGTGTGTGTGAGGGCGCGGGTTAGTGTTAGCGTATGGCTTAGGATTAGGGGATGGGTGAGGGTCATGCTTCGGGGAAGGGTTAGGGTTAGGGTTCGGGCTAGGGTTAGGGTTAGGTGACGGGGACGGTTTAGGGTCCAGGTGAGGGTACGGCAATGCTTTAGGGGGAGCGAGCATGTGAGGGCGCGGGGTAGTGTTAGCGTACTGGTTAGGATTAGGGGACGGTTGAGGGTCAGGCTTCGGGGAAGTGTGAGGGTTAGGGTTCGGGCTAGGGTTAGGGTTAGGGGATGGGGACGGTTTAGGGTGCAGGTAAGAGTACAGCAACGCTTTAGGGGGAGCGTGCGTGTGAGGGCGACGGTTAGTGTTAGCGTACGTGTTAGGATTAGGGGACGGGTGAGGGTCAGGCTTCGGGGAAGGGTTAGGGTTAGGGTTGTGGCTAGGGTTAGGGTTAAGGGACGGGGACGGTTTAGGGTCCAGGTGAGGGTACGGCAACGCTTTAGGGGGAGCGTGCGTGTGAGGGCGCGGGTTAGTGTTAGCGTACGGGTTAGGATTAGGGGACGGGTGAGGGTCAGGCTTCGGGGAAGGGTTAGGGTTAGGGTTCGGGCTAGGGTTAGGGTTAGGGGACGGGGATGGTTTAGGGTCCAGGTGAGGGTACAGCAACGCTTTAGGGGGAGCGTGCGTGTGAGGGCGCGGGTTAGTTTTAGCGTACGTGTTAGGATTGGGGACGGGTGAGGGTCAGGCTTCGGGGAAGGGTTAGGGTTAGGGTTCGGGCTAGGGTTAGGGTTAGGGGACGGGGACGGTTTAGAGTCCAGTTGAGGGTACGGCAAAGCTTCAGGGGGAGCATGCGTGTGAGGGTGCGGGTTAGTGTTAGCGTACGGGTTAGGATTAGGGGACGGGTGAGGGTCAGGCTTCGGGGAAGACTTAGGGTTAGGGTTCGGGCTAGGGTTAGGGTTAGGGGACGGGGACGGTTTAGGGTCCAGGTGAGGGTACGGCAAAGCTTTAGAGGGAGCGTGCGTGTGAGGGCGCAGGTTAGTGTTAGCGTACGGCTTAGGATTAGGGGACGGGTGAGGGTCAGGCTTCGGGGAAGGGTTAGGGTTAGGGTTCGGGCTAGGGTTAGGGTTAGGGGACGGGGACGGTTTAGGGTCCAGGTGAGGGTACGGCAACACTTTAGGGGGAGAATGCATGTGAGGGCGCGGGTTAGTGTTAGCGTACGGGTTAGGATTAGGGGACGGGTGAGGGTCAGGCTTCGGGGAAGGGTTAGGGTTAGGGTTCGGGCTAGGGTTAGGGTTAGGGGACGGGGACGGTTTAGGGTCCAGGTGAGGGTACGGCAATGCTTTAGGGGGAGCGTGCGTGTGAGGGCGCTGGTTAGTGTTAGCGTACGGGTTAGGATTAGGGGACGGGTGAGGGTCAGGCTTCGGGGAAAGATTAGGGTTAGGGTTCGGGCTAGGGTTAGGGTTAGGGGACGGGGACGGTTTAGGGTCCAGGTGAGGGTACGGCAACGCTTTAGGGGGAGCGTGCGTGTGAGGGCGCGGGTTAGTGTTAGCGTACGGGTTAGGATTAAGGGACGGGTGAGGGTCAGGCTTCGGGGAAGGTTTAGGGTTAGGGTTCGGGCTAGGGTTAGGGTTAGGGGACGGGGACGGCTTAGGGTCCAGGTGAGGGTACGGCAACGCTTTAGGGGGAGCGTGCGTGTGAGGGCGCGGGTTAGTGTTAGCGTACGGGTTAGGATTAGGTGACGGGTGAGAGTCAGGCTTCGGGGAAGGGTTAGGGTTAGGGTTCGGGCTAGGGTTAGGGTTAGGGGACGGGGACGGTTTAGGGTCCAGGTGAGGGTACGGCAACGCTTTAGGGGGAGCGTGCGTGTGAGGGCGCGGGTTAGTGTTAACGTACGGGTTAGGATTAGGGGACGGTTGAGGGTCAGGCTTCGGGGAAGTGTTAGGGTTAGGGTTCGGGCTAGGGTTAGGGTTAGGGGACGGGGACGGTTTATGGTCCAGGTGAGGGTACGGCAACGCTTTAGGGGGAGGGTGCGTGTGAGGGCGTGGGTTAGTGTTAGCGTACGGCTTAGGATTAGGGGACGGTTGAGGGTCAGGCTTCGGGGAAGGGTTAGGGTTAGGGTTCGGGCTAGGGTTAGGGTTAGGTGACGGGGACGGTTTAGGGTCCAGGTGAGGGTACGGCAACGCTTTAGGGGGAGCGTGCATGTGAGGGCGCGCGTTAGTGTTAGCGTACTGGTTAGGATTAGGGGACGGGTGAGGGTCAGGCTTCGGGGAAGGGTTAGGGTTAGGGTTCGGGCTAGGGTTAGGGTTAGGGGACGGGGACGGTTTAGGGTCCAGGTGAGGGTACGGCAACGCTTTAGGGGGAGCGTGCGTGTGAGGGCGCGTGTTAGTGTTAGCGTACGGGTTAGGATTAGGGGACGGGTGAGGGTCAGGCTTCGGGGAAGGGTTAGGGTTAGGGTTCAGGCTAGGGTTAGGGTTAGGGGACATGGGATGGTTTAGGGTCCAGGTGAGGGTACAGCAACGCTTTAGGGGGAGCGTGCGTGTGAGGGCGCGGGTTAGTGTTAGCGTACGTGTTAGGATTGGGGACGGGTGAGGGTCAGGCTTCGGGGAAGGGTTAGGGTTAGGGTTCGGGCTAGGGTTAGTGTTAGGGGACGGGGACGGTTTAGAGTCCAGGTGAGGGTATGGCAAAGCTTCAGGGGGAGCGTGCGTGTGAGGGCGCGGGTTAGTGTTAGCGTACGGCTTAGGATTAGGGGACGGGTGACGGTCAGGCTTCGGGGAAGGGTTAGGGTTAGGGTTCGGGCTAGGGTTAGGGTTAGGGGACGGGGACGGTTTAGGGTCCAGGTGAGGGTACGGCAACACTTTAGGGGGAGAATGTGTGTGAGGGCGCGGGTTAGTGTTAGCGTACGGGTTAGGATTAGGGGACGGGTGAGGGTCAGGCTTCGGGGAAGGGTTAGGGTTAGGGTTCGGCCAGGGTTAGGGTTACGGGACAGGGACGGTTTAGGGTCCAGGTGAGGGTACGGCAACGCTTTAGGGGGAGCGTGCATGTGAGGGCGCTGGGTAGTGTTAGCGTCCTGGTTAAGATTAGGGGACGGGTGAGGGTCAGGCTTCGGGGAAGGGTTAGGGTTAGGGTTCGGGCTAGGGTTAGGGTTAGGGGACGGGGACGGTTTAGGGTCCAGGTGAGGGTACGGCAACGCTTTAGGGGGAGCGTGCGTGTGAGGGCGCGGGTTAGTTTTAGCGTACGGGTTAGGATTAGGGGACGGGTGAGGGTCAGGCTTTGGGGAAGGGTTAGGGTTAGGGTTCGGGCTAGGGTTAGGGTTAGGGGACGGGGACGGTTTAGGGTCCAGGTGAGGGTATGGCAACGCTTTAGGGGGAGCATGCGTGTGAGGGCGCGGGTTAGTGTTCGCGTACGGGTTAGGATTAGGGGACGGGTGAGGTTCAGGCTTCGGGGAAGGGTTAGGGTTAGGGTTCGGGCTAGGGTTAGGGTTAGGGGACGGGGACGGTTTAGGGTCCAGGTGAGGGTACGGCAACGCTTTAGGGGGAGCGTGCGTGTGAGGGCGCGGGTTAGTGTTAGCGTACGGGTTAGGATTAGGGGACGGGTGAGGGTCAGGCTTCGGGAAAGGGTTAGGGTTAGGGTTCGGGCTAGGGTTAGGGTTAGGGGACGGGGACGGTTTAGGGTCCAGGTGAGGGTACGGCAACGCTTTAGGGGGAGCGTGCGTGTGAGGGCGCGGGTTAGTGTTAGCGTACGGGTTAGGATTAGGGGATGGGTGAGGGTCAGGCTTCGGGGAAGGGTTAGGGTTAGGGTTCGGGCTAGGGTTAGGGTTAGGGGACGGGGACGGTTTCGGGTCCAGGTGAGGGTACGGCAACGCTTTAGGGGGAGCGTGCGTGTGAGGGCGCGGGTTAGTGTTAGCGTACGAGTTAGGATTAGGGGACGGATGAGGGTCAGGCTTCGGGGAAGGGTTAGGGTTATGGTTCGGGCAAGGGTTAGGGTTAGGGGACGGGGACGGTTTAGGGTCCAGGTGAGGGTACGGCAACGCTTTAGGGGGAGCGTGCGTGTGAGGGCGCAGGTTAGTATTAGCGTACGGGTTAGGATTAGGGGACGGGTGAGGGTCAGGCTTCGGGGAAGGGTTAGGGTTAGGGTTCGGGCTAGGGTAAGGGTTAAGGGACGGGGACGGTTTCGGGTCCAGGTGAGGGTACGGCAACGCTTTAGGGGGAGCGTGCGTGTGAGGGCGCGGGTTAGTGTTAGCGTACGGGTTAGGATTAGGGGACGGGTGAGGGTCAGGCTTCGGGGAAGGGTTAGGGTTAGGGTTCGGGCTAGGGTTAGGGTTAGGGGACGGGGACGGTTTAGGGTCCAGGTGAGGGTACGGCAACGCTTTAGGGGGAGCGTGCGTGTGAGGGCGCGGGTTAGTGTTAGCGTACGGGTTAGGATTAGGGGACGGGTGAGGTTCAGGCTTCCTGGAAGGGTTAGGGTTAGGGTTCGGGCTAGGGTTAGGGTTAGGGGACGGGGACGGTTTAGGGTCCAGGTGAGGGTACGGCAACGCTTTAGGGGGAGCGTGCGTGTGAGGGCGCGGGTTAGTGTTAGCGTACGGGTTAGGATTAGGGGACGGTTGAGGGTCAGGCTTCGGGGAAGGGTTAGGGTTAGTGTTCGGGCTAGGGTTAGGGTTAGGTGACGGGGACGGTTTAGGGTCCAGGTGAGGGTACGGCAACGCTTTAGGGGGAGCGTGCATGTGAGGGCGCGGGGTAGTGTTAGCGTACTGGTTAGGATTAGGGGACGGGTGAGGGTCAGGCTTCGGGGAAGGGTTAGGGTTAGGGTTCGGGCTAGGGTTAGGGTTAGGGGACGGGGACGGTTTAGGGTCCAGGTGAGGGTACGGCAACGCTTTAGGGGGAGCGTGTGTGTGAGGGCGCGGGTTAGTGTTAGCGTATGGCTTAGGATTAGGGGATGGGTGAGGGTCATGCTTCGGGGAAGGGTTAGGGTTAGGGTTCGGGCTAGGGTTAGGGTTAGGTGACGGGGACGGTTTAGGGTCCAGGTGAGGGTACGGCAATGCTTTAGGGGGAGCGAGCATGTGAGGGCGCGGGGTAGTGTTAGCGTACTGGTTAGGATTAGGGGACGGTTGAGGGTCAGGCTTCGGGGAAGTGTGAGGGTTAGGGTTCGGGCTAGGGTTAGGGTTAGGGGATGGGGACGGTTTAGGGTGCAGGTAAGAGTACAGCAACGCTTTAGGGGGAGCGTGCGTGTGAGGGCGAGGGTTAGTGTTAGCGTACGTGTTAGGATTAGGGGACGGGTGAGGGTCAGGCTTCGGGGAAGGGTTAGGGTTAGGGTTGTGGCTAGGGTTAGGGTTAAGGGACGGGGACGGTTTAGGGTCCAGGTGAGGGTACGGCAACGCTTTAGGGGGAGCGTGCGTGTGAGGGCGCGGGTTAGTGTTAGCGTACGGGTTAGGATTAGGGGACGGGTGAGGGTCAGGCTTCGGGGAAGGGTTAGGGTTAGGGTTCGGGCTAGGGTTAGGGTTAGGGGACGGGGATGGTTTAGGGTCCAGGTGAGGGTACAGCAACGCTTTAGGGGGAGCGTGCGTGTGAGGGCGCGGGTTAGTTTTAGCGTACGTGTTAGGATTGGGGACGGGTGAGGGTCAGGCTTCGGGGAAGGGTTAGGGTTAGGGTTCGGGCTAGGGTTAGGGTTAGGGGACGGGGACGGTTTAGAGTCCAGTTGAGGGTACGGCAAAGCTTCAGGGGGAGCATGCGTGTGAGGGTGCGGGTTAGTGTTAGCGTACGGGTTAGGATTAGGGGACGGGAGAGTGTCAGGCTTCGGGGAAGACTTAGGGTTAGGGTTCGGGCTAGGGTTAGGGTTAGGGGACGGGGACGGTTTAGGGTCCAGGTGAGGGTACGGCAAAGCTTTAGAGGGAGCGTGCGTGTGAGGGCGCGGGTTAGTGTTAGCGTACGGCTTAGGATTAGGGGACGGGTGAGGGTCAGGCTTCGGGGAAGGGTTAGGGTTAGGGTTCGGGCTAGGGTTAGGGTTAGGGGACGGGGACGGTTTAGGGTCCAGGTGAGGGTACGGCAACACTTTAGGGGGAGAATGCATGTGAGGGCGCGGGTTAGTGTTAGCGTACGTGTTAGGATTAGGGGACGGGTGAGGGTCAGGCTTCGGGGAAGGGTTAGGGTTAGGGTTCGGGCTAGGGTTAGGGTTAGGGGACGGGGACGGTTTAGGGTCCAGGTGAGGGTACGGCAATGCTTTAGGGGGAGCGTGCGTGTGAGGGCGCTGGTTAGTGTTAGCGTACGGGTTAGGATTAGGGGACGGGTGAGGGTCAGGCTTCGGGGAAAGATTAGGGTTAGGGTTCGGGCTAGGGTTAGGGTTAGGGGACGGGGACGGTTTAGGGTCCAGGTGAGGGTACGGCAACGCTTTAGGGGGAGCGTGCGTGTGAGGGCGCGGGTTAGTGTTAGCGTACGGGTTAGGATTAAGGGACGGGTGAGGGTCAGGCTTCGGGGAAGGTTTAGGGTTAGGGTTCGGGCTAGGGTTAGGGTTAGGGGACGGGGACGGTTTAGGGTCCAGGTGAGGGTACGGCAACGCTTTAGGGGGAGCGTGCGTGTGAGGGCGCGGGTTAGTGTTAGCGTACGGGTTAGGATTAGGTGACGGGTGAGAGTCAGGCTTCGGGGAAGGGTTAGGGTTAGGGTTCGGGCTAGGGTTAGGGTTAGGGGACGGGGACGGTTTAGGGTCCACGTGAGGGTACGGCAACGCTTTAGGGGGAGCGTGCGTGTGAGGGCGCGGGTTAGTGTTAACGTACGGGTTAGGATTAGGGGACGGTTGAGGGTCAGGCTTCGGGGAAGTGTTAGGGTTAGGGTTCGGGCTAGGGTTAGGGTTAGGGGACGGGGACGGTTTATGGTCCAGGTGAGGGTACGGCAACGCTTTAGGGGGAGGGTGCGTGTGAGGGCGTGGGTTAGTGTTAGCGTACGGCTTAGGATTAGGGGACGGTTGAGGGTCAGGCTTCGGGGAAGGGTTAGGGTTAGGGTTCGGGCTAGGGTTAGGGTTAGGTGACGGGGACGGTTTAGGGTCCAGGTGAGGGTACGGCAACGCTTTAGGGGGAGCGTGCATGTGAGGGCGCGCGTTAGTGTTAGCGTACTGGTTAGGATTAGGGGACGGGTGAGGGTCAGGCTTCGGGGAAGGGTTAGGGTTAGGGTTCGGGCTAGGGTTAGGGTTAGGGGACGGGGACGGTTTAGGGTCCAGGTGAGGGTACGGCAACGCTTTAGGGGGAGCGTGCGTGTGAGGGCGCGTGTTAGTGTTAGCGTACGGGTTAGGATTAGGGGACGGGTGAGGGTCAGGCTTCGGGGAAGAGTTAGGGTTAGGGTTCAGGCTAGGGTTAGGGTTAGGGGACATGGGATGGTTTAGGGTCCAGGTGAGGGTACAGCAACGCTTTAGGGGGAGCGTGCGTGTGAGGGCGCGGGTTAGTGTTAGCGTACGTGTTAGGATTGGGGACGGGTGAGGGTCAGGCTTCGGGGAAGGGTTAGGGTTAGGGTTCGGGCTAGGGTTAGTGTTAGGGGACGGGGACGGTTTAGAGTCCAGGTGAGGGTATGGCAAAGCTTCAGGGGGAGCGTGCGTGTGAGGGCGCGGGTTAGTGTTAGCGTACGGCTTAGGATTAGGGGACGGGTGACGGTCAGGCTTCGGGGAAGGGTTAGGGTTAGGGTTCGGGCTAGGGTTAGGGTTAGGGGACGGGGACGGTTTAGGGTCCAGGTGAGGGTACGGCAACACTTTAGGGGGAGAATGTGTGTGAGGGCGCGGGTTAGTGTTAGCGTACGGGTTAGGATTAGGGGACGGGTGAGGGTCAGGCTTCGGGGAAGGGTTAGGGTTAGGGTTCGGGCTAGGGTTAGGGTTACGGGACAGGGACGGTTTAGGGTCCAGGTGAGGGTACGGCAACGCTTTAGGGGGAGCGTGCATGTGAGGGCGCTGGGTAGTGTTAGCGTCCTGGTTAAGATTAGGGGACGGGTGAGGGTCAGGCTTCGGGGAAGGGTTAGGGTTAGGGTTCGGGCTAGGGTTAGGGTTAGGGGACGGGGACGGTTTAGGGTCCAGGTGAGGGTACGGCAACGCTTTAGGGGGAGCGTGCGTGTGAGGGCGCGGGTTAGTTTTAGCGTACGGGTTAGGATTAGGGGACGGGTGAGGGTCAGGCTTTGGGGAAGGGTTAGGGTTAGGGTTCGGGCTAGGGTTAGGGTTAGGGGACGGGGACGGTTTAGGGTCCAGGTGAGGGTATGGCAACGCTTTAGGGCGAGCATGCGTGTGAGGGCGCGGGTTAGTGTTCGCGTACGGGTTAGGATTAGGGGACGGGTGAGGTTCAGGCTTCGGGGAAGGGTTAGGGTTAGGGTTCGGGCTAGGGTTAGGGTTAGGGGACGGGGACGGTTTAGGGTCCAGGTGAGGGTACGGCAACGCTTTAGGGGGAGCGTGCGTGTGAGGGCGCGGGTTAGTGTTAGCGTACGGGTTAGGATTAGGGGACGGGTGAGGGTCAGGCTTCGGGGAAGGGTTAGGGTTAGGGTTCGGGCTAGGGTTAGGGTTAGGGGACGGGGACGGTTTAGGGTCCAGGTGAGGGTACGGCAACGCTTTAGGGGGAGCGTGCGTGTGAGGGCGCGGGTTAGTGTTAGCGTACGGGTTAGGATTAGGGGATGGGTGAGGGTCAGGCTTCGGGGAAGGGTTAGGGTTAGGGTTCGGGCTAGGGTTAGGGTTAGGGGACGGGGACGGTTTCGGGTCCAGGTGAGGGTACGGCAACGCTTTAGGGGGAGCGTGCGTGTGAGGGCGCGGGTTAGTGTTAGCGTACGAGTTAGGATTAGGGGACGGATGAGGGTCAGGCTTCGGGGAAGGGTTAGGGTTATGGTTCGGGCAAGGGTTAGGGTTAGGGGACGGGGACGGTTTAGGGTCCAGGTGAGGGTACGGCAACGCTTTAGGGGGAGCGTGCGTGTGAGGGCGCGGGTTAGTGTTAGCGTATGGGTTAGGATTAGGGGACGGGTGAGGGTCAGGCTTCGGGGAAGGGTTAGGGTTAGGGTTCGGGCTAGGGTAAGGGTTAAGGGACGGGGACGGTTTCGGGTCCAGGTGAGGGTACGGCAACGCTTTAGGGGGAGCGTGCGTGTGAGGGTGCGGGTTAGTGTTAGCGTACGGGTTAGGATTAGGGGACGGGTGAGGGTCAGGCTTCGGGGAAGGGTTAGGGTTAGGGTTCGGGCTAGGGTTAGGGTTAGGGGACGGGGACGGTTTAGGGTCCAGGTGAGGGTACGGCAACGCTTTAGGGGGAGCGTGCGTGTGAGGGCGCGGGTTAGTGTTAGCGTACGGGTTAGGATTAGGGGACGGGTGAGGTTCAGGCTTCCTGGAAGGGTTAGGGTTAGGGTTCGGGCTAGGGTTAGGGTTAGGGGACGGGGACGGTTTAGGGTCCAGGTGAGGGTACGGCAACGCTTTAGGGGGAGCGTGCGTGTGAGGGCGCGGGTTAGTGTTAGCGTACGGGTTAGGATTAGGGGACGGGTGAGGGTCAGGCTTCGGGGAAGGGTTAGGGTTAGGGTTCGGGCTAGGGTTAGGGTTAGGGATCGGGGACGGTTTCGGGTCCAGGTGAGGGTACGGCAACGCTTTAGGGGGAGGGTGCGTGTGAGGGCGCGGGTTAGTGTTAGCGTACGGGTTAGGATTAGGGGACGGGTGAGGGTCAGGCTTCGGGGAAGGGTTAGGGTTAGGGTTCGGGCTAGGGTTAGGGTTAGGGGACGGGGACGGTTTAGGGTCCAGGTGAGGGTACGGCAACGCTTTCGGGGGAGCGTGCGTGTGAGGGCGCGGGTTAGTGTTAGCCTACGGGTTAGGATTAGGGGACGGGTGAGGGTCAGGCTTCGGGGAAGGGTTAGGGTTAGGGTTCGGGCTAGGGTTAGGGTTAGGGGACGGGGACGGTTTAGGGTCCAGGTGAGGGTACGGCAAGGCTTTAGGGGGAGTGTGCGTGTGAGGGCGCGCGTTAGTGTTAGCGTACGGCTTAGGATTAGGGGACGGGTGAGGGTCAGGCTTCGGGGAAGGGTTAGGGTTAGGGTTCGGGCTAGGGTTAGGGTTAGGGGACGGGGAAGGTTTAGGGTCCAGGTGAGGGTACGGCAACGCTTTAGGGGGAGCGTGCGTGTGAGGGCGCGGGTTAGTGTTAGCGTACGGGTTAGGATTAGGGGACGGGTGAGGGTCAGGCTTCGGGGAAGGGTTAGGGTTAGGGTTCGGGCTAGGGTTAGGGTTACGGGACAGGGACGGTTTAGGGTCCTGTTGAGGGTACAGCAACGCTTTAGGGGGAGCGTGCGTGTGAGGGCGCGGGTTAGTGTTAGCGTACGGGTTAGGATTAGGGGACGGTTGAGGGTCAGGCTTCGGGGAAGGGTTAGGGTTAGGGTTCGGGCTAGGGTTAGGGTTAGGGGATGGGGACGGTTTAGGGTCCAGGTAAGAGTACAGCAACACTTTAGGGGGAGCGTGCGTGTGAGGGCGAGGGTTAGTGTTAGCGTACGTGTTAGGATTACGGGACGGGTGAGGGTCAGGCTTCGGGGAAGGGTTAGGGTTAGGGTTCGGGCTAGGGTTAGGGTTAAGGGATGGGGACGGTTTAGGGTCCAGGTGAGGGTACGGCAACGCTTTAGGGAGAGCGTGCGTGTGAGGGCGCGGGTTAGTGTTAGAGTACGGGTTAGGATTAGGGGACGGGTGAGGGTCAGGCTTCGGGGAAGGGTTAGGGTTAGGGTTCGGGCTAGGGTTAGGGTTAGGGGACGGGGACGGTTTAGGGTCCAGGTGAGGGTACGGCAACGCTTTAGGGGGAGCATGCATGTGAGGGTGCGGGTTAGTGTTAGCGTACGGGTTAGGATTAGGGGACGGGTGAGGGTCAGGCTTCGGGGAAGGGTTAGGGTTAGGGTTCGGTCTAGGGTTAGGGTTAGGGGACGGGGACGGTTTAGGGTCCAGGTGAGGGTATGGCAATGCTTTAGGGGGAGCGTGCGTGTGAGGGGGCGGGTTAGTGTTAGCGTACGGGTTAGGATTAGGGGACGGGTGAGGGTCAGGCTTCGGGGAAGGGTTAGGGTTAGGGTTCGGGCTAGGGTTAGGGTTAAGGGATGGGGACGGTTTAGGGTCCAGGTGAGGGTACGGCAACGCTTTAGGGAGAGCGTGCGTGTGAGGGCGCGGGTTAGTGTTAGAGTACGGGTTAGGATTAGGGGACGGGTGAGGGTCAGGCTTCGGGGAAGGGTTAGGGTTAGGGTTCGGGCTAGGGTTAGGGTTAGGGGACGGGGACGGTTTAGGGTCCAGGTGAGGGTACGGCAACGCTTTAGGGGGAGCGTGCATGTGAGGGTGCGGGTTAGTGTTAGCGTACGGGTTAGGATTAGGGGACGGGTGAGGGTCAGGCTTCGGGGAAGGGTTAGGGTTAGGGTTCGGTCTAGGGTTAGGGTTAGGGGACGGGGACGGTTTAGGGTCCAGGTGAGGGTATGGCAATGCTTTAGGGGGAGCGTGCGTGTGAGGGGGCGGGTTAGTGTTAGCGTACGGGTTAGGATTAGGGGACGGGTGAGGGTCAGGCTTCGGGGAAGGGTTAGGGTTAGGGTTCGGGCTAGGGTTAGGGTTAAGGGATGGGGACGGTTTAGGGTCCAGGTGAGGGTACGGCAACGCTTTAGGGAGAGCGTGCGTGTGAGGGCGCGGGTTAGTGTTAGAGTACGGGTTAGGATTAGGGGACGGGTGAGGGTCAGGCTTCAGGGAAGGGTTAGGGTTAGGGTTCGGGCTAGGGTTAGGGTTAGGGGACGGGGACGGTTTAGGGTCCAGGTGAGGGTACGGCAACGCTTTAGGGGGAGCGTGCGTGTGAGGGCGCAGGTTAGTGTTAGCGTAAGGGTTAGGATTAGGGGATGGGTGAGGGTCAGGCTTCAGGGAAGGGTTAGGGTTAGGGTTCGGGCTAGGGTTAGGGTTAGGGGACGGGGACGGTTTAGGGTCCAGGTGAGGGTACGGCAACACTTTAGGGGGAGAATGCGTGTGAGGGCGCGGGATAGTGTTAGCGTACGTGTTAGTATTAGGGGACGGGTGAGGGTCAGCCTTCGGGGAAGGGTTAGGGTTAGGGTTCGGGCTAGGGTTAGGGTTAGGGGACGGGGACGGTTTAGGGTCCAGGTGAGGGTACGGCAACGCTTTAGGGGGAGCGTGCATGTGAGGGTGTGGGTTAGTGTTAGCGTACGGGTTAGGATTAGGAGACGGGTGAGGGTCAGGCTTCGGGGAAGGGTTAGGGTTAGGGTTCGGGCTAGGGTTAGGGTTAGGGGACGGGGATGGTTTACGGTCCAGGTGAGGGTACGGCAACGCTTTAGGGGGAGCGTGCGTGTGAGGGCGCGGGTTAGTGTTAGCGTACGTGTTAGGATTAGGGGACGGGTGAGGGTCAGGCTTCGGGGAAGGGTTAGGGTTAGGGTTCGGGCTAGGGTTAGGGTTAGGGGACGGGGACGGTTTAGCGTCCAGGTGAGGGTACGGCAAAGCTTTAGGGGGAGCGTGCGTGTGAGGGCGCGGGTTAGTGTTAGCGTACGGCTTAGGATTAGGGGACGGGTGAGGGTCAGGCTTCGGGGAAGGGTTAGGGTTAGGGTTCGGGCTAGGGTTAGGGTTAGGGGACGGGGACGGTTTAGGGTCCAGGTGAGGGTACGGCAACGCTTTAGGGGGAGCGTGCGTGTGAGGGCGCAGGTTAGTGTTAGCGTAAGGGTTAGGATTAGGGGATGGGTGAGGGTCAGGCTTCAGGGAAGGGTTAGGGTTAGGGTTCGGGCTAGGGTTAGGGTTAGGGGACGGGGACGGTTTAGGGTCCAGGTGAGGGTACGGCAACACTTTAGGGGGAGAATGCGTGTGAGGGCGCGGGATAGTGTTAGCGTACGTGTTAGTATTAGGGGACGGGTGAGGGTCAGCCTTCGGGGAAGGGTTAGGGTTAGGGTTCGGGCTAGGGTTAGGGTTAGGGGACGGGGACGGTTTAGGGTCCAGTTGAGGGTACGGCAACGCTTTAGGGGGAGCGTGCTTGTGAGGGCGCGGGTTAGTGTTAGCGTACGGGTTAGGATTAGGGGACGGGTGAGGGTAAGGCTTCGGGGAAGGGTTAGGTTTAGGGTTCGGGCTAGGGTTAGGGATAAGGGATGGGGACGGTTTAGGGTCCAGTTGAGGGTACGGCAACGCTTTAGGGGGAGCGTGCGTGTGAGGGCGTGGGTTAGTGTTAGCGTACGGGTTAGGATTAGGGGACGGTTGAGGGTCATGCTTCGGGGAAGGGTTAGGGTTAGGGTTCGGGCTAGGGTTAGGGTTAGGTGACGGGGACGGTTTAGGGTCCAGGTGAGGGTACGGCAACGCTTTAGGGGGAGCGTGCATGTGAGGGCGCGGGGTAGTGTTAGCGTACTGGTTAGGATTAGGGGACGGGTGAGGGTCAGGCTTCGGGGAAGGGTTAGGGTTAGGGTTCGGTCTAGGGTTAGGGTTAGGGGACGGGGAGGGTTTAGGGTCCAGGTGAGGGTACGGCAACGCTTTAGGGGGAGCGTGCATGTGAGGGTGCGGGTTAGTGTTAGCGTACGGGTTAGGATTAGGGGACGGGTGAGGGCCAGGCTTCAGGGAAGGGTTACGGTTAGGGTTCGGGCTAGGGTTAGGGTTAGGGGACGGGGACGATTTAGGGTCCAGGTGAGGGTACGGCAACGCTTTAGGGGGAGCGTGCGTGTGAGGGCGCGGGTTAGTGTTAGCGTACTGGTTAGGATTAGGGGACGGGTGAGGGTCAGGCTTCGGGGAAGTGTTAGGGTTAGGGTTCGGTCTAGGGTTAGGGTTAGGGGACGGGGACGGTTTAGGGTCCAGGTGAGGGTACGGCAACGCTTTAGGGGGAGCGTGCATGTGAGGGCGCGGGTTAGTGTTAGCGTACGGGTTAGGATTAGGGGACGGTTGAGGGTCAGGCTTCGGGGAAGGGTTTGAGTTAGGGTTCGGGCTAGGGTTAGGGTTAGGGGATGGGGACGGTTTAGGGTCCAGGTAAGAGTACAGCAACGCTTTAGGGGGAGCGTGCGTGTGAGGGCGAGGGTTAGTGTTAGCGTACGTGTTAGGATTACGGGACGGGTGAGGGTCAGGCTTCGGGGAAGGGTTAGGCTTAGGATTCGGGCTAGGGTGAGGGTTAGGGGACGGGGACGATTTAGGGTCCAGGTGAGGGTACGGCAACGCTTTAGGGGGAGCGTGCGTGTGAGGGCGCGGGTTAGTGTTAGCGTACGGGTTAGGATTAGGTGACGGGTGAGGGTCAGGCTTCGGGGAAGGGTTAGGGTTAGGGTTCGGGCTAGGGTTAGGGTTAGGGGACGGGGACGGTTTAGGGTCCAGGTGAGGGTACGGCAACGCTTTAGGGGGAGCGTGCGTGTGAGGGCGCGGGTTAGTATTAACGTACGGGTTAGGATTAGGTGACGGTTGAGGGTCAGGCTTCGGGGAAGGGTTAGGTTTAGGGTTCGGGCTAGGGTTAGGGTTAGGGGACGGGGACGGTTTAGGGTCCAGGTGAGGGTACGGCAACGCTTTAGGGGGAGCGTGCGTGTGAGGGCGCGGGTTAGTGTTAGCGTACGGGTTAGGATTAGGGGACGGGTGAGGGTCAGGCTTCGGGGAAGGGTTAGGGTTAGGGTTCGGGCTAGGGTTAGGGTTAGGGGATGGGGACGGTTTAGGGTCCAGGTGAGGGTACGGCAACGCTTTAGGGGGAGCGTGCGTGTGAGGGCGCGGGTTAGTGTTAGCGTACGGGTTAGGATTAGGGGACGGGTGAGGGTCAGGCTTCGGGGAAGGGTTAGGGTTAGGGTTCGGGCTAGGGTTAGGGTTAGGGGACGGGGACGGTTTAGGGACCAGGTGAGGGTACGGCAACGCTTTAGGGGGAGCGTGCGTGTGAGGGCGCGCGTTAGTGTTAGCGTACGGCTTAGGATTAGGGGACGGGTGAGGGTCAGGCTTCGGGGAAGGGTTAGGGTTAGGGTTCGGGCTAGGGTTAGGGTTAGGGGACGGGGACGGTTTAGGTTCCAGGTGAGGGTACGGCAATGTTTTAGGGGGAGCGTGCGTGTGAGGGCACGGGTTAGTGTTAGCGTACGGGTTAGGATTAGGGGACGGGTGAGGGTCAGGCTTCGGGGAAGGGTTAGGGTTAGGGTTCGGGCTAGGGTTAGGGTTAGGGGACGGGGACGGTTTAGGGACCAGGTGAGGGTACGGCAACGCTTTAGGGGGAGCGTGCGTGTGAGGGCGCGGGTTAGTGTTAGCGTACGGGTTAGGATTAGGGGACGGGTGAGGGTCAGGCTTCGGGGAAGGGTTAGGGTTAGGGTTCGGGCTAGGGTTAGGGTTAGGGGACGGGGACGGTTTAGGGTCCAGGTGAGGGTACGGCAACGTTTTAGGGGGAGCGTGCGTGTGAGGGCACGGGTTAGTGTTAGCGTACGGGTTAGGATTAGGGGACGGGTGAGGGTCAGGCTTCGGAGAAGGGTTAGGGTTAGGGTTCGGGCTAGGGTTAGGGTTAGGGGACGGGGACGGTTTAGGGTCCAGGTGAGGGTACGGCAACACTTTAGGGGGAGCGTGCCTGTGAGGATGCGGGTTAGTGTTAGCGTACGGGTTAGGATTAGGGGACGGGTGAGGGTCAGGCTTCGGGGAAGGGTTAGGGTTAGGGTTCGGGCTAGGGTTAGGGTTAGGGGACGGGGACGGTTTAGGGTCCAGGTGAGGGTACGGCAATGCTTTAGGGGGAGCGTGCGTGTGAGGGCCCGGGTTAGTGTTAGCGTACGGGTTAGGATTAGGTGACGGGTGAGGGTCAGGCTTCGGGGAAGGGTTAGGGTTAGGGTTCGGGCTAGGGTTAGGGTTAGCGGACGGGGAGGGTTTAGGGACCAGGTGAGGGTACGGCAACGCTTTAGGGGGAGCGTGCGTGTGAGGGCGCGCGTTAGTGTTAGCGTACAGCTTAGGATTAGGGGAC
This sequence comes from Delphinus delphis, assembly GCF_949987515.2. NCBI lineage: Eukaryota > Metazoa > Chordata > Mammalia > Artiodactyla > Delphinidae > Delphinus > Delphinus delphis. The sequence goes on from NC_082701.1 coordinate 60,206,757, forward strand.
GGGTGAGGGTCAGGCTTCGGGGAAGGGTTAGGGTTAGGGTTCGGGCTAGGGTTTGGGTTAGGGGACGGGGACGGTTTAGGGTCCAGCTGAGGGTACGGCAACGCTTTAGGGGGAGCGTGCGTGTGAGGGCGCGCGTTAGTGTTAGCGTACGGGTTAGGATTAGGGGACGGGTGAGGGTCAGGCTTCGGGGAAGGGTTAGGGTTAGGGTTCGGGCTAGGGTTAGGGTTAGGGGACGGGGACGGTTTAGGGTCCAGGTGAGGGTACGGCAACGCTTTAGGGGGAGCGTGCGTGTGAGGGCACGCGTTAGTGTTAGCGTACGGCTTAGGATTAGGGGACGGGTGAGGGTCAGGCTTCGGGAAAGGGTTAGGGTTAGGGTTCGGGCTAGGGTTAGGGTTAGGGGATAGGGACGGTTTAGGGTCCAGGTGAGGGTACGGCAACGCTTTAGGGGGAGCGTGCGTGTGAGGGCGCGGGTTAGTGTTAGCGTACGGGTTAGGATTAGGGGACGGGTGAGGGTCAGGCTTCGGGGAAGGGTTAGGGTTAGGGTTCGGGCTAGGGTTCGGGTTAGGGGACGGGGACGGTTTAGGGACCAGGTGAGGGTACGGCAACGCTTTAGGGGGAGCGTGCGTGTGAGGGCGCGGGTTAGTGTTAGCGTACGGGTTAGGATTAGGGGACGGGTGAGGGTCAGGCTTCGGGGAAGGGTTAGGGTTAGGGTTCAGGCTAGGGTTAGGGTTAGGGGACGGGGACGGTTTAGGGTCCAGGTGAGGGTGCGGCAACGCTTTAGGGGGAGCGTGCGTGTGAGGGCCCGGGTTAGTGTTAGCGTACGGGTTAGGATTAGGGGACGGGTGAGTGTCAGGCTTCGGGGAAGAGTTAGTGTTAGGGTTCGGGCTAGGGTTAGGGTTTGCGGACGGGGAGGGTTTAGGGTCCAGGTGAGGGTACCGCAACGCTTTAGGGGGAGCGTGCGTGTGAGGGCGCGCGTTAGTGTTAGCGTACGGCTTAGGATTAGGGGACGGGTGAGGGTCAGGCTTCGGGGAAGGGTTAGGGTTAGGGTACGGGCTAGGGTTAGGGTTAGGGGACGGGGACGGTTTAGGGTCCAGGTGAGGGTACGGCAACGCTTTAGGGGGAGCGTGCGTGTGAGGGCCCGGGTTAGTGTTAGCGTACGGCTTAGGATTAGGGGACGGGTGAGGGTCAGGCTTCGGGGAAAGGTTAGGGTTAGGGTTCGGGCTAGGGTTAGGGTTAGGGGACGGGGACGGTTTCGGGTCCAGGTGAGGGTACGGCAACGCTTTAGGGGGAGCGTGCTTGTGAGGGCGCGGGTTAGTGTTAGCGTACGGGTTAGGATTAGGGGACGGGTGAGGGTCAGGCTTCGGGGAAGGGTTAGGGTTAGGGTTCGGGCTAGGGTTAGGGTTAGGGGATGGGGACGGTTTAGGGTCCAGGTGAGGGTACGGCAACGCTTTAGGGGGAGCGTGCGTGTGAGGGCTCGGGTTAGTGTTAGCGTACGGGTTAGGATTAGGGGACGGGTGAGGGTCAGGCTTCGGGGAAGGGTTAGGGTTAGGGTTCGGGCTAGGGTTAGGGTTAGGGGACGGGGACGGTTTAGGGTCCAGGTGAGGGTACGGCAACGCTTTAGGGGGAGCGTGCGTGTGAGGGCGCGGGTTAGTGTTAGCGTACGGGTTAGGATTAGGGGACGGGTGAGGGTCAGGCTTCGGGGAAGGGTTAGGGTTAGGGTTCGGGCTAGGGTTAGGGTTAGGGGACGGGGACGGTTTAGGGTCCAGGTGAGGGTACGGCAACGCTTTAGGGGGAGCGTGCGTGTGAGGGCGCGGGTTAGTGTTAGCGTACGGGTTAAGATTAGGGGACGGGTGAGGGTCAGGCTTCGGGGAAGGGTTAGGGTTAGGGTTCGGGCTAGGGTTAGGGTTAGGGGACGGGGACGGTTCAGGGTCCAGGTGAGGGTACGGCAACGCTTTAGGGGGAGCGTGCGTGTGAGGGCGCGGGTTAGTGTTAGCGTACGGCTTATGATTAGGGGACGGGTGAGGGTCAGGCTTCGGGGAAAGGTTAGGGTTAGGGTTCGGGCTAGGGTTAGGGTTAGGGGACGGGGACGGTTTAGGGTCCAGGTGAGGGTACGGCAACGTTTTAGGAGGAGCGTGCGTGTGAGGGCGCGGGTTAGTGTTCGCGTACGGCTTAGGATTAGGGCACGGGTGAGGGTCAGGCTTCGGGGAAGGGTTAGTGTTAGGGTTCGGGCTAGGGTTAGGGTTAGGGGACGGGGACGGTTTAGGGTCCAGGTGAGGGTACGGCAACACTTTAGGGGGAGCGTGCGTGTGAGGGCGCGGGTTAGTGTTAGCGTACGGGTTAGGATTAGGGGACGGGTGAGGGTCAGGCTTCGGGGAAGGGTTAGGGTTAGGGTTCGGGCTAGGGTTAGGGTTAGGGGACGGGGACGGTTTAGGGTCCAGGTGAGGGTACGGCAACGCTTTAGGGGGAGCGTGCGTGTGAGGGCCCGGGTTAGTGTTAGCGTACGGGTTAGGATTAGGGGACGGGTGAGTGTCAGGCTTCGGGGAAGGGTTAGGGTTAGGGTTCGGGCTAGGGTTAGGGTTTGCGGACGGGGAGGGTTTAGGGTCCAGGTGAGGGTACCGCATCGCTTTAGGGGGATCGTGCGTGTGAGGGCGCGCGTTAGTGTTAGCGTACGGCTTAGGATTAGGGGACGGGTGAGGGTCAGGCTTCGGGGAAGGGTTAGGGTTAGGGTTCGGGCTAGGGTTAGGGTTAGGGGACGGGGACGGTTTAGGGTCCAGGTGAGGGTACGGCAACGTTTTAGGGGGAGCGTGCGTGTGAGGGCGCGGGTTAGTGTTAGCGTACGGGTTAGGATTAGGGGACGGGTGAGGGTCAGGCTTCGGGGAAGGGTTAGGGTTAGGGTTCGGGCTAGGGTTAGGGTTAGGGGACGGGGACGGTTTAGGGTCCAGGTGAGGGTACGGCAACACTTTAGGGGGAGCGTGCTTGTGAGGGCGCAGGTTAGTGTTAGCGTACGGGTTAGGATTAGGGGACGGGTGAGGGTCAGGCTTCGGGGAAGGGTTAGGGTTAGGGTTCGGGCTAGGGTTAGGGTTAGGGGACGGGGACGGTTTAGGGTCCAGGTGAGGGTACGGCAACGCTTTAGGGGGAGCGTGCGTGTGAGGGCCCGGGTTAGTGTTAGCGTACGGGTTAGGATTAGGGGACGGGTGAGTGTCAGGCTTCGGGGAAGGGTTAGGGTTAGGGTTCGGGCTAGGGTTAGGGTTTGCGGACGGGGAGGGTTTAGGGTCCAGGTGAGGGTACCGCAACGCTTTAGGGTGAGCGTGCGTGTGAGGGCACGCGTTAGTGTTAGCGTACGGCTTAGGATTAGGGGACGGGTGAGGGTCAGGCTTCGGGGAAGGGTTAGGGTTAGGGTTCGGGCTAGGGTTAGGGTTAGGGGACGGGGACGGTTTAGGGTCCAGGTGAGGGTACGGCAACGCTTTAGGGGGAGCGTGCGTGTGAGGGCGCGCGTTAGTGTTAGCGTACGGCTTAGGATTAGGGGACGGGTGAGGGTCAGGCTTCGGGGAAAGCTTAGGTTTAGGGTTCGGGCTAGGGTTAGGGTTAGGGGACGGGGACGGTTTCGGGTCCAGGTGAGGGTACGGCAACGCTTTAGGGGGAGCGTGCGTGTGAGGGCGCGGGTTAGTGTTAGCGTACGGGTTAGGATTAGGGGACGGGTGAGGGTCAGGCTTCGGGGAAGGGTTAGGGTTAGGGTTCGGGCTAGGGTTAGGGTTAGGGGACGGGGACGGTTTAGGGTCCAGGTGAGGGTACGGCAACGCTTTAGGGGGAGCGTGCGTGTGAGGGCGCGGGTTAGTGTTAGCGTACGGGTTAGGATTAGGGGACGGGTGAGGGTCAGGCTTCGGGGAAGGGTTAGGGTTAGGGTTCGGGCTAGGGTTAGGGTTAGGGGACGGGGACGGTTTAGGGTCCAGGTGAGGGTACGGCAACGCTTTAGGGGGAGCGTGCGTGTGAGGGCGCGGGTTAGTGTTAGCGTACGGCTTATGATTAGGGGACGGGTGAGGGTCAGGCTTCGGGGAAAGGTTAGGGTTAGGGTTCGGGCTAGGGTTAGGGTTAGGGGATGGGGACGGTTTAGGGTCCAGGTGAGGGTACGGCAACGTTTTAGGGGGAGCGTGCGTGTGAGGGCGCGGGTTAGTGTTAGCGTACGGCTTAGGATTAGGGGACGGGTGAGGGTCATTCTTCGGGGAAGGGTTAGGGTTAGGGTTCGGGCTAGGGTTAGGGTTAGGGGACGGGGACGGTTTAGGGTCCAGGTGAGGGTACGGCAACGCTTTAGGGGGAGCGTGCGTGTGAGGGCGCGGGTTAGTGTTAGTGTACGGGTTAGGATTAGGGGACGGGTGAGGGTCAGGCTTCGGGGAAGGGTTAGGGTTAGGGTTCGGGCTAGGGTTAGGGTTAGGGGACGGGGACGGTTTAGGGTCCAGGTGAGGGTACGGCAACGCTTTAGGGGGAGCGTGCGTGTGAGGGCCCGGGTTAGTGTTAGCGTACGGGTTAGGATTAGGGGACGGGTGAGTGTCAGGCTTCGGGGAAGGGTTAGGGTTAGGGTTCGGGCTAGGGTTAGGGTTTGCGGACGGGGAGGGTTTAGGGTCCAGGTGAGGGTACTGCAACGCTTTAGGGGGAGCGTGCGTGTGAGGGCGCGCGTTAGTGTTAGCGTACGGCTTAGGATTAGGGGACGGGTGAGGGTCAGGCTTCGGGGAAGGGTTAGGTTTAGGGTTCGGGCTAGGGTTAGGGTTAGGGGACGGGGACGGTTTAGGGTCCAGGTGAGGGTACGGCAACGTTTTAGGGGGAGCGTGCGTGTGAGGGCACGGGTTAGTGTTAGCGTACGGGTTAGGATTAGGGGACGGGTGAGGGTCAGGCTTCGGGGAAGGGTTAGGGTTAGGGTTCGGGCTAGGGTTAGGGTTAGGTGACGGGGACGGTTTAGGGTCCAGGTGAGGGTACGGCAACACTTTAGGGGGAGCGTGCTTGTGAGGGTGCAGGTTAGTGTTAGCGTACGGGTTAGGATTAGGGGACGGGTGAGGGTCAGGCTTCGGGGAAGGGTTAGGGTTAGGGTTCGGGCTAGGGTTAGGGTTAGGGGACGGGGACGGTTTAGGGTCCAGGTGAGGGTACGGCAACGCTTTAGGGGGAGCGTGCGTGTGAGGGCCCGGGTTAGTGTTAGCGTACGGGTTAGGATTAGGGGACGGGTGAGTGTCAGGCTTCGGGGAAGGGTTAGGGTTAGGGTTCGGGCTAGGGTTAGGGTTTGCGGACGGGGAGGGTTTAGGGTCCAGGTGAGGGTACCGCAACGCTTTAGGGGGAGCGTGTGTGTGAGGGCGCGCGTTAGTGTTAGCGTACGGGTTAGGATTAGGGGACGGGTGAGGGTCAGGCTTCGGGGAAGGGTTAGGGTTAGGGTTCGGGCTAGGGTTATGGTTAGGGGACGGGGACGGTTTAGGGTCCAGGTGAGGGTACGGCAACGCTTTAGGGGGAGCGTGCGTGTGAGGGCGCGCGTTAGTGTTAGCGTACGGCTTAGGATTAGGGGACGGGTGAGGGTCAGGCTTCGGGGAAAGGTTAGGTTTAGGGTTCGGGCTAGGGTTAGGGTTAGGGGACGGGGACGGTTTCGGGTCCAGGTGAGGGTACGGCAACGCTTTAGGGGGAGCGTGCGTGTGAGGGCGCGGGTTAGTGTTAGCGTACGGGTTAGGATTAGGGGACGGGTGAGGGTCAGGCTTCGGGGAAGGGTTAGGGTTAGGGTTCGGGCTAGGGTTAGGGTTAGGGGACGGGGACGGTTTAGGGTCCAGGTGAGGGTACGGCAACGCTTTAGGGGGAGCGTGCGTGTGAGGGCGCGGGTTAGTGTTAGCGTACGGGTTAGGATTAGGGGACGGGTGAGGGTCAGGCTTCGGGGAAGGGTTAGGGTTAGGGTTTGGGCTAGGGTTAGGGTTAGGGGACGGGGACGGTTTAGGGTCCAGGTGAGGGTACGGCAACGCTTTAGGGGGAGCGTGCGTGTGAGGGCGCGGGTTAGTGTTAGGGTACGGGTTAGGATTAGGGGACGGGTGAGGGTCAGGCTTCGGGGAAGGGTTAGGGTTAGGGTTCGGCCTAGGGTTAGGGTTAGGGGACGGGGACGGTTTAGGGTCCAGGTGAGGGTACGGCAACGCTTTAGGGGGAGCGTGCGTGTGAGGGCGCGGGTTAGTGTTAGCGTACGGGTTAAGATTAGGGGACGGGTGAGGGTCAGGCTTCGGGGAAGGGTTAGGGTTAGGGTTCGGGCTAGGGTTAGGGTTAGGGGACGGGGACGGTTTAGGGTCCAGGTGAGGGTACGGCAACGCTTTAGGGGGAGCGTGCGTGTGAGGGCGCGGGTTAGTGTTAGCGTACGGCTTATGATTAGGGGACGGGTGAGGGTCAGGCTTCGGGGAAAGGTTAGGGTTAGGGTTCGGGCTAGGGTTAGGGTTAGGGGACGGGGACGGTTTAGGGTCCAGGTGAGGGTACGGCAACGTTTTAGGGGGAGCGTGCGTGTGAGGGCGTGGGTTAGTGTTAGCCTACGGCTTAGGATTAGGGGACGGGTGAGGGTCAGGCTTCGGGGAAGGGTTAGGGTTAGGGTTCGGGCTAGGGTTAGGGTTAGGGGACGGGGACGGTTTAGGGTCCAGGTGAGGGTACCGCAACGCTTTAGGGGGAGCGTGCGTGTGAGGGCGCGGGTTAGTGTTAGCGTACGGCTTAGGATTAGGGGACGGGTGAGGGTCAGGCTTCGGGGAAGGGTTAGGGTTAGGGTTCGGTCTAGGGTTAGGGTTAGGGGACGGGGACGGTTTAGGGTCCAGGTGAGGGTACGGCAACGCTTTAGGGGGAGCGTGCGTGTGAGGGCGCGGGTTAGTGTTAGCGTACAGGTTAGGATTAGGGGACGGGTGAGGGTCAGGCTTCGGGGAAGGGTTAGGGTTAGGGTTCGGGCTAGG